>NC_084927.1:16751000-17398000 GCF_958298935.1 Phragmites australis
ATTGCAAAAAGCCAGAAGAGAAGCAAGGACAAGCCAAAAAAACCTCAAAAGCTCAATAAAATCTCAAAAATTCCCCCTTGAAGAATGAACATTTTCATTACGCAAGATTCTTATTTGTAGTTTAGTGCATATTTTCTCCCCCTTTGGCAATGCAAACATCAAGGACACAACACCTTGCAATGCATAAATATGCAATCCTAATGAGCTTTTACAAGAATACCACAAAGCATTTGCAAATGCTAGAAATGTCAAAGGGCTATGGAGAGTAGAATGTGGAGCTCACAATCACATAAAGGCTCAAAAAGATACAGTATCACAATAGCATGAAGCTAAACCTAAAGAATTATTGATGCATTTAAGTTCACATAGCCGAATCATGATAAAAGCGACCACCACATAAGCATCCACTCGTGTTAAGGCAAGACAAAAATTAAGAACTAGTAAACATCAATCTTGAACTAGGCAAACAAGCATTCATGACAGTAGGCTTTGCAAATGCTCACATATGAAACCAAGACTTAGTTAGATTAAGTGATTAAAAAGATCGAGCATTTAGGATAGTTCTTTATAATTCATTTTATCCTCAAGTTGCCTCTTATCCAAGCGAAGGGTCGCACGACTGGGTACGGCAAATACCTTGAGGCTTCAAAACAACCGTATTGGATCATATCTTAGTACAAGAAATTTCATTGTTCAAGATTATTCAAATGGTACAAATTATCAAGTTTTTCACAATATTAAGTCAAGTAGTGCCTTTGTGACACAAGGAGCACATGTTCCCCTAAGATTCTATCATGAGCTAAATATTTGACAAAGACAAAAAATATAGTGCAATATTCCCCAATCTACTGTCTTGAACCAAGAAGCTTAGAGCAAGATATTCATCAACTTAGCCTTAACACAATTATTGACTAAACCAAAGCAATTACGAACGTGGTGATCAAGAATATTGCATTTTATAGTCTACATAATTCATAAAATTACCAAATATCATCTTTAGGAAAGTTAGTTTGCTTGAAATGTTTCTTGTCAAAGCATCAAGATGAGCCTAAGATTAAAAGATCGCTCCGCACAACTACTCATCTTAGTTCAAATTGAAGACTAGCAACTGAAAATGCTAAAGACATACAAGTAAAAGCTCAACTACTATGATTATCGTACATGATGCTATGTAATGCAAATGCAACAAAAATACGATAGAGTATGTACAAAGATAACTCCCCCTCACACAATACCATAGGGATGACACACTCCAAGCTCTCCATCAGAAAGCAAACCTGGATACATCTAGAGGTTTAGTTAAGATATCGGCAAGCTGGTGTTGGGTGTCTATGTATCTCAAGTCAATGTCTCCCTTCTCATTGTGATCTCGTAAAAAGTGGAATATCACATCTATGTGTTTGATTATGGAGTACTAGACTAGGTTATTGGCTAAGCTTATGGCATCGGTGTTGTCACACAAAAGTGGCATATTCTTGAAGTCTAATCCAAAGTCTCTCAAAGTAGCAACCATCCACAAAATATGAGAATAACAGCTAGCGGCAGCAATATATTCAGCTTCAGCAGCTGACTGCGCAACACTAGACTGCTTGTGAGAAGACCAATAAACAAGAGAGGTACCCAAGAAATGATAAGTACCAGAGGTACTCTTTCTATCAATTCTACAACCAGCAAAGTCATCATCCAAAAAACCTCGAAGGGAAAGCGAAGAAGATATAGAAAATCAAAGATCATACTCAAGGGTGTGTTTGAGATACCTTAAGATACGCATCACCGCTTGGCGGTGAGAGGTCCTTGGTGATGCTTGGAAGCGAGCACACAAGCAAATGGCAAAATGGATGTCAGGTCTTATCGCCGTCAGATATAGGAGGGAGCCAATCATGCTCAAGTATGATCGAGGTAGCCATTAGTGTCGCCGAGGGCTTCGCATCGCTCATGTTGAACTTCTTCAGCAGATCTTTAGTGTACTTCATCTAGTAGACAAATGTACCATGCTTGCATTGTTTTATTTGAAGTCCAAGGAAGAAGTTGAGCTCACCTATCATCAACATCTCGAATTCCCTGCTCATAGTTTCTGCAAACTTAGCCACAAGTGCATGAGAAGAGCCACCAAAATTGATATCATCCATATCTAAAGGTGAACAATATTTTATTGACCGACCCCATCACATACCCATGCTCTAACAATATTTTATCGTGGTTGTGGTCTTCCTTCTTCTTGAGCTTGAGGCAATCTACCTTAAAATGAGTAGTGTCACCACACTCATAAAAAGCACAAGAACCACCTCTCCTCTGGTCTCATCGGTAGTTGTAGAAGCAGGTGAACTTCTTCACAATCAAAGCAAGATCCTCATCATCAAGTACGTCCACCTGCTCTTTAGTGATAGAGACCAAGAAAGATAAAGCAAATCCGCTAGGTGAAGGGTTAGCACAAGAAAAACAAACTACAGCCAGACTACCACCACTGGGTCCTAAAACCAACACCATGTTCTAGGATATGGGGTTTCCTAGTCCTATCCTAGCCACCTTGGCTACTTCTGTGGATTTTAGCTTGCTAAAGAGTTCATCACAAGCTAATGTGTCATAACTCGATGACTCCTCATACTTGAGATCTTTACTTTCCAAATGCTACGATCAAGAGCATAGAGAAGCTTGATCATCCTTTCATGATCAGAGTAAGGCAAAACCTCAGTGAATCTAAGATTGCTAATAATTCCATAAAATCTTGCAAACATAGCATCCAAAGACTCTCCAGGGTTCTGCACAAACATCTGATTGTACGTGCTCTGGCGCCAACCCTTGATTTGGTTGGTGCCATCATGAAAGACACTAAGAGTAGACCAGATCTCTCTAGCAGTATGGAGGTATTAAACTTTATCAAACTCATTATGACTCAGGCTGGTGAATAATATATTTCTAGCCTTGTTGTTGGCTTCATATTGTTCAATCTAGGCCTGAGAAGTGCAAATGATAGGAATCTCATAGTTGGAGTCTACAACCTCCCACATAGCACTTCTTTGCCTTAAGAGATAATACTTCATGCGTACCTTCCAGTATGAAAAATCATGACCTTCAAAGAAAGGGATCTTCCCATGACTCCATTATCGCCTACGAATCACAAAGCCGGTTAAGGCCAACAAGTGATCAAACAGGCTCTAATACCAATTGTAGGACCGAGAATGATGACTAGAGGAGGGGGGGGGGGTGAATAGGTGCCTTACCAACTTCTTGGATGGCATGTTCCTAATCTTTCACCCAACGCACGTCTAAAACAATATGCGGAAGCCAAAACTTAAGAGAAACATGTTGCAGCAAAAGATCATCTAAGAAAGCATGGCTCTTATAGATGGAATTGAATACTATGTTCCATTGAAAACCAATCCATGTGTCATCGCCCACAAAAGCTTGCAATTCGAGAAAAAACACTTAAATCGAAGGAGATAGTCACCGGGTGAAGAAACTTTTCAAGTTGATGATTTAGAGGTAAGGGAATTCAAGACCAATTCTGAATGTGAATTTTATGCCTCTAGTGTCACATCCCAAAATTCTGATTTTGGGTTGTGAGCATTTTAAAACAATAAAATAACATTTTTCCTGGAATTTGAAAGATTTTCCAACATTTTGTTTAGAGTTTCAAAAGAATTTATTTTGTGTTATGAAAAATGTATTTATAAAATATTAGAATAGGTTAAGGAATTTCAATGTTAGATAAATCCTTGTACCATTTTTTTTTCATATCATCCAAAAATCCTCCGTGGACAATCTCATCAACGTGCCCTGTTGATCCCACCCAACGTGCCCTGCCTTTCCTCAATGTTTTTTCTCTAGCCCGTGGCTCCAAACCAATAACATGCCATCAACCTTGCATCACGTCGGATTGCTAGCAGGACGGCCACAACACACTGAAGCGCCGCCGCCAACAATTTTCCGCCGCCCAACCTCGCCGCACAAGGCCATCCGGTTGCCCATCTTCATGGCACTTGCCCTTCCCTCTCTCCCCCATCATTTCTTCATCAATCCACTCTTTATTCCCCTCAATTCAAGATCAAAAAATGTTGCTCTAAATGTCTTTAATGGCTATAATGGCAATTGAAGCCGGCTGCCAGTTACTCCTCATCGCCAGCCTCGTCTTCTCACTCAGATTCGGAGTTCAAGACAGCTTCAAATGCAAATCTTGTCAATACCAAAGTTTTAGGTCTCGTTGAGAGCTTCTATTTCAACCTACGGAAGTCCCCTTTTGGATAATGGAGCTAGGAGTTATAGCCCCCGAAATCAGTGCTGCACAGATTGGGCTGAATAGTTTATATTGTGATGAAGTTTTGGAAATCAAGATGGCGTTTCCAGAAATTCTAATGAATACCAAAGTTGTAGATCTTTTCGAGTACTACAATATGGAGTCTCAAAAAGTCCAATTTGGAGTTGTAACAGTGAAGTTATTGTCCTTGAACCAGAGCTGTTCATTTCATCTTCCTGAGCCATTCATTTCATCTTCCACTTCCAGCCTCTTCCTCTTCCCCTTTATGTCCAGCATCACCCAGGCCATCAAGTGGAGCTCCACACCCTAACTTGCCCCTTCCCATTCCTCCCAAATCATATCCAAAGCTATTGCCCTGCCCATGCATCGTTGCCGCCGTCGTTCGCTGCCGTTCTGACGAGTCGTCACCCATGCAGGAGCTGCCCTGTTGCCCCACCATCGTCGATGATGTCTCTGCACTACAGAATGTCATCAACACCTCCGAGGATCCTCTCCGTGCCCCTTCTCACTGGACAGTGCCACCGTGCCGCTGGTGCCACATGCCGACGCTACCGGTGCCATCGTTGTCTCCGCGAATTCTTCTTCACCGATCGTCGCATCAAGGTGAGGACCCGGACCAGTGCTTTACCCTCCTCTTTTCCCCTCTATGTACACCATTTTTTTATCCCTAACCGAACCCCAAGCTTGGCCAAAGCCCTCGCTGCGCTACCATGGCCGTCGCCGTTGGCCGATTCATCCGTGTTCCCCAGCCAATCAGAGGTCAGATCACCGTTCTCTTGAACCAGCACATACCCCTGGATGTACCACACACCCTCACCAAACCGTTTGTCCATTAGAGCCGCGACGCCATCGGGATCATGATCGCCATGCCCACTGGCCAGTCTGTAATTCTGCGCGTGCAGCGCGGGTTCAACTTGCGTTCCCCGGCAAACTTGCTGTCCAATCCTTGAGTCCTTTGGCCGAGATGTGCAACAGAGCCCCCGTTCTCGACATCGCAATCCCTGCTGCCTAGTCCCGTACACGTTCTGCGTACCTAGAATGTCAGCCGCGTTCCCCGATGAAACGGAGGTCCAATCATCTATCCCTTTGACAGAGACGTGCTCCTTGTTATCCTCAACAATCCTTAAAAGTAGTTCGGCTAGAAGAGCACCGACACCAATGATTTTGTGGTCGCTACACCGCTGCCCCCATGTCAGTGAGTGTTCTGCGCGTGCACCCAGAATGCATACGCGTTCCCCATCAATCCAGGAGCCGTTTGGCTGTACCGACCGCGTCACAGTATGTCCCATCACATCTTCTGTGTGGCCACATGAAGGTTCCCTCGCATCTGCAGTGACGCCACCAGGAACACGATCTTAACTTCCAACGTCGTTGCGCAATCTCGCCAAAGTTCCAACTGATCGATCTCCTTCTCAGGTGAAGCCCTATCCAAACCATCTCTGCAGAACCATTTTCTAGAAAATATGAATAATTCTATTCAAACCATTTCTTGTATATCACAGTCAATCTTCGAGAACGCGAACGTCTTCTTCGCTATGTCTGTGCGCCGTCACCACCGAACCTGGGAGCGTTTGTTGCTATTTTGCCACTACCTCAGAACACCTCTGCCAAGACCAACCATAAAACCGAACTTGCCTTCCCGCGTTCTACACCATGCTCTCCTCAATTTGTTGAAAATCACTGCTACCGATGTCGACGTCAGTGACTGCCCCAGCCGTCATCCGTGTCCTCCATCGCCGGCGATGTCGAGAGCCCACCGCCAGCCATCGCTTTGTTCCACTCTGTTCCAATTGTTAGTTAGGGTTTTCCTTCGTCAAATAGTTGGTCAAGAATATCTTTAGGGAATATTCTGCCTCCTTTTTCTTCAACCCTAATTTAATCTTCCGAGAACCTATTCTCTTTCGCCTGAACTCTGATTTGAGCGGTTCTTGTGCCCAAATCATATCCTATCCAAACATAGTGTTTTTATGATGTGTTATCTCTATTTTGATGTATTGTTTCTTATTTGTTTTGTGCTTTCTCTTTTATCAGTAGATCTTGTGAGCAGAATATGGCGTTTGTATAGATTCGATCAGCTACAAGGTTGAGACTTCAAGATATACCAGAACCAAGTTTACGAAGATAACTGAGCAATAGCCAGGCAAGTGTCCTTGCTTATTTTGCACATATTTTAGGATTTATATGTTAGTTGTCTATCCTTCATGCATGCTTGTCTAAATTGGAAACCTATGATTAGGGTTTACTAGATTTTGTATTATTATCCTTGTCGCCGTTGATGAGTCATGGGAAATGAAGGGTAGATATGCTAGCTGCTATCATGGTTGGGGTAAATGATAATCTTGACTAATATTTATGCAACAAGAATTGGGTATGGTAATCTTGTAGTAACATGGTATAGGGATACTAACTGGATGGTTGGTCGAGGTTGTGCTGCATAGCAGGTTTGTGGTTATTCCTGTGTGGGATCCTAAGGACCGGTTCTTGGAGCATGTAACCAAGCTAAACCACAACCATCCACGGGGCCTATATGGGTACGACCTGTCCAATCAATTAGCCACCCCTCCGGTTCTGCGAGCACCATTGGATGATTGAGTGGCACAAGAGGGGGCTTCTGCAACGATGCAATCATCTGTTAGCGGTGAAACCTAAGTGGGTGCTTGCAGGTCGACGGAAGCTTTGTAAAGGCCTTGTAGCGATGTCCTGGCGCACACCTCGGAAGTGTGTAAGTGCTTGGTCGGTATGGCAACATGGAGACTGTCACCTGGTAATGCGGGTGATGAAATCATGACCCGTGAGGAAAGATGGGCAAACTATGCAGAGTATAAAATTGATTGATCAGCCATGCTCACGGTCAAGAGCGGCTTGGACTTCTTCTTAATTAGTTGGGTTCAGGGTTCTGGTATGGATGGTCGGGTAACTAGGTAATGGGATTATCTGGTGAGTTATGGTAGCCGGATATGGAATATCTGGTGAGTTTGGTAGTCGGATGAAATCCGATGAGCTGTTCTTCTTGTTTAAGTTATGTCTTCACGCTTAGTAAATAGGATGCCTGATTCTAGAAGTTATAGGTTAAGGTTGCTTAGTGCAGTAAACCGGTGTCTAACCCTTTCTTTAACTTAAGCCCCATGTCATACTTTCCTACACTTATGGAGTACGATATGTACTCACACTTGCTATTTCCAATAATAAATATTGCTTAGTTAGAGAAGACCTCATTAAGATCAAGGAAGCTGAAGGCTATATGAAGACGGAGTATTCCGGGTCACGTTGCCCCCAGTCGATTGCCTGTGGTGTGTCCAGAAGATCCATAGGAGTTCTCTTGTGGTCTTCTGCTGCTGTCTTGTAAACTTTGGTATTTATTTCAATAAAGTTGTTTTGTTCGATATAGAACTATATATCACTTATATGTCACCGCATGTATGATGAAACTGATCCTGGCATACATGTAGATTGCACCTGGTTATTCTTTTGAAAAACCGTGTGTGACATCTAGAAATAAGAAGAACCATTTCAACATGGTGAAAAATTTTAACTTTCAAACCGAAACGAAAATCACAATGAAAACTGAAAAATTCACAATGAAACAAAGGAGCCAATAGAGGAAAGCTAGAAGGAGATGAACACAATCATAAGAGACAACATGAACTTCATTACTTACAAATGACAACCCTATTTTTGGCATATTACAAAGTATTTTTCATACAAAAAACTCTCACCTAATACATAGGCTAAGCACTCCCCTGTCTCTCCTAAAACCCTACCACATAACTCTCAAATGGTTGGCTCTCACAATCTCACAGAGCCCTCCCCTCTATTTATAAGCCTAGGGAGGTTCCTTAGCCCTTAAGTTTTCTTGTTCCTAAAATACCCCTATCTTTCAATGTACTCCTACCTACCATCGGGGGTATTTTGGTCCAATCTTTTCTCCGTCCATTGATCAGCTGTGGCACTTCATGACTTAGCTTCGTCTTGACGCAAGCTTCGAGATGATGCCACGTGCACTCCTTCCTTCCACGGTTTTGAGGCCAAATCACGAAACTGCCTAGCATACTTATCAAAGCGCGACTCACCGCCACTTGTTTACACCTTAGACAAAAGATCCGATGTCGACACGTATACTTCGTATTGTTATCTTGACCGCTAGCATGTCTCTCCCGCTCCTGGTCCCTCGGACCATCTTGTCACTTGCACCGGCATCCCTTTCTCTTGACTTTGTCAACACGCTGTCTTTATCCACCTTCTCACGCTTTGCTTGCTCTCCACGCGTACAGATAGGATCACCTTTGACTTCACCCAACCTCCTTGATCATCCGACACCTAGCACCTCGCTTGACCCTAATCATCTCGCCGTCGACCGTCAAGTTGCATCGATCACCTTCACATGAAAAGACAAGCACAAACATGTCTCCAACTTCATCTCAAGTTAGTTAAAAATCATAATTCTCAATTTAAAGCACATCCTAGAAAAATCATGAACACCGGATGATCCGGTGTACACTCCTTCTAAGCACTGGACCATCCGGTGCTTGTAATTCTGACTCCACTGAAAACTTCCTGGAAAATCCTTTAGCGAAGCATCCGGTGTACACTCCTCTATCGTTGGACCATCCAGTGAGTACAACTACACTAGTCACCCCATTTTGCAACCTCTCTGGAACAATTGCTCCGGTGAACACTCCGGCGAGCACATCTTCAATCACCAGACCATCCAGCGTGTACATCTTCACCAGACAAGCTTTGCAACCTCTCTGGAAAAATTAGTCTGGCGTGCACTGCTAACCAATGGTGAACCATCTGGTGTTGCAATGGATTTTCTCTTCTGATTCAAAACCCCCCTTGCGAAACCTTCCTGAGCGCCGAACCATCTGGCGTGTACAAATTTTCCAGCGCTAGATCATCCGGCGAGTGAAATTTTCCTGGCTTGGAGACAAAATGCCAACTTCATTTTTTTTTGCAACTTTGGTTAGTCTGATCATAATTGCAATACATAGACATGCTCATGCAATCCCAAAATCAATAATCTTGTCAATCACTCATCACATATAAACCAAGGCACATTTCAACTTGGCTTCTCAGGATCCATCTTGATTTGGTTGTATCCTGAGAACCAGTCCATGAAAGAGAGGGCTCCAAAACCTATAGTGGAATCAATCACTAACTTGGTGATCAGAATTGGAAAGTCATCTTTCGGGTAAGTACAATTCATGTCACGATAGTCTACACAGACCCAAACTTTCCCGTTCTTCTTCATTACCAGAACGATGTAAGTGAGCCATTGAGGGTATTGCACCTCTTTAATGAACCCACCTTTAATCAACTTGTCAACTTCGGAAATGATATCGTCTTGTAATTCTGAGCGGAAATGTCGTGGGTGTTGTTTAATCAGGCGAAATTGGGGATTTATCTCTAACTTATGCGTTGCAACACATGGATCGAGACCTGACATTTCTTTGTACGACCAAGCAAAACAATCTTGATATTTCATGAAAAATTGTTTATAATCCTCACGCTCTTCGGGTGAGAGTTTGGCGCTTACAAAAGCGAGATTAATTTCTACAAGCTCGTCTACAGTCTGCTGCCCAATATCTTCCAGCTGATAAGGAGCCAGGGTAGCGTTGAGGACTTCTCCATGATGAACTGGTGCCACTTCATGAATCTTGGCCAAGAGGTATTGCTCATTTCTCAAGCCATGTCGTGCATTAGCAGCAGCGCAGAACGATCGGGGCTAATGAGGGACTTCATAATTTTTGACCAAGTCCTCTTCATCGGATGGCATTTTCTCATCATCCTCATGCCCCCAGTCTTCACCTGTATAAATAGTATGACATGTGATGAATTCAGATCATGATCATCCTCTTCACCGCTCTCACACGAAGCAAAGGGACGGTAGCCTAGAGCGTACCTAGTACGAAGGAGACGACCCTTCTTCACAAGTCGTTTTGACTGGCTCCACCATTCTTCACACATGTTGGGAAGAGATGGTAATCGTTGGTTCTTTCATAGCTTGACTCCAGACTTTTTTGAGCAAGGGGACCATGCTTGGTTCAACCCTCAAAGTCCCAAGGACTTCCTCTTTATCCGCTTTAGAATCTGGAAAATTCAGCACAATGTCACAACACGGAGTATGAGGAACCTTATAGAAAAGGGTCGGACATGTGCATCCTTGAGGATCAGGAACTGCTCAGACCTCTAATGGTGTAGCAACAGAAGTGTAAAGAAACATAAGCGGAAGAACAAGGGAGCTTGAAGCCGCCTTCTCTATCTTGGCAAACTATTTTCTTCACCCTCCCTTTATGCTTAGGGGGCGTAGAGGTGGTCACACCACTAGGCGCATGTACTACTTGCATGATGGCCGGGGGGGGGGGCCTCTGATGGGCCCTCATGCGCTTGTCATGGTAGTAGTTGTCGATGATGCTGACGAAGAGACCTCCAAGTTCCATGTGATCAGGGGCGTCGTGGAGGGAGGCGATGTGGAGTTCCAACTCCAGAACGTGTCTAAATTGTCTTCTTTAATTGCCCCCAGTCCTTGTTGTCGCCAAGACATGAGAGCATAAGATTAAGGCCTTCCTCGATCCCTACTACCATGGACGTGAGGGAATCAGCCTTGTTGTCTTGAGTATGGTGTGATTAGAAACTCCATTTTGGAATTGGAGGATGTCAGGTCCGGTGTAATCAAGACATCCACTGCTGGCGTGGAGCGACCCAAATGTTCTTCTCCTCCGGCGCTAGGGAAAAAAATATTTGGCGTCAGCATGGTGCACCTCCTACACTGTCTACGGGAAGAGGTTGTCGATAATTCGGTGCTACTCTCCTTTGTTGTCCATGAACTTGAAGCACTGGTGCAATGTAGAGGGGATAACCTGGTATTGTGTATCCAGGGTCTACCCAGTAGCGTCGAATAGGACGTAACAAACTTGATGACGAAGAACTTCACCTTAAAGCTGAAGGTGGACATCTGGAGCTTTACAGTGATGGAGCCTAACACCTTACTCCCACTGGTGTCGTAGCCACATATGACCATGCTAGTTGGCTCGAGATCATCCATTGTATACCCGACTCATGTCAAACTACGAATAGGAAGAAGATTCACAATCGAGCTAGGGTCTATGAGCACACAGCGAAGATGCGTGCTCCAAATATTGCCTTCGATGTAGAGTGGACTATTGTGATTATTAGTTTCCATCATCTTGTCCTCCTCGGAGAATGAAATCTCATTGGCTTCAGCAAAGGTGCTGAGGAGCCTATGCTTGGTCATGGATGTCTCGTAAGGGTGGGGGAGTTTCTAGGGACTTAATTAAGGCCTCCCGTAAGTTAGGCATTAGTATCAATACGTCATAAATGCTCAACAATATTGGAATGCACTTTAAGCGAGAGATGATGTTGTACTCCACATCATATTCTTTAGCTTGTGCTTTTGACGATGAAGGCTTGGACTCTGGAATAGGGAGCGTTGAACGCTGCAACCCATCGGCCCTGTCAGCTCGAGGCTATCAAGGCTTTCCTGGCTTGGGCAGTTCTTTCCCGCTTCTCATGTTCATATTGACTTCTTCAACTTCTCCATCTTTGGCAGAAGCGGCCTCTGCCTCTAGTCCTTCACGTTCCTCGAGAGTAATAGCGACTCCCAAGTTTGAGTCTTCATCATCCTCACTTGCGCTCATAGCGTTACATGGCGCCACCTTGGAGGATGGAGTGTCATTAGGAAGGTGCTCATTACTTGCTATCACTGGCTGCCCCTAGGTCTTAGGAAAGAACTGACCTAAAGTAGGCAGTGCAGTTATCCTCTGTAGGAACTCTACATCTCCCTCCGACTCGGGCATGGATCGGGGAGGCATACATCGCTGGTTTGGATCACACCTTGCAACTCGCACTGGTGCTGGAGGGAGGCTGGGTTGACAGCTGGAACAATAGGCTCTTGGAGGGTGCCTTTGCGACATCTGCTATCAGTGTTGCGCTCTCACATGGTGAGTGATGGGTGTAAGTTAGAGTCTTTTGAACTGGTCCTCCACTTGGGAGAAGGGCACCCAATACTCCTCTTCTTCATTAATATGAATAGAGGGAGAGCCATCATATCGCACCGTCACCACATTCATAGTGTGTTAATTGGGATTCAAAGCTTCAGGCTTGAGGGCCAACTTCTTCTCATCGATCGCTCTTTGCAACCAATCCTTAAAAGAAATGCAATCATCAATGATGTGTCCCACATACCGATGGTATGGACAATACATGGGGTTATCGGTCATCGTGACCTGATCAAGTCTTGATGGAGTCAGTAGGTTCACAAGCTTTTGCTCATTCATCTGCTCGAAGGGGCTCTTGATGAGGTCTCATCAGAAGACATATTGCTTATTGAGCAACTCCCAAAAATTAACCTACCCACCTGGTCTTGGTCGCTTGCTCTTTGGACCGAAGACTAGGACAACATTCATAGTGTTCGACTCAACATGTGCTTTTGCCTTGTTGCCATTTCCATCCGACTTGCTTGAATACCCGAATCGTTTAGTGCTGTCGATGGAACCTGCATTCTTGTACATCTCCATGATGTGCAGGACTCTCTCAAACTCCAACTTGGTAGCCGCGTCGGCATCACCAAGCGAGCTGAATGCCTTGGGGTCACGCCTTCACACGCCGACCAACCAATGTTGTTGCATGCCGTGGATACACATTTGCACGGTGTCTTCCAGATGCATCTCCCTCGCAAAGCAAACGTAATTATTTCTGAAGCGGATGATGTAGTCTTCGATTTTCTCCTCCCGCCTTTGCTTGATCTGGGAGAACTCTAGGATTGAGATGTCCTTCTTCATGGAGATAAAGTGAGATTTGAATACCTCCTTCATTGCAGCCCAACTAGGCACTGAACCCATAGTTATACAGCTATACCAGTGGAAGGCAGCATTGGTTAAAGAAGCTAAGAATTGGGATAATAGTAGTGAGGGGTTATTTGCGGTGTCTTCGCACACCGATTCGAAGTGGATGAGATGTTCGGTGGCATCACCTGTTCCATCAAACAAACAGAACTTTGGTGGATGCCAACCCACGAGGAACATGACTCTGTTGTGCCATACTTCATATGGCTTGCCGAGCTCGCTCTCTAATGGTTTTGGGCCTACTTGACTGCCAGTTGACTCATTCTCCTATTGACCACATCTTCCGCAATACTGTGATAGTCTCTGAGTGTCATAGCGAGGGTGACATGTGTAGCTGAATTTGCTGGCGCGACCATGACTTGTGGAGTGGTGGCACCCACTTGAGAGCTAGGCACACTCCCAGCTCCAATCAAGGAGGATTGTGCAGTTGATATGCTGCTTCTATCTCTGCGAACTGTGGGTCAACTAGAGTCACCTGTGGCACATTCGGTGGTAGGGGTGGTGCACCTCCTGAAGCGAATTATAGAATCATGGCGTAAAGCTGGTCTACTCTTGCAGACAACTTGTTCACTTGTCTTCCAAGGGCACCATTGGGCTCATCTATTGAGCATCTGGATGCGGCAAAGGTATTTGATGATGTTGACTCCATATGCCCACTAGTAGTACTTAAGATGGCACTATGCCTGCGCCCGCGGGTGTCTCTTCATGGGCACCCTCGTTTTCGTTGGTCATGTTCACAGGTGCAACATTGAGGCCCTCTATATCTCCATCTCCAGACAAAGATAAAGGTGCGCTCTGGAAGTACTGGTGACTGTAAGCGTGCCTCAAGAGAGTCAGCTGTGTCAGCCCTAGGAATGTATTGTCCTTCATCCTTCGAGGTGACAGGGCTACTCTCTATTCGCTGTCGAGCGCTCATCTTTAAATGGGTTTCCAGACCGGGGCACATAGCCATCATATGTAATTGGTCTTTGTCCTGCAGTATCAGCGAAGGAATACTTATGTATGTGTCAGGGCGATCATATGAAGAAGATCTCCCATCAAGCAATTTGTATCTCCCAGACATGGGAAAACAAGGGGTGACTATGGCCTCCTTTTGTAGTCTCATAGCAACCTGTGAGAACTTGCTAAACCAAGCCTTCAGATTTGGCAAAATTTCCTCCTCAGAGGAGTATTCCAGCTCATGTGTGACAGGAAGGGGTTCCCGGTCAGAGTTCAACTCTTTGAGCGCGATGATGCCGATCATGCTGCACATCACGACGTCTCCGTCATTTGACTTATTCGAGCCCTCGGACGTGGTGTCATAGTTTGATGAAGTGTCTGAACATGGCTCTGTAGGTTGTTGAGATGCATTCGTAGTCAATGGTGGTTCAGTCTCCTTAGGGACAATTATGGGTTTGTCCTCTACTGCAAGCTTGTCATTCTCCTGAATTACGATGATGATGGAGGGTTGAGGTGGATCTGCCCTTTGTTGTGGCTCAGTAGGCCCTACTAAGGCAGGGGTAGTGTCGACATCTTGAGCTTGACGTGTCCTTGGAGCCATGCGCTCTAAGAGGAAGTTGTACCTTGGGTTCTGTTCGAAGTTCAGGATTACCTGATTGCTAACTCTCCCATCCTCTGGGTACACCTGTCCATCTGCTCGGACGTGGACTTGAAGATGCTGTAGCATGAGGTCTTGTAATTCTTGGAAAAGGTCTTGGCGATTCCTTTTCCTTCGCTCACGCCTCCTTTGATTCTTGTTGAAGGCATACGAGGCTCAGGATCTTGTTGGCGAAGCGAGACATTGCGTGGGTCGCCTGGGAGCCTCACATCTCAGGGCTTCTTGGCTAGAGGAAGCCGTCTCATAGAGGGGCCTCCGATTGAGCCCTAAGGGTCTCCTTGAGTGTGACTAGTCTTGGCATCACGACTCTTGATCCTAGTGAGAAGACGGCCCACTTGACGTGGCCGGTAAGTCGAAGGTGGAGGACTTCTTTGTTGAGGAGCCTCGGCGCGACGATCCTGTTGTAGATGGTGACATGTGGCATGGGGGTTGCCCCCAGGCTGTGAACTTTCCAATGTGGTGCTATTTTGAGGCTGTCTCTTGAGACCATTCATTTGGTCTCTAAGTTGCTGGAGTTGTCGTTGAAGTTCATCATGTCGAGGTGCCGACACTTCATTCGGAAGGACGACAAATTGGTTGCTTTTGGGGTTGGACGAAGACGGGTCGGACATCACATTGACGTGAAAGCAGGGTACCCAGTGCTTGATGCCAGCAAGGTTGGGGTTGAAGAGCATTCACCTCCTTCCAAGGTGTTGATACAGGAACTCCTCTACGATATGGCTTCTCGGGTGGGGAGCCCGGATCGCAATGTGCAATGTGTCCAAGTGCTAGGGATGGCTTTAGTCGGAGCCGCTTCCTCTTCCACAACATTGTGTGGAGTAAGGCGAGAGACAATCTGTTGTCACAGTCTCTTGGCCTTGACATACTTCCGCCGGCAGTTCCGACATGCGTGTGGGCTTCCTGCTTGATGGGCGAGGGCCATGCTTTGATGGATGTTCTCACAAAAAGCCTCCAAAGCCACTATCACCTCAGCTTCAATCTTCTTAGTGAGGATGGATCCCTCCAACAGAGCGTTAGCCTCAACGATGAAGTTGCGGCACTCTTCCTTAATTTCAGCAAAGGTTCGCTTCTGAGACTTCTTCGTCTGATGAGCTTGAGTGAGTTCCTGGGTCTGACGCATGAAGATCTCACCCTCGTGTTGGAAAACAACCACAGGTGGAAGCGTCCCAAACTGGAGGGCCATGGGTGCTAAGTCGCGGGCAAGGTTGAATCCACCTGCAACAACGGTGTCTCTGATTAATATTTTCCTGATGACCTCTTCACAAGCAGCAGTTAGAGACTCGAGCAACCATCGTGACAACCAATACAGTGCCACGAAGATGGGAGGAGAACCATGTCCCACCGGGCGTGCCAATCTGTTTCGCGCACTCGAAACTTGCGTTTGAAGTTGTATAACTTGAATATAACAAAATATGTGTGTGCCAGTATACATAACGTATATGAAGAAAAGACAGATAATTCAAAAACAAGTAGTCGATGAATCTTTCAAGAAATTGTGCAGCCAAAACCAGCAGAGAAAGTTCAACGTACTATGGGCAAGGCTAGATGAACTAACCATGAAGTATTCAGCTAAGGTAGCAGACACTGGAGATGAGCCGGTTGCTCTTGGACCCATCCCAACAGATACTCCCCAGATAGTAAGGAGATCAAGGTCATCTGTTAAGAACTTCTCGTAGTGGATATGAAATGAGACAAGAGAGAAGTGAGCCTTGATGTACGATACTGGAGGGGCAAGGTATGGGATAATGACAACTAATCTTGCTGAGGTCTACATTTGGGTTATGCGGGGTATGAGGTCCCTCCCTCTTGTTGGAATTATTGAAGGTATTATGCATGGAACATGCAGATATTTCATTAATCGCTACGCAGCTGCTTCAAAGGTAATGACAGATAACCATATGTTGTATGGATCGATGCTATGTCACTACATGGAGAAGGCCACAAAGAAGGCACATATGCACCGTGCAAATCAGGAAGGAACTGCGGAGCATAGGTTCACTGTCTTATGCCAGGATAAGGGTCATAGGGGTGAGCGCCATGTGCAAGAGTGCGTGCTTAGGAATAGAACATGCATCTGTTCGTACCAGAAGACACAATTGCTACACAGGCTGTGCACACACATCATAGCTGCATGTGGGGAGTCTAATATGCTACCATGACAATATGTTTCCCACTACTTTATGAAGGATCAGATACTGAACACATGGAACCATGAGCTTTATGGCTACTACATTGTTGATACATTTACAAGTGAGCCAGGTCCCTCACGAATGTACAGGCCAGACTTTGAGAAGATGAAGTACACACCGGGACATCGACAAACTCGACAGATTCGGAATGATATGGATGAATCCAAGGTAGGTCCAAGAGTGAAGTGATGCAGCAAGTGTGATGAATTTAGTCACACGTACAAGAAATGTCCGAAAGATGCACCTAGTATGTAGATGGGGTCGCGACGGCTGTAAAGTGTGAATGTGTTTATCGTATCTGGATGTTCTATTTGTGAGGTTTTCACCTAACCTATGCTCGGGGTAGTTGGACCTTACATTGGTATTTGATTTGGGGTTCCTATATGTTGTAATATGTTCATGTAACTATGTGTACCTATATGGCATAAGCTGTTCACGTAACTGTGTGTATATGTAATATGTTCATGGAACTGTGTGTAGTTGTATGTTATATGATGTCCATGTAATTGTTTGTATATGTATAGTACAAAATGTTTAATTTTGTTTTGAATGCAAATATGGTGCACCCACCGACCCCCGAGCTTCTTGACCCTACAGTGGACAAGAAGCACCGTAGCTTCTTATTTGCCATTCACGAGACTGAGTTAGGAGTTTTGTGAACTCGTGGCCCTAGGGAGCTATTTACGATCGACGATTGTTGGAAGCACTGGTATGTTGAGAGTTACCTACGTATAATCCTGATTATTTATTTGTTGCATGTGCTAAATTCACTTAATATTCCAAATGATGCAAATTGGCAGTAACTGGTCTCCTACCACTGTGTCATTTGGTGGAGGACCGAGCGATAGAGAACCCTGAGGCAGCCACGAGGCGATTCTATTTTGACCGATCGTTGATCGCTGCACTGGTCAACCGTTGGAGGCCCGAGACCCACACTTTCCACCTCCCCTTTGGTGAGATGGCTCTGACGTTGCAGGACATAGCCTACATGTTAGGCTTACCTTACGCTACAGCTACCATTGGAGTCATCGACGTGGATATAGACTGGATCAACATCATGCCCACACGGTTCGGCACTGTTCAGTGGAAGGAAGATGCACCCCCTACATGCCTGAGTTCCTGTCAGATCCACGCGGACCCACGAAGAAGTGGATCCTCTCGTTCCAGGTACCTTGCAATTTACCTTCACATTTAATGTATACTTTCCAATACATTGTACTCATCATGATTTACATTACTTCAAGCTTGCATATATCCACCTGAATGCCGGTTCGAACTCGGTCGTGAGGCACTTGGAGGCCTACCTGCTTTGGTTGTTCAGCTGGGTTATGTTCACTAGTGGCCAAGGCCACCTGGTGTTGAGGACCCTTTGTGTATGTGAGGTGGATCACAGATGCGGAGCCCGATGATGTCCCCCAGTTTAGTTGGGCCTCCGCTATCCTAGCGGCAACATATCGGGCCTTGTGCGATGCATGCACGAAGAAGGAGCCACTAGCCACTTTTGCTGGGTGCCCACTCCTGCTGCAGTTGTGGTCGTACGAGAGGTTTACCATCAGTCGGCCCATTGTGGACCAGTCCCTGTTCCCCGAGGAATGGTACAGAGAACCCGAGGAAGACGGGCCCACCATGGGCTCGATGTGGTGTCACCGTCGGGTATGTAGGAAACATAGCTCTACTTTACTTGTCTACTAGTTTTAGTTGGGCTTAATACTATTTTTCTCCACAGCTACATTGGGTGCACGAGTAGGGCCACAACGTGCATGACCTTTTTAGGGCGTAGTTCTACTGTCTGCGTCCAGAGGATGTGGTGTGGACCCCCTACAGCCACTTGTAGATACATGGTTGTGCGCCTTTCGGTCTTTCTCCTTTATGCGGCCACAACGAGGACTACTGGCTTACAAAGAAGCTGCTTGTCTTTGACATCTATGTCATGGAGTCCTCACCCCACCGCGTGATGAGGCAGTACGGACTCTTCCAGGTGTTCCCCCTCATCAACATTCGCTCCGTTTAGCCTCACGTTCATAGGTAAGTGAACTTAAATATATAATCCATATCATTCATATCATTTATAGTCTATCTAACATGGTTGGCTAGCTGGTATTCACGTAAGGGCCAACCGGGTGGCAACCTCTGGGCAAATCCCTTAGCGCCATACATCTTGGCGTGGGCCCATGCTCTTGAGGATGTCGTCGAGGAGCCTCATCCTTTCGTTGACTTGGCCTACAAGGAGTACCTAAGGTGGTACATCCCGCGTACACGTACACGGGTCACCTACACCCCAGATACTGTTCGGACGCACACCGCTTCGACTACGGAGGCCTATCCGAGCCATTGGGACAAGGATGCTGCTTTAGTGGTATATTTAAGTAACTTATCATTTTTGGTTAACATATAATCCCATATGAACTACTATATATTGAAACCCCATTTCACGTTTGTTTCAATAGTACGGTATCATACATGATGTCCACAGGGACGCGGCTGAAGCCATGGGACGCCTCAAGCAAGGGATGTAGCTTAGTGCGGCGGATGTAGTGGGATTCGTCAAGCGGGTTTTTGATAAGACCGTGCAGGTCCTAAAGTTTACCTAATGCTAATCCATTCTAGAAGTCGTCAGTGCCCCTTCCAAGTCCAGTGGGGTCAACGTAGAGTCATCCAGAAGGTCTGATGTGCAATGTCCTCCACCGGAGCCGGCATCCACACAGCCACCTGAACTGGACCATGACCTCCAGGGCTGATAACAATAGGTACGCCTTATTCATACGTACGTCGGTTAGAGATATTCTTTTCTTACCGATGCATTTATTTTAAAAAATATGTTAGGTGCATATACACACTTAACGGTGCAGATAGCTACACCTTGGCCAGCACCGATACCTTCACCATTCACATGCCTCTTAGGTTAGAGGCGCCAATATACTACCGCATTCAATTTATTCAATAATATATCTAATATAATCATCCGTCCACAGGTTACTATGGTAATAAAGTCTGGACGTCTGCATCTGTACCTCTACCGTTCGCACCCTGGCCATCTTCAGTTGCCCCTGCATACCATATAGGTACAACATTGCATTTTTACTAATATATTCATTTTCACATTTACTGTATCTAATAAATTCATCCATTCGCAGGCCCCTTGAGTGATTAGGCATGGACGCCGGCGGCAACATCGTAGTCATCATACCTGAGTTAGGACGATGAGCCTGGGTCAGACCTAGTGCATGACATCATTAGGGACTTCTTTGGTGCTCCACTCTTGACACAGCAGACCCAAGTAGAGGCCTCAACACCTGTGATCGCTACGAGGCCTACCAGGAAGATTCTTCCACCAGACAACCTGACCTACTCTAGGGGCCACGCGAGGGCGAACCAGCGGCAGAGGCGACGAGACCATCGGCAGAGGCGACGAGACCATGATGGTGAGAACACCTATTGGCAGCGGGGGAGACAACAGTAGAATTTTATGTTGGCTTTTGTAACTTAGATGTTTGTTTCATGATGCATCTTTGATTCGTAGTCATCTTCTCTATTTTTCTATCTCCCTCTAATGCAGTGCCTTCGTCAGCTACATGACGAAGAGCATGTACAACACGTCTAGTCATACATATTCATACATGTCTACTTTCTATGTATTACATGTTCAGATGTTACTATTTGCCATGTCATTAATGCATTTCTTAATCCCCATGTGACATCATTCTACTAGCTTTTCATAGTGACTTCACCTCTCGCTGCCACCTTTGTAGGGAGGTGCGACACCTCGTTGATACATTTTCAGAGCGATGTGACCGCACGCTGCCACCTTTTCAGAGCATTGTGAATGCAAGCTACCACCTTTTTAGGGCGATGTGATCGTACACTTCCAACTACTCAAAGTCCAGTGACTGCTCGCTACATGAAGGCATCCAATGCATGCACTATCATAACATTTCTCTTTTCCAAAGCACCGCTACCATAGTGTCTTATATTAACGTACTATGTTGTTTTTCCTTACTGGTGCACATCGAAAATAGGCTTTAGAACATTGTCAACCATTACACACCGTCCAAGCACAATTCTTTCCAACATGTAAAAAACATTACTCCTATGGTACATATGGAAGTCGTTACATGATATGCAAATCCCGAGTACTCCTGTGTACATAATGGGATTCGCACATTTAGGGAATGAAAAATAGTACATGTCAAATACCAAATCAAATCCTCAGCTGACCACTAGAACACATCGACATTACTCACAGTTGTTCCTCCAACACATCATGCGAGGCAGGATATACAATTGTTCCTATACTTCCTCGATGACGACGTGCAAGTGACAGATGTATTCTTGAATGTGTGGTTCTATCCGTGGGTCAATCCAGTACTGGAAACCACAATCATCTGTCAAGAAAAAGTGATAGATGAGATAAGTAAATGGTATTGATAAAATCGCAAATAAAGTGAGTATTATTTGTTCATACTCTGAAATGTGGACAACGGAAGAATCGATGGCCTTCATCACCGAAATGCTCATAAACTTAGACTGCAACATCATCTCCATGTCAACATGGCGGCCAAAATGAGCAAGGAAGAGCATTGGTTTCACTAGAAATCTCTACCATAGACGTCTAAATGGGGGGGGGTGTGGAGGTTGTGGATCGATAGGGCCATCAAGAGGATGAGGATATGCCATTGTCTCATTTCAATTTGAGGTTAGGAGATGTGTGAGTAGAGAATCGATTGAGTTTTATTTATATACAAGAAATCCAGACGGTAGTGGATACATGTGGTAGCACTGAAAAGTCTAGTCGCTAGACTGCACTGGCCTATTATGAAAAGCAATGAAAAGTCTATTCACTAGAGTGCACCAGTCTATTATGGGTACCACTGCAAAATTGTGTGACAGGATTCCCTGAGACCCACCCTGACATCGCAATAAATCTCCCTTGAACATAGTGAACATTTTATGGCAGTATTCCCCCTTGTGCATATAAGGATAACCCATCCATGGCTACTTCATCTCCAACACAGTCCAACACAATCCTTTCCATGGCTATCGGGTCCGAGTCCAACAAGGGTAAGGGAAACATGGGCCCTTACGAGCTATGTCACGACATCCTTGATAGAATCAAGCATGAGAAAGAAGGGTGAAAGAGAAGTGAAGACCCAGAGCAAAAGAAGAGGGAGATCAAGCTGCAGATAGAAGTGCATGAGGCACGCATGCCACAGGGCAACTACGGTAAAATAGCACGCCAGAAACCATTCCCGCTTGCCAGGGTTGCTTGGTACCAATGTGGGGTAAGTTTGCACGACATCTTTCCAAGCTATGAATTTCATCTAATTCACATGCTTCCCTCCAATAGTACGACAAGCCTAGTGCAAGTACGAATGGTATGCGAATGAAGAAGACTATGCAAAAATCAACTACAACTACGATGAGGCTGAGGCAATGAGACGCGCAGATGTTGAACAACCGAAGATTAGGCTACAGGAGCTTAACGTAGAGTGGTGGGATAAGTACCTCACTACATACGGTAACATGTAGGTTCCCCTGCAATGTGTGTGTGGCCTACCGGCTGTGCCGGGGTCTGTGGCATGTGGACTGGCACAAGGGTACGTATGTAGCAAGCTTTACCCCTATGGATGCAACTTCCAAGAGATCCACTAGGAATATCTGGATGAGAAGCCTCCATCTTTTCCACCCACCCAGTAGATGTTTTTTTGCACTTGATAATCTATCTTTCCATAAGGCATATTTCATTTAGTAATGGGGTACCACATGCCATTGTAAATTGTCGTAGATTCTGTACGAATAGAGTACGAGTTAGAGCATATTGCCTTATGTACTGTAGCCACAGATAGGCAATGAATGCTTACGATGATCCTTATATATGATGTACTTTACTTTCATCAATGAAATGGTCGGGATTTATCATTCTACCAATACATTAACCCAATACTTTCACAGGATTCCATGCCTTCAATGCAGAGATAACAATAACTCATTGCTGAACTTTTGCAGAATGAAATAACAACACCAAGCAACAGCTTCCATAGGGAATGTCTGCCAAGCATTAATGTCATAACTTTTCTAGCTTTCATAGGGAATCCTTACTCATTTGTCCTTATGCACAATACTCCCTTGCTCTAGCCCCCAGTCATGCCCATGCACTTAGTCCATACACCAGCCCCCAGCCACCATAAATAACCCCACCCTGAACCATGGATAGACCACTCCTTCCTTAGCTCTCTCAACCACAATGTCTTCCTCAGCTCTACCAAACCCGCCCAAGAAACATTGGGGGAATTTCATCCCCTAGGAGGTCAAACGACCGATGTGTTTCTCTAGCGACCCTTGTAGGCTTTGTGAGTCCTAGGACATCTCCTACGCCTATGACATACACTTCTTCATGTGTGCCAACTACCAGCATGACCCGCCTTGACATGGACCGTATGAGTACCCACCAGTATAGCGATATAAATCACTCATGTGACACTTTCCATACGATTTCATTTACTGTCTTACTAATTTCCCCTCTTGTTTCATTTCTGCGGTCTCCTCCATGTATCTGTTACTTCATGGAATAGTTGGACATGGAGCAAAATGAGCACCAGAAGTGGTGGGTTGATATGGAGATGCGGTGGAAGGAAGCTTACAAATGCTAGGAGTATGAGCAAAAGTAGGAGGAACTATGGCTAAAACATCAGGAGGAGGAGCACATGAGGAAGGCAGCGAAGGAGTGCGCCGTGGCTGAAGCATGCAAAGCAGAGAGGGAAAGGAAGTAGGACAGGGCTCATCGCGCTAAGGCGGAGGGCCCCGATGCCCTGTGAAAGGGCAAATATCCTAGATGCACTCAGTAGAGAGCATCTATTGTAATATGGCCTATTTTCATTCCCCAAGGTATGTTAGATTTAGCAGCGACATGCTATTAGGTTAGTCTTTAGGCGTACCATATATGCCAACGTTTGTTGTCGTCATATCTTTATGGTTAGGGTCCATTCGCGCAGCAACGAAAAATCCTATATCCCATGTAATGTTTATCAGTGTATGTAACCTCCGTGCCGGGAAATATGATAATTGTGCTTCACAACCACTATTGTTCAACAAACTAGATTTTATATCCTCCCAATGTTACTTCACTAAAAAAATAACTCACAATTTTACATCAACTAAATAAATAAATGTCAACAAAATTACATTGAATCAAAACTAAGGATAAAATGAACCACTCCGTGAAGTGTATACGACAATTTGAAACATCTGATAGGGTGGTTAGTCCCTGATATTTTTCGCCGAATGAATATGCAATATTTTTCAAATTGCCGTATACAAAAGTTATATAAAAAATCCAAACTGCCCCCTCAGAGGGTGGTAAGGGGCTCACCGCTCTCTGAGAGGGCGGTAAGAGGCAGTATGACGGGGGTGAGCCCTTACCACCCTCTCACAGGAGGTAAGGTCTAACCGCCCCATGAGAGGGCGGTAAGGGCCAGGTGACGCTGACCATGCCACCGTGGCACTGTTACCGCCCTCTTAAAGGGTTGTAACCCTTTTAGACAGTGGTAGGTGTCTATTCCTGCAAATATTTTTAGTCAAAGTATATTTTTGTTCATATTTATGCTAGAAAATATAAAAATAAAAAGTCCTAGATCCCGATGCACCTCTGGACCTCCACCAATTGTGGCACACTCATCGGCCACCAGATGTCCACCTGAGCCAACGGCCAACAAGCCTAACTCGGCTTGCGTGCGCACTCGCCTCGGGGTGTCCTGCTCTAGCTGGGCTCCGTTGCACGCGTGCACTCGAGCCCACTTAGGTCACGACCTCGTTCGGTCTCCTCGCTCACATGCCACTGCGTGTCTGGGCTGATGCCAGCCATGCGCCTCCACCAGCCCATCCGCCGTGTTGTCTCTTGCCTGCTCGCTCGCCAGGCCTGCCACGCACGGGATGTGTAACACCCTAAATTTTCAAGTTTTGCAATAGTTTAAAATTTTGCTAGAAAGTAATAGAAGGCAATTCTGTTCAATAGAAGAATTAATTTCTAAATTTAAATTGCCATAGGTTGTAGGTAAGTTTTTTGCATTCATATCGTCGTAGTTGAAATAGGTTTTTATGCTTGAAAAATATATGAAAAAATTCGCTAGAACTCGCTTGTTTAAAACCCCTTTTGAAAATTGTTCAAAATCTTAAAAGAAAAGGGATTTTCAAATTGGAAAATGCTTCTGGGCTGATTTTCTCCTCCGGCCCACTTCTTCCTCTCCCTGCGCCGACCCGCTAGGTCGAGTTGTCCTGCGTGTGCCTGAGCCGGCCCCCTCCCTCCTTATCTCACCGCCATGTGGGCCCCGCCCCAAGCTGAGACACGCAACGAGCCGCCACCCGCCCTGAGCTGGCTTGCCCTCTTATACCTCCCGCTGCCCGCCCGTTTCACCCCAATCGTCGCGCCGTTTCAAAATCCCACCTCCCCGCTCCATCACTCGCCAATGAAAGTGCATGGCCATGATCCCCTCCCTTCCTTCACTCGATTCTGGTTGTTTCCCCCTTCATTCCTACCTCAAAATTTGGAAACTGTCACAATTATGGAATTAAAGCCGCCAGCCAAATCCTCTAGAATCCACCCACTCCTCTCCCTCTCTCTCTCTCGCATATAAGCCTTCTATCTCCTTCTTTGCGATGTTCCACACTTTTTCCCACATTTTCCCCTTTATCTTTCTCTCGGATTCGATCTCAGCGCCAGTTCTTCTTTGCCATCGGTGAGGAGCTCCCTGCCGCCACATTTCTCCTTGGCTGAGCCTCCTATGTCTTTGGCTCTTGTTTCTTTGGCATCGGAGTGTCTCCGGCAAAGCTTCCCGTTGCTCCTTGGTTCTTCTTCCGTCATTGGATGCCACCGCACCGAGCTCGAAGCCTTGCCGTCTGCCATTCCCCATCACTAGCTGTTGTCGGACCTTCTCTACCGTCATGAAGCCGCGGTAAAGAATACCCGTGTCGCCCTCTCTCTTTTGAGCCATTTCGCGTCGCGATCCGTGGCCAGTAGCGCGATTTTGCGCTACTCTGGCGAGGTCCTGGCCGCCCGCCGCTGTCGCCCGCCGTCCGCCAGTGCTTGCGCTACCCGGCTGAGACGTCGTCCGCCCCTTTAAAACCCAGCCACCTGATCTCAATCCGACGGCCGAGATTAGATACACCTTCAAACCTCTTAATCCGCCCACCGTGGACCATGGACCGGCCTCCAGGCCATGGTCCATGGACTCGTGAACCTATTCCACGCGATTTTTTTTTTCAATAGAAAAATAAATCCGGTTTTGCTTTATGACATCATAATCAAGATTTTCAGTATAAATATATTCGCTTTATTCTTTGAAATTAAGTAAAATTTGCATATTAGCCCCTAGAACTTTAAAAGCTTATAACTTTTTTCTCGTAGCTCTAATTTGGGCGATTTTTGCGCTCAAATATTTGTAGCGTCATGTAGAATCTTTTTATAGGGTTTTTACCTAGTTTTAGTACTATTTGCTGTACTGTTCTTAGTAGTTCCCTTGTGTGTGTTTTTCCGGTTCATCGTTAGGAGGTGATCAGTTCGGGAATCTGCAAGATCAAGTTTTTGAAGACTTCAAGCAACCCTCAGCTGAAGGCAAGTGCCATTGAACATCTTGCTCCTGTTTTAGGATTAATGTGTAGTTATTTATCCTTCTTAGCATGCTTGTCAAAATTGGAATCCCATGTTAGGGTTTACTAGCTTTTGTATGATTATTTCTTGTCGCCGTTGTTGAGTCATGGTTAATGATGGGTAGATATGCTGGTGCTATCATAGTTGAGGAAATGTTAGTCTTGACTAATAATTATGCAACAAGAATCGGGTATGTTAATTTTGTAGCAACATGGTATAGGGATCCCAACAGAATATTTGTATGATGATGGTGCGGGAATACACGTGTGCGGGTAATGCACAATTGGTTTGTGGTTATACTTGTGTGGGATCCTAAGGACCGGTTCTTGAAGCATGTAACCCGACTAAACCACACAACCACGAGGCTTATATGGGTACGGCCTGGCCAACTAATTAGCTACCCCTCCGGTTTTGTGGGCACCAATGGGCAGTTAAGTGGCACAAGAAGGGGCTTCTGCAGCGATGGAATTGTATGTTAGCGGTGAAACCTCAGTGGGTGCCTATGGATCGGCGAGAGCTTTGTAAAGGCCTTGTAGTGAGACCCCGACTCCACACCCCGGAAGTGTGAAGCAACATGGAATCACGACTCATAGGGAACGCTGTGCAAACTTTACAGAGTATCAACCTGATCAAACCAGCCGTGCTCACGGTCAAGAGCGGCTTGGATTTCTTCATGATTAGATGGGATTAGGGCTTGGTATGGTTGGTTGGTAGCTGGATAATGGAATTATCTGGTGAGTTTTGGTAGTCGGATGAAATCTGATTAGTCAATCCTTTTGTTATAGTGGTGTCTTCACACTTAGTAAATAGGATGCCTGTTGTTGGAGTTATTAGGTTAAAGTTTGCTTAGGGTAGTTGTCGGTGACACAGGAATCAGGGGTGCCCGAGTCCCGAGACCAGGCCAGCAGGTTGCCATGTGGCGACCTCTCGCGGGGATGATCTCCCCGAAGTGCGAGAAGACTAAGTCCCGGGAGAGGGCGCTCGGGGCCATGAACAGTGGTCCCCGTGTACCCGAGTTCTCCGATGATCTACGAAGACCAAGTGCCGGGAAGAGAGTGCTCGGGGTCATGAACAGTGGCCCCCGAGCACCTGAGTACCTCGAGGACCCAAGGAAGGTAGTTCCGGGAGAGAGTGCTCAGGGCCGTGAACAGTGGCCCCCGAGCACTCGGTTCCCCGAGGATCTGAACAGTCGATTCTGGGAGAAAGTGCTCGGGGCTGTGAACAGTGGCTCCCGAGCACTCGGTTCCCCGAGGACCAAGAAAGGGCATATCCAGGAGAGAGTGCTCGGGGCTGTGAACAACGATCCCCAAGCACTCGGTTCCCCCACAGCCTAAGAAGTCCTTCACCGGTGGCCCCCAGAGGTCTAGCGGTGAGGTGTCAGCCCGTGAAAGGCCCGATGCCGCATTTAAGGGGGCGTGTGGCCTGTCACTTCCAACTGCTCCAGCCACGCTCGGTGTCAGTCCCTGCCACATTCTGGCAGGAGAGCGTGGGGACATTTAATGCACGGGTCCCATCCCGCGTCATCCGGCGCGCCTCGGGATAGCATCGCGAGGCCCAAGGCGCCTCTACTGCCGCCCTGCTGTGTCAGGTGAACAAGACCGGGCGGGCACGTCGGGCTGCTCTGTGGCTGCCCGGTGGGCCCGCTCCACAGCGCCGGTTGCCAACGCCATCATGATGACCGAGACAGGGTGGGGGCGCATTTTCAACCCCGCCATCACTTCGCGCAGCAGCCCATAATGGCTGCTTTTCCATTTATGGCACCTTGGAACTCATGCCCTCCCCTTCAGGGTACGCTACCGCCGGCGGGTATTTAAAGAGGAGCCGGTGGACACAGAGAAGGAGGCCGAATCCAGACAGATCGAGCTCTCTGACTCTCTCCCTCGGACGGGAACGAAGACCAAAGACGGAAGAGCACCCCAGTACAAGCACAGAAGCTGAGACCACCGAAGAACAAGGAGCCCGAAGCTCTAGGATAGACAAACATTCTTGTAACCCGCAACATCCCTGAGAGACATCCTCAGTGCATTTATAGCATACATACAGGAGTAGGGTGTTACGCTCAGTACGGCCCAAACCTGTCTAAAAACCTCTAGTGCATTTACTGCATTCTGCATTCGATCATTCCATCCCACCTGCCATCGCATTTACGCCCATTCACTTCACCCGCAAACAGATTCAGAATCATCCCCCCGGCCGAATCTCAAAGGGGGTCCCTTCGGATCCCTGCTTTAGGAGTTCACCCTCCGACAGTAGTTAACCGTGTCTAACCTTTCGTTGACGTAAGCCTCATAGAATGTTTTCCCTTCACTTGCGGAGTACATTTTTGTGCTCACATCCGTTGTCCCTTCTCTTGCATTCTACCGCTGTTTAGAAGCCGTCAATAAAGCTGCTTCCTTCGACGAAGACGACTTCAATCCGGAGTTGCTGTTCTAGGCTGGTGTGCCTCCTGTTGACGCTTGTGGAAGATGGAAGATCCGCTGGCGCTGAAGCTCTCTTGTTTTGTTGTGTTTTCTTTTAGACCCTCGGGTCCCTTTGTAATAAGTTAAATATGTTATTGTAATAATGACACTGTGATGATAAATTAATGATGTAAACGCATGTATGAAACTTGATCTTAATATACATGTGTTGTACCCTATTTTATTCCTTTAACTGCGTGTTACAGGATGCCTGGCCTATCGAGCCAGCCCCCTTGGCTAAAGCTCCATAGCGTAAAGCTACACGGTGGGAACGTGATGTGCTTGTCACTAACGGAGTTGAAAGCTTCGTAATCCTCTACAGTAGGCATATGTGTATAGGTTATAGATCTTAAATATGTGTAAAGTGTGTGTGCGTAGAGTGTGAAGTGTGTTTAGATACTACACTTATACAGTGCTAAGGCTATTAAAAAAAGCTCCATAGCATGCAAGGCTGAGCAACAGCGAACATAGTGCTATGCACCATGAACAATACAAGCATATCTCCTTTTCTTTATTCCAATGCACACATGCATGCATCATGGAACAAATTCTTTCACGCCATACATCACATGATGCTCTACATCATAGACCATACAACTCTTGTGTACGTCTTCTGGTGCGATCCAATTCTACCATATCATAACCCATATATCTCATATGTATGTCTCACACTGTGATCATCTTCACGTATACTATTCCCTAGCTTGAACATCCCATGTGACCTCTTGACCTCAATTCCTTTTTTAACATAGTTTTAATCCATATCACCGACCATATTTGCCATTAGGAGACAACTGCACATGAACAAAATTATCAACTAATTCCAAGCACAAGTTCTCACAAACTTGACTCACGTCAATCCGCACAACACCACTCACACGAATATATTACATATATCAAAACCACCAATATCAGTATGCTACCACGAGCATATCCAATAACATATTATCACTATTTTTTTGCGAGGGGAACAAAAACTTTACTAATTAAGGATTTGAAAGATTACAATAACAGTCTAAAAGATTCTTCAAAAAAGCTTGGAACACCCCTAAGCCAAACTGTTGTGCTGTTGGCTCTCCTGGCATGTTGCGCAAGCTCATGAGCAAAGATGTTCTGATCTCTTGTTCCCTTGGCGATCTTCACCTGCCCCAACTCTGCTATCAGGTCTTTGCAATCTTGTATGATTCCTCCCACATTTGAGCGGCTAGCCCTGGTGCTGTCTGCGCCGAAACGCAGGAGCTAGAATCCGTCTCCAGGACAACCGGACCCTCGAACCAATTGGGAACGAGTGACAAATCCTCTTTACAGGCTTCCATCTCTGCTCCTTCCGCTGAGGAACAATTGAACAGAACTCGCCAGCCTGATAACAGGGCCTCCCCGTCCGAATTCCTGATAATGACGCCCGCGCTCGCTTCTCCCGTAGCAGCAACATAACTACCATCAACATTCACTTTAACCCATCCTATATCCGGCGGTCTCCACTTTAATTTGACCTTCACATGCCCCTTATTTCCTTCGGCGACAAAATCTCTGGCTCCCAGAGAGTCTCCTGTCACTGATTTCCCCTTCAGCACCACCTCCTCCTGTGCCGGATTTGATACAGTGTTCGGTAGTGAGCCGAGAGAGCTATCAACGAACCTTCTTCCGAAAATCTCATATTACCATGTGTGATCGTATTCCTATCGTTCCAATTCTTCCATAGCATTATGATCAAGAATTCCCTCTCTTTTCTGAAGCTTATCCAATAAAAGCAAAAACCATTCAGGACCTGTCCGTTGGTTCATTGATATGGTAGGGATGAGCCACTCCTTCCGCGTAACTTGAATCAGTATTCGTGAGTAATTGCACTCAACTACTGCATGGAAACCATCCTCCCTGCCATTACTGCATACCTCACATGTATCTGACTGCGCGATATGTCTGTTCCTCTTATTTGCATTTGTTGGCAGATCTTCCTTTGCTAATCACCAGGCAAACACTTTCATCTTTGAGGGGTATCATTATCCCAAATGTTCTTCCACAAAATCCTTCTATCCGACCTTCCACTACTTGTGGCCTGACCTTCAGCTTGCCTTGGATTGTAAGCCAACTTATAAGCACTTTTCACTGAGAAAATACCTGACTTTTCTGGGTGCCACGCCAAAACATCCTCTATGGCTCGATGTGGCAGTCTTATCTTCAGAATTTCCTCCACATCAATTGGCGAGAAGTTTTCTCTCAATAGATCAATTCTCCACTCTCTATTCTGTGAGATTAACTCCTTCACCCACCTGACCCACGATCTTCTCCTCCTGGTGATTGGTTTCAGACTTATGTCTCTCGGTATCCAATTGTCACGCCAAATCCGGACCGAACGACCCTCCCCAATACGCCGGATAGCACCTTTTTTGAGTAAATCCACACCATGCTCAATTGCTCACCAAGTTGGAGAAACATTTCCTGAGAAAGCAGTATCGGTGAGCTTACCCACTGAGTTTTGCACCTTCCATTATTAGCCCCCTACCAATATTTTCGGATCAGCTTCATATAGTCATCGCACAATGAGACAGGCAACTTAAACACTCCCATACTGTACGTAGGCAAAGCTTAGGCTATAGATTTTATTTGCACTTCCTTTGCAGCCTGAGATAGATTTGTATCACTCCAATCAGCCAACCTCTTCCCGAAGTGAACACTTATCGGTTGGAACTGATCACGCTTCATTCTCCCCTCTGGGGTAGGAAGGCCAAGATATTTCATCTCAAAAGCTTCCTGATGCACTTGTAGCACGCTCCGGACTTCCGTCCTGGCATCAAGGGGACAACCAGCTCCAAACATAATTGAACACTTCGTCGGATTGAATAATTGGCCTGTGCTCCGAGCATAATCACAAAGGACCACCTTTACCAAATTTGCTTGACTAACTTCTCCCTTAAAGAAACAGCAGGCTATCGTCGGCAAACAGCATGTGGGTGATCAGCGGTGCTCTACGGCAAATACTTAGTGCCTGTAGGTTTTCTTGTCTGACCTTCTTATCAAGTAGCATTGAAAGCCCATCAGCCACCAGCAGGAAAAGATACGGCAATAAAGGATCATCTTGACGTAGCCCTCGAGAAGGTTTAAACTTCTCCTGCAGGATTCCATTGAAGTTTACAGCAAAGAGACAGTAGTAACGCATTGCATGACCCATTTAATCCATTGATCACAAAAACCCATCTTTGCCATAGCACCCTGTAAATACGCCCAATCCACTCGGTCATAGGCTTTAGATAAGTCCAGCTTGTAAGCACAAAATTTCTGAGCATTCGTATTCCCTGTTTGAATCGCGTGGATGCACTCGAAGGCAATTAACGCATTGTCTGTTATCATTCTTCCAGGAACAAAAGCACTCTGAGTGGGGGATATAATCTCATCCAACAGGGGTCGGAGTCAATTCACTAAGCACTTTGAGACAACTTTGTAAATAACATATCATAGACTTATCGGTCTAAAGTCTTTCAAATCCTCCGGGTCATTTTTCTTAGGGATAAGCACGATAAGCGTCTCATTAACCCCCTCAGGCATGCAACTTGATTGAGAAAGTTTGCACTGCCTTCACCAGGTCCTCCTCCAGCACATCCCAATTTCACTGAAAAAAGCGCCCTGGAAACCCATCAGGCCCCGGCGCCTTCAAAGGCCCAATGTGAAAAAGGGCGTCTGAAATTTCTTCAGCTGAGAACGGCCTACTTAAATTCGTGTTCATCTCTTCCGTGACTATATGTTCTAGTGTGTCCAGGAGAATAGCCGGCTCCAGACTTGTGTCCCGTTTGTACAAATCGCCAAAGAAATCAGTTGCAAGCTGTGTCCCGTTTATCACTACATGCACATCAATAATGACAGAATATTAAATCACTTTGCGCTATTGCAAATTTCATAATAAAATCAAATTTTCAGCATATATGATCTCAAATTAATCCATCGAGGTCAGATGCTTCTCACATCACACCGTGTGTTGTTGTATTTTTTTGTTGTTGTTTTCTGTCGGAGTCATGCGAACAACAACATTCCAGTATTAAGCTATCTCCAGTATGCTAAAGTTTGGTGGAGAATATCTTTATTTGTTTGAAGAGATTAGGCATTGTTTGGATCTTGATTTTGTAGGAAGTTTATAGGAAACAACCTAGTTCCGCGAAGAAGAAGAAAATTTCCCACATATAAAACGGGCCTAACTCGCTAACAGCAACATTACCCGGCCGGAGCAGCAATGATCGACTAGCATGCCTGCACTGTAGTTACACGTCCTTACTGTACATTAGGCATGTAAGATGCTCTTGGTGTCGGTGACACCCACATTAGTTTCTTAATTTGTTGGTACAGGACATTCAGAAGAGATCTTATCTGTTAGATAATGTTGAGTTTGTTTACGAAGGAAGGGTGGGACTCAAATAATGAAGCACATATGCTAGCTAAGTGTGCTTGTAGTGTTGCCCCCCGGACGGTATGTTTGGTTGCTCCGCCCGCCAGATTTTTCGATAACATAAACTCCCTAAGAAGAAGTCTCCAATAACATAAACTAAGTATTCTTCGTATAAAAAAATCTAGCTGAAAATTAAACATAAAATATCGTCGATTGCTATAAAATCAACATTATATTAAAAGTACTTTAAAATATAAATTTATTAAAAAAATTGTATACTAAATATATATAAAATTTAACTAATTGTCAATCAAAACCTATAAAATTTGACGGAGGGAGTATTATTTTTCGTTTGACCGACCGGCAAGTGCTCGCCGTGGAGCACCAAGAACGCCGACACTGGCTTCGAAGTGGAGAACCATGCTCATCGATGGAAGATCTGGGACTCTTTTCCATCTCAAGAAAATAAAAATAAAGCCATCTGATTTCTTTTACAAAAAATATCAGGGACTCTTTTCTTTTCCATCTTAAAAAAAGATTAGGGACTCTTGTCAGTCTCAAAATAATTAAAAACTTGAGGACGTGGACTATTCCTCCGATGACTCAGCGACTGCTGCTACCAGTGGAGCAGTCAAACGCGAACCGTTCTCGAGCTCAAGATCAGAAAAAATGGACCAAAAGACAAAAGTGCGGTCCAAGCAATCAGGACCCGGACTGGGTCGATCGTGAAGGAACTTTCAACAACATCCAACTCCCGAATATTGTGGAACAAATCCAGATTTACATGAAAGCATCGAAAGCTTAAAAAAACAAATCCAATAGGCTTTTCGTAGCTGCACTTATGGTATATAGTATAATTTTTGTCTCATACAAGCTAATAATAAATAATAAGGTTGTCTTATTTTGTTTCCACCACTACTGCAGAATCTTGTATCACTACTCACTCTAAAACTCCCCTCACTACCAGTTTTAGAGCCAGCAGTGGATAACGGGCAGTGATAATCGGGAACTATCACTGCTGGCGTGGAGGACCGACAGTGAAAGATGTTTTCACTGCCAGCTAAAGGCTCCAGTCGGCAGTGATGCCTGGGAATCGCTGCCGGCTGGTGGTTTCAGCCAGCAATAATTCTCAGGCATCACTACTGGCTGGAGTCTTCAGTTGGCAGTGTTTTTCCTCTTCGGTCTCTCTCCCCTCTCCTCCCAGTCCTCCCTCTCTCTGTCCTCTCTGTCCTCCCTCTCTCTCGATCTCTCCGTCTCTCTCCCTCTCAATATATGCATACAATGAGACATATATTTAATGTAAATCAATAATAAATACACCTTCATTAATACATAATAGTTCATGTTATACAATGAATGCGATGTGCATCGACAAATACGTATATATACATAATAGTTCTCACAGGTCATCCCCCGAAATATCGGTTGAGTTGAGCCAGTCCAGTATCTCTCTACCTCTCCCGCGATGAGGACTGTGTCTCCGCATGGACGGCTGATGGTGTATGTACGTTCGAGGACGTCGGGGGGCCGATGGTGGTGGAGCGGAGGACCCGGCCATATTTACATGTGAGACATTGATCTTACAAGTGACACAAAGTACCTGACAAGTGACACATTGATCTTACAAATCACATCATCTTACATAGCAAAATAATAATTATAATAAGAATTAAGATTACGACATTTTTTACACGTGAAATCAAATTTCTCCTTATTTTCAAAGGTAACCAATTTTAGCTCGGCCTGGATGTCTCGACTGTTATATGCCGCAACAGCTTCCTATTTGGACTTTAATAACCATCTCAGTCGAGCTTTTCATTCATATATATGGTATCTAATTTCATCATTTACAAAAAGAAAAATAAGTATGAAAACAGTGCAATTTTTAATACAACATATAACATGAGTAAAAAAGAAATATAGTCTCAGTGTACAGCAAGAACTGGACAGTAGATTTTTAAAAGTGCTCTTAGGAAATGAATAACAATTAGCCCTAGGACAATCAAGGTCCTACCCCCTAATTGTTCTATTGAGTATATCAACGACTAGACAATTTACTAAGTTCTTATCTAGTTATTAGAACCTAGAAAGAATTATCAAAAATCACACAATATCATCATGAGCAGTGCTGCTATACCAAATCGGAGAGCACGGATTCTGAAAAGGACAAGCAATTTCCTGCCGAGACAAAAATAGAGACTGAACAGCAGGATTCAAACAAGTAATGACAAAACAAAAAGGATGAATTAACTTCCTTATCCAGAATCTGATATGCTAATCAATTTCTGAACTTACAGCAGCACACCATCTAGGGATCAAATTATAATAGGTAGCCCACTGAAACAACACAAGAAATATGTTTTGGTATACATGTACATACCAGCAAGAACCATCAACAAGTCTCACTATGGGCTATAACAAATATCAGACAACAAATTGCTCAGCCTCAGTGTATCAATTCATCATCAAGGAAATAGAATATGTACCAGTACTATCCAAAACAGAAGATGGGAAATGCTCACAAGCATCATTTGAACACACAAAAGGACTGATGCAACATCTGTTCTTATCATTTGAACACACAAAAGGACCAATGCAACATATATGTTCTTATCATTTGAACACACGAAAAGACCACAAGCAGCATCTATTTATCATTTGAACACACAAAAGGACCACAAGCAGCATCTATTCTTATCATTTGAACATACAAAAGGACCAAAGCAGCATATCTGTTCTTATCATTTGAACACCCAAAAGGGTCACAAGCAGAATCTATTCTTATCATTTGAACGCACAAAAGGACCACAAGCAGCATCTGTTCTTATCATTTGAACACACAAAAGGACAGCACACAAGCATCTACTCTTATCATTTGAACACACAAGCAGCTGGCCATGAATCAGTAGAACTTGCACTGAAACCCTAGGAATTGGAGGGGAGAAGGAGACGGAGGGGGAGCCAGGAGGCCTACCTTGACGTCGGGGTGGTTGTCCATGGAGACGATGGCAGTGGACGAGGGCGCAGGACATGACAGTGCGGGCTCCTTGGTGTTGAGGTGCTCATCGGGGTGGAGGCGGCGGTGTAGGGATCGGTGACGTCTACTCTACCAAAAATAACACAAGATAAACTTATATCAAATTATATCTAAATATGCTCTAAGTTTATCTAGTCTACTCTACCAAACAAAGCACTTGCAACCTATCTAAGAAAGTAAATTACAAGTAAGTAAATGCGGAAACGTAAATAAGGTAGAGAGATCAAACTTGGCACAATGATTTTTTTTCCCATAGTATCAATGGCATGATGCCACTCCTAGTCCATGTTGGAGGTCCACAAATGATATACTCTCAATCGGCACCCGGTCACGGCCTTTGAGCCACCAAATCACAAAGAAAAGGCCTCCACCCGGATGAGCCACCAAGCCACTATGGCATGGTCTCACTTCTAGCCTCTCTTCCGGTTCCTCACCATCATGATCACTTCGGAGCTTGAGCCACAAAGGCAAAGGTCTCCACGGCCCTGCACAATCGCCTTGCCACCGCTCTACACCAAGTCGGAGGGTCAACAAGCTTGCCGGAGAGTCACAAAGACTCCAACGTGCTGGCGTACCAAGAGGTACACTGTTGGATCACTCCTTGATCCACTCTCTAGGCAGCAATCACCTAGCAGCTCACTCTCTAGGCCTATAAGCACTAATCACTCTCTAATCTTGTGTTTAATCGCCTTGGATGATCACTTTAAGCACTTTGGTGGCTTGGATGCCTTCTCAGGTGTATATGAACTTCTCTGGACTCCAACACCCTCAAATGACAGAGTGGAGGAGTACTTATAGCCTCAAACTCACGTACTAGCCACTAACCCAACGGCTCTAAAAATAACACCAGATGATCCAGTGAGAACAGTAGTACTAACACCGGATCATCCGGTGAGTACACTCTCACAAACTAGCTATTGGAATCCCACTTACAAGCCTCTGTGAACACCAGATACTCTGGCGTATACTCCATCTTCATCGCCGGACTTTCTGGTGAGTATACCTTAGCCATCCGAGCCAACATCTTCTCTATGTAAATTGTTTTGGTGCCTTCTCCGGTGCTTATCACATCATCACCGAACTATCCAGTGAGGTCACTGCATTCTCGCCTTTTTCAACAATGCTTCGGTGCTTACCTCCCGTGTGTTCAAATTAATCACCGGACTATCCAGTAGGGTCTTCTGCTTCTTTTTCATCTTTGCACTGTTCATTATCCGGTGTATTGTCTTGCTTCGTCACCGGACTATCCGGTGAGGTTTTCATACCTCTGTCCCCCTTTGATAGAGATGCTTTGGTGAGTGCAAATACTCGGAGCACCGGACCATCCGGTGTAGTCATTTCTCCTGGGACTTTTCTCAATTCAACCAAACTTTGTCCCGGCTTCGATGGCTTCTTCATGTATTGCATCCATGAGACCTACTAACATATATTCTTGACAAACATGTTAGTCCCAATGACTATATTTTCATTAATCACTAAAATCACAATCATGACCTAATATGGCTATTTTTGCTACAATCTCCCCCTTTTTGGTGATTGATGACAACACAACCAAAGCAAGTGGCAAATAACAAATGATTCCAAATGTAAAAATCAGAAATGAGCACAAAGTCTTACCACATTGCTTGGATACATGCTCTTACCACTTAGTTCCCCTTTGTTGTGGCTTCCCCTTTCTCTATTGCCACTATCTCCCTTGATTTGACCTAAGCAACAGCTTCTCCCCCTTTGTTGACCTTCATGTATCTTGCACTTGCTATAATCTCCCCACATTTTATCTTGCATTCCTTGCTTTGGTCGTCAAACTTCTCCCCCTTTATCAATAATCTCCGAAAAGGACTATATGCACATGTTGAACTTAAAGGTAAAAACATTAAAGCACATGGGAGAGTGCTTCACAAATCATGATCTAATTAAAAATGATACCAATTGTAGGAATCTCACTACAAAAGAATGATACCAATTGAAAGAGATGAAAGCACATAGATCATAATTAATGAAACTCACATAATATAGTCTAAACTCCCCCTATATGTGTTCATACATATGATGAGAAAGAAACATATGCATAACTAAACAATATGTCAAGATAGAAAGTTTAAGCTATATTATGCATGGAGATAGCTTAAATGAACAAAGATTTGACAATGATACCAATTGAAATGTTTGAGCATTGCATACCTCGGGGAACATGTTGATTGCTCCATGAGACTACAAAAGATGCAACTTAAATACATGTTAGTCTCAAGATCACAGCCTATAGGATATACTCCCCCTAAATGTATGCATACAAGTTTTGAATACTTGTGAAATATATGCACTTGATAACAATGGGGACTTATCCTATAGATTAGATCATGACACATAAAAGATATCAATTGAAAAACTAGTACCATGTAAGGGACCTACAACTAATAAACCATATAGATTGCTCATGGATAAGAGAGAAATACAAGTAACCTACCATATGAGACTTATACTAGGTATTGCATTAAATTGAAATAAGCACATGCAATCTTAGACAAGACAAATGAGCTAGAAGCAAAACAAAATACATGAACAAGAATCTAGCTACACCTACCTCTTTTACCTTTGGATTGGGATTTGGGTATGTGATGATCATAATCTTCATCAATATGCCCATCTTGTACATTTAGCTTCTTTGCTTGAATCTTCACTTCATCTTGTAAACCAAGCCTCAAATCCCTATAGCCGCCTCGGGCTTCAAGTCTTCTTTGGAACCCAAACCGATTGGAGCTCCTTCATGTTGGTGATGACTTTCTTGGGCACCCAAATGGGTTGATTCCATCTCCGATCATTCTTCCCAACCATGTGTTCAACCACCTTGCCATTTTCCTTCTTCTTGAGTTTGTAGTGGTTACACTTTATCTTGTTCTTTTATTTGGGCTTAGTGTAGAGGTTGGAGATCTTGTTGAAGAGGTTTCCCATCTTCTTATTCTCCTTGATCTCCTTCTTCACTTACTTGCATTGAAAGGACTTATGACCTTCTTGATGGCATTTGAAACATGTCACGGTTAACCCCTTCTCAAGCTTCTTCACCATGAAAGCACGGTTATCTTGAGGAGGTTGGACATGTCCTTTGCCCTTCAATCTCGCGCCAAGTCATCCTTGAGCTTCTCTACTTCTTGTTTGAGCTCATCATTTTCTTGTGCAATGAGGTTGTTAGATGATTCTATAGCAACATTCTCAATACAAATCTCATTGCAAAGGGGTGAGCTAGATAAAGCAATTAAATCATAACAAGAAGTGGAATCATCTACCTCAAGATTGAAATTAAATAGAGAAGTAGATTGCTTCAAAGGGATCTTAGTTTGAGAATCAATGCACTCAAATTTAGCCTTAAGCTCTTCATGCTCCATGTTTAGCAAATTGAATTTGCACAATAATTGTTCATAATTAGAAACAAAGGTAGCATGAATGTCATTAAATGCATTGAATTTTTTTAAGCTCTTTAGATTATTTTTTAAGGGCCCTTTGTTGCTCATTGATCAAATGAAGGAGTTCATCATAGGAAGGAGAATCCTCATCGGATTCATCATCACTTACATTGCTATCCATATCTTTGGCCATAAGGCACTTGTGAGATGGTTTGCGAGACGACTTGTGTGATCATGACCTTGAGGAAGAGCTTCTCTTCGAGAAGTGGATAGTGATGCTCTCATCACTTGAGCTTGAATCTTCATCATCACTCACTCATCTTCCTATTCTTGCGAATGCTTTGGATCTTCCCCTTGTCTCCCTCTTGTTCTTGGCTTCTTCTTCTCTTTCTTGATATGATCAATTGTGTTGACCAAATATTCAATGGAGATAGGATGATCAACCTTGGCATTGATATTCTTCATGTTCTTCTCTAACTTTGAGAAGAGCTTGACCATCTTAGGATCAATTTCTTCATCACTTGATGTGCTTTGATCATTCTCTTTATAGCTCTCTTCATCTTGATCACCATCATCTTCGCTTGAGCTTGACTCTTGCTCTTGTCTCCTCATCCTTGACTTCATGTGTTGGCATTGAACTTGCTTGCTTGTGAGAGCAAGATTCTTGATGTCGGATGAGGAAGAAACTTCCACCCCCATATTCATTGTTATCTCATGGGCGGTGATCTTGCCGAGCACTTGACTTGGAGTCATCTTCTTGATGTTATTGTTGTCGTAGATGATGGAGACTATCAACTTGTACTTTGGAAAAAGAGTTTGAAGTATTTTTCTCACCACTTGATCATCTTCAATTGGCGTCAAACCTAACCCATTTATGTCATTTACAAGAATATTCAAACGTGAGTACATGTCATTAGCACTTTCATGGGGTAGATGCCATTGAGCTTAGTAACAAGCACATGATATTTCTTATTGCGCACATATTTTATTCCTTCATGTATTTCAATGAGACTATTCCAAATATCATGTGCATGCTAAGAGAATAAATACGATTGAATGCATCAACACATATAGATGATAAAATAATACTCTTTGCCAATGCATCTAATTGCCTCTACTTGTTGGTGATGCGTTACCTCATCCCTTCCTCGGTGACTCTCTAAATATCTAAGCCTCTAGCTTGAAAATAACAAGTCATTAGAATTTTTCAACATGGGAAATTTATGCCATCAAAAAGTGGAGCACTATGAGAATCTATCCCAACCCCGGACGTCACAACTCTAAGATTTTAAGCCTATCAAGAGCACGAGGCTCTAATAACAATTGTAGGGATCGGTGATGTCCTAAGAGGGGGATGAATTAGAAAACTTAGAACTATTTCGGCTCCAAAAATAACATAAGATAAACCTATATCAAATTCTATCTAAATACGCTCTAAGTTTATCTAGTGTGTCTACTCTACCGAACAAAGCTCTTGCAACCTATCTAAGAAGGTAAATTGCAAGTAAGTAAATGCGGAAACATAAATAAGATAGAGAAAGCAAACTTGGCACAAGGATTTTCTCTCATGGTATCGATGGCATGAATGCCACCCCTAGTCCACGTTGGAGCTCCACAAAGGATATACTCCCGATCAGTACCCAGTCACGGCATTTGAGCCACCAAGTCACAAAGATAAGACCTCCACCTAGATGAGCAACCAAGCCACCAAGGAAAGGTCTCACCACTAGCCTCTCTTCTGGTTTCTCACCGTCATGATCACCCTGGAGCTTGAGCCACAAAGGCAAGAGTCTCCGTGTCCTCGCACAATCGCGTTGTCACCGCTCCACACTGAGTCGGAGGGTCAACAAGCTTGCTGGCGAGTCAAAAAGACTCAAAGGTGCTGGTATACCAAGAATTACACTGTTGGATCACTCATTGATCCACTCTCTAGGCAGCAATCATCTACTCCCTCCGATTGCAAATGTAAGTCGTTTTAGACTTGTGCACAGAGATTAAGAAAGTAGATCAAATGACCTTGTTGCCCTTTATTTATTCTGTAATGGAAAAGACAACTCATTTATTGGTGAGAGTGGTAGTATTTATTAAACAAGGGTAAGAAGGGAAAAAAAGAGAAAAAAGTGCATAAAAGTTCGAGAACGACTTATATTTAGAGAATAGTTGAAGAGGCTAAAACGACTTACATTTGCAATCAGAGGGAGTAGCAGCTTACTCTCTAGGCCTATAAGCACTAATCACTCTCTAATCTTGTGCATAGTCACCTTTGATGATTACTTTAAGCACTTTGGTGGTTTGGATGTCTTCTCAGATGTATATGAACTTCTCTGAACTCCAGCACCCTCAAATGAGTGAGTGGAGGGGTATTTATAGCCTCAAACTCGCGCACTAGCCATCAACCCAACAGCTCTAAAAATATGTTAACACCGGATGATCCGGTGAGAGCAGTAGTACTAACACCGGATGATCCGGTGAGTACACTCTCACAAACTAGCCGTTGGAACCCCACTCAAGCCTCTGTGAACACCGGATACTCCGGTGTATACTCCATCTTCATTACCGGACTTTCCGGTGAGTATACCTTAGCCATCCGAGCCAACATCTTCTTTGTGTAAATTACTTTGGTGCCTTTTCCGGTGCTTATCACATCATCATCGGACTATCCGGTGAGGTTACTGCACTCTCCCCTTTTTCAACGATGCTCCGGTGCTTTCCTCTGGTGTGCTCAAATCAATCACCGCACTATCCGGTGGGGTCTTATACTTTTTTTATCTTTGCACTGTTCAATGTCCGATGTATTGTCTTGTTTCATCACTGGACTATCCGGTGAGGCTTTCATGCCTTTGTCCCCCTTTGACAGAGATGCTTCGGTGAGTGCAAATACTCAGAGCACCGAACCATCTGGTGTAGTCATTTGTCTTGGGAGTTTTTCCAATTCAACCAAACTTTGTCTCGGCTTCGGTGGCTTCTTCATGTATTACATCCATGAGACCTACTAACATATATTGTTGGCAAACATGTTAGTCCCAATGACTATATTGTCATTAATCATCAAAATTATAATCATAGCCTAATAGGGCCATTTTCGCTACAGGCGAGCTCCTCGGCGTCGGGGTGGTGGTCCTCGGCGAAGGCGGCGGTGGTCAAGAGCGTAGTGCACAGCATCAGGGGCCCCTCGACGTCGGGGAGGAGGCGGGGAGCTCCTCGGCGTCGGGGTGGTGGTCCTCAGCGATGACGGTAGTGGATGACGGCGCAGGGCACGCCAGCGAGGGCTCCTCGATGTCAGGAGGCGATTCGGTAGAGGGCACATGCTAGGAAGGGGAAAAAAATTAAGTGTCAAAGGACGTAGGCATCGAGCACTTTTATATGGGAGGACTTTCACTGCCGACTCAAGATGAAGACTGACAATGAAAGGGGATCTTTACTGTCGGCTCAATAGGACAACCGGTAGTGAAGCATCTTTCCCTGCTAGCCCAAAAAGTCCACCGACAGTGAAACAACTTTCACTGTCGGTCGAATATGTTCACCGGCAGTAAAAACCCCTTTCACTGTAGATCCAGGGTGCAAAAAATATGTTTTAGCTACGCGTGCGCACCTGCCGAGACTCGAACCCACGACTTGCTCTAAGTAAGACCAAACAATTAAACCGCTGCGCTAGTCAAGTGTTTTCGAATAAATTTATACTATCTATATTCATTAACATTCCGTTGAACTAAAATCCTAATACATATTTATTTAAATTTGAACTTGCTATATACCAAAATTAAGTTTTGTATATACATAAATTTCATGGTTCAATTTTCTAATTTAATAAAAAATTAAAATAAATATGTTCATACCTAAGTTTCTATATTGGGGCTTGTTATATATCTTAATTTTATCAATAAATATTTTAAATCATTAAAAATTGAAAATAAATACGCTCATAACTATAGCTAATGTAAATCATGTAATATGCAAATAGCAATATGCTAGTGCTATTGCTAATTCATTAAAAATAAAAAATAGTAATAGATAGCAATAGTGCTTGTGCTATTTCTAATTTATTAAAAAATCAAAAATCAATATGCTCAATAATAAAGACATCTTCCACCATAAACTACAAAAGCTTCCAAAATATAAGTGAGATATAATTGCATCTAAAACAAATTCATAAATAGTAAGTAATACAATTTAGCTATTTTATCTTAACGATTTGTCCATCATTATGATCACGGTGTAGATATGGAGATTCGTCGGTGTCTTCCATAGGACCTAGGTCGATGTTCTCTCTGAAAGGAGGTAGCCCGTCGAATTAATTATAGTCTTCCTCATCAACGATATTCTCCACTCCAATAATACTTCTTTTTCCTTGAAAAACCACGTGGCGCTCCTACTTGTTAGCCGGGTCCGATGAGTTTTTGTTGGTGCCATCCCTATAATTTTTTTTATTATTCAACCCTTACATGCATGATATACATATAAAGATAACTTATCAAAATTAAAAAGCACATTCACCCTCGGGATCAACCTCATGACACTTCGCGACGTCGTTCTCTAAAGAGAAATAAAGTGCATCAAAATGAGAATGAATGAAATGTCATGAGATGTGATCCAAACCACATGAAATTTGGTAGATATGTAGTGCATGAGGTTATGAATGCAGTAGAGGAGGAATCACATGAATTGGAGTTCATTTACCCACTTAATTAATTACATGCTTGCTGTTTTTAAATCTAAAATTATATGAGGTAGTTCAAACGAACTCACATGAGGGAAGTACTCAATATGGAAAAATGTATTTTTACTGTGTAATGCATACATAAAGAAGACAAAAAAAAATAGTTTCACATTTTATGATTTTTATTAATTTCTATAGAAATTAATCGAGTTTAAAAGGCTTAATCAAGATTAACAAAGAATTAGTGCTAAACAAGCATTTCATGCTTGAAATATATTTTTCCTATAAAGAGCATGACAAAATAAGATTAACAAAGTTGGATTGACAAATTTTGGATATTTCAAGATTTAATTATGGATTAACAAGTTACATCATATTTAATAAAATAGAGGTATTTCCGTGCACATTTCATGCATGCATGTATTTTATCATGTAGATCATGATAAAACAAAACAAACAAACTTGGTTTCATATTTTCTGATATCTAGATATTTTCTATAAATTATAGATTATTTCAGTCGATTTATCAATACGACTAATATTCCTTTCAGTATTTTCTGGATTTTCCAATTTCGACCGGTTGCCGGCAGCACATCTTGGGCAGGGAGGAGTACCAAAATACTCAACGCACTGTGGCGAACTCGTTTGAGGGGTCGGCGGCGGCATGTACGGCAGCAAGTACGGTCGGTGGCGGCCATGGTGGGCGGCAGAGCTAGGCCGATGGTGGTGGCGCGCTGCAAAGGGAAAGAGTGGAAGGGAAGGGAGCGGTGAAGTTCCCTAGACCGCGGTGAAGCTCACCGTGCGTTCGGCTTGGGCAGAGGTGGCTCATGGCCCGGAGTTCGTCGGCGAGGTGGGTGAGCTTGCGGTGGCAGCCGGCGGAGAACTGGGCCGACGACTGGTTACAATCGAACTAGTGCGCGTAAAAGATTGGGTATGGCATTGTGAAGCTCACCGAGCAACGGAATTAGACGGAGAAGGGTCAGAAACGATGTGTCCGTGAGGGCGACGAAGGTCCCCAAGGACGGTGTTGTGCTCGGACTTGAGGGAGGGCCATTGTTTTATACTATACACATCACGACCAGCTCATCCCACCAACCAGCAGTGATGTCCAGCTATCACTGTCGGTTGGTGGCTTAAGCCGGCAGTGATGAGGTGACAGGGCTTCACTGCCGGCTCAAGCCATTAGCCGACAATGATTCCTCTTATCACTACTAGTTCATAAGCCATAATGACTGGTTCTTCCTGTGCGGCATATAAACCGGCACTGATGCCTCATCACTATCGGCCCATAAGAAACCGATAGTGATGGGCTGCCATATAAGTTTTATTTTGTAGTAGTGCACGTTCGTGCGTATGTATAGTATAAATTTGCTTGAATTCTTTTGATCTCTCAATAAACTCATATTGTGTATTGTTTTGCCTAAAATGTGTAATTTTAGTGGAAATGTACTGTAGTTTTTAACTACACATGAAAATAACATGTGTGAGCTGTTGATATTAATCCAAAGAGTGTGGAGGAGCGACTGAGATTAATTTAGTTTTCAGGTAGCTGACAACAAGTCGCTCCCATCATTAATTAATTATTCCACCCATCCTGTCAACTCTTAGGTTGCTGACTATGCTCCTGTTTCAGCTTAGTATTATAATAAACGTGATAGTAAATTATGATAAATTAGATTATGATAAGCTGGAGGGAAATAAGATGTAAGTTATTTGGCAACCTATATTATTAAAGTCTGAATTATTAGCAAAAGTCTGTAATACCTTCAATAGGAGGCGGGGGATTCAAGTGTAAGATGAGAGGAGTGGTATTGGTGGATAATGTTTCTTAAATTTAATAGGTAGTATAGTAAAAAATCAAAATAAGCTAAAATAAACTCATTTTTATAGATTATAGAATTATTATAATCTGAATTTTAATTTATAATAATTTAGATAAATAAACTAGCTATTTGTTTTACCTCAAAATAAATAAACTGATTTATTATAATTCTGAGCTGAAACAAACATAACTGTCTTTCTCAATCGTGTTTGTCAGCACCGATGGCATGCACCGCTGTACACACGCATTTACCAATAATTTCGTCAATGGTCCTTCCGCACCACAAACAGGATGTATATGACTGTTTGGCAGGCTATAGCTACATTATAGATTTAATATTTATAAATTAATATAAAATATTTTTAGTATTTATTTTTAATTTAAAATGTAAATAAGATGACCTACCTAAATACTCCTAATATACTCTTATTTTGCGAATTTATGAAGCTACAGCTTTTCTATTCTAAAATTTCTTAGAACTAGGGCTACATCAAACAAGACATTCTTTGGTTTTACCACCACGGCATGCTCGCAGTGGATCGTCAAAGATCAGCGCACACATTTCAAGATTCAGACCCATGCTGACGCAACATCAGGAACCTAGCTTCTTCCCGCGCCCGATACGGCTTTGAAGCAGTCAAGCGCGCGCGGACCGTTCTGCATCGGCAGAATTCCGTCGGCAGGGTTCACCGGCGACGTACAAGTTACAGCGACGCTCGTTCACCAACAACCGCGCCTATCGGTTTCATCACCTTTTGCGGCAAGGAGAAAGTTTCAGGTGTTTGGGCGAATCCTGCACTCCCACATTTTTGTCTGCGTGATCTTACATTTTTTTTTTGTCCTGCGTCTGATTGATCATGAAGAAAATGCTTATAAGCACACTCTAGTGGCAGGTCACTAAATAAGGCAGCGGATTAAATAATCAGAAGTAAATAAGCTTCTACTTGGCGGCACATGAACAACATGTTACCAGAAATGAATAAGATCAGTACTGTGATCAGTTCAGATATATTAGCATAGATTAATTATTTGTGGCAAGCTGGAGGCCACTTTATATCGTATGGAAAGTCAAAAAAGTTGTTGAAGGTACTTACAGTATATACTCCCTTCGTCTCAAAATATATATAGTATAGTATGTAAAAAAAGATTAAAAGTGATGGATCATAATCATTATGGGTGATGGATAGCGCACCCGTTACTCTAAACGTGTCACTAATGATAGCTTAAAATTTGATCCGTCACTTATTAAGATCATAAGTAATAGGTCGGGTCAAAAATACTACCCGTCACTTATGACTGATTTACGTTTTTCATATTTTTTAAGAAAAAAGTCAAAAAAAAAAAAATCACCCGAACCATCCCAACATATACCTATCATCATTGGCCACGGGTCACTTCTATTTTTTCAACATTATTTTCAATCTTTGCGTCAAGTGGGAATTGAACCCGCCACCTCCCATCGCCGTGCGCACGTTACCACCTCAGCTATCGCGTGTTTGTGATGAACATCAGATATTTTATCTTTTTACCTTCTTTGCTAAAGATCATAAGTGACAGGTCATAACAGTGACCCGCCACTTATGAAGGTTATAGGTAACGGGTCGTAATCTTAACTGTCACCGATGACTGATTTTTTTATTTTACATATAAAATTTGTATTAATATTTACATATAAAATATATATTAATATTTACATATAAAATTTGATAGGTGACTAGTTATAATTTACCTATAAAATTGTATTATTAGTTTATGAATTTCTGAATATCTCATGCAAACGATCGTAATTTGATAGGTGCCCCGGAATGCCTCTAATAAAACAGGCATAACTTTGGCATACGAACTCCGATTTCGATTTTTTTTGACTCTATGGATATCTACAGAAAAAGTTACATCCGTTTCTCGCCGAATTTATCATGTTCGGTGAATTTTTTCAAGGCCAAAAATGGCTTGAAAGATTGAGTTCTTGCCCCCCTCCGAAGTTTCTGCACCGTTTTTGAAACGCGCGTTTGTGTCCATAGCCGTCACCTCTTACATCAAACTTGAGCATAAATTATATATATTTCCTATTATAATGCTTCTTAGGTGATAAAAAAAGAAAAAATGAAAAAAACATTAGTGATATAGGTATCTATAACTATTATCGTTAATGTCAGGTCATAAGTGACGGGTTAAGTTGTGACCCATCACTTATGACTTGCACCACTATGACGGGTCAAGTTGTGACACGTCACTTATGACTTGATATTAGTGATGGGTCATGTTACGATCTGTCATTATTATCATAAGTGACGGGTCATATTACGATCCGTCACTAATTTTGTGTCTTCTTTGTTTATTTTTCACGTAGTGGTATTAGGATTTGAAATTTTTTAAAGTATATTTGACTATTAATTTATTTTACAATATATTATTCATTACTACAAAATCAATATCGTATTAAAAAATCTATAAAATACAAATTTATTGATACATTTTTTACATTAAAATATAAATATAATTTAACTAATTATTGATTAAAATTTACGAAGTTTGATTTTTTTCAAATCCTAAAACAATATATATTTTGGGACGCAGGGAGTATCATTTAGCTTATTACATTGAAGTTGCAGGTACACTGGCTAGTTATTTTCCTCAGTATCCGTTTTCAGTAGGCTGGCTACTTTTTGGGGAAATAAATATTTTAAATAAACATGACTCTATATTACAAAAATAATTTTCATAAATCTAGTACCACCAATCTACATTATTATGTATATATTGATTATCAAAGGCAAACAAGTTGGATCGACAGGATTCCTAAATCGACTTACATTTTGGATCGAACTAGTAAGATGTGCCACGTTAATAATATGGCTAGCCCGTTACAATGTTTTATCGTGATAACTTTTGATTAAAAATTAGTTTCTTTAGTTTTTTATGAGGTTAGTGTTTTAATTACAAAACACATAAAATTAGAAGAAGAGATAAAAAAATTATGTTACTGAAAAAAAATTATTTATGCTCTAAACTTGTACTGAATCGTATACATTTTGATCAACCAAAATTATACATCAAGTGCGGACAGCCCAGCCAAAATTAAAATAGATTTTACTTACCTATGTGTTGTGTATTGCCTGCTGCTTGCTTGATGCGATAACTTTGAGTTATACAGTACTTCTTAATCTATTATCTTAGTAAGAATTTTTAAAAAAATTATTATATTTTATTATGAATTTTAGCTATTGATTAATTATATTTTACATAAACTCTTTATTTAGGTATTTGATTTTTATAATTTTTTTATAATACTATATTTGATATGAATCATTTTTCTATTCTAACCTAATTTCAATTATTATTAATTTTATTTTGTTTGGACTTTTTATTTAGATATTTTGCTTTCCAAATCATATAGAAATCAAACTGCTATTTTTTTATAATTTTTAATTCCGAATTTAACTATTTATTAATCATATTTGATATGGACTCTTTGATTTCTAAATTTAGTTATTTATTAATTGTATTTGATATGAGCTCTTTGTTTAATCTAGACGTTAGATATTGGTAACAATGAGTGATCTAGATTTTTTTTTTAATTAACGTGATAATTTCGTGATCTTGAGAATGCTCTAGTGTCTACTTTTAACACTTAAATACTAATATAATAGATGTTTTATATACATCACGTTTGGCACTAGGTTGGCGTAGAATATAATTGTGGTGTGGACTATACACGTAAAGGTACAATACAGGTTTTCTTCGTATACTTTTTTGTTAGTGGTAACGACTGGTGCTGAGTTCCGTTGCCCTTTGTTTGTATGAACTGAAATCTAGTAGTTCCTACATTTTACTTTTCCTATGTCTTAGAATATGAGTTTTTTTACGGTGCTTATACTACTACATAAGCTATTTTTCAAGATAAACCTGGTTTGTCCTATGAACTACCTGAGTAAGTGGTTGTGGTCCTGTGTGGTTATGGATCGTTTATGGAAATAGCTCTATTTACACAGACGGTTCACATAAGAAACTGTCTGTGGAAATAACTTTATAAATAGGGTAGCTCTATTCAGATAGAGAGCGCTACTGTTCAAACAGTAGAGCTCAAGGTGATGACAGATTTGTTGTGGAAATAACTTCATAAATAGGGTAGCTCTATTAAGATAGAGAGCTCTACTGTTCGAACAGTAGAGCTCAAGGTGATGACAGATTTGTAAAGTAAAGGGGAAGGTTTTGTTTTTGGATTCCTTAGAGTAGCCATCTAAGGTAAGGCTATCTCATCCCTAGCTAGCATTTTTTAAGTTTAGATTTAGATTTAAGGCTTAGTTAGGGTTTAGATGTGATCTAGACATGCTCATGGTTTTTACATCCACCAAGATATGAAGAAATATACATCAAAGGGCTCTATGCTTTTATTGAAGCTGCCGAGAAGAATGCTTTGACTAAGAAGACAAAGTAAATATATTATCCATATTCTGACTATAAGAACCAGAAATTGTGAGGCAAATCAAACATAATCAAATCACACTTGATCTTGAGAGGTTTTATTGGGGATCACACATGTTGGTTCAATCACGGCGAATAATGTACAAGCGAACCAAACAAGGACATTGCTGCTGATCAAGTGGATGGTGATGATGAGAGAGTAGTCGAAGGCGACACTGATGTTATGATAGATGATGATACTGATTTTGATCTGGAGGTAATGTTGCACCACGTAGACCGTATTTTTTAAAGGACACGCGAGATTTAGATAATTTCGAGGCGTTACAGAAGGCATCAAATGAACTTTTGTATGAGGAATCGAAGGGTTGTGATAAGGAGTTCACGGTGTTGCATTCGATGCTTCAACTTCTAAGGTTGAAGGCCAGCAATGGATGATCCGACAAGAGTTTCTCGGATTTATTGAGTCTTTTGATAAACATGCTTCCGAAGCCTAACTCCTTGCCCACCACCACTTATCAGGCGAAGAAGTTTATCTGCCCGTTGTCATTGGATGTGCAAAAAATACTATGTTTGCCAATTTCTTAGGGTAAACGGGAGTGTCGGTGATATCGGATCCAGGGGTTCCCGAGTCCCAAGGCAGCGCGGTGCCACATGGCGCCTTCCCTCGGGGACCACCTCCCCAAGGACTCGAGGGAAGTATGGTCCGGGAGTGGGTGCTCGGGGTCAAGAACAGGTGGTCCCCGAGCACCCAGAGAGCCCCGAGGACCCGAGGGAAGCAAGGTCCGAGAGTGGATGCTCAGGGCCAAGAACAGTTGGTCCCCGAGCACCCAGAGAGCCCCGAGCACCTGGCAAGCCCCATGCCGGTGGATCCTGCAGGGACTCCACGATGAGGTGTCGGTCGGTAGGAGGCCCGATGCCGCATTTAATGGGGAGCGTGGACGGTCACATCCAACCACTCTCCCCCACGCCTGCCGTACTGAATACGCCAGTCCCTACCGCCGCCTGGTAGGAAGGCGTGAGCATAGTTAATACGGCGGGTCCCATCGCATGTCCCCTCGCGGGGCCTATGAAGAAAGACAGCTTGAAGATATCTTTGATGGGCTTGAGGCTTATCGTCATGTTACATCAGATCGTGTCAGACCTACTCTGACCAAACGGGCATGAGAGAGTACTCAGAAGCTGGCCGGCAGCAGGGACTGGCGTATTCAGTACGGCAGGCATGGGGGAGAGTGGTTGGATGTGACCATCCACGCTCCCCATTACATGCGGCATCAGGCCTCCCACCGACCGACACCTCATCGTGGAGTCCCTGCAGGGTCCACCGGCATGGGGCTTGCCGGTGCTCGGGGCTCTCTAGGTGCTCGGCGACCAACTGTTCTTAGCCCCGAGCACCCACTCCCAGGCCTTGCTTCCCTCGGGTCCTAGGGGCTCTCTGGGTGCTTGGGGACCACCTGTTCTTGACCCCGAACACCCACTCCTGGACCATGCTTCCCTCTGGTCCTCGGGGAGGTGCTCCCCGAGGGAAGGCGCTATGTGGCACCGCGCTGGCTCAGGACTCAAGAACCCCTGGATCCCATATCACCGACAGCAGCCTCCGGGCCCATCGGTAGGCGATGGACTAGAGACTTAGGGTGGGGCCCTATTTCTTTGAGACCGATCACAGCATTAATGCCACGCGGCTTTCTGTCACCCGGTGCCAAAATCTTTGCAGGCATTGCAATTTTTAGGCTCAAGCTCTTGGTATAACCCAAGGAGGAGCCGAAAGGGCGCGCGCCATTTTGACTTTCGAGGAAGGCGATGATGAGGCGGGAGATGCCCAGGCTTTTGTGTGGACCGAGGAAAACGTGCCTCGCTTACTGTGACGAGGAATAAGGCATTTGAACTCCTAGCGATAAAAAAAGGGAGAGGCAACGGACCGTCGCCTTCCTTAATCGCCATTCTTGCCTTCGCCATTCTTGAGCACTGGGAGCCTCTCTTAGCCTTCAGTGCACCTTGACTCCAGCCACTACCACCGCATTTCCCACCCCTAAAAATGCCAAGGGCAGGAGGCGGCCGTCGGGGAGCATCGAACGACGGTGCCATTCTGCCAAAATCCCGCCTCCTAAACGAGGAGGGTGCGAAGAAGGTGCGGAAGCTTATGGTCCCCACTGGCCAGCGGGGAGCATCGGTGGTGATGCCGGGCACCCATCCACCCGCCCCTCGTGGGCCCAGGCAGATCGTCATCTTCGCCCCTTTCGTGGCCGCCGGTCTAGTGCCGCCATTTTCGGCATTCTTCATGCAGGTGCTAGACACCTATGGCGTCCAGTTGGCCCACTTGAGCCCGAACTCGGTGGCGATCTTGGCGGTCTTCGCCCACCTCTGCGAGATGTTCGTAGGGGTGCCGCCATCTGTGGCGCTATTCCGGCACTTCTTCATCCTCCAGGCGGTCGGGAAGAAGAAAGGGTCGGACGATGTGGAGGTCGTGGGCTGCTGCAACCTTCGTGTGCAGGAGGGTGTCGGCGATGCCTACATTCAGCAGATGTTGCGCAGCAAGTGGGGTTACTTGCACCGGGACTGGGTCTACGTCGAAGTCAGCCGCCACGACCGCCTTTTGCTACCCCGTTCATTGGTGGAGTCCAACAAGTGGGTCTGGTAGTCCGCTCCCACAGAGGATGCCCGCCTGCGCCCAGTGCTGAACCGCATCGAAGATCTGCGTCGGGCGGGGCTCACCTCGCTGATGGTGGTCGCCGACTTCCTGTGCCGCCAGCTGGCCCCCTTTAGGGAACATGTTTGTCCCGCCTGGATGTACAACGGGTCTCGCGATGTGACGAGGATGTGTATAGGCTACGACAGGAACCTCGATGAGGGGGCCCTGACGACACTCCTCAAGGTGATAACCGGCGTCGAAGACCTCGCCTGGGCGGTCCTACCACATGAAGACCTGGCGCTCTGTTCGAACCCGGGCCGGACGTTTCTGCAGGAGTCGATACCGGTCTTCGACGCCCAGGGGCTGGCGGACCGCACGGGACGCCGAGAGCCCGGGGCGCTGCATATTCCCGGGCAGACGACAACGGAGGGCGTGGCGCTGCCGCAGACGATGGCAAATCGCCGAGCCAGGGGAGCAAGGGGAAGCATCCCCGGTCGCCCAACGCCCTACCATCCTCGCCCTCTCCGTCGCCATCACCTCTGCCATCCCCGCGCTGAGACCCTCGGCCGACGGCTGGCGGCGCGACGGCCGGCGGGCGAACTGGCCAGCCCTTGGGAGCAGGTCCCGGGGTGGATTCTGGGGCCATTTCACAACGACCCGAGGGCCAGAGCCCACCCTCGAAGAGGAGAAGGCTGGAGCCTAGGCCGAAGGCCCCAGAGTTCCTAAGCAGAAGCCCGAAAATGGTAGCACTAGATTTGGAGGAAATGTTTCGCCACGTAGAACCGTATTTTTTAAAGGACACGTGAGGTTTAGATAATTTCAAGGCATTACAGAAGGCAACAAATGAACTTTTGTATGAGGAATTGAAGGGCTGTGATAAGGAGTTTGTGGTGTTGCATTCGATGTTTGAACTTCTAAGGTTGAAGGCCAACAATGGATGGTCCGACAAGAGTTTCTTTGATTTATTGAGTCTTTTGATAAACATGCTTCCGAAGCCTAACTCCTTGCCCACCACCACTTATCAGGCGAAGAAGCTTATCCACCCGTTGTCATTGGATGTGCAAAAAATACTATGTTTGCCAATTTCTTATGGTAAACGGGAGTGTCGGTGATATGGGATCCGGGGGTTCCCGAGTCCCGAGGCTATGTGGTGCCACATGGCGCCTTCCCTCGGGGACCACCTCCCTGAGGACTCGAGGGAAGCATGGTTCGGGAGTGGGTGCTCGGGGTCAAGAACAGGTGGTCCCCGAGCACCCAGAGAGCCCCGAGGACCCGAGGGAAGCAAGGTCCGGGAGTGGGTGCTCGGGGCCAAGAACAGTTGGTCCCCGAGCACCCGGCAAGCCCCATGCCAGTGGACCCCGCAGGGACTCCACGATGAGGTGTCGGTCGGTGGGAGGCCCGATGCCACATTTAATGGGGAGCGTAGACGATCACATCCAACCACTCTCCCTCACGCCTGCCGTACTGAATACGCCAGTCCCTGCCGCCGCCTGGCAGGAAGGCGTGGGCACAATTAATACGGTGGGTCCCATCGCATGTCCCCTCGCGGGGCACATGAAGAAAGACGGCTTGAAGATATCTTTGATGGGCTTGAGGCTTATCGTCCTGTTACATCAGACCGCGTCAGACCTACTCTGACCAAAGAGGCATGAGAGAGTACTCAGAAGCTGGCCGGTGGGCGCCCCTGCGCCTAACGAAGCTGGAACGCGAAGACCAATGGAATCATCCGAGGGATGTATTTTCAACCCTCTGTAACATCAACTGTAGAACAATGATGGTCACTTTCTATTTATTGTTTACGGGAACTTGTGCCCTCGTTCTGGGCACTCCTTGAAGGGCCTCCCCTCCGGTAGATAAAGGGGGGGAGCACTTTGTAGAGGAGATAGGAAAAAAGAAAAGGAGAAGAGCATTGACAACATATTGGACACACATGAGTAGAATATTACGTCTCCGTGCGGCCTGAACCTGTCTAAATTCTTGGTGGATTCATTTCTACTAACTGACGATCCATCCTGCCTAAGTCTCACTCGCATTAACCCCACGTACGAGGTAGTTCCAGGATCAGCCCCCCGGTCGAATCTCAAAGGGGGTCTCTCGGGATCCCTGCTCGTGGTGTTCATCCACCGACAGGGAGGTACACAACGAACCCTGATGAAGTAAGTCATCATTGTGCATGTATATTCTTATTTGGTAATATTTATGTTGTTAGTAGTGTTTTAACTCTTTTGGTTGTGTTTTCATTCCAGGAACGGATGATCCAACGTACCAACCTCTCTATTACAGACAAAGATATCCAAAACGTCCAACGTGACATGTGCCGGTTTATTATGCACGAAGTCATTCACAGGAGTGGCAAATTTTTTGATCACAGAGGCTAATTAGCTAGCCATCCGAGGCTTTGTGAGTGGGAGAAGAAAGACTCTTAGCAATATAGGCTTGTGATGTAAAAATACTTGTGAATATTATTGTACTTGTGTTAAATATTGAAATTTGTGATGCTATTGAAATCTGTGATGTTGAAATCTGTATTGAAACTGTGTGAAATCTAGAGGGAATAAAATATATGCTCATTATTTATTTTGAAAGAAATACAAACCACAGGTTGGTCCTTATGTTACCCGCTTGTGTAAATCTTTATATCTATAGGCGAAAGCTAAAGTGGGCTGCCTGTGAAAAAGGTTTTCATATACGGTTCCGTAAGAGGACCACCTATGAAAAACTATTTTCACAGGCGGTTATCTTAAGGAACCACCTACATTTCTACAGACGGTTCCTTAAGATAACCGCATGTGGAAATGGCTTTTTACAGACTTTTTGTTTTGCGTCTGTGGAAATCGTTTATTTTCACAGGCCTTCGATCTCAGACAGGTTGGCTAAACACCTGTAAAAATAGGTTACGACCCGTCTAAAAAATTGTTTTGATAGTAGTGTTAGAGAGGTTTCTACAAGGTACTATTTAAGTAAGTGTTATTTTTTGTATCCCTTTTAAAAAAATAGAAGGTACGTACAATAGATTGTTTGGTACCTCCTAGGGACCGTAGGAAAAACTCATGAGATATTTCGTAGGAGCTCCCAATACAGGCAACGTTAACAGGTAGAGGAAGGACAGAGCGCCGTTTATAAGTCAGGACTCAGGAGTCTAGGGCCCTTCCCTGGGCTAGAAGCCAGGAGAGAGGTTGGACAAGCGGGGAAGGTGGGAAGCCTGGAGGCTGCTCGTCACGGCGATCCAATGCTTAGGCCCAATTTTAAGGTTACGTGCGGATGGGTTCTTGTTTTAGAGTTTTTGTTTAGTTGAGGAAGTGGTGGTAGCTGTTGAATTTTGATTATTAATTTTTAAATAAATTTTTAACTTCTTAGCATACTAAAAATCAGAAAAAACTCATCTCAGACTATTTTTCAACTTCTAATTCATTTCAGTCACGGCTGCTTTCTCAGCTAGTTAAAAACCATCAGAAATCAGGATAAAAAACCAGCCGTTTAAATAGCTTTTGGCTTTTTTTTAAAGAGAAAAACTAGAAAAAAAAACTTATCTAAACGGGGTAAAAGGAGTATGGTAGGAATTTTACAAAACTCAACGGAAGGCACATATGCCTTAAAAAATCCCTTACTCCAAATGGTGTCTTATATGCCTTAAAAAACAATCAATTTCGACGCACCGACTAGCAGGCATGTTTCCCTGAAAAAAAAAAGACTAACGAAGCACATGGCGAAAACGGGCAGAACTGACGTTGCAAAGATATATCCAAGATTTGTTGTATGCGTACATACATGTTTTATACACATATTTTTTTGATGAAACAGTAGGATCGGCCCCTACTGGTTGTATATTAAAAAAAAAGAAAGAGAGGAGATAAAGGAACGTTTATAAGCCAAAAACAAAAAAACAGAAAAGACCTCTACAAGTTATTCTAAAGAAACAAACCATTGGAACATTAAATTAACACGACCAGCCTTAGCACGAAGGATCACCAACCTGAATTCTTTCTTAAAAAGCCTCCAAACCTCCTCTGTTGTTGGAGGGACTTAATTGAATATCCAATTATTCCTAACCTTCCAAATACTCCAGCACATCAAAATGATAATCTCCATGGCAAAAGGGACATTAAGATTCCTTTTGAAAGATCTCAAAGTTTGAATCGGTCTATAGAGGACATTAACACTAAGGTTTAGTTTTAGCCAGCATATCCTCGAGAAATTGCAGTGAAAGAATAAATGATTCCTGGTTTCATGCAACTGAAGGATACAAAGATCACAAGTATAGGATTGCAGGACCAGGCTTTTCCTTCTTAGGAGATCTCGAGTATTTAATCTGTCCTTCAGAAGAAGCCAGAAGAAAACTTTGTGCTTCATCTGACAACGACTTTGCCAGATCCAATTGAAAATGGGATGAATCAGCTTGTGCCCAATCAAGAATTTGTAAACTTTACTGGCAGAGAATACTCCTGTGCCCTAGATGTATGTCCAAATATCATTGTCCTCAGAAACAGTGAACTGGCTGAGAAAAGCTTGAAGACTCTGAAATTGCTCAAAAGCCTGTACTGAAAGAGGAAGGTGAAAGGCTTCAAAAAAATTGTCAGCTTCAACAGCCTTTAGAAGAGAAAGTCTAATATCCATAGCAAATGAAAAAAGATGAGGAAATTGAAGCTTAGGGACAAAGCCCAAATATCATCCCAGAGTGAGATGGTGCTGCCATTACCCACAAGAGGCCTAGAGATCCCTTTGTAAATATCTACAAGTTTCATGATATCTTTCCACCAGAAAGAGCCTTTTTTAGCATTGGGGTTGAAAATTCTAGAGGAAAAGTAGTTACTCCAAATAAGCTGCACCCAGGGAAGATCAATCTTGTTGAAGAACTTATGAAGGTTTTTGATGAGTAAAGCTTGATTATGAGTCCTTAGATTAATCACTCCAAGACCTCCTTCTTTTTTTGGTCGACAGACCATTTTTCAAGAGGCCAAAGATGGTTTTTTCCCATTGAGATCTGAACCTCTCCATAAGCAATGTTTTCTATACTTGTTTGATAACCGCCGCTGGAAGCTTAAGGGTGCACATATAGAAGGTTGGCAATGCAGACAAAACAGAATTTACCATCTGGAGCTTGCCAGCTTGACTGAGCAAAATAGAAGTGCTGATTAATCTCTTCTCAGCCCTTTTGATAATAGGCATAAAATCTGCCAAATTTGGTTTGGTGAGACTGAGGGGCAGACCAAGGTAAGTAAAAGGAAGAGAGCCTTTCTGGCATTGAAAAGTCCTAGCAAGGATAGCCATTTTTTCTTCAGACACATTGATTGGAACCATAATGGATTTATTATAATTAACTCTTAAGCCAGTGGAATCGGCAAAAGTATTTAGCAGAGCTTTTAGCAATAGAAGTTGCCTGGGGCAAGCTTGAGCTACCAAAAGGGTATCATCTGCATACTGAACAATTGGGAAGTCCTGAATGGCTTCAATTTGAAGCGGGAGATTAAGAATTCCTTGACTTTTTGCTTTATTCAAAATTGACTGAAGGAGATCAGGTGCCAGAACAAAAAGAAGAGGAGAAAGAGGATCTCCCTGCCGAACTCCTCTTTTACAATGAAAGGATTTCCCTGCAACCCCATTTAGAAGTACTGCTGAGGAACCAGAGCTCAGAATCTGAGAAATCCAAGAAATCCACTTTTGGCCAAAACCTTTATGTTGTAGAATGTCAAGGATAGCCTTATGCTCTACTTTGTCAAAGGCCTTCTCAAAATCAAGTTTCAATAACACTATTTCCTTTTTTGAATTGTGACATAAAAAGAGATATTCAAAAGACCAAGCCAAACAATCTTGAATTGACCTGTTCTTAATGAAGCCATACTGATTTTTGTGAATGACTGACATAATAACCTGCTGAAGTTTGTTAGCTAGAAGCTTTGTAATCAATTTGATGGAAGAATTCAGAAGAGAGATGGGTCTGTAATCTCCAACATTAGAAGGGTTGTCTTTCTTGGGCACAAGAGTAATATAAGACCCATTAATACATTGAGCATTGATTTCCTCATTATAAAAAAGGTGCATAAAGCATAAAAGTCTTCTTTGATAATAGGCCAACATTTTTTTAGAAAGTCTCCATTAAACCCATCTGGACCTGGAGATTTGTTAGATGACAGGCTTGATATGACTGAGTCAATTTCCTCAGAGTCAAAAGGCTGCACGATCCAATCTAAATCTTTGACAGGTTGAAGAATGCCAGCCAGATTAAAATACATCTCAGTATACTCAGAAATGCCCAATCTATCTTTATAGGCTTCCCAAAAGAGTTTGGCTTTATCTTCATGCTTAGAGAAGGAATTTCCAAAAGAATCTGAAACTGTCATAATAGAATTCTTTCCATGCTTAATAGTGGCATTAGCATGAAAAAACCCTGTGCACTCATCACCAAACTTAACCCAATTAAGAGTACCTCTTTGCTTCCAATAAATTCTCTGCTGGACAAGCAACGAGGATAAATGCTCTTGCAGAGCTGCCCTGAAGCTCCATTCATATAGAGAGAGGTCCCTGAATTCCTCTAAAGTATCCAACAGAAGGATGATGAGCTTAGTGTTAGAAATAGTTACAGAGAGACTAGAAAGCTATCTTTGCCAATGCCTTAGGACTCTTCTCAAATTTTTGAACTTTGCCACAATAATCTTTGCTTTATCAGTGCAATTAGTGGGAATGGACCAGCCATGTTGAATCACTTGCATAAAATTTTCATGTTCCATCCAGTAATTTTCAAAATGATTTTTTTTGACTTTGGGATACCAGTGCCCACTGTGACCAGACAAGGGACATGATCAGAAGTTTCTTTGTCAAGAGCGGTTACCACAGAGTTGGGGTACTGGAAATCCAAGAGCAAGAAGAGAAGAACCAGTCAAGTCTCACTAGGAGAGGGGAGTGCTGATTGTTAGACCAGGTGTAGGATCTACCAAGAAGAGGCAATTCAATAAGCCTGTGATGACTAATAACGTCATTGAATCTTAGCATATCTCCTAAGTTTCCACCCGGTTTATTTCTATCAGCAGTATCCCTTGAAAGATTGAAATCGCCAATGATTAGCCAGTCATCATCAATTGGGAAATCAAAGTTTTTAAACCAATCAAGAAACTGATTTTTGCCTTCAGGGGTGCAAGGAGCATAGATGTTGGTCAAGGTCCAGGCAGCACCAGAGTGAGCCAACCTAAGCTCAATCAAGAGACTGAAATCATTATTAAATGTCTTGGAGCCAGAAAAACGAGCACTTTTCCAAACAACCAGAAGGCCACCAGAAGCCCCTAAAGATGGATGAAATTCAAAGGAATCTAGAGAACTAGGACAAAAGTTTCTGATATAAGCCGAGTCGAAATGCTCCCTTTTAGTTTCTTGCAGACAAACAACGTCACAACCAGTCTGAACCACCTTACTTCTAATGGCATTCGACTTACTTTCAGAGTTAATGCCTCTAACATTCCAGCAAAGAATTTTCCAATCACGATTCATATTTCTTCGGTTGTGATCCATTGATGAGCATTAAAGTTCCAGAATAAAACCCCATATGGGTAACATACAGGAGAAAGAAACTCCCACAAAATGACCATCCCAAGGTTTGGCGAAAGTAGGGACTAAGCGAAAGAAAATTACAGAAAGCTTCAAAAGGATCATCACTAGGATGACAAAATAAACTACTGATTCTTGCCGACAATCTGGAGTTGCACTCCCGATCTCTAGCAACTGTTTTTCTTTCCATCTGCATCTTTGTGCTGCTTCCTAACTTTCCCTGACACCTTCTTCTTGCTAGTACCATTTGGGAGTTCAGATTGTTCAGATTGCATAACAGAAGAATCTGTTGAACTGGAGGAGTGCCCAGTACCCACAGGGGCTGTCTTCTTCTTCTTGTTCAAGATTTCTTCTAAGAGTTTTGCCGGACTCATCTTACAAAAGGACTCTCCAAGACTCCTGATGATTCTCGGGGAGATAGTTGGGGCCTTAATGGAGCAAGCTAGACAATTCTTGTCAACACAAGAGTTCTTTCTAAAACCATCATTCTTGGAGCTTAGCCTAGGACTTCTTCTTACTTCTGATTCTACTAGAGCCGTGTGACTCGCAGCCTTTCTCTTCTTCTTTGGGGAAGTTTCAGCATCCTCAGGATCACTGCAGAGCTGCTCAAGACAACACAATTCTTTAATATTAGGGCAACTTGGGGGGATCATAAAATCAACTGATAGATAGGAATCCGAGTTTTGAAGAACTAAATCCCAGGCCTTTGAAGCAATTAGGCCCTTGGCCCATTCAAAATATATTGGGCTGGATAAAGCTTTAAGCAGGAAAAAGGCCCAGTCCAAGGGAACACTTACATGAGGAAGGCAGCCTGAGGGTGAGAAAAATCTGGCCCAAAGATCATGCATAACTTTTGATCCATGGAGGGAGCAGGAGTCATTCAAGTTGTGATGAAAGGATTCAAAGACCGGGTCAGTCTGACAATTATTTTCAAACTGCATTATGCCCACCTGGATGTTTGCCTCTTAGTTTTCAGGCATTTGCTGCTGCTGCTCAAATTGGTTAGCAGGCTCTAAGGCCATTAGCACATCATCTTGCAAAGCCACTGGAAGGAAACCTTCTGGGTCTTGAACCAAAGGAGGATTTTGTTGGAAAACCAGGGGTGAGTCAGCTGGGTCATTAAGATTAGGCAACAGGATCCCATTCTGGGAGGAGTTGGCAGAGGAAGCAGAGTCAGCTGCCCCAAGAGATAATGAAAGACTTATGCTATCATCATTTCCAATTTCATCGACATGGCCCTGAACATCAGCTGCCTCATCAAAATCATCATTCAGAATCACTCTCAAATGAGGATCAGGTTCATCAAGCTCTTCCATTTGTTGATCCAAGAGCGGGGCATCCTGATTAGGCTGGTTAAGATCCCAAAGTGGGATTGCTGGCTGTTGTTGATTGTGCATATCATGCCATCCTAAGCCAAGCCAATGCGGACCATCTTTTGGAGGAATGTCTTCGTCTTGAGGCAAAGCACCCAAGAGATTTCGCTGAATTATCTCACATTGAACTGTCCAAGAGAAACCATGCAATCCATCTGACTCAGAGAGCACTATGAACTTGGGGATATCTAAACATCTGTAACCCTGGCCTTAATAATAATCCGAGCCAAACAGTCTTCATCCTTTTCCCAAATCAATAGGCGGCCAAAAGACTTAATCGCGCCAGAAATATGCTTAGTGCTCCAATAATCTAGAGGGAATCCAATCAGCATAAGCCAACATTCCCTATTGAAATTCACAGCTCTAAAATTGGGTCCCGCATTGTGGTTGACACACTCAAAATGCAAACCCCCCACCAAATGAGGACTATGATTAACTAGAGCATCCCTCTCAATGACCTTCGAAAGACGAACATAAACCATTCCTCTTCCAAAAGGGGCAAGTTGAACATCTTTGACTTCTACGTTACGACGTTGAACGAGGAATTCAAGAACCACGTCACTGAGGTTATCAAAGTCTACATCACCTGGAGGAAGAGGCGAGACTGTGATCAAAGCAACATCTTCATTTACTCTATCCGCAACAGCCCGAGCAAAGAGAGGACGATTCTGAACTTCTTGCCTAGCAAACCCATTGAGCATTAGGGGTGTGGGATCAACCTCATTGAAAGCCATAACTGAAGGAGAGTCCTGCTGAGCTTGGATGGAGCTAAGCTGAAGCAAATTAGGTCCACGATCGTCACCCTTCTCCTCGACGTTAGCCCTAGGCGGAGGAGGGGTTTGGGGCGAGGATGAAGACGAAGGAACGGCAAGGGATAGAACTGTTAGCCCAAAATCACAGAAGCAGGAGAAAACCCTTCTAGAACTAGGACTGGGCCCCGAATTCAGAAAAATGGGCCGATGAAACCAGCCTTTTATATCATACTTATCCCAATTATTCTCCTGAACTGAGCCAGAGAAATCGCAGGAAGGTATAAAGGAATATGGGACAGGAATACCTTTTTGGAGGGTCTCTGACTGGCAAAATATAGCAATATGGCCCCACTTATGACAAGCATGACATTTGATTTGATTATTGCAGTACTTGCAGGAGTGAAGCAGGGAAAGACACCTGGAGCATCCCTGAAGGGTGGGCGACAAATGCGGCTGATTTGAATTTGAACGTTTGAAATTCTGAAGCGAATCTGCCGATCCAAAACTGTTCCTGAAAACTTGCCCCGAGTGTGAAGAACCAGGATCCAAATTGCCCAGACGACTGAACACTGATTGCCTACGGAAAAGAATGCGATTAAACACAGAAATCCGATTGGAGGAGCCTCTCCTTGATCCCAAATTAACGGAATTTGCACCCGTAAGAATCGAGGCAGCAGAGGAGTGATTTTTCAGAACCTCAGCATAAGATTCCCGAACAGATTTTCCAGTCACTGGAATCCAAGAACATTCTTGTTCAAGATTATAAGCCTTTAGCTCTGATTTCCAATGAGCACCACCATTACCCCAGAGGTGAAAATAGAGCTTGAAAGCTTCACATTCATAGGATTTTGTTGCATAAATGAAGAAACCAATATCTTTAGATCTCACCGAGAAACAGAAAGTGCGGCCCTTGAGATGAAACACATCGAAGTCTTTGGCAGAACCACCAAGGATTGAAAGCAAAACCAAAGCGACAGAATCTGAAGACAACTTGAAGCGGGCGCGGCCAAAGGAAACCACCAGAAAGAAGACGGAAGAAACACCAGGACTGGGAGACACAGATCTTCCAAACTTGCGAAGCACCTCAGCATGGAAGGACTCACCCGGAGAAGGATCAAGGAACGGAAGATCCATGGAGAGGAAGAACCATGCAAGGGCACGAAGGATCACCAGGGGCGCGAGAGGCATCCATCACTGAGGGAGACGATCGCCAGAGCCGAGTCCATGAGCTTCATCCTGTATGGTAGTAGTGGTTGGTCTTTTATACACATATCATATACTCAATGTTTTGCAAAAAAAGGATTTGGATATGCAAGAGCATACCACATGCATCATAGTTGGGCTCACCCCTTATCAAGTCGCTTTCCTATTTAAGTACGGTATGTCGGAGTAAAACTTCAGAGAAATTGGTCTGATATTGCAAAATCACTTATTATTCCATGCATGATTTGTCTTGAAATCGGGAACGTTGAGGCTGAATACAAATATAAAGTTGGAGCAGTCGAAGTTTCAAAAATCGTCCAAGCGGAAACATGATCGGTTCAAGTGGAATCTACCGTGAATCACGAGGACGCGCCATGTACAATGCAAAAGAAAAGACTAACGAGGTACGTACGCACATGGCAAAACATCCATCAGAATAAACGATTGGAAAAGATCGATGAAGAAAAAGAGAAGGGAAAAAAAGAAAATCTTAATAATAATTCCTGGATTTCCTATGAGCATGCAGTACGGTGTACTACGGAGATATTTGGCGGAACTTTAGCTCTGAGATACATATAAGATTTGAAGTTTATAAGATAAAAATCTATAGTTTAAATTTTTATTTTTATCCAAAATAAAAATAATATGGTTTAACCAAAAAATTCTGAAACTAAGAACTCTACCAAACATGTCTTGTATATACCTTTCCTCGTTGGCACATCTACCGATCGGTCAGTCTAAAAATCTAAATAATCCTATCTAGCTAGCTACAGTTAGAGTCTCAACGATCTGATCGATTCTATTCTGAGAGTCATTAAGTATAAATGGAGACTTGTGCTTCTAGCCCACCAAGTTGTAAACTTGCAACTGGTCATCTCAAAAAGAAAAGTTGCGAGTAAACTTTATTTGCTTTGCTAATCCATGAGTGCTATGTTTTTCTGCTTTCCTCACTACTACAGAAAGGCTGATCACTACCGATTTTAGAACCGACAGTTTTTACTCGTGATAATTCTAACTATCATTGTCGGGTCCGAACTGGCAGTGATACGTGTTCTCGGGAGCAAAAAAAAACAGGAACTAGCCTGAGCTATGGCACGACAGTGGTGGCGGAGCACGCCAGTGGTGGCGGCAGACAATCCGACTTAAGTGGCGACACAAAGGCCACCGTCACAGCACACAACAGTCCGCTCCCGAGACCGCTGCTGCTGCCACCCTTGGACCTACTCCCCTCGCCGTCCACTCCCAGGGCCCCGCTCCCCTCACCGCCATTGTCGCCGCTCCCCTCGCATGAGCATCTCAAAGGTCGTGGTCAACGAGGCTGGCGGTGCGCCGATTTGTATCTCGTGGATCCCGTGAGCACGATAAGTCCCTCCATGGATCCCGTGAGGACGAAGAGACCCTCCATGGATGCCCCCCTTCTTCCCTGTTGTGGATCCCGTCAGCTACCACAGACCTCGGCAAGGAGGGCTCGGCCGCCACGGATCCAGCCGTCACCTCCCTTCCCCCATCGTGGATCCCACTGGCTGCCATGGACCTCAGCAAGGAGGTGCGGCCTCCATGGATCCGGCTGCCACCTCCCTTTCCTCCACGCGACCTCCACGAATCAGGACACCGCCCCCCTTCCCTCCACGAGGCCTCCACGGATCTAGACGCCGCCACGAGAGAGAGAGAGAGAGAGAGAGAGAGAGAGAGAGAGAGAGAGAGAGATGAGAGAGAGAGAGAGGGGCGGTAGAGGAAGTACGAGAGAGAGAGGATATGGGTGGTGGGGAATGAGAGAGAAACAGAGAGAGCGGACGAGAGCGAAGGGATAAGATCAGCCGACGACCGAGCCGATCGGACGCGAGAGAGCCGAAATCTTATTGAATTTCGGGTCCAGTGACCTTCAGTGGTGGTTCGGGACTGGAACCGATACTGATAGTAGGTTTTAGTTTCGGTTCTTAATGGTTTAATCATTTATTAGTGCCGGTTTGTAAAACGAACCGACACTGATAATCGGTTTTAGTGCCAGTTTTTAACGGCTTAATCATTTTTTGGGCGCGAAAGGTTAAGAACCGATAGTGATACATATTTAGTAAATTTCACTTGTAGAAAATCAAAATTTCCATCTATGCAATGTTATAAACAAGAAAGCCATCAGATTTCAAAGCATGACCAATTCTAAACAGAGCAACAAACAATCAGCAAAAATTTCATATGATATAGAACATATTATATTGACATTCATATGCTACTGGCCAAGAAACTCAGATAAGAGAGTATCAATACATTGCAAAGAATCATTTACTAAGTACAAATCTGAATTCTGAATTAATGGACATTCTCTTGTATCTTATACAGGTCTACTTGGCTGTTGCTTCAGTGCAGTGAATCAGTGCTTCTTTGTTGCATACTTGCATGCATATGTCACATCAGTGATCTAAGGCTCTAAGCTATCATATGTTGAGCTATGTGCAAATGCATCTCAAAAAAAGTCTCTTTGATTCACCTGTTTTCGTGACCAAGGTTTTCTTTACCGGTAAAGAAAATTTATCGGGGGATCATCGGTAAACATGATCAGATATATCAGAGTTATCAAAATCAAATTCAAACAAAATTAGAAATTAAAAAAATGGGCATGAATTTGCTAGAAATTATCCCTGATCAATCAATTACCTTAAATTGCACATAACAACAAAAAAAAATGAGACAATATCATAAATTCGTAACACATTAGATAGATCTATAGCACAAAGGGGAAATACAGCTACATTCCACTTCTGCAAATTCAGTTGACTTCCCAGAAAAATCATTTGAGGCATTGAACTAGATCAGGGGAGCTGTCCATATACAAATTCAAGGCTTAAAATTAAATGTGCAAGTATTTGTATATAGCAGATAGTTATATTGTAGACATTGAGCACTATATTTTCAATCTACAGACATGAATCTGACCAAGAGAAACTCAGTACAAGTACAAACACAGAAGAACCACCTGCCCATGTTCAATACAATTGTTAACAATGTATTTGGAAGACAGACTAGCAAAATTTTAAATCTGAAAAAATAAAGTTGTATGCTTGGAATTGTAATGCTAATGTAGCTTTCCAGTTTGCTTGACCATTATCTGCACTCATCTACAATTATTGTCGGCCTTGAACAATCCAAGAAACAGATCAGCCAAAATGCTGCTAGTAAATGTGCTAAGAAGATATCTATAGTAACACAGGCACAACGTCTAAGACAAGCTAGGGACTGCTTGTGCTAAGAGAAACAAACAGTACAACAGAATTATTGTAATACACCCCTATGGTACACTTCTAGGAAAAAGGAGTCCTTAGATTATCTAATACAGAGGATGATTGACTACTAACAGTTATTATAATCGGACAATAAAACACCTGGATTTTTCTTTGCTTACATCGCATTTGAAATATAGGATATCATGTGGTCTTTCTCTTCATGGTAAGGTATTGTGGAACAAAGGGGTAAAGATAGGGCATATCACCCTCTAATCCCGGGCTTCTCCCGTAGACTAGAGACTCTGATCGATGCCAAGGGTAAATCGCTCTCTAATCGTCGGGCTTCTCCTGTCGAGAAGAGGCTCTGATCTAACTATATGGGCAAAAGCCCTTTACTAAATTCTTCTTGCTTGATTTCCTCTAACAAGGACTAGGCTACCTTTATATGAGAGGTGCCATCTAGCTAACTTAGGAAACTAGGAAATAGAAAATCGCCTAGGATTATCTAACCTTACCTAATACTAATCAACTAGACAACTTGCTTAAACTAACTTGACTCTTTCCATAACACTTTCCATAACATAGATAACTTGCCAAAAGTAACTTGACTCTTTCCACAATTTTACACCGCTCGTCGAAGATAGCTCATCCTCGAGATGTGGTGGTAGCCATGGCTGTCGTCCTTGGTGAAGACCTCATGTTGATGAGCGGAAGTGTGGTGCAGTAGGAGAGCAGTGACGGTGTGGTGCAGCAGGTTGACGGTAGTGGCGTGGTGCAACAATTTGATGGTGGCGGCATGGTGCAATAAGAGAGCAGCGGCACAGGAGCAAACTTGTCTCTGGGTAGGGAAGGTCAGCAAAGATGTTTTTTTGAAATTGGTAGAGGGTGGGTGGCGTAGGGACAAGGTGGTGGCAGCAGCGACTTGGCAAGGCAAGAATGATGTGGAGACATTGGATACAAGGGTAAGATAGGGCAGATCGCCCTCAAATCTTGGACTTCTCCCGTAGACTCAAGGCTCTGATCGATGCGAAGGGCAGATCACCCTCGAATCGTTGGGCTCCTCCCGCTGAGAAGAGGCTCTGATCTAACAATCTGGCAAAAACCCATTGTTGAATTTTTCTTGCTTCCTTCCAATGATGCGTGACTGTCCCTTTATATAGAGAAGAGAAATTACAATCCAAATCCTAACTTACCTAATTTATCTCTAGTTGAATTGGAAACTAATTAAACTTTATCTCCTAATCAAATCCAACTTATCTTCTACCCATAACAACTAGATAACTTGCCTAAACTAACTTGACTCTTTCCATAACATAAGACTAATGACATGCATTGTCTATTCAAGTAGGCAAATCCTATCATGTGGGTTCTCAGTAATTCCAATCTATATTACTTCACTATTTACCTTCTAGTAAGCTTTGGTCATGTTGAAGCACTGAACTTAGGTTGCTTCCATTATTGGAAATGTATATTCATTGTGTCTTGCATAGCAAAAGCAAGTTGATTTCTTATCATGACCCGGTTTTGAGCTTTAAGTGTAAACAATTTTCAGTTTATCTATAAAATAGGGTCGTCGTATGACCCTATTTTCCTAGCTGCTAACTGCATATGCATGTTTGTGCCTTGTTGCTGTCAATGTGTTTGAGCTGAACTTTGCCGCTTGAACATTTAATTTAAAATTGAAATACTTAAACCTCTAAACAATTTTACTTAAACCTCTGAACATGGAGTGCTTCATATGAACATACAAGTTACCAACTGTACTCTTGATCATGTAACAACACTGATTCCAGGTTCGCACCCCGGATGGTACAATCTTGAACAACCTACAGTTTCACAGGTAAAATTGTTGGGGTTCATATGTGGTAAAATCTTGAACAGACTAAATCAAGCACACATAAATGACAAACTCAGATTCTAATTGACAATTCCATAGGCAAATGATGCAAATATCAGCTACCACAACTGACAACCCTGAAAAGAACTTGAGCAAGTACACAGTTCTTCCAAACCTCTTCGCTTCACTGACAACAATTCAGGCCGACCTCAACCGATCACTAGGTAGGGCCGCAGGGAGGCGCTCGGCGCTTACAGCAGGTCGACGCTGGATGACCAGAAGCGGACGGTGGGCATGTGCGGTACAAGGAAGTGGGAGGCCTCGAGCGCCGTCGCTGCCGGATTTCTTTTGCGGATAGGGTTTTGAGCACCTGGCCTCTTGGCGGGTTTCCAATTTTTTTTTACTGACACGGTTTTTTACTGGCCCATTCTAGTAGAACCAAAAAATCTAGTAAATTTTTAGACTGGTTTTTTAATCCCTGTTCGTGACAACCATAGTTGCGTCCGTTGTCCCTCTGATGCCTCTGCCATTGGGGGTGCTCGATGATGTGTCGGAGAAGCCACTGACGGGAGGATGCTCTCCACCTCCCCCTGTTGCCATGGCACAGAGCCGGCTGATGGGCTTCTTGTGTCGTGTCCGCTGGAGGCCAGGAGCACCTTGTAAGCTCTCACTCCCTTTTGAAACTGCTATGTTGCTCCTGCTTGAGACCTCGCTACTGCCCTTTGGATCGAGCAGCACCTTCACGGTGACACGGCGGAGGCGGTAGATCAGGCAATGGGATGGCAACTTGGAGAGCTTCCAGCTCCGCCTCTAGCTCTGGCTCCTCCCGCTTGCAGTAGATCCACATGCACACCCTCTCGCCGCCCTCATCTTTCCTCTCTAAGCTCAAATTGATCCGAAGGATAGGCACTCAGCTTTTCTCCAATCTGGAAATCATGTGGGTGGCCCTGTGTGTCGTGTCACTCCCGGTGCTCCTGTACGACCACCACCAACAGCAGCAGGCATAGGTGCGGGTGTCATCGGCAACATACTTCGGCCTGTCGCCTTTGCCGAGCGAGAGCTCCTCGGGATTCATGCGGTCGGCATTGCAGAATAGGAGGCGAAGCCATCATCGATTGTGTATTCCGGCCTACCGACTCTATCGAGTGGGAACTTCTCCGGCTTCGTGCAGTCAGCATCCGCGACCACATACTTCGATGGTCCGGCCTCCCGTTGTTGCGGCGCTGCCTAGCGGGAGCTTCAATTGAGATAGGGGAATTTGGATTTTGGGGATGGAGTTTTGATGGGTGGTTTTTGGATGGGTTTCAACCGATTTGTTTTTTTGCTGGGTTGGGTTTTTACCAGTCCCCACCAATAAAACCAAAAATCCAGTTTTTTCAATTTACCAAACCGGTATTTTATTCTCTGCACTACTACAGAAAATATTATTACTGTTGGTTTAAAATTGACATCACTAAAGGTTTTTGAACCGATAGTAAATTAGCGGCAGTGGTAATCCATGATTATCAATGTCTGTTTATGAATCGATAGTGATAGTAAGTATCACTGTTGGTTCAACTCTACCGGTTTAAGCAGTGATCCCACAGTGATAACCCTACTATCACTATCGATTCATAACATAAACTGGCAATGTAACCGCTATCACTGCCAGTTCAAGGCATGAATCTGTAGTGATAATCCTTTCAGGTGTGCAAAAATACTCTACCATGAACTCTTCAGCATGGGGATATATCTTAAGTTTGATGTCAGACTTAAGACAAAAATCCCATGCTGAAATGTTCGTGGTAATATATTTTAGACCTAAATCTAAAAATAGAAATAGATGTTGCAAAACTACTGTACCAAGAGCTCTTCAGACGTTCCATGTCAAAGAGCTCCTGATACAGTAGCCTTAACTCATCCGTTATATATTTTGCATGCTAGCCGACTGAATTTACTATCCGAGAGAGTGACAATAGTAAATCTAAACGAACGGTAAAAACACAATCTTTAATACTCAAACTTAGTTTGAAGCGACAATGCCTTTTGCCATTCCTTTAGATTTATCTATTGCCACAACCATCTTCACACAACATTCACACAGTGGAGACGTGGAGAGAGGAGCTGAAGAGACGGAGAAAGCATGCGGCCGCACGTTGGCTTGGGAGACGGCAGGCTCAACGAACTTACGTGAGGTGGCTACCTTCTCTGATGGTGAGAGGAGATGAGAGATGGTGAGAGGAGACCGCGGGGAGAGGAATGAGGAGATGGGGAAGGCGCGTGTTGGCTCAGGAGACAGCGGCCACGACGGACATCGAGCTCAGCGAATGGTGGCTATGGCGAGGAGCTCGTGTGAGTGGTGTTGAAACTAGGCATGAGGGGTAGAGGTGGCTGCAATGGAGACAGTCGGTGACCACTGCTCCACTTCGATTGCCACTACCCCTCGAGAGTGGCTTCGGCAAGAGCTAAATGAGAGATGGGTGAGGCTGAGGGAGACGGGTTCAATTTATAGAAAAATTATCACTGCTAGTTGGGAATACGAACCGGCAGTGATAATAATTAACATCGTTGGTTCATCGTCCTTGATTATTGCTCCGTCAGTGCATCTTACTATCGTCGATGATTCATATTATCATTACCGGTTATTAAAAGCACATCTTTTTATGTATGTCTTTTTAAGAACCGGCAGTAATAAACATTTATCACTACTGGTTTGGAATATGAACCGATAGCGATAAACATTATCACTGCCAGTTATTAAAGGCGCATCTTTTTATGCATGCCTTTTTAAGAACCGACAGTGATAAACATTTATCACTACCGGCTTGAAATACGAACCGGTTGCGATAAATATTATCACTTATGGTTATTAAAGGCACGCCTTTTTATGCACATCTTTTTAAGAACCGGTAATAATAATTTTAACATCATTACCAGTTCGTAAACAGTCATGTATCACTATCGATTCGTAATATGAATCTGCAGTGATAACCACTATCTCTGTCAGTTCTTATTGGCACGACTTTTTTTTCGCGCGTGGAGCTTAAGAACCGGTAGTGATATATTATCACTGCCGATTATTTTTGAACCGACAATGAAGAGAGGACACGAATGACCTTTCTGTAGTAGTGCTGTCGCCAACCCTCTCGCTCATGAACCTTTTATTTTTTTAAAATCTTTTCAAATAATACTTTAAAAATAATCATCTCAATATCTTATCTTTAAATTAAATAAATATTTTTGCCACGCCAACTCACCATGGTAGGGGCGTAGGCTACTGTTTGCCATGTAGGGATGCAAGTTTTAGATTTTTTTGGGTTATTGGATTGACTAAAAACTCATTTAATTGAACTAAAGTTTCACTTTTATTGAATTAACTTAAAAAACTAAATAGTGATTAGAATTACTCAATAGGTACTCACTTACATCTCTATTGCCATGCCATGCAATTGTTGGTGGCGTCGCAAGACAGTGGCAGTGTTGTCTTGCCGCATTGTTTACGGTAACAACGGAAAATGTATATTTTTGAAACTTGAGTCGATGGAGGAAAGAGCGAGTTGGGAGATTGGAAGAAAGAAAGGGATGGGACATGTTGCTGCAAATAAAATTCGCGTGATTTTTCAACATTTGCTGCATCTAACGGCAACTACATGGGTGTGCAGTCTATAGTATGAATTGCAAAAGGAGAGGCTGCTATGGTAGTATATTTTTTGTTGGAACAGCTGACAACCCATTATGTGTTTGTGTCTATCAGTCCACTATAAATAAACTCTCTTGGCAACGTTGAGCTGTTAAGCAAGCACCGATTCCTCGGCCCCTCGGCCATGACAGGGACAGGGCACGCCATCATGCCGTCCTCCGACGTGGAGACCGCGGCCAGCAACGGCAAGCCACCCGCCGACGCCGGCGCCGCCTTCGTGCTCGAGTCGAAAGGTACTTTCCATGAATATCATCAGTCTCACGTACGTATCCTGCTTGCCTTGCGGTAACTGGTACATGACGATCGGCGCGTGCAGGGACGTGGTGGCACGCGGGGTTCCACATGACGACGGCGACCGTGGGGCCGGCTCTGCTGACGCTGCCGTACGCGCTCCGGGGGCTCGGGTGGTGGCTCGGCGTCGCGGCGCTGACGGCCCTCGCCGCCGTCACCTTCTACTGCTACCTCCTCGTGTCCAGGGTGCTCGACCACTGCGAGGCCAGCGGCCGCCGCCACATCCGCTTCCGCGAGCTCGCCGCCGACGTCCTCGGTACGCACGCACTGAACTGTGTTGAGTTGAGCAGAGCTCCACGCAGGTTGATTACCGGCTTTGGAGGCAGCGATTGGTTAACCAATTAGCAGCGTGATTAATTGGTTTAATATCCTAGGATCTGAATGGGCGTCTTACCTGGTGGTGACCGTGCAAACCGCCATCAACGCCGGGGTTAGCATTGGAAGCATCTTACTTGCTGCCGATTGCATAGAGGTATATACTTACTTAATTACTTGCCTTTTCATGGAATAATCAGTTGACTGCTTTCAGGCTAAGCTACCATAATCTTAATTTCTCAGAGAAAATTGGAGCATATCGATTAATTAAAAGCTCTTTCTTTTTTTACAAAAATGATGATTTAAAATTGAATAAATACGGTGGCATAGTTCTGGCTGCTACAGTGAGTTCGATTATTTGCTGCTTGCCGCTTCATCCAATACTGCGCTCTGTGGTAATTTAACCTGTAGATAAGGGCGAAACTGGGTTGGGAAATTCTTGGCCGACCGGTTTCCGTTTTACTGGATAGTTGGCCCTTGGAGTAGAATGGTATCCAGTGACCCGAGCCTACGACTAGGTCGATGGAGGGGTGTGACTAATTGACCAACAATAATTTTTAAAATATTTAGTTCAGTAAACAGGAAATGGTACTGTTGGATTTCATCGAAGGGACTTCAAGAATATTATATACTGTTGGATTTCGAACTTTGATGTAGTTCGAAAATCCAGCTCCACATTCATGTGTCAATTTCATCTGGAAGGCTTGACATTTTGGGGGTCCTGATCCGCAGTCTGTTGACTGTTGTCAAACACGTTATCTGAAAACAGCTTGATTCTCATGGATATGATATGAGACATCCTGGATCGATGTGCTATATATGTATTACTAGTGCCATAGAAACTGAAAGTCAGTCCTTAATAATCAGTCCGTACACAATTCTGTTTTCGGAGACATCATTCATCTGAATATTTGCCCTTTATGGAGCCGAGCTCAATTTCCAGTGTGAACTCCGTGTGCAGATAATATACTCGAGGCTGGCACCACACGGTTCCCTGAAGCTGTACCATTTCATCATCATCGTCGCCGTGGTTCTGGCCCTCCTCTCGCAGATGCCGTCGTTGCACTCGCTGCGGTACATCAACCTCGGCTCGCTAATCGTCAGCATCGGCTACACCATGCTTGTATCAGCTGCTTGCATCTGTGCAGGTACGTACGTTGTCACTTCCTGAATAATCTTCATGGGAGAAGACGCCTAGATTTTGCAATATTCGCCCTTTATTTAGGACTAAGGAAGAGGCAGCAATTAATCAAGTTGTTCACTGTTTGGTTACACTTATATTACAAACAACTCATGATTATTAGGATCATGTTATTGCAGAGTGTTATATAGTGTGCTAGATATATATCATGTTGAAAGGATTTTGGTTGTAACAGTGCTGGCATTCCTCACAGCCGCACAGGTGTGTCGAGTAATGCTCCACAGAAGGATTACTCGTTGAGCTCGTCCAAGTCTGAGAGGACCTTCAATGCGTTCCTGTCCATCTCCATCCTCGCCTCCGTTTTCGGCAACAGCATTCTGCCTGAAATCCAGGTCAGGTGCTAAATTGAGCATGTTCAGTTACAAATAAGTTGAGAACTTTCAGAGATGCAAGCATGCATGCGAGAATGGAAAAATCGTCACCCATTTTAACTCTTGATTCTGAAACTTGCGGGCCGGCTCTGTGACGTACAGGCCACGCTGGCCCCACCGGCGTCGGGGAAGATGGCGAAGGCGCTGGTGCTGTGCTACTCGGTGCTGTTCCTCACGTTCTACTTCCCGGCCATCACCGGCTACTGGGCTTTCGGCAATCAGGTGCGATCCAACGTGTTGCAGAGCCTCATGCCGGACTCGGGCCCCTCCCTCGCCCCGACGTGGCTGCTCATCCTCGCCGTCGTCCTCGTCCTCCTCCAGCTCATCGCCATCGCCCTGGTGAGCAGAGAGAGCCTCGATTGCACGTACGAGATCATCTCCGGCCGGTAGAGGACTAGAGGTAGAATGAGACCACTCAAATGCCGTCGCATCGCATCGCGCAGGTGTACTCGCAGGTGGCGTACGAGATCATCGAGAAGAACTCGGCGGACGCGGCGCGCGGGCGGTTCTCGCGACGGAACCTGGCCCCGCGGGTGGCGCTGCGGACGGCGTACGTGGCCGGGTGCGCGCTCGTGGCGGCGATGCTGCCCTTCTTCGGCGAGATCATCGCCGTGGTGGGTGCCGTGGGGTACATCCCGCTCGACGTCATCATCCCCGTCGTCATGTACAACATGGCGCTCGCCCCGCGCAGCAGACGGTCGCCCGCATTCCTCGCAAACGCTGCCATCATGGCCGTCTTCATCGTCCTCGGGGTCATCGGCGCCGTCGCGTCGGTGCGGAAGCTCGCGCTCAACGCAGGCCGGTTTAAGCTCTTCAGCGATGGGCTCTCTTAGGCCTTGCTTGATGGGCTTAAGCAGAGGTCCATTTGCTATACACGGTCAAGCAAAAGAAGAAAATGATGCAATGATGTGCAATCAATCTTGCACACACCACAGGAGCCTATTTTAACATCGATGCGATGGTGTTTTCTTTTTTTGTGTCTTTTTGGCCACCTTACATAGCTTAACAGTAAAAGATAGCACTGTGATGTGATAGGCATACCTCACCGTCGCTGATGGCAGATTAGCTCCTATCAAGGATTAGATCGACACTAGAGCCCAACTCGATCTAGTTCATCCTGTCATTTGAGTTTCACCGATTGAAATGAGGTGTTGTTTATTATCCACATCTGTTTGTTATTTGTGTATAGACCGGCGTCACGAAATGAACGGGCTAATTGTTGCCTCGGGGGCCGCAAAAGAGTTCAACTGCTTGAAGGAGCGTAATTGTTTTCCCGCAATTGTAGTTTTAATTCTCATCAGCGACAAATGCCATCAATCCAAAGTGAATTGGGAAATATTGCGTGAAGACAGTTTTAAGGTACGGGAGGTGAAAATTAATTTCTGCTTACAACATTTGATACTGAAATATAATATCAATAGGAATCTTAAGCACCAGCCACATATGGATGATTGACCGTATGCATCAGCTCGCCATGAACCATGAGCGTCAGACAATACATATGAACCATGAGCACCAGGCAGCACATATCCATAAGCATCAGACAACGCTGTATTCTTAGAAAATACGTCCGTATCTAAGAAATGAATCTCTAGATGTATGGAAATTGTCCGTATGTACCAGGGTATCTCATAAACATAGAAGTTTATCTCTAAGGATAGTAGAATCATACTCGAAAAGAAGTCCAGAGACCACACGGTAGCCCTCATATATATACGGCGCTAGGGAATCCTGCGGAGGATAAGACGCAATCCCATCGTCCAAGTATATAGAAGTCTCAAACCCCTTGAGCCTTATGTAGTAGTGATCTACATCAATATTTCACTGAGACTACACGCAAGGAATCCTCTGCTAGGTTTAGATCCATCTAGGCTAACAAAAACCCCCTGTAATCTATCTTGAAGATCAATACAAGACCAAATAACGCATGACTATTATCCTTCAGGAGACCTAAACCTGTATAAATCTCTGTATTTTGGTATACGATTTGGGGGAGTGTCCCTACTTCATTCATGTATTCATAATATCAGTGATTCACAAATCGTCGATAGTTGGTATCATCCATTAGGATTATGACCAAAGATGTCAAATCCTCATCACACAACATGTCGTAGACTCCATCCAAGTCTGCATCAAGAACCGACTTCTCAAATGAGGGGTTTAATGACAATTTACCCTCTCAACCGACAAGTATCTGGTGGTTGATCGGGTGGATCTAGGCGACAAGGTAAATCATTTTATGGATCAATGTGCTAGACTACAATATCGAGCTCGAATCGCTTGGGACCAAGACGATCACGCAAGCGACGTTCACCGCCAGTCGGGATCTTCCCCCGTGGCTTCCGAGGCAACATGGATTGTCGAAGTACCTACCCAAAGGTCTCCTCCAATGACAAGTCCATGATGGATCTAGACTCCTCCCTTACTAGAGATTACCCACGAGAAGTCTTCGCCATCGGAGACTGGGGTGCTAGTCTATCCAATCATGATGATGATCCTATAAATCCATGGATTCTCGCTGATCTGGAAGCGGGGAATAACAATCAGCCCCCACCGGTGACAACAACTCCAGTCCAAAATCCAAATGGGATCCTGGACCTCACGTCTCCTAATCATCAACAAGGAACCCAACATTTTAGAGCTACAGCGGCTCAGGGGCTCCTACTTATACAGGAAGCCCTCTGACAGTCCCCCACTATAGATCTAACTACCCATAAAGGCAAGGGCTGTCTCAACTTGATAAATGGCATGTCCAGCAAGCTCTAATTCAGGTTGAGAATTCTCATCAAGCAGCAGCCGCGAACATCTCTAATCGGAGGAAGTCCCACGCTGATCCTTCCCGCGATGATTCGAATCTGGATAGACGCAATCCTTGGAACAAGACAAGCCAGGAAGATAACCGAGCTCTTCGCCACCACAAGACCTCGCCAATCAGAAACCATCCCATCAACGATCTGTGCTAAGTCATCGAGGAGTGAAGACGTTTGAGACCCCTAAGGAGCAGTCAACTTCTCCTTAGCGACATAACCGGAGATCATCCTGGCGTCGTTCGAGTAGAAACCACAACCGTTCTACAACCCTAGTGGGTAGAGCTCCCATGGCTAACAGGATCAACCAGGGGTGCCATCAATGTGTGTGTCAGGCTCTCTCTCCGGATCTACGGAGGGTTGACTAGCCGGCTTGGTTCCAATGTGGGTCGATCAAGAAGTACAACGAGACCACTAATCCTGTTGAGTTTCTCTAAATCTATACCACAACCATCCAAGTGGTTGGTGGGGATCAAAAAGTTATGGCTAGCTATCTCCCCACAATCCTTGAGGGGTCGGCCAAGACCTGGTTGACCAATCTACCTCTAGGACGATCTACTCATGGGAACAACTTTGCGACTTGTTCCGACCCAACTTCCAAGGCACGTATGTTCACCCCGGTAAGAAGAACGACCTTTTTTCTTGTTATGCAGATGGAGAAGGAAACCTTGCGTGAATTCATCCAATGCTTCAGCAACACTTGGAACACCATCCCAAAGATAAACAACTATGACGTCATCCAGACATTTGTTTAAGGGGTCAGGGGCCGACAATGCATTGAGGACATCGCTAGGAAAGATCCCTAGACGGTCAAAGAACTCATGAAGATTGTCAACAAGGCTACCAATGCCAAAGATGCTCTCCTATTCATCAAGGAAAGGGACTAAGGCATCAAGCACCTCAACCCAGACTAGATGACGACTCAACGAAGAGCAAGCGTAGGAAGAACTACAAAGGAGGTAAGGGTAAGAAAACTAAAACTAACAAAGTTTTGACAAATCTTCCTAATGAGCATCCCGGCTCATCTTAGGGCAAGGGCCATCAACCGAGCACTGGCAAATGCTCCGGCAAGCCATGGTGCGACTTCCACCAGACCAACGGCCACATCCTACGACAATGTCGCATCTACCAAAAGCTGATCAAGGCTGAGGTCAACAAGGCTAAGGGGAAGAAGACCTAGGTCATGACCCAGGGTAGGGACTCTAACTCTATCGATGACGACTCTGACACAATGTTCTATCAGGAAGGGGACAGGACCACCGACCATATGTTCGGTGGCTCTATGTCCTACGAGTCCAAGAGGTAGTACAAGACGGTGGCCCAAGAAGTGCTTGAAGCTATCCCCAAAAGTTGCTAGGCCGTCAAGTGGTCTAATGTCAAAATCTCTTTGGGTCAAGATGACTGTCCGGAGAACTTCTTACGGCCAGACTACTTCCCGATAGTAGTCGAGCCTATGATCAACAACTGCAAGGTTACCCGAGTGCTAATCGATGGAGGAATTTCTCTAAACATCCTATTCACAGGTGCACTCTATGCAAGGCAGATCTCCCAATTTGAGTTCAAGTTGGTTACTCAGGCCGTCTATGGCATAATACCCAGATCTTCAGTCATGTCTACCGACCAAATATCACTTCCCATCACCTTTGGGAAGGCTGACAACATCCGGATAGAGAAAATTATGTTCGACGTGGTAGATTTTGAGATGGCATACAATACCATCTTAGGATGACCAACCCTAACCAAATTAATGGCTATCGTGCATTACACTTACTAATGCGTGAAGATTCAAGGCATGAGAGTGTCATCACAATTAGAGGCTGCCCCAAGGCAGGTCTTCGCTGCGACAAGTGAAACTTCGACATGGCTACTCAGCACTAGCCTGGCATGGAGACCAAGAACTCGAGGCCTAAAGTGGTCATGAAGTCTCACGTGAAGTTAAAACTATTCCTCTGGACCAAGCGGAGCCATCCGAGATCATATGGGTCGGCTCTAACCTAGACCAAAAATAGGAACTCGAGCTCGTCACTTTCCTCTGGGCAAATACTGACATATTTGCATGACAACTGTCTGACATGCCTAGTATCCCTAGGGAGGTGATCGAGCACAAGCTAGCTATCCAGCTTGACACTAAGCCGGTTAAACAATAGCTCCGATGGATCTCACCCAACCGGAAGGAAGTAATTAAAGAAGAAATAAAAAAGGCTCTTAAAGGTAGGGTTCAAAAGAGAGGTGGATCACCCCGAGTGGCTTGCTAACCTGATCATGGTTAAGAAGTCAAGCGGTAAGTGGCACATGTGCAAGGATTTCACCGACCTCAACAAAGCCTACCAGAAGGATGCCTTCCCTTTACCGCGAATAGATTAGATAGTTGACTATATGTCCAGGTGTGACTATCTAAGCCTTCTTGATGCCTACTCTGGTTATCATTAGATCAGAATGTATCCCAAGGATCGGGAGAAAACCCTCCTTCATAACTCCTTTTGAAGTATTTTGTTATGTAAAGGTGCCCTTAGGATTGAAAAACGTCGGTGCCAAATATTAGCGCGACATGCAAATAACTCTTCATGGCCAAATTGGCAAAAACATCAAATCGTATGTTGATGATCTCATCGTTGAGACCAAAAATAAGGAAGATATTATCTCCAACCTGCAAGAAACCTTCAACAACCTACGCAAGCACCGAGTTATGCTTAATCCAGAGAAGTGCGCATTCGGAGTCAATGCAGAAAAGTTACTTAGGTACCTAGTATCTTACCAGGGACTCAAGGTTAATCTCAATAAGATCAAGGCCATTGAGGAAATGCATGCCCCAGTTTAGTACATGAAGTTCAAAAACTAACCGGGTGCATGGTAGCTCTTAGTTGTTTCATATCCAGAATCAGAGACTGGGGGCTTCCTTTCTTCAAATTACTATGCCAACATGACAAGTTCGAATGGTTTGAAGAGGTTGATGAGGTGTTCAAAAATCTCAAGAGGTATCATTCTTCCCCCCAGTGCTAGTTGCTGTCGACCCAAACGAAAAACTCTTTCTATACATAGTGGCTGGACAACACATCGTAAGTGGAGTATTGGTGGTGGAATGAGAAGTGTCCAACAAGTGAGAGAAGAGCCAACGATCGGTATACTATGTCAGCAAAGTACTCCATGATCCCATGGAATGCTACCCGCAAGTACATAAACTGCCATATATGGTGTTGATGATCTCTCGGAAGTTAAGACACTATTTTCAGGCTCATAAGATCACTATACCATCAATATTCCCACTTTGAGAGATCCTCCACAATAGAGATACCATTGGATGAATCGCTAAGCAGGCTATTGAGCTTGAGGAATTCGATGTTTGCTTCGTACCTTGAACCACGATCAAGTCGCAAGTACTCGCTGACTTCGTTGCTGAATGGAAAGAACTCGATCAACCCCACGACAACTACAATGACATGTCCAACGTATGGACTCTCTTCTTCATTGCCTCGCTTATGCTCCAAGGCTTAGGGCTGGGATTATACTCATCTCTCCCGCAGGAGAAAGATTGCAATACGCTTTGCAGCTTGACTTTGGGCACAAATAATGTAGCCGAGTATGAAGGTTTGCTCGCTGGTCTTCCAGTAGCTTCTGTGCTTGGCACTCACGGTTCACATATCGTTGACACATTGGCATCAATCACGAGTACAGAAGATGGCGTGGAGACGCTTTTAAATTTTAAGAAACCAAGTTGAAATGTGCCTTTGTTTACTTGTGATGAGTGGTTGACATTGTCATTTATTTGGTTTGATGAGCTTTGGTTTTGCATGAGCTTTGATGTGATTTGAATTGATTTGGGATTTCATTTGAGCATATTGATTATGGACTAACTGGAATTGGAGTTGGAGATATGTGTTTGCTTGTCTCATGGTGTGCAGGTGATGGATGCAACTTGGCGGTCGACAGCGGGATGATCGGGGCCAGCGGAGTGCTTGGTGCCAGACGATCAAGGAGGCTGGGCGGAGTCAAGGGTGATCCTAGCTGAACACGTGGAGGTCAAGCAAAAGCATTGGAGGCGGATGAAGACGGCGTGTTGACAAAGTCAAGCAAAGGGAATACCGGTGCAAGTGACAAGACGGCCCAAGGGATCGGGAGCGGGAGAGACTTGCCGGCGGTCAGGATCGCATGATGGAGTCACGCGTTGACATCGAAGCGCTTGCTTAAGGTGTGAGCAAGGCAGCGAGTCACGCTTTGAGAAGTGGGTAGGAGGTTTCGCGATTTGGCCTCAAAACCGTGGAAGGACTGGAGGAGTACATGGCACCATCGCAAAGCTTATAATGAGGTGAAGCTAAGTCATGAAGACGTCGCGGCCGTCCGATGAATGAAGAAGAAAATAGACCAAAATACCCTCAATGATAAGTATGAGTGTACTACAAGAGAGGGGTATTTTGGGGATAAGCTAGGAAACTTAGGGGTCAAGTTTCCTAGGCCTATAAATAGAGGGGTTGGGCTATGAGAGAGGGGAACCAGCCACTTGAGCCCCTCTTGTGCCACCCATTTGAGAGCTTAGAGCTAGGTTTTTAGAGGGTAGAAGGATAAGTGCTTAGCCTATGTAATAGGTGAGAGTTTTGAGAGATAAATTTTTGTAATCCGTCTAAAATAGGGCTGACCTCTTTGAATAATGAAGTTTATGTTTTTGCATATGCTTAAATTCCCCTTCTTCTAGTTTTCCTCTATTGGTTCCCTCGCAAGTTTGCAATTTTTTTGGTTTTTGGTTTTGATTTTTGTTTTGGTTTTTGGGCTGAAATTTCAGCACCTTGTGAAGTCATTCTTATTTTTACTAGAGGCATAAAATTTACATACACAAGTTTGTATGATGAGGTCTTGAATTCACTTGCTTCTAGATAATCAACTTGGAGAGTTTCGTTGCTCTATGTTCATCATTTCTTGTTTATTTGCAAGTTGTGATCATTCGAGTGCTAATATACATGAATTGATCTTAAATGGAACCTATGGTTCATATACCATCCGTAGAGTCATGTTGCCTCGATTAAAATTTCTCTCTATTTTTTTGCTTCCGCTTGAGTTTTGAGGTGCGTTGGATGATCCAAATAGGAGAAGGCCATCGATTTTGCAAGAAATTTGTTAAGGCGCTTATTCATCCTCTCTAATCGCTAATCTCGATCCTACAAATTTGAACATTCATAGGAATTGCATTATGTGTGCTATTCTCCCATGCATGTTAGCCTTGTGCATCCCATACATTTTTGTACTGCATTTTCTAGTGATTGTTACAGCACTGATCCACATCACGTGAATGCTACGACCTGTATCTTAAGATCACTGATTATAAAACGTGTTCTTATGATCACACTTTAGTTAGTTGCAGGCCATTAAATAACCAAGGCAGAGGATTAAACAATCAGGGGTTACGAAAGGCGCATCCCACAGGGAATTATATTATTGCTTCAACCACTGAATTTGCTTTGGGGTGGTGTGGCAACCAAGCACAGTGCAAGATTGCTAACGCCAATGAACTAACCTATAATACCCATTCATAAAGAATCAAAAGCTTTACCAATTGGAGCATGGCTGGACACACATTACTTAGTAATTAATGTATATAGTATTCCATCTACAGTTTGTATCAATTTGCTTGGTGGCATGTGAATAGCTTGGAACTAGAAATAAAGAACTTATTAAGATGCTATATATGAGGGTGTCTTCAACAATCCATATCAGCTAGCTATAAGAGATGCCACATTAGATTTTTGCCTATGCAGAGAAGAGAATAAATGGAGAGAGAGAGAAAAGCTAGCTATTAATTTGTAGTTAGCCTATAGCATGCTTTAAGACTTTAATACCCTATTACATATGGACCCTTATTAAACTGGGAGAGCATGCTATACATAGTCCATTATATGGGTTGTTTATGTGCTATTTATAGGTGTTCTGGACATCTCTTATAGCTAGCAGGTGACTATATTGTTAGAGATGTTCTTATGGAAAATATCAAAAGTGGTACAAACTTGTCATTTGGTTTATGATGTTGGAATGTGTATTGAGGCACACTCCCTAGTTGTTGTCCTTGGTATCCATATTTTTTCGTCTACACAAGTCATGTATGCTGCATTGTGTTGGGCATTTTTCTATATACACATGGAATATAACAGTTCAGACCAATTTGTTTGTTAAATGTTGTATAAATTGGTTTACCAAAGTATTGACTATTTAACTTGAATCTGTGGTGAATAAATTGATTAGCAAAACACAAAATGCTTTCGTGGGAAACAGAAGCATTATGGACATGGTGTTGTCTCTTTATGAAATATTACACGAGACAAAAAGCCGAAAAACAAGTGCAGGATAGTTCTTAAGTTTGACTTCATGAAAGCCTACATGACAAAGTAAAAAAGAAATTCTTATTCCAATGTCTTAAAGTTAGGGGCAGCATTAGCCTTCAATGCCAAACATGGATCAAAATAGTGGTGTGTACAATGACACTTCAAGTGTAAAGGTGAATGCTAAAATGGGTTCTTACTATACTAGCAACAGATGGATGAGACAAGGTGATCCATTACCACCCTTCCTGTTAAATCTGGCTATTGATTGCCTTTCTAAAATGATTCAAGAAGCAGACTAGCATAATGGCTTAATGCAAAGTTAATCACTCATCTTTTTGAAAATGGAATTGCAACCTTGTACACTACAACAGAACTGGTCATTCGTGCCTAGTCATCAGTGCCGGCTAGGCTAGAACCGGCACTGATGAAGTATCAGTGCCAGTTTGTAACATCTCGCGCTCAATCAATGATAGAATCAGTGCCGGGTTGAACCAACACTGATACTCAGTATCAGTACCAGCTCTTGGTATAAACTGATACTAATAGTATCAGTGCCGGTTATTAACAAGAACCGACAGTAAAACTTGAACCGAACCTGAAATTTTGATAGACTCCTGTTTTTGCTCGTGGCGCTTACGTCCGCTCGATTTGTTTATAGGTTGTCACTCGTTCTCTCTCTTATCTAGTGATGGCAATCGGGTACGAGTAGTACCCACCCATACCCGCATCCGTCGGTTTTTTACCCACCCACGGGTGAATGACAGACACCAAATCCATCTCCCGTGGGTACCCATCACCCGCGGGTATACCTGTGGGCAGTGGCGTGTGCAGGGGGGGAGGGGGCGGCTGCGTGGAATGGTGGGGCAGGGCTGTAGTGTCCTAGCGGCGCGAGACGAGCTGGGGTGGGGTGGCAGTGGGGCGATAGGGTAGGGCGAGCTGGGGTGCAGCGGTGGAGTCCTAGCAGCAGGATGGCAGGGTGGCGCGGGTTGGCGGGCCGAGCAGGGGCGGGACGGTAGAGAGGGGCGACAACGTCCTGGCGGCAGGGAGAGTAGGGGCGGGGCGACGGCGTCTTGGCGGTGGAGAGAGCAGGGGCAGAGTGGCGGCGCGGGATGGTGAGGTGGGGCGGGGCGGAGTGAGGTGACAGCCCCCTGCTGGCGGGGTGAGTCGAGTTGGGGGGGGGGGTGGCAGGGTTGAGCTAGGGGGTGTTAGGTCAGATACTCATATTTGTAGATATGTATGTGAAGAGATTAGAGTTGTAGAGCAAAAGGCCCACATATCATAGATTTATACGGGTAAACGGGTGTCACGGGTATGGGTATGCCTTACCCCTACCCATACTCATATATCCATCGGGTAGTATTTTTCGCTCACGAACATACCGGCAGTATCAAATACTACACATACCGTACCCTATTCGTTTATTTATCCGTGGTTAAATGAGTAATCAGAATAAATTGGCATCCTACTCTTATCTCTTCGTTATCCTCACAAAACTAGATCCCACCTGTCTCTTCAACTAGCCTCTCCTTCCTCTCCCTAATATGTCCAAATCCTCCACGGCTCCACCCTCTTCCTCTCTCCAAAATGGGAACGGTTTGTGAAGCTGCTCAGGGACGGAATCTCCAATGTTGACGATGAGGCTTGGCGCACGTAGCGTAGGGCCGCCACGGCAGAGATGCACTCAGCATGGTTCCTCGAGTTCTCATCAGGCACCATCGATCGCCTGGTGCACAACCGGCTGGTGCTGCTGCTGGTGAGGCTGAGCTAGCGCGACGTCGTGGTGGAGGTCCTGGCGGTTGCCATGGGGTCATGTCCCGACGAGATCGCCCGCTCCAGAGTGCTCTCTCTGGCAATCCCCAAGCTGAAAGTCTCCTCACAAGCGCTGGTTGATGATGAGGTCGCTGCGGTGGGAGGTGCTTCTACGCTGGGGGCCGGTCATCAAGAGGAGGGAGGGGGCAGCGGTGGCGGAAGTCGTAGATAGGATTCAGACAATGGAGGTGTTCATGTATCTTCTCCTGCAGTCCTCCTTTCCTCGGTCGTTGAGACGAAGTTGCAGTAATAAGATTATCTGTTCTCGTTCTTGCATTGCTTGTTGCAGATTTGTGCCTTTTAAAGATGTGCATTGGTGTCTGCACTAGCTCTGTCACGCTCGCTTGGTTCTTTTGGCTCCGTGGACCTGTTCATGTTTGTTCATGTTAATTGATTTGTTAATGTCCATGTTTGTTCTTAGTTCATCCATTCATTGATGTAAAGTGAAGTCGATCTGATCTTGTCTTCTCTCTTTCAAGAGAATAAAATTGCGAGTATAAGAATAAAATCGCATTTGTGTGTTATTGTTCTGTTCTGTGATTCGGTCAGTGACTCATCGGATCGGGATAGCGGCGGCCGAGCCTATTTCGAGTTGGCTTGTTTATTTTTTTACTCCCAAAAACATTTTCAGTGCCGGCTGGTAACCGTGAACTGACACTGATATCCATTATCAGTGCCGGTTCAAAAACTATCATTAATGGTGTTTTTGAGATAGCACTGATAGCCCTTTCTATAGTAGTGGTAGTATGTAGGTTATACGATACTAGCATGCAAAATGACATGAAAAAAGCAAGAAACGTGAAGTTGCTATTATATTTATATGAACTAATGTCAGGTATCGAAATAATTTTTCAAAGAACATTGCTTGCTGCAGATTTGTGCCTTTTAAAGATGTGCACTGGTGGCCGCACTAGCTCCGTCGCGCTTGCTTGGTTCTTCTGGCTTCGTGGTCCTGTTCATGTTTGTTCATGTTAATTGATTTGTTAATGTCCATGTTTGTTCTTAGTTCATCCATTCATTGATGTAAAGTGAAGTCGATCTGATCTTGCCTTCTCTCTTTCAAGAGAATAAAATCACGAGTATAAGAATAAAATCACATTTGTGTGTTATTGTTCTGTTCTGTGATTCGGTCAGTGACTCATCGGATCCGGATAGCGGCGGCTGAGCCTATTTCGAGTTGTCTTGTTTATTTTTTTTACTCCCAAAAACATTTTCAGTGTCAGCTGGTAACTGTGAACTGACACTGATATCCATTATCAGTGCTGGTTCAAAAACTGTCGTTGATGGTGTTTTTGAGACAGCACTGATAGCCCTTTCTATAGTAGTGGTAGTATGTAGGTTATATGATACTAGCATGCAAAATGACATGGAAAAAGCAAGAAATGTGAAGTTGCTATTATATTTATATGAACTAATGTCAGGTATAGAAATAAATTTTTAGATAAAGTAAAGTAGTCATGCTAAAATATTTAATTGTCAAGTTGGGGACTTTCTCATAAACTATCTAGGTGTACCAGTGGGGCGCAATAGATTGCATATAACTAAATCCTACAAATGTGAGGAACCATGTGGCAAATGTTCAATATCTGGTGAGTTGTTCAATAGCTATTATGGTTCAGTAGTTATGATGAGTAATTGACATGTTCATAGCTGCCATATGTTCAGTAGTTGTCATGTTTTTAGTAGCTATCTTGTTTTGTTGATTCAGAGTTTGAGTTGATATGTAGGATTTTTAGGATTACATGAACATGTTTAGTTATCATAATACATTATTATGATTTATGACTATCCGGAGTTAGTAAAGGTGATGAAAATTGTTAGAGGAGAAGGAAATGTATTTTCTTGTCTCATGATGTATAGGTTAATAGAGTCAGTATGGTGGTCAACGGTGTGATGATCATGGCTAATAGGTTATAAGTCAACATGGTGGTCAACGGTGTGATAATCATGATTAAGCAAGAAGCTTGGGGTCGAACGATCGGCATGCTAGGAGAAGTCAAGGATGATTCACACTTTACACGTGGCGAGAGCAAGAAGCACATGAAAATTGATAAATGGTAGCATGTTGACCAAGTTAAAGTGAGCAGGATGCCGATGTAAGTGACACGACAGCTTGGTAGTGGGAGCGAGAGAGACTTGTCGATGGTTAGGAACACGGGATGAGGTGGCATCCATCGACATCAGAAGGCATGCTTAGGATGTAATTGAGTGGAATAAGTCACGCTTTGAGAAGGGTGCAAGACGGTTTAGCGATTTGGAATCAAAATCCCAGGTGATGGATCGTGGTGTATGTGACACTATCGCGAAGCTTGCATCGAAATGAAGCATAGTGGTGAAGATCCTGAATGCATTGGATCAAAGATTAAAAAGATGGATAGTTTTGCCCCTAGTGAAGGGTTAATTGTGTGTGTGATGTGAGCAAAATTTGGGGATGTCCAAATTTGCTCTATATATTGAGAGGGGGTTTTAGTATAGAGAATAAAAGAGAAAAGAGGAGAGAGAGAGATGTGTTCTTGAGTGAAACTTGTAAAACACAATCAAAAGAGAGATGGAGGATGGTGTACTTTTGCCTCTTGGATGTTCACACTCATGGATTAAATAGGAAGTAAGACTTGTGATCTACATCTCCCTCACTTCCTTTGCATAAATATGTGATTGGCTCCCTTGTCCAAAATCAAGTTTTTCTTGAATTCGTGTTTTTGCTAAGATCCTTCGGTGATCAATGATGTAGGGATAGATCTGGGCATGATTTGATTGGGAGCCCACGAGCTCATGTGGAGGAGTTGAAGGATTTGCTCAGTTTTGCTCTTTTTTTTTTGGTCCTTTCGTGAAAATTCGTTTTCCCTTAAAGCTGAGTTTTTGAAGTTGGTTTCATGGTGTTTCTGTCAGCTATGATATGCAAGAACTTGCCCCAAAAGTCCTATAGAGTCATCCCCTCTCACAAGCTTCTCAAAATCACTTTTCTCGGTTTTGTTTGTTTTATTTCCCCTCTTCCATGTTTTCTAAAAAGATCTAAACTGTGATAAAAAGATAGATAAATCTAGAATTACTTTTTTTTTTGGCAACATGGAAGTACAGAAAAGAAAATAACACTTGGTTAAATGGAACAGAATTTGCAAATATAAGAAAAAAGGGGTTTGAGTATAACATTTCTCAGGAAGATGAACATAAGACGATTGTTGTGCAAATTGATATGGGGATTAGAACATGAGTTGTGTTGCTATTTGTTCATCTGAATTTAAACTTGGTAACTCATGTAGTTACTTCTTCTGTGCCTCTGGTTATTCTATTTTGCTTAGGAGCTTTCTTGGTAACTTACTCGATCCGTCGATCTACAACCTCCTCCTCCTCCTATAGTGACGAGGTTGAGGAGATCCAGTGCACCATTCAGCGTTTAGGTGTCGGGGGAAGGTGGTTTCCTCTCCCCTGGCATACAAGGTAGGAGGGTGGAAGCTGTTTTGAAACCCTATTGTAATATGAGATTTTGTAACAACAATCAATAATACCGGGCCCACCTATCATTGAGTAGTGAGAAAGATGCAATGTACTTATGCATGGCCATCATATTAATTAAAGGAATTGCATTAGGGTTACGGAGTTCTCTCTCAATAACCACATAGGAATGTATACGTCTTGCACACAGAACAAGTTTTTTAAGCTAATGTGCTAATGTACACCGACTCAAGCACACACGTGCTCAGCAAAAGTGCTTTTATTTGATGCACATGTAGGAGGATTCACGGCAGGTCACTAAAAAAACAGTTTTGCTATACTACAACCGATGGTTTTCTCTTCTTCCAACACCCGAATTTTATCTTTTGCATTTTATCCTTCACGTTGTAATCAATCAAATACATTTGTTCATAATCAATCAATACACAAGAGACCTCCTTTGTGCACAATATGATAGTTGTAGAAAACCTTTACAGTGCACCATACTAGTTACTACTAGTAGGAGGCACTACTATGGATCAAATCTGACCGTCGATTTGTTAAGTATTTTTGTAATTGGCCTATTATTTAAGAAATTTACAAAATCTGCCATTCAGGGGTAATTGAGTCTTCTTCGAAATGTTACGAGTATGAGGAGGCAATCACCGCCGCAAACTGGGGAGCCGGTGCTGTAACCCAGCCGCCTTCTCTTCCCCACAGCACATTGTTGTGCCGTCGACGAGACAGCTCCCCCGCGAGCCCTTGCGGTCGCCATCCAGCTCCCCTCACCAATCCGCGCCGCTGCCCAACCCGCCTCCCTTGCCATCCGGCGTTGCTACCATATTAAGCTGCCCCCCGCCAACCCGCACCACCTCCCTTTTCAATCGCACTGCCATGCATCCTCCTCCCCTACCAGACAATTGCATACCTTGGCCCCCTTCCTAAAAAACGGTCGCTGCAGCTCCTTGCCTACCAATCATGTCACGTGCCACCCATCAGTAAAGGATGCATCAATAATTTGGCTGCAGTTTAGGAGGAGGAGCAATCAGAGGAAGAGGAGATGGCGGTAGTGGAAAACAAGGGTGTAGGCGCTACACGAGGGGAGGGATACGATCCAATGATGGACATAGATTGTCAAAGAACCTTCCCAGAGGTCCTCATATGACAAGTCTATGATGGACATAGACTCCACTTCCAGTGGAGCGTACCCTTGAGAAGCCTTCACACTATGTGAAAAAAGCTCAAAAGTAATAGGTCATAATCGTAACAGGTGACAGGTACCACACATGTCACCTCAAATGCATCACTGATAACTAGTCATAAGTGATGGGTAAAGATCTGTCACCAATGAGGTTATTGTTGACGGGTCCAAACTTGACCCGTCATTTATTAAAGTTATAAGTGATGAGTCACAACTATGACCTGTTACTTATTAAAAGTCATAAGTGGTGGGTCACAACTGTAACCTGTCACTTATAACTGACAAACGTTTTTCCTGTTTTTTACATGAAAAAAAATCAAAAAAAATATTTTTTCACCCGAGCCATCCCAACGCAAGGTTATCACCACTCGCCACGTGACATAGGCGATTTTTCACACTATTTTAATACTTTGCATTCCAATGGAATCAAACCCACGACCTAGCCTCGCACGCGTAGTGCCCTTAATTACCACTTCACCCTCACGTGTGTTCTGAAGGAAGCCAAAGATGCTATCATTTTGACTTTTTTGCTGAAGTTCGTTGTGACGGGTCACTGTTACGACCCGTCACCAATAACTTCATTGGTGATGGGTAGTAACAGTGACCCATCACCAATGACTTCATTGGTGATGGGTAGTAACAGTGACCCATCAGTAATGACTGATTTTCATTTTGACAAATAAAATAAGTGATTCGAAGTGCTTTTAGTAAAAAAAAAGGTATAACTTTTGCGTATGGATTCCGATTTTGACGGTTTTTGAGCCTACGGACATCTACAGAAAAAGTTACACCCATTCCTCCCCCATTTTATTGGGTTCAGAGAATTTTTCAAGGCCAAAACAGCTTGGATGATTGAGTTCTCGCCCCCGGAAGTTTTTGCACCGTTTTCGGAACATGCGTTTGTGTCCATAGCCGTCACCCCTTATATCAAACTTGAGAAAAATTGTACAATAATTTCTATTCTAGCGTTGCTGAGGTGAGAAAAAATAAGAGAAAAATAAAAAAAATTAGCATCATATACATATATATTCCCAAGGCTATATATTATATATATATACACCCCTGATGAATAGAGAAAATAACATAGAATACACATATATATGAGTATATGTTTGTACTACTATACATATATATATACACACATATGGCATAAACTAGGAGTACATGCACTTTTGCACCACATGAAATGATAGCTATATATATATATATACATATATATATATATATATATACATATATATATATATATATATATATATATATATATATATATTGATCATGTACATCTATAAAAACAACCATAAATGTTATATATATATATATATATATATCTACATAAACCTAAGTATATGAATACCTAGGGGTACATATATACACAATACATGAAATGATAGCTCTATGTATTGATCAAGTCATTGGTGACGGGTCACAACTTGACCCACCACTAATGACTGGTTAGGATGACCCGTCATTGATAAGTTAGTTATTGGTTACGGGTTAAGCTGTGACCCGTTACCAATAACTGGCTAGGATGACCCGTCACTTATAAGTCATAATGGTGATGGGTCACAACTACAATATGTCACCTATAACTGACCTAGGATGACCCGTCACTTATGATAAATCATAAGTGACAGGTCACAAATATGACCTGTCACTTTTATCATCAGTGATGGGTCATGTTATGACATGTCACTTTTATCATCAGTGATGGGTCATGTTATGACCTGTCACTCATTTCGTGTCTCCTTTGGCTGTTTTTCACGTAGTGTCACTATTGGGGACATAAGTGGTACACGGTCTAACCCTCCTCAGGATGATAACCCAATGGGCCCAAATACCACTGTAGATCTGGTCAGGGGGAACCAGTCTCTTCCCCCATCTACTATCTACACATATGGAGCAAGACCCTACTACTCACCCAGATTGTCATACTTATAGCTGAAGATGATCTACTCGGGGAGCAACTCCGTGATCTATTCTAGGGAAACTTCCAAGGAATCACAGTCAATGAGGAGGAGACCCTTTTTTCATTAAGGAAAGGGAGCAGGACGTACGTTGCCCTAAACCTGGACTCGATAGTGACTCTTAGAGGAACTAGCCCCAGAACGACCACAACTATGTGCCCGAGGTACGAAATTGTACTTTGATGTATTGCTAGTGCTTAAAATCTTAGGGGATATGGCAACTCACCTCTCCCGAGTGGAGAATGCCTGCTATATGTTTTGCAGATTGACTTTTTGGTTACGAACAACAAGGCTGAGTACAAATTCTTGCTTGTCAATCTTTGAGTAGTTCCAACACTCGGCATCCACTGCCACTTCATGAAATGAGATTCAAAGCTAATGGTAAAGTGAGTTGGCAAGGAGTATTAAGCCTCATATAAGACTATGGTAGCTTACCTTGCAGAGGTGAGGAAGTTAGAAAAGAGATTCATTTGATTCAAGAAAGACAATTGCCTCGCTGATAGTCTTTCCCGACTAGCCACCTCACGATCTCTAGGTCATCCTATAGTCTTTTAAGAAAGACTCTCGAAGTCATCCATGATATCGTAAGATGACACAGCTGAAGGAGTGGTGTTCTAAGAGACCTATAACCAACTCTGGACATCACAAGGAGTCACGAAGGAACTTGTAACTTCGCTTGAGTACGAAGATACGTGGATAGATCCAATCCACAAGTTTCTTCAGGTTCAAGTCGTACCTGAGTACGAGGCACTATCCGAGCAGGTTCCCATGGGCCAGAATGTATACCTTGGTCAAAGATACCCTCTATCAAAGAGATGCCAACGGAATGCTCATGACGTTCATCTCTCAGAAGTAGGGTAGCAAACTACTCGAAGAAATCCATGGAGGAGTGTGCGAAGCTCACACTTCTTTTCGAACCCTGGTCAAAAAGGCTTTCAAACAAGGTTTCTACTAGCCTACGGTTCTCCATGATGCGAGCGAGATGGTAAAAGGATTTGTCAAGTGCTAGTTTCACAGCAGACGCGTCCATCAACTCGCTCAAGCTCTACCAAATGATCCCTTTGTCATGGCATTTCGTGACTTGGGGTCTGGATATTCTGGGGTCCCTTCCCGACAGTGCTGGGGGGGGGCTTCAAGATCCTTTTTGTTTCCTTCAATATCTCTACCAAGAAAGGACTAAAGTGCTGATATGATCAGCCGAATATCAAATCCCTTCAGAGCTACTGCAACCAAGACATCCGACAATGAACCCTCCAAGCCAGGAACCTTATTCTATGACCTATTTAGAGCTAACATAACAGCAACAAGATATCTACAAAGTGGGAGGGTCTCTACATTGTGGTCGAGTCTACTCGCCCTAGGTCTCTTAGCAATGGATGATGGATGAGCCTTCAATAATTATTGGAACGTCGACCAACTCCAAAAATTTTATGTGTAAGTACTAAGAGTAAACTTACACTAGTAAAGGTTCATATTTCTCGTAAGGTCGCTTGAATATCTTTGTGTTCTTTTTTTTTCTTCCCTAAAGTAAACGTCTAGCACCCGTAAGATAGATACACCAGCGGTAAGCCACAATCCGGGTACCGTTACCTACCGTGCGCACTGAGATAAGCTTGAACAAGGTCACACATGAATCGACTTTGGGAAACAAGAGTTTGTATGACAAGTGGGAAAGTATGAGTGTTCAATTCTTTTCTCTTACCCTAGTTGATTGATTCATAATATCTAGTCGGTAATTTTTATCTTATTATCTTTAACTTCATATCTAAGTTTTCTTACTTAAATAACCGGTTGGGGCTGGATGAATACAATATACTAAGAGCTAACAACAACATATTGTGTTTGTGGCAAAGCGACTTCCTTCGCATGGAGATGATGTTCTAAGCTATGAACTTGCGGGATGTGACAAATGCTCCTTATTGTGTCCCCGAGTGCTTGGGGGCTACGATACTTCCCACTCACGTCAGACCTAGGGCTAACCCAATTAAGCTCCCCGATTAATAACGAAGTCATCCTACCCTAGCCAAAAGAGGAAGCGAGTAGCACTAAGCATGTTAGGTTGTTGATATCTCCTTGGTATCGGGTTCCCAAGAAGTTCCACTTTTTTTATTTACATTCTTTTTTGTTTTTTTACTAACAAAAGAATAAGTTCCCAAGCATAGGATACCGAAGAAAACATAAGTGGACTCGGCGATTCTCCGACTAGCCGTCACGGTGGTTCTAAGTACAAGTCAGAGCTATGATCTTCTATGCCAGGGTCTCATCGCATTTTATGCTCAGGATATCTTCTGGTGCATACGGGGGCTGCTAGTACGAAATCCCAAGACAGCTGGGACACAACACCAACAAATGCGCTCAGTTTCAAATGTCATCATGATCTTTTGCTAGAAGAAGATTCTTTTCACTACCATGCAAAATTTATGCCATGACGATTCAAATTTCAAAAAACCACCAGATGAAGAGCCACTTCTCCCCATCCTTTTCGGGATTCTGAAAAGTTGGGATGATATCCCTTGGATGATATGGAATCCCTACTTGGATGAGGCACCTTCTCGAAAGCTCACGTAGCTACCCGAGGAAGTTTAAAATCCTGACTAGATGACGCGAGAACAACCGGATACTCGGTTAGATGTACATCCTACTCGGAGACTTGAGTTATTACTCGAATCAACAACCTGTTAGGATGTTTCCCTTGGCTAGGTTAAGTTTTTGATCTGTTACAATCTCATTTCATGTACTGATGGGGGGCTTGAAGATGAGTAGTATATAACTACCATATAACATTATCCTATACATATACGAATCCCCTAGGGTTTTCTGGATTCTCGGAGCATATGATTGTATTCGGTAAAGGAGTCTCTAGACATTTGGAAACTACTTGCATGTTTCAGAATATCCCTTAAATAAGAAAGTCTATCCCTAAGTTTAAGGATGATAGAATCCTACTTAAAAAGTAGTTCGGAGGCTACACGGTGACCCTAATATATATACGGAGCCTAAGGACCTTGCGGGGTACAAGCCAAAAAGAGGACAACAAGCCAAACAGTAACAAGCGCTCAACAAGCCTCAAGCCTTCTGCAATCGTGATATACTTCAACATCTCACCGAGACTACACATGAGGAGCCTTCGACTAGGTTTAGATCCCATCTAAGCTAGCTAAGATCCCTTCTTAATATGTCTTGAAGATCAATACAAGAACACATAACATAAGGTTATTATCCTTCGGTAGTCCTAAACCTATATAAATTTCTTTCTTTTGATGCACGTTTCGGTAAGAGGAAGTATCCTCTACTATAATTACATATTTATAAGATCGGCGATTTACTAATTGTCAACAGTTCTAGAGCATCATAAGAAAGCAACAATTAACTTGACTCTTTTGGGTTGTGCTTAAAAAATTTACAATCAGCTTTGTTAAATATTATCCTCTTATTGTGTTTGTTTAATGGATGTTATTTGGGTTATCTTATATGATTCATTTACGACAAGAACACGGAGTATGCTCATACTGTACTCACAATATTAAATCTAGATCTATGAGCCGCTACGTGTAAACAGGGGTACCAAAGTATAACGTTGTTGATGTCTCCACGGGTAGACCACGGCGCCTAAGCCTCCAAGTTACCTGCTGCTTAGATATTCCAAACTTGCACAGAAGATGGAATTCATTATGGAATGACACAAACAAAATGGCCAAGTCTCAGTGGTGCACACAAAAATTTACCCGTGTAACAAAATTCTTGTAAGAGGGATTGAGCAGTAAGCCTACCCTTTCTCCCACAGAAAGAGAGACAAACAAAATATGCATACACAAAATTCAAAAGATTTGTTCGTGGCAATCTTTCAAATGTTGTGTCTGCTCCATGCTTCCAACCGTGGATCAGCAATCCGCTGGTTCTTTAACCTTACGTGCGTGCCCGCGAGGCCTGCTCTTTACGCTTTGCTTGATTTGAAAGGTGGACTGGAAGGATCCGTGCCACCAAAGATTTTGTTATTCCTTCCTGATCAGTGAAGCATCCATATATCTATCCGATCGATCCAAGGTTGCCTCAGAGCATCTTATTATTATATGTAGGGCTGTCTCGGCATGCACTACTGTTCATAAGCTCATAACCAGCACACTAAAGAAAACGGGTGGCTAGACCTACTCTGGAAGGCAGTTAACAATACTCTGCATCACGGTACGATTCGATTATATATCCTACATACCTTGCTGCTTTTGAGATTAATATAGCAATAGCAACTGAAATGTGTGTGACTGTACATATATATATATATTTTATTTCCCTGACCGAATAGTATGCCAATGGTTGTAGTTTGTGCGTATAGCTATTACTATTTGAGTAACATAAATAGAGTACGAGGCAAGTGCTTCATATCATCTCCAGGCCTTTTGCTGGTTTATATACCGATCCCATCGTTCCACCTCTTCTATATTTGCTAACAAAGAAATACTTCAGGTATAACCCATTTATACAACTCCGTTATCACTTGATGTTTGTATAACCCATTTATATAACTCCATTACAACTTGATGTTTTGGACTCTTTGATTCATGAGTAAGCTAATATCTCTTTGTTATAGTAATAATTCTTTGCATCAAATGTGAGATAGAATGTTAATATTAGTACACTTCCATGATAAATGACAACTATTATACAGTCTTGACAATGTAAAGAGAATACATGAGAATTTTAATGTTTAAATTTAATAACTATGGTTAATTAAGCTGATTAAAGACGCACCTTCCCCTCCCTCACGTCGTCCCGCTCGGGGCGGCACGAGGGCGACCCCACCCGTCACCGAAAAACCATCGCCTCCCTGTCCATCAAGGCTGCTGCCGCCGTCGCCGGTCGGCGACGGTGGCCAACGGCAGCGCCAAGCGACAGCCATGCGAGCCTCCCATCCCTTTCTTCCCCCTCCCTACCTCTCCTTTCGTTCTGTTTGTTTTTGGGTGTTCATGGCGGCGGTGCTGGCGGGGACAGCCGAATTCGTGCAGTGGCACTCGGATCTTCGAGGTGGTGGCTGGATCCAAGCGGGCTGAGGTGCCCAGGGCCATCGACCTGAGCCTTGAGGATGACAGCAGCGCGGCTTGGGGCTCGGTGGACGTCGACCATTGGCAAGGCCATGTGCGTGTGGCGACGGCGCGGTGGGCGGCCGCCCGTGAGATGACGTCTGTGCAGGGCTCGGTGGTCACCGGCCATGGGTGAGACCATGTGCATGGGGGGACGGCGTGGCAGGTGGTGGCCGCGCACAAGATGGCATCGGTGTGGCGCTGCGGGCGATGTCCAGGGCAAGGCTGAACACGGTGGATGCAGAGCGCAGCCTCACGAGGCGCAGTGGGGGTGTTGGCCATGGCACAGCCAAGTGTGTCGCGGAGCACGGTGATGGTAGCCGTGGACAGGCCGTGGGGCGTGATGGCGTCGCTGCGGTGCAAGGCGTGTTGGTGGGCGCAGGACATGCGCATGGCCACGTGGTGGTGGAGAATGCTGCCCTTGCCACCGTGGCCAGTAGTCAAGGCGGAGGCCTTGTGGTGATATTCTCCCAGCTACAGTTCTTGCTGAGGGTGTCCGGCGTTGGTGATGCTCTCGAGCGTAGCTCCCCTTCTTGGAGATGTCACTGTGGTGCCCCTTTCCCCCACCCTCGGAAGGTTCTGCAGGTGTAAATCCAGATTCCGTTCTGTTCGATCAGACGACAACAGCGTCTTTGACGTTGTGTCCTCTTTAAACGCGTCGCTATGGAGTACTTGCTCTGCATCGGGTCCCTGGCTGTTTTGGACTATCAGCTTCTTGCATTTCGCTCCTCATTGTGGTCGAGTTGTGGAGCTATCTCGTGCCTTGGATCAGCTTTGGTCAGATTGGCGGTAGCGATGACATCTCCTCCTAGAGTTGGAGCTTACGTTTAGCGGTGGTGATGGGCCAGCGTCTCTAGATCTGTAGTCCTCGTCTCGGTGGGGTTGGGATTTTTCGACGAGGTCTCTACCTTGGAGCTGCGCTTCTCGCTCATGGTGGCGGTTGACATGCATTGGGTTGGGCGTGCTAAGGTGGAGTCGGAGCTGCTTTGTTATTGCTGTGCGACAAAGCTTGGCAATAATGACATGGTGCGGGCTCTTCCCTTTGGTAATGTTGGAGGTTGGTGTGTGAGTGAGGGTGAGTTTCTGAGGCATAGATTGAGGACCGTCTTGGGAAGTCAGAGCTGTTGTATTGCTAGTACGGTGAGCTTGGCAACGATAAACTACATCGGGCTCCATCATTTGTAGGGTGTTGTTGGGTGGTGGCAAACTGCTTTGGACAAATCGACCCATTGTGTGCGCCTTTGCCAGGATTTTTGTCGGTTTATTGTGTGTTTGTAAGGTTTTCGGACCTGGTTTATCACATAAAGTTAGTCGATTCTATTATTCTTCTAATATAATTGTCCCAATTTTTTTTGGGATTTAAAAAACTATATAATTCTTATAAAGTAATACATTTATAAATTGCTTTTTCTATATTTGGTGGAAATGATTTCTCCACTTGCTCACAAAGTTGTTCTGACTAAAAAATATAGAAACTGTTACCTTCAAAAGGGAAGTTGGAGCCCCTAATAGCTAGCTACTTAAGGTTAAAAAAAGTACAACCGGACACACCCTCAGCACACACCACAGCACCAACAGACACACGTTTGAAAATCGTTGTAGGCATGTAAGGCTTCCCAAAATGTGATAGTTTGACAATTTGCCACCATCTTGATTGAGTGGCAATTTTTTTTCCACCATGGTCTACTATCAATCATTCTCATGCCCCACATGTCAGCGACAATAGTTAATTGTCACTTCATTAGACTGACATGTCATTCGAGGCACACCTGAGATATTGAGATGTTTTTACACCTTTGGGGGTGCATGCCAAGTGAATGTGCTCACAGGTGTTTACTCTTAATATCTGTGTCTACAAATAATTATGAAAAGTTTTAGTAACATAAAGTTTGATTTCCATCGATTCCTCCACAAAATTTCAAATCTAAATTCGGTCTATACATTAAGAAATAAACAAATTATTTTGAAAAATAATTTCAAATAAAAAGGGAAAGTGTTCACTGAAATTTGTTTTTTTTCTGAGATATATACATATATATATAAGCTAGTAAGCTAGATTTGACATTTTGTGCAGGGATGGATGACATCATGCTCTATATTGCTAAATGTTTTCAAAAAATTCATAACTATTTGCATATATTTTGTTTGGTTCATGGAGTAACTGAAATTTCATTGGGACCTGCACCCCTAGACATCAGAGTATTTACCTATTTGCATCCCTCCTGATTGAGTAGCAATTTTCTTTGCCATCCTGTCCTACTTTCAGTGTGTCTGTGAGAGCGGGTAATTGCCACTTCGTAAGAGTGGCAAATTATCAAATGTCCGAGCCATCTAGCCACCGGCCAGCTTAAGTACTTCAATATAAACTCAATAAACGAACATGGGAAATGTTAAGTTTCCTTTGTACATTTTCGTCAGTAGGAAAATTAGCATTTACTACCTTTATAACTCAGTAGAGGCTCCTGGCGATGAGCATGTGTGTCTAGGTTCGAACGTGGGTGCTCACTTTGGAAGGGGGAAATTGGTAGTACTGTTGTGAACCCGAAAGCTCCAGCTGTTCACTACCGGATTTCGAGACTTTGCCGTGTGCCTAGCCTAAAAACACTCGGCAACGTGTTTGCCGAGTGTAACACTCGGCATAACACGGTCAGCTTACACAGTGCCGGCAAACCACTGTTTACCGAGTGTTTTATATCGGGCACTCGGCAAACATATTTGCCAAGAGCCAAATACGACAGTCGGCAAAAAAAAGTGACTTAACGGTGCCATATCGTTAACGGCCTCTTTGCCGAGTGTCTCAGGGATACACTCGGCAAACACAAGGACACTTTGCCGAGGGTCCATGGAATACACTTGGCAAATCAAGGCATGTTTGCCGAGTGTATTGGAGGGTACTCGACAAAGTGAGCACAGAATAGCGCCCAAATAGCACAGTTTGGCGACACGTGGCACTCTTTGCCGAGTGTATTGGAGCACACTCGGCAAACTGGCATCCAAAATGTCAGATTGAACAGCCTTGCGACACGTGTCAGGTTTGCCGAGTGTAACACTCGGCATAGGCTTGTTTGCCGAGTGTAACATTCGGCAAACTGTTATTTACCAGATCAACAATTGATCCATACCAGATTCAAAACTGTCGCTGCAATTCAAAATAATTTATACATATTTCACAGATTACCACCTTCACATAAACATCGCATATTACACAAACATCACATAAACCGTCGCATCACATATGCCACAAACATCACATAAACTGTCGCATAAACATCGCAAGTGACACAAACATCACAAATTGTCGTGACAAGATAGCAAAACATAGTCCAAACAAAAAGAAAATGTTGCAGGCCGTAACAGACTCCACACTTGATTACCACCTTAACTTGCATCAATCAAGGAGCAGAAACACTAAGTAAGAAGTATGCATTTGAAAGTAATCAGAAATACTAAGTATGGATATAGGGTTACAAAAGTAAGTTTTCAAAGTGAGAACAACGAACCAAAGTGAGGTGGAGTACCAAAGTGCGAACCTCCAGCTCCAGGCGTATTCGATCCCTCTGATGGATACTGCACAAAGGAGATAGTTAGCACAACACTCTATGGTTGTAGGAATGGCAATAATTGTGATTACAAGGTTATAAACTAACTCACAGGAGTGTGTGGAGCCTGTGGAGCAAGTGGACGAGAAGGGGTTGGCATTGGTGGCGAAGTTTGGCCCATTGCATCATAAAAGGGCGTCATCATCGCATACAACTGGGATCGTTCTGCCACCATCCTCTCCTCAAACGATCTCTCTAATTCGTGTCCGGAGCCTCCTTTCTTCATCCAGCTGGGCCTATAGTATGTCATCGCAATCTCATCATCGTTCCAATGCAAAGCATGTAAAGATCGTGGAGGATGAATGAAATAGAACTAACCTGGATTTCGTTCATCGCAATCCGTGTAGGCTCTGGGCGAGGGCGTATACCCGGACCTGAGCTCGTGCTCTGAGCTCTAAGCTGAGAGAGAGAGGGAGTGGTGGCCGTATCGAGTGTGCCATCGCCAATCCAGAACCGGCCATGTTTCTTGCCTCCTCCCGCCCTCATAACCACTTCCCCATCAAGATCATGCTTGCTCGGATCAAAGTCTGGGCCGTGGACCTCCTTTGCCATCGATGTGTATCCATCCAAGCGAGCCTTGACGTTCTCGTTGGTGTACGCTGAGGCCGGGTCATTCGGGTCATAAGCAACCCCGTGCATCGCCTTTGACTTATGGGCCAAAGCATAAGCCTTGGATTGGGAGAGAGGCTGACCATCATTTTTTGCTGACTGCAACAGAAAAGCAATAACATTCATAAAGGGGATGCCCGCACAGAAATTAAGGAGAACTGAGCTTGGGAACAACATATGCTATTGCATACCCATCTAGCCGCAAAACCAGTCAGGCTGAGGTTGCCTTGATTGTGTGGCACGCCAGGCATCAACAATCGCCTTTCTCGGCAAGCATTGTGACTCTCCTCCCACTCGGGAGCGCACCACTTGTCCACGATCATCATCCAGCACGGAAGGTCTCCGGCGCACCACCCCGGAGGAACCTAAATAATCAAGTACATGATATATAAGAAGAAGAAATTAAGTGTTTGTAATCTAAGGAACAATAAGCTTTAATGTACTTTACCTGCAGGTAATGCTCCCGGGTCAGACATATGGTCCTAGCGTCTTTTTTTGTCACCTTCGCTCCAAGGTGTTCCGCGTGAAATTTGATCACGGCCTGGACGCGTGCCTCATAGTGCATATCCTTAACAAGCTTCTTGGCAGCTTTGTCGATGACAGCAGCTGCCCTAGCCTCCAAGCCCGGCTCGCATCTAAAAAAATCCTGCATATAGACGCGACAGATCCAGTCATTAGTTAAATAATTTCCATGCGATTAGTATTGACTAATGTAGTGCGAATGAAACTTACCCACAGCTCGGCCTTCACCCGCTTGGCTCTATTGGGAAACACCCTTCCCTCCCGGTCACGGGCGTCCGGCGCGGCTGCATAGTGGGCCCATGTGTATGCCGGCTCTGTTACTCCGCCCAAAGTAACCATGCCAGGGAACTTCTCCTTGATCAAAAGTCCAAGGATGCCGTTTACATGGCGTGAGTGGTCACCCTCTCCAACTCTCAGCCAATTCCTGCACAAGTGTAAAGGCAATTTATTAGTATGTGTTGAAATATTGAAGATACAAAGGCAAAAAAATAGTGAGAGTAGAGAGAGCCATTTACTTCTCTCCATCTGGTCGAATGAGCGGATGTCTAGCCATTGGCACCGATCGCCTCGGGAGGCTAGAAGGACCACGCATCCACACACGAGAAGAAGTAGAGCTAGAGCTACCCCCCTGGTCAACCTGCTCCTCCTCTACCTGCTCCTCCTCATCCCCAGACTGAGTCGTAGCCGTAGGTATAGGCGAGTCAGACTCAGACTCAGCCGCACCTAGAGGCGACTCAGTCTCCTCCTCAACAGCAGGTATAGAAGCACCTCCTCCACCCCTGCCTCCGCCTCTCGGCCTTCCTGGAGGTCTTCCCCGGGGTCTCTTTCCGGACCCGTCACCTGCATCCGTGGCTTTCCCCGTCGCCTTTTTGTATAGCGACGTTAACTTCCTCATACCGCCCACCATGCTATGAGAACGAGTAAACCAATTAGTACGGATGTTACAACTTGATGTAAATAAATGAAGCATACTAAAAAAATGCTATGAGAAAGAATAAATCATACAGTTATTACAAATAAACATACAGTTATTAGAAATAATCATCATCATCGGGATCAGCTGGATCATAAGTCTCATCATCACTATCACGCGTGTTGAAATAATCATCCTGATGCTCGGGAGGAGGAATGGCGTCATCACTGTCATTGTCTAAATGTAACCGCTCAAGTAATTCCAAGTCCCTCGTATTCTCAACCTCGTCTTCTTCGTCCTCGTCAGCACCAGTTTCATTGTCTACTTCCATGCCCTGAGCTTCCGTCAAGTCGATCTCAAAATTCCCTGCGAGCCCATCTTCTTGAAAGAATTCTCCATCATATGTGTTGGGGTCTATGTTGTAATCTTCATTGTTTGGGACTGGTAACTTAACGTGTGGCGGTACCTTGTACACAACATCCCAACCCTTAAGACGCTCAACGGTTTTGCACGGGTACGAGAGATAATAAACTTGCGTGGCCTGTTAAGCCACAATATAGACATCGTCTCCTGGTAAGACGGTTGATTATCGAATTTCGACTAGCCCAAGATTAGGGGTCCGTCTCACTACTTCTGGATCAAACCAATGGCATTTGAATATGACGGGATTCAGAGGTTTGCTCCCATCAAAATTTAGTTCGTATATTTCTTCAATTCTTCCGTAGTACTCAGCCCCATCTAAGCCTGGAGTAAAAACTCCGGTATTTGTTGTTCTATGATTGGGGCGACTCTGCTCGTGGCTTGCTGTGTGGAAGCGATATCCATTCACGTCGTAAGCCTTAAATGACCTGACTCTATAGGCACAACCATCAGCAACTTGTCTCAAGTCGGCACTCATAGACTCGTCGATTATTCCCTACAAGTTTAAGCGGGATAGCTTGGTGTATTAGTCGCATGTAAGAAATGAAATCAAGTTAGAAATGAAATCAAGTTGGTGTAATAGCCAAGTTAGAAAGTACTTTCTGTTTGAACCAAGAAATGAAATCGGGCATGTCATTTCCCACACCATCTCTAAGAAGGGCCGAAGCTTCCTCGAGGGTAGGTTCCCTTGATTCATGCCAGAATTGCTCATTGAATTCCCTATAGCAATGAGAAGAAGCGGAGTTGGACACAAACTTGTGACTAGTTGAGAAATAATGTATTGAGCACTTACTGCATGTACGGCTCCACTTCGGATAGGTTGGTCAAGACATACAACATAATAGTGCGCCACTCTTCATGTTGCAAGGTCTTGTTAGTCGCACCACTTGCACTGCCAAGTTGCCCTCTAAAGATGCTAAGCTTTGATTCATCTTCGGGGTTTCCAGCATTGTAACGAGGGGGTGGATTATGCACACTGGGAAGATTGTCAGCATAGTATTTTGTTGTGAAGTTTGACACCTCCTCCAAGATGTATGCCTCGGCTATGGATGCTTCAATTTTGCATTTATTTTTACATTTATTTCGAAGAATCTTTTGGAATCTCTCAATTGAGTAGCACCAACGGCCCTGCACGCCCCCCCCCCCCATTCGTGCCTCATACGGGAGGTGCAAAATCATATGTTGCATCAGATTAAAGAAGCCGGGTGGAAAGATCTCTCCAACTTGCAGAGCAACACAGGCGCCAGTCTTTCCATGTCTGCTACCACGATATGAGATAACTCTTTAGCACAAAGCTGGCGAAAGAAATTGCTCAACTCCGCAAGCACTAGCCAAACATCCTCAGGGACATAGCCTCGAATCATCACCGGCAGTAGCGGCTCAAGCCATATGTGATAGTCATGACTCTTGAGCCCGTTGATTCGCAAAGTAGCTAAATTCACTCCCCTCTTCAGATTCGCTGCATACCCATCAGGGAACATCAAGGTTTGGAACCACTCAAGTACTTCCTTCCTTTGGGCCCTTGTAAGAACGAAATTGGCCTTTGGCTTCGTCCACAATTTCCCGCCTCTGGGAGGAGCCATGTCTAGCTGTGGTCTATTGCATAATCTCGTTTGATCGACTCTAGCCTTAACGTTATCCTTCGTCTTCTCAGGAATGTCCATGATTGTGCCAAAAATGGCCTCAGTGACATTCTTTTCAGTGTGCATTACATCAATGTTATGTGGAAGGAGATCATCGAAGTAGGGGAGATTCCACAAGCATGGTTTGTGAGTCCAGGCGTGTTGCTCACCATATCCCAGAAATCCATCTCCTTGGGCATTGGCCTCGAGAGCGTCTAACTGAGCACGAACCGCGGCACCGGTCATCTTAGGTGGTGCTGAGCCTTCGGCAACTACATCTTTCGTAAAGTTCTGCACGTCTTGTCTGAATGGATGGTCAAGAGGAAGGAATTGTCGATGCTTGTCGAAGGAAGAATATTTGCCACCCTTTGTCAACCAAATGAACATCAGAGCCGCCCTGCATACTGGGCATGGGAACTTCCCATGCACACACCAGCCATAGAATATCCCATACGTCGGTAGGTCATGCAAGGAGTACTGGTACCAAACATGCATTTTGAAGTTTGTCTTTGTAGCTCGGTCGTATGTCCAGACCCCATCCTCCCAAGCACGGACCAAATCATCCATCAGCGGCTCCATGTACACACTCATATTCTTCCCCGGGTATTCAGGCCCGGAATTATCAACGACAGGAATATGTTATGTCGTTGAAAGATGACGCCGGGGGGGGGGAGATTGAGGGGAATAACAAACATGGGCCAACAGCTGTATGAGGCACAAGTCATACCATATGGATTGAACCCATCAGTTGCGAGCGCAATTCGTACATTACAAGCCTCTAGAGCTTTTTCACGATGAATCAGATCGAACCTCTTCGATGCTTCACCATCCGATGGATGTACCAGCTTGCCAGGATTGTATCGACGCCCATCTTTGTGCCATGTCATCTGTTTCGCAGATTCCACAGTCATATACAGCCGTTGGATTCTCGGTACGAATGGAAGATACCGAAGGATCTTCACGGGGATTGCGAGCTGCCTCTTCTGACCATCACCAGAGTCTACCTCAAGATACCTAGAGGAATTGCACTTCACACAGTACTTTGCGTCCGCGTGTTCTTTCCTAAATAAGATGCATCCCTTTGGACAAGCATGTATCTACTCATATGGCATCTTAAGTGCACGGAGGACTTTCTTCGACTCGTACATGCTCTTTGGCAGAATGTGACCTTCCAGGAGAAGGCTACCAACAACTGTCAGCATTGCATCGAAGGATTCTCGGCTGCAGCTAAACTGGGACTTGATAGCCATTAGGTGTCCGATGGCATCCCGTTGAGAAACCTTGGAATGCCCGTGAAGGGGTTGCTGCGCCGTAGACAACATATCATAAAAGGCCTTTGCGGTTGACTCCGGCACTTCCTCCATACGTGCTTCATTAAAATGTGCGTCATGGAAGTCATCTAGCATGTCTCCGACCCCGACATCATAGTCGTTGGTGCGTTGACGCACCACCTCCTCTCTGGCACGTTCGGACTCACCATGGTAGGTCCACCGGGTATAGTGTGGCATAAACCCATTCTTACAAAGGTGTTGACCCATGACCTCCTTTGTTTGTTGATGCGCGTTTGCACAAATACTGCAGGGGCACCAAGTTCCACGAGGTCCCTTAGGCCTAGCAAATGCTAATTTCAAGAACGCATCAGTCTTCTGGATCCATTCATCGGTCAAAAAACCTTAACTAGAGCGGCCAGTGTACATCCACTCACGATCATCCATCCTCTAACATATTGGGAAACATACACATATAATATTTTTTTTTTCAGCAAGTAATATAAAAATCAAATATTTGTGTTTTACCATAAGAGGGAATCGGCATGCATCAAACTATCTAATAGGTAAAGATAGGTCCTAATCCCACCCGACGATGTGTAGATTGGGCCGTTTCCATGCTCTACTCCGATCCGAGACAGAATTTCGGCAGCACCTCCCCGCTGTTCTCCAAATACACATTTCGGCAACAAAGCCAAGAGAATGTGTATCCAGAGAACAACGGGGAGACGCTACCGAAACTCTGTCTCGGATCAGAGTAGAGCATTGAAACGAACCCAATCTACACATCCTCGGGCTGTCCAAAAAATGTGGACAATTCGAAACAGTTACGGTTATAGATATGCAAAGACTTGCATATTTGTAACCATAACTCTTTCAAACGGGAGACGCATAGGTTACACGACATGCACATCCTAAAGCCTAAATTAGCCAAAATTCAAAATTTCGACGGCACCTCCTTTGTAATAAATAGCAAAACTGGCATAACAACACAGACATACCAACACAACAACACAGGCATGACAAATAAGGATGATACAACCATCTAAAGACTAATTAGAGGACAACCCAGACTGAAATATGAATCAACTTTCACAACCCATTCCCCGGATAGTATTGCCACGAGGACCCCATATGCTCACAATTACATGAGTCACATATGAAGTCCTCATAGCAATACTCTCCGGAGGAGGGGTTGGCCGGAGGAGGGAGGAGAACATGGTTTCAACGGCGCATGACGTGTGGCGGTACCTTATACCCGGGTGTCGGAGGGGGGCGGCGCGGGAGAGGCGGCGTCGGGCAGCGCGCGGCAGCGGCAGCGGAGGGCCGAGGCGGCGGCGGAGGGGGGGCGGGGGCGCTACTGGCGGCGACGGGCCGAGGCGGCGCTGGCGGCGGATGGGCCGGGGGCGCTAGCGGCGGAGGGGCGCGGCGGCGGAGGGGGGGCGGCGGGCCGAGGCGGCGAAGGGGCGCGGCAGCGGAGGGGCGGCGGCGGGCCGAGGCGGCGCTGGCGGCGGATGGGCGCGGGGGCGCTGGCGGCGGAGTGGGGGGCGGCGGGGGGGGGGGGGGGCGCGGGCCGAGGCGGCAGCGGGCCGAGGCGGCGATGGACGGGGGGCGGGGGCGGGCCGAGGTGGCGGCGGTAGGAGGGGAGTCGCGCGCGGGACAGTTTTCGATCTGTCCCCGCACGAGGGGTGGGGAACCCTATATTCGCTACATTGCCGAGTGTGAGAGCTTTGCCGAGTGTCAAATCTAGAACACTCGGCAAACCAGTTGCCGAGTGGAAAACAAAGACACTCGGCAAACACCTGTAATTTTTTTTTATTACATTTTCACTTAATGAATTAGAAATAGCAAACGGACCCAGAAAAATACCAAATTTTAACATCGAATATGCTATGTTGTATGTTGAGTGTAGAAAAAGTTTCAAGGTCAAACGACGATTCAAACATCACTTCAGGTTCAAACCTAATCCGTTCCCTCTCGAAACCACGATTCTTCCTCAGAGATGCTTCGATTTCTAAGCATCGTACGTGAAAACTTTTGCGAAACCTTCTCAATTTTTTTATCTCAGCCTCTACGTATCATATCATGACACTATGGCAAGTCTCATGTTTTTCTGACTTCGTTTGCTTTTTTTAAATTAAAAAACCAATAAGCTACATGTTGCTGGTCGAGTGTTGCCGCCCATATGTTTCAAATTTCTTTTCATTTCTTGGGTAAGGCCTACAAATAGACTCAAAAACATGAATATAATTTTTCTACCCATTTTTGTTCATTATTTCATGTACTTGCAGATCAAATTTGACTTATATCCATTAAAAGCCTAGAAATGCACTTAATGAATTAAAAATAGCAAACGAACCCAGAAAAATGCCAAATTTTAACATCGAATATGCTATGTTGTATGTTGAGTGCATAAAAAGTTTCAAGATCAAACGATGATTCATTCTCTCTCGAAACCACGATTCTTCCTCGGAGATGTTTCGGTTTCTAAGCATCGTACGTGACAACTTTTGCGAAACCTTCTCAATTTTTTTTTATCTCAATCTCTACGTATCATATCATAACACTATGGCAAGTCTCATATTTTTCTACCCATTTTTGTTCGTTATTTTATGTACTTGCAGATCAAATTTGACATATATCCATCAAATAATTTCTTATGAAAAAGAGTTGTCCATAAAGCTAGATTTCGATGGAACATAGCAAACATGTTATCCATCCAAGAATCGCCAAATGAAGTCGCTTTTTTGTTCCACCACTTCTCACTATGCTACCAGCTACCTCCTCTGATGCACTTAACGATGAACCAAGCAAAACTCATAGATCAGAAGGGCAGCTTGGTGTGTCAAGCTGATCTGCTTTTGCTTCTTCCACTTGGCAAGCATTGAAAATTCCTTCTTTATCTGGATGACAGCTGGAATGATAGTATATAGCAGAGAAATTCCTTTTTTAAGGCAAGGAAGAAGAATTGTCATTCTCTTTCAGAGCACAACTGATTCCAAGGGCCGCTCCCAGGAGTCCACATCTGCTGTATCTCAATCTTGAAGCACGACTGAATTCTAACTCCAAGTTCATAACAATATCATCCTTAAACCATACCGTAGTACTACCGGAATCGATGTGTGGCGGCCTTTGGTTGGTTGTTATTACGAGAAAGAAAAGAGAACAAAAGGAAACCAAAAAGAAAATAAAGAAAAAAAAATAGTTTGCCAAGTGCTTCATATCGGGCACTCAATGTTTGCCGAGTGTCCGTTAGACGACACTCGGCAAAAGGGCGACTAGCCGTCAGCCGCCGAACGGAGGGACACGTGGCGCGTTGTCTGCCGAGTGCCCGAATTCGCCGAGTGTTTTTTCTCTATTTTGCCGAGTGCTATTGTTTGCCGAGTGTTTGTTGAGGTATTTACCGAGTGCAAAGTTGTTTGCCGAGTGCTTTAGTCGGGCACTCGGCGTAGGTGGTTGTTTGCCGAGTGCCCGATATAATGCACTCGGCATACACGTAGGCACTCGGCATACACATCGTTTCCGGTAGTGGTTGATGTTATAGTCATCTCCATAACGATAAATACAAAACTTAATCATATATATGAAGAATGAATGCATATATTACATGTTTTATTGGCTTAAAATCTACTTAGCATGAATGCAAGTGTGGTTACGAAGGGTGGCACTATGAGTTATGAGAAACTAATTAGTTAACCAAGATACTCGATTATTGACTGGTTGATGCAATACTTATTCATGTTTCGTTGGAAATTATATAGATCCTGATCTGCCATAATATGATTTTTTATTATTAATTTTCTTAAGAAAATTAAAAGTCCACCCTAACACTTTAGAATAATTAATTTTCAATTTATGCATATATTTGTGTAAAAATCAACTTATTGTATATATTGAAGATTACAAGATCTAGATTTATTGTTCCAGAATTAATAATTCCCAATCCCGAACTTATAGTTACAAGTCGTACATGGTAATGAGTATTAATACAACAGAAATTTGGAATTGATAATTACCAAGTTGTAATTAGAATGGTGTCTTTTTATCCTATTAGGTAACATCAAATTTTCTATTAATTCAATATTTCAATATATTTGTGGCATGGAATTAAATTATTTTACAAATCCAATTGCAAATTTACTTTTATTTTATTCTAGATTTTAGTTATTTTATATTGTACTTGTCATGGACTCCTCTTTCAATCTAAACCGTTATAATTAGGTCCACAAACTGATGGATAATTCACCATAGGGGTTTATTTGCATTTTCATTTACATTTTTTTTGCCACATTTCTAGTGGCACGTACCTGATTTTACAAAAATTTCCCCCTCGTCCTTTTGATGTTACTTGTACCAGATTTAGCTTTTCTTTTCCGTTTCTTTTTGTGAGTTAAGGAGGAACCGTCCACCCTCCATATGATAACAAAGGCAAATGTTGAGGTTGCACAGTAAAACGATTTAATTACTTTCCACGTATTTAATTTGCACTCAGAGAACAGTCAATTTACATATTATATCCAAATTCAGTGGAGCAATGGCTGCGGGCTAATGCACTTTTGGGAACAATGGGACATCCAAATTCTGGTGGTCCTGAGCTTCACCCTGCAAGTTATCCTCTTGTTTGCGGGGATCCGTCGGCGTGAAGGCTCCGCATTGTTGAAAACCCTCCTCTGGCTGGCGTACCAAATGGCTGACTTCATCGCGATCTATGCCCTTGGCCACATGTCCATCAGCAGCAGATCACGCGACCAGCAGATCGTGGCATTCTGGGTTCCTTTCCTACTGCTTCACCTCGGTGGCCCAGACACCATAACTGCCTATGCCTTCGAGGACAACCAACTCTGGCTGCGCCACCTGCTAATTGTTGGAGCATGTAATTCATTTCCTTAGCCAGGATGTAGTTCTAGAGTTAACTAAGTACATGTAGCCTTATCTCAAAAGTCAAAAAGCTAGTCCTGCTCTTGTACGTTCTAGCTAGTAGTTTTTTTACTGAGCTCATGCATGTTCTAGTGATAGCAGTAGACAAGAAAGGATGGGAGAGTTCTGGAGCACTCTAGCTCCATAAATAGATTGGTTAGGAGTCCTATAAATACGAAGTACCTCATGCATGTGATGATGATTGTCGTATAACAAAGGAAGTTGTAAGCCGGTTAGCTAGCTTGTCCTCTGCTCTGCTCGTGAGCTCCTCTGTCCGTGAAAAACTTCTCTGTTTCTTGCTTCATTTTTGCTCTCTAACACTAACATCTGGTATCAAGAGCTCAGGTTCGAGTCAGGTGTAGCGAAGTAGCACGGCGCATCAAAGTTGTTCGTCGGGGCCACGGCAATGGCTTCAAGTTCGGGCGTCGAAATGGCGTAAACAATGGTGCCTGTGTTTGCAGGTGATAATTATGATATTTGGAGTATCAAGATGCGTACATTGCTACTATCGTAGGGATTATGGAATATTGTGGAGGAGGGCTACAGGACATATGGCGATGAAGATGTTCTTTCGACAGAGCAAAAGAAAGCTCTGGCGAAGGACCAAATGACAGATGCCAAAGCCTTGTTTCTAATTCAACAAGGTGTCACGGAAAGTTTATTTTAGCAAATTATCAGTGTCAAGACGTCAAAGGAGGCATGGGACAAGTTAAAGGAGGAGTTTCAAGGATCAGCAAAGGTACTTGCTGTGAAGCTATAAACCTTGCGAAGACAATTTCAGAATCTACAAATGAAGGAGACTGAGAAGGTAAAAGACTACTTCTCAAGAGTTATTGAGGTGGTAAACCAGATGCGTACTTATGGCGAGGATATCAATGATCAAAAGATAGTTGAGAAAATTCTGATTAGTCTGCCTGAAAAATATGAGTACATTGTTGCTGCCATTGAGGAATCGAAAGATTTGTCGACCCTCACTGTTCAGCAACTAATGAGCTCATTAGAGTCTCATGAAGAAAGGAAGCTGCAACGTCAAGAAAACTCCATGGAGAGCGCATTTCAATCAAAACTGAGCTTCAGGCCAAAAAATCCAAAGTTTCATGGGAATTTTCAGAAGAAGTAAAATCCAAGGCAAGACATGCAAGAGGGGTTGGCCCAAGAAAAAAGAGAAAAAGGTACGTCCAATTCAAATATGTGGTGTGAAATTTGTGAAAAATCAAATCATACTACATATAGATGTTGGAAGAAGAATACATGCAACAAATGCAAGAGGAAAGGTCATATTGCTAAATTTTGTAGAACTAGAGATGACAATCATGCATTTTTTTCTGAAAAAATGATAAATCAGAAGAGTTGGTTTATTCTTGTCATACTGCATATGGAGAAAATGATGAGGTTTGGGTCATTGACAGTGGTTGCAGTAACCACATGGCTGCTGACCCAAAAATATTTCGGGATGTTGATTCATCTCATCAAGCAAAGATTCGCATGGGAAATGGTTCTATAGCACAAGGAGAAGGTAAGGGCACGGTTGCTATTCAAACTGAAGATGGTCCAAAATTTATTAAAGACGTACTACTGCTTGTACCTGATCTAAAGCAGAATTTGCTAAGTGTTGGACAACTGCTAGAACATGAGTACGCAGTTTATTTTGAAGATTTTTCTTGCAAGATTTTGGATCGTAAAAATGGAAATCATCTTGTTGCCAAAGTGAATATGGAGAAAAATAGGAACTTTTTGTTAAAAATAAATTATCCAACTCAGTTGGCTTACAAAAGTGAGGTCAGTTACAACTCAGATTTATGGCATAAGAGATTTGGCCATCTCAATTTCAGAGCCTTGAAGTTGCTCAGAACAAAAGGTATGGTCCATGGTTTACCCTTTATTAATTTGAAGTCTGACACTTGTGAAGGCTGTATTTTTGGAAAACAAATCCGATCATCTTTTCTACGTAGTGGAGCATGGAGAGCAAGTGCACCTTTGGAGTTGGTGCACAGTGATATAGTTGTTAAGCTACCAACAATGTCTGAAGGAAATCACTGGTATTTCATCACTTTTATTGATGATTATACAAGAATGATTTGGGTATATTTTCTAAAAGAGAGATCTGAAGCACTTGATGTCTTTAAGAAATATAAAGCTATGGTGGAAAATCAAAGCAATAAGAAAATTAAGGTGCTTCGTAGTGATCGAGGTGGAGAATATATTTCCCATGAATTTGAAAGCTACTGTGCAAATGTTGGAATTCAAAGGCAATTAACAGTAGCCTATAGTGCTCAGCAAAATGGAGTTGCTGAGAGGAAGAATAGAACGATTGATGATATGGCTAACTCTATGCTCCAGGAAAAAGGTATGCCTAAATTTTTTTGGGCTGAAGCTATTAATATTGCAGTTTATATTTTAAATAGAAGTCCAACCAAGGCTATTCCAAATTGTACCCCTTTTGAAGCTTGGTATGGACAAAAGCCTGTCATCAGCCATATGAAGATATTTGGTTGTATTTGTTATGCCCAAGTGCCAGTTCAAAAGAGATTAAAATTTGATACTAAGAGTGAGAGATGCATATTTGTCGGCTATGCTGATGGTACTAAAGGCTATCGACTTTATAATTTGGAGAAAAAGAAAATTATTATCAGTAGAGATGTTATTTTTGATGAGAAGGCTTCCTGGGACTGGGATAGTGCCAAGGTGCAAAAGGACCATTTAATGCCTACAAGTACCATCACAGTAGGCCAACCACATGTTCAGGATGAACACCAGGAGCAAAGTGATGTCCCAAGTCAAGATGGATCATACTTAAGTCCTAGTTCTAGCCCGAGTGCTAGTGAGCAGATACCTTCAACCCCGGTAAGGCTAAAATCTTTAGCTGAGATTTATGAGTCATGCAATTTCTCTGTTGTTGAACCACAATGTTTTGAAGAAGCTATGAAACTTAACAATTGGGTAAAAGCCATGGAAGATGAAATTCACATGAATGAGAAAAATAATACTTGGGAATTGGTTGATCGTCCCAAGGACCGTGAAGTAATTGGAGTTAAATGGGTCTTTAAGACCAAACTAAATCCAGATGGCTCAGTTCAAAAATATAAAGCAAGGCTTGTTGCTAAATGTTTCAAACAAAAGCCAGGTATTGACTATTATGAGACTTATGCTCCAGTTGCCAGACTTGAGACAATTCGCACAATAATTGCTCTAGCAGCTCAAAAGAAATGGAGGTTATTTCAACTTGATGTTAAATCAGCATTTCTTAATGGCTATCTTGAAGAAGAAATATATGTTGAGCAGCCTGAAGGTTTTTCAGTTGAAGGGGGAGACAATAAGGTCTTCAAGCTTAAGAAGGCATTATATGGTCTCAAGCAGGCGCCAAAAGCGTGGTACAGTCAAATTGATAAATACTTCATAAAGAATGGATTCGAGAAGAGCAAGAGCGAGCCAACTCTATACATCAAGAAAAAAGGTACGGATATTCTAATAGTCTCTTTATATGTTGATGACTTAATATATACAAGCAATAGTGAAAAAATGATGCAAGACTTCAAAAAGGATATGATGGAGACATATGAGATGAGTGATCTTGGCTTGCTACATTATTTTCTTGGCATGGAGGTATATCAAAGTGATAAAGGTATTTTCATATCTCAAAAGAAATATGCAGAAAGTATACTGAAGAAATTTAAAATGTATGATTGCAAATCAGTTACAACCCCCTTAATGCCTAATGAGAAACAAAAGATATGTGACGGACCAAATAAGGCTGATCCAACAATTTATAGAAGTCTGGTTGGAAGCTTGTTATATTTGACCGCTACACGACCAGATATTATGTTTGCAGTCAGTTTGTTATCAAGATACATGAGTAGTCCAAGTCAACTAAATTATTCCGCTGCAAAAAGAGTTCTACGTTATATTAAAGGGACTACAGATTTTGGGATTTATTATAAGCCAGTTCAAGACTCAAGATTGATTGGCTTCACAGATAGCGATTGGGCTAGATGTCTTGATGATATGAAAAGCACATCAGGCTATGCTTTCTCGCTTGGATCAGGTATGTGCTCTTGGTCTACAAAGAAACAAAATATTGTTGCTCTATCTTCAGCAGAAGCAGAATATGTAGCAGCATCACGAGCCGTTTCACAAGCAGTATGGCTGAGAAGAATAATTGAAGACATAGGCGAGAAGCAAGATGAGCCAACTACAATTTATTGTGATAGCAAATCTGCTATTGCAATAAGTGAGAATCCAGTCAATCATGAAAGGACCAAGCATATTGCGATCAAGTATCATTACATCAAAGAAGCAGTGGAGCACCGTGAAATTAAAATGGAATTTTGCCCAACAAATCAACAATTGGCAGACATATTTACGAAGGCATTCCCAAGAGAGAAATTCATACATAATAGGGAGATGATCGGTGTCACAAGGAAATGAATTAAGGGGGAGTTTGTTGGAGCATGTAATTCATTTCCTTAGCCAGGAAGTAGTTCTAGAGTTAACTAGTACATGTAGCCTTGTCTCAAAAGTTAAAAAGCTAGTCCTGCTCTTGTACGTTCTAGCTAGTAGTTTTTTACTGAGCTCATGCATGTTCTAGTGATAGCAGTAGACAAGAAAGGATGGGAGAGTTCTGGAGCACTCTAGCTCCATAAATAGATTGGTTAGGAGTCCTATAAATACGAAGTACCTCATGCATGTGATGATGATTGTCGTATAACAAAGGAAGTTGTAAGCCGATTAGCTAGCTTGTCCTCTGCTCTGCTCGTGAGCTCCTCTGCCTGTGAAAAACTTCTCTGTTTCTTGCTTCATTTTTGCTCTCTAACACTAACACTAATTCTGGTGGGGCAGGTAACCGGGGCTGCCTATGTCCTCTACCAGTTTATTACTATTGCTAGGAATCCTGTCATGCTGCATGTAGCCGCTATATTGATGTTCATATCTGGTTTCCTCAAATACGGGGAGAGGACATGGGCACTCAGGTGCGCCAGCATAGATAGCATTGCAAGCTCTCTCGATAAGTCGCATGCAGTTGGCCGAAGTGGTCATCGCAGCCCTTACCATGGAAGGGAGGGAGGGAAAAGGTTGGACACGGAGGAGGTCCTATTGGGAGCTCACTATTTGCTCAATGTGTGCAAGAGCCTATTTATTGATGGACTAGAGATGAAGGTGCTTGAATATAAAGCTATTGCACAAGGCATACAGTTCAACGGTGACATGTACATTTATGAGTTGGTTGAGATCGAGCTCTCCCTCATGTATGACATATTATACACGAAGGCGGCAGTGATTCATACCTGATATGGTTGCTGCATCCGGATCATCTCACCGCTCTCTGCTGTCGCAGCATTCTTGCTGTTTCAGTTCATCACCTATGTTTTGTTGGTTGGAGCCCTGGTCTTAGAGATCGCAACATCATTCAGGGCTGCAGGGTCGTCCTGGGCATGCGCGTCCTTCCATGCCCGGGGATGGCATCGGCTCCAGAGTGCAGCCATGCGCCTTCGCTGGCTTCTCCATGCAGCAAGGAGGAGGACTTGCCTGGACTCTCTTGTGCAGTTCAACCTGTTGGACGTCTGCAGTCATGATGTGAACGACCTCAGAGGTAAAATCGCCATCACAATAGGTCTCGAGAACCGGTGGAACAAACTGCATTTCGCAAGCACCGTCCACATCTCAGAAGACATCAAGGCCATGGTGTTGGAAGAGATACGAAAGAGGCGCCGAGAGGACATGAAGAATGCACGGGGCAGGCGGATACTTGAGGAGAGGGGGATATACAAGGATCTCGTTTGGAGCGTCGACAACATCGAGCTGGACCATAGCATCCTTGTGTGGCATATTGCCACCGATCTTTACCTCTCCCGCTGCTGCCACGAGAATGAAGCCGACCACGCGGTTGGGAACGCGATCAGGGTGCTCTCCAACCACATGCTGTTCCTTCTGGTGGTACACCACTACCTGCTGCCCGGAGTCGTTCGCCACAGCCGGTACAAGGAGAACTACATGTATCTTCTGAGCGGTGGCGTGTGCGCTCCACGCAGGAAGACAGGATGAACCCCTCTGAAACGATGAAAGCCAAGAAAATAGCCAAGTGGCAGCTCCCTGCTGATTCAAGCTATCTTTCCGGCACCGATGATGGAGGTGATGCGGATGGGCGAGCTTATATTGATGGAACTCGACTCGCTGGGATGCTGCTTGGCAACAAGTGGAACGAGATGCTGCAAGTGATCTCTGGGGAGTGGGTCCAGATGCTGTGCTACGCAGGCCACTACTGCGGCGAGGAATCCCATGCCAGGAAGCTGAGCTGCCTGAGCAGCGGAGGCGAGTTCATGACTGCTGTCTGGCTTCTCGCTGGACACATCAATGTACGATAGCCTCGCAGAATGCTCTGATGAACCTTGTTTAGCAGGTGTCAGCGAGCGTATTGATAGTGACGATCGATTTAGTGTCGGACACAATAGATCTCATTGTTTGCACATCGATCAGTACTTTGTGATGTATTGATTCAATGGTTACAATTGCAGTTTTGACTGTGAGTATGTTAAATTTACTTAATGATTTGCAGTTATCTTTTTTGTAAAAATAAGATTTTCGTTTTGAATTTATCTAATAATGTTATAAACGCAGAATAGCTCCAAAATCGTTGAATTCTGGCAACGCAAGGATAACGTTTTGTGTTTCTGCTGCTCTAGGTAACGCTAAACAAGAGCTGTCACCACTCACAAGATTGGCAGCAATCAAATGGATAGACATTATACAACTTCGTAAATTCTAGTTTGAGTGATCCTCCTGATAACAATTAGTCTTTTTGTAGACTTCCATTTCCTCAACGGTCACACAAGCCGCTCGACAACATGTTATTGAATGGCTGATAAAAACAGCATTATGAATGCCATATCGGTTTGGGAGTTAGATATGGCGCACAATTTTTTGGACTGTTTTTTGTTTCCCTTTTTGAGAATCTGATGGCAAAGAAGCTGACATTAACACTACCGTAACTGAAAATACAAGAGAATGTGAAGTGAATATTCAATTCAGAAGAACCCTGACAACAAAATAGGACAAGGGACAACGTGACAGCGGGTGATCTATATATGTATAGCTCAGCAGTGGGATGAAACAGAAGGCGACCGAATCTATCGAGCACTGCTACAAGTACGTAAAAGACTTGCGTAAATGCTACGTACTGGCTGACGTGGTAGCTCAGCTGCACGTCAGGGTTCGCTTGATTCACGGAGGAGGAAAAATCAATATTCAATCACAGTGTGCCACATCAGCGTTTGTAGGTTTTTTTTGTAAGTTCTGTTAGTAGCTATAGCATTACTGGATTCTATCTATCTATCTATTCTATTCTAAAAGCCGTGGCTTTCTTGCCCCTGGTTGCACCACGTCATCACCACCCGGGAACCCTAGCCACTGCCTGTTGCCGCTTGCCGCCGTTGCCACTGGCTGCCCGTCGCCACCTCCCAGACGCTGGTACCGTTCGGGAGCTATAGCCTAGCTGGTTGCTCCATCATAGACTAGGGTGACGTTTATACTATCGATACCACGGGATAATAATCTTTTGTGTCGAGTTTGCTCTCTCTAACTTATTTACGTTTTCACATTTACTTTTTGCAATCTATCTTTGTATATTTACCTTCATAGAGTAGTTTGTTATGATTGGCTAGAGGTTGCAAACCTTTTTGAATGGTAGAGTAGACACACTAGATAAATTTAAAGCATATTTAGATAGAAATTGCTACATGTTTATCTTGTGAAGTTTTTAGAGTTGAATAGTTTTAAGTATCCTAATTCATCTCTCTCTTAGGATGTCGTCGATCCTTCCGATCCTTTCACTTGGATACCACCCTATTGTTTTTATATATCTAAACTATAAAGCTACAAATATGTTTGGTGTTGAGCACCCCATCTAACGTGTCTAGATCAAATCCAACGGCTCTGATGCCTCCTTGCACGTTCTGTCTAATCTGATTCCTGTCTTTCTACCTGTTCGTGTATGGAAATAATTGTTTGGGAACCTTCAATCAATTTAGAAATCTGTCATTAATAAGCGCTATCAGCATTACAAAGTACACAATTATTTCTTTCCATATGTATCATGTCGGTGTATCAAGTAAAGGTGTACCTTGGCTAATAGGCCTCACGAAGGGTGCAAATAGCCAGGGGAACATCTCCTAAAAACTCTAATCAGTTGATGAGCTACCCCGACCAGTGCAAGGCCTCTAGCGACTAATCTCGCTACACCTTCACACAAACCCATGACCAGCCCCCTGGTCGCAAGACTGGATTGGACACTCGCCCGAACATTTCTCTTCACTAGGCACCGGCCCCGATGGATAAGGTCGTAGGCGGTGCAGGGGGGTGTTGTCCCATCCGTAGCATTAAAGGCTAAGGAGTGAGACTCTACATGTCGGCGCAGTGCCGCACGACAGATGGGATGTTGTAAGCCATCCGGCAGGGCAAGTGGACAGAGATGGCGCAGAGAGGCAAGTGGACGAGAACGGCGCAGAAGGCAAGTGGACGAGAACGACACAGAGGCAAGTGGACGGGGACAACGCGAGGAGGCAAGCAGACGGGAACGGTGCAAAAGGGCACCGTTCCGTCCCGTCGCATTAAATGTAGCAAGATAAGGTTCTACGGGCTATGCAAAGACGGTACGCACTAGCACGATATACAATGTTGTCAGAGTAAATTGCATGCCTAGTACTCCGTAATGATGATTTGAGTTAGATATTAAAATAAGTAGAGCCCATCTGTGTAGAGCCCGCATGTAAGTTCTCCTTCTCCCTGCTATATAAAGGGATAAGGACCCTGTTGTAACCAAGATAGATCAATTCTGCCAAACTGCTAGAACACTGTTGTAACCAAGTGAGATCTACTATAACACAAAACACAGAACGTAGGGTTGTTATCCTCCGAGAGACCCGAACCTTTATAACCCCCGGTGTCCCCTCATCCTTCATCTACACACAGACACACTCAGTTCCTGAAACACCGTTCACGCACCCACTATCTGACATACCCTGGAATCACTATTAGGGATTTACCCTCGACATATCCAATAACTAAAATCAATCTATATCTTCTATAACAATTAGATATAGAATGCAAGAGTTATGCGTAAGTTTTTGATATCTACCATTCATGAGTCTCAATCACATGGCTCAAATTTGTACTTGAATCCTACTAATTACGGAACATAATCAAATTCCTTGATTCTCTTCCCCTGGCAACAACCAATCACCTCCCATGCCTCGCATGGTCTCATTCAACTCTAAGCCCGCTTCGCCATGCTACGTGTTAAAGGTTAGCTTGATCTCATGTCCTTTCCTTTCCCTTCTTTTATGTGTAATTTCCTTTGCTTGTACAAAGATGGATATGTTTTTGCTATCGCAAGTTGAGAAGTTTTAGGGATACATCCTCAGATTTTTGTTTTCAATTATCTTTTTTCTCATGAAAATTGTTGCCCTCGCCACAATATTATTGATTCTAGCGTTTGTAACACGTGTGTGGTTGCTAGTGTTAAGATGTCATTCGATCCTTTTGGAAGAAATATAGGGTGATTTGCATATTTTTTCTTTTGATCATATATGCATTGGATTCTGCCGTATTTTTTTTAATTGTTGAAAGTTGAAATGATGTGGATAAAAGTTACAATTTTACTACTACGGAATAACCCTTCACTGCTGATTCCAAACTAGCTTTCATTGCCTGTTTTGGAACCAGCAGTACATAACAGATAGCGATAGTCAGATTGCTATCACTGCCGGCTGTTCTCCACCGGTAGTATTAGTAGTTTTCAAGAAAAATAAATAAATGAGACCACGTGCCGACGCGCTAGCTCGGCCTTGCTTCGGCTTGCACAAGAAACACGACGGCACGAAAAGGCAACTGCCACAGAACACGCCGACGAGGTCACGCCTGCCCGCTAGCATCCAGAACGACATTGCAAAATCACGTTCGATCTGCTTAGTCTTCTAGCGTGCGCGGTTGGTCCTTCGCCGCCATCAGCCACCACACCACCGCCACCCTCATGCCGCTCTGCTCCACGCCACCCACCTCGCTCCCCAAGACCACCGCGCCTGCTCTGACCGCACTGCATCCTTGGCCTTGCTCCGCCCTGCATAAGAAAATGAGACGACACGAAGGCCGCCACCATCACACGAAAGGTCCTCGCCCCATCGAGCGCGCCACCTCAAATCTGCCCAAATACGCCTCCTCCGACCATATTGAGTGTGCCGTCCCCTCCTCCTCCTCCATCGCTCCCCCGCCGTGGCCCGCCTGCCCTCTTACAGCCCCCTCACGCCCACTCTCCTCCACACCGCCCTTCGCCAAGTCCGCCTTGACCCCGACGACAATTAGTTGCCACTCATTGATGCGTGTGAGCGCGGCCAGCATGGCGGTTGGTGGGGACAAGATAGTGACCACGATTCACCACTTAGCATGGAAGGATGCGAACAGGGCTCGAGGAGGAGGAAGACAATGACGGCCAAGGCGAGCGCGAAGAGGAGCAGCAGCTCGGAGGAGTGGTCAGATGAGGGAGAGAGAGGAGGGGAAGAGATAAGGTGGAGAGAGAGAGGAGAGAGAGGGTCCGAGTGTGTGTGACTTAGAAAATTCAGCAGACCCGAGTCGAGCGGATGCGTTGGTGAGCTAAAGTCGGATTCAATGTAAATTTGGGACCGATCTAGGTTCGATGCCGGTTTGAGTTAAAAACCGATAGTGATACTATCACTATCAGTTTTTAGTATGAAATGACAGTAATAAGTTATTTTTACTGCTAGTTGATTTTTAAAACCGGAAATGATACCTATTTTTTTAATGAACTGGCAGTGATAATCGTATCACTGTTTATTTTTATGATGCAATAGTGATAAGATGCTAAATATGGCTATTTCTGTAAAGTGTTTGTTTGAGTTTGAAGCTCGTGTTGTTGAATTGAAAGTCGTAGGCCATCGTGAGGCAATGAATTGGTTGGTGATGAATGATGCATATGTTCAGAACGCTAGCACGTACTCCCTCCGATTGTAAATGTAGATCGTTTTAGACTTATGTACAAAGATTAAGAAAAGTAAATCAAATGACCTTGTTGCCCCTTATTTATTCTGCATTAGAAAAGATAACTCATTTATTTGTGAGAGTAATAGTATTTATTAAACAAATGTAAGAAGGAAACAAAAGAGAAAAAAAATATATATAAGTTTTAGAATAATTTATATTTAAAGAATAGTTAATAAGACTAAAACGTCTTACATTTACCATTAATGGAAGTACAACCTTAACAAAAAAAAGTAAAGAAAACCGGTTCCAGCAGGGTCGGCACGCAAATTTGTGCGCCTAAGGGGGGCCAGTAAATAATCTTACGCAGCACGCAGACCCACCGGTCGGCACGCCATTCGTTTGTAGGTGTTCCATGCATATCGTGGTGTCACATACGAGGTGACTGGTGACACACACAGGCCCGGCCCCATTTCGCGTTCCGGCCTCTGCCTGACGAATTTTCAGCTGCCGCGTCGCAGATTCGTGCTTCACAAGTCTATATCTGCGGCCCGAGACCCATTTTTTGTTTCACAAGTATATATGTGCATGCCGCGCGTGCAGGTCAGAGGATAGAATGTCTGTTCGTGTTGACCACTGCAAGATGTGGGGAAAACGACGATGCATGACTACGTGATCCTCAGCAGTAGTTCAACTGACACACTGTCGCTAATAAAAAAAAAAAACGTACTTGTGGGCCAAACCATGCGAAGCTCTTAAATTACATACATGTTTAAATCAACTGAATTGAAGGACCAGTACAAATAACTACAGAAATGATAATATTTTTACTGCCTGGTTCGTATAAAAAACTTATACGAGATCATCCAACTTAAATGAATTAAAATTGAGCCAAATCTAAACCTTAAATTGAAGTTAGATTTTGATCTAAGCAATCTCCATATATTAAAAAATAATTATAATCTATTTATTAAATTGGAGTTCAATTGAAGCTCTAGCTCCATGTATCTGCACCTCCATAAATATGCACTACTTTCAAAGCCTAGAGCAAATTAACAAGTAGGGCTAGCTATCAAATCAATAGAAAAACAAGTTACTATCATTGGAGTACCTAGACCAAGTGTACGTACAAAATCCCTCCCAACTTTGAAGCCACCAAGAACCAAATCGAAGGAAATGGTCGGCGGGAGCAAGCAAACCGAGCAAGGAAATAGGCCAAATGGCTCAGCTCAGCTTAAGGGACAAGGCCAGGGTCTAATAATACAACAAACTTATCACTATTGGTTTATATTGAAAACCATCGATGGTAATAAAATATCACTACTAGTTTATGGTAAAAACTATTAAAAAAAATATTATTGCTGTTATTTATTAAGAATAAGCAATGATAAATTAGTGTCACTACCGGTTTTAACCTTTCTTACTTATTTATCTCTATTAGATACGGTGAATCGACAATGATATAATTATTAATATCGGTTTTTGATAAACTGACAGTGATATACACAGTCTATTGCTAGTTTAGTCAACCTGATGTGAAACCCGCGGGTATTGTTGAATGTTGGAGAGGAATTAGTCCTCTTCGGAGGAATGTACAAGATCTTGTTCCTTCATCTTGTTCAAACGAAAAATGCTATTATTTTGTTTGACCGGCTAAAGCGCGTTTGAAATCAAATTAAACGATGACCAAGTCTTTAACCGACACTTTGAAGCAGCCGGAAACTTCACAAAAGTGTTCGCTTCTTGTATCTTCATCTTGTTTCGTTTGACACATGGACTGTTCGAATAATAAAGTGTTCCTCGTAAAAAAAAAAGTGTTGCTTCCTTGTTTAATTCGAGCAGATGTCCTGTGCTTTTATCTAAGCGTGAGCATGTCAGACTCTATAACACTTTTTACTAATAATGTTATCCCGAACTTCTCGAGTGCCCGCATTAAATTAATCATGTCCCTAGATTTGTCACAAAGCGTACTTAATAATTTAATACTTGTCTAACTTTCTCTCTCTCTGTCTCTCTATATATATATATATTAGTTACAAAATCTATAGTCAAAGCTAGACTAGCTTGGAGAACCGTACAGAAGTCAACGGTACCAACAGTATTTTAGAATGGAGGTCAAAGCAGTAAGACGGGCTAACACTCCAACACTTGACCTCATCTTGTTTCCTTTTTTGGTCTTTACGGAGGAGGAATTCAGTCGAAAAACACGGGCTCACACTCCAATCGGAAAACGGGCTTTATGGTATTATTTTGTTTAGGGGGAAAACACGTGCAAAACTTTTTTTTTCGAGAACGTGCAGGGGCACATATTGCACTAAGAGAAATAAGAGTCCGGTCATTACAACGACGCCAACACGCTGGATAAATGGCTATTCCAGATCTATTACTTACTCTGTTTTGGTCTCACGTAGAAGGGCTAGCTTCGCGTTGCCTCCGGCAACGAATATTCAGCTCAATAACGGTCCACGCTTTTGATTGTTTGGCATGTCTGTAACACTCTAAAATTTTGATTTTAGGTTGTAAGCATTTTAAAATAATAAATAATATTTTTTCTGAAATTTGAAAGCTTTTCTTAAAATTTTAGAGTTTACAAAGCATTTATTTTGTGTGATGAAAAATGTATTTGTAAAATATTAGAACAGGTTAAGGAATTTTCTGGTTGGATTAATCCTTTTTCCTCTCTCTGAAATTTCCCAAAAGGTCTATTCTTTTCTTTTCCTTGAAAGTCCCTCGAAAAATTCCTTTCTCCCTTGTTTCCAATGTTTTTCCCAAAAGTGTCGTTATCTCTTAATTATTGATCTCTTTCTTTCATTCAAAAAACATTACCGGATATTTGCCTTTTCCATTATATTATTTATCCTGATATTCCTTTAAACCCTATTATCTAATATCCTAAAATCCCAAAATACCTGAAACCCTCCCAGACCGTTTTCCCTCTCAAATCCGGCCCAAAACCCTTCTCTCCCTCTCTCCTTTTCGTTTTTGGGTTGCCTCCCTCCCCCCCCCCCCCTTGCATGGGCCTCAGCCCAGCCTCCTTCCGCTCACTCGGGGCCAGGGCCGTCCGACCGAGCCGACCGTTCCCCGCTCCTGAGCCAGCCTCTCCCTCTTGTGCTCTCTCTACCTTGTGGGTTTGGCTCAATCCGTGTCGAGCCGCCAAGCCACCCCACCGAGCCGGCTCGCATTCTTCCTCCCTCCGTCGACTCCGATCCCCTCCGTCAGTCATCGTTCTTCCTGCGCCTCCCCACGCCCTTTCTCCCCCCCGTAGCAGTCGGATCCAAGCCATTAAGCCCCATAAAGACGCCCCCACCCGTTTCCCCCTCCTAAATCTCTCAATTGCTCAATCAAGGCGGAAACTGCCGGCCTTAATGGCCATTAGTGCGGCCGGCCATTTCTCTGAGCCCCGACCGTCCCGCTTGCGTTCGTGCCTATTTAAGCCACCCTTCATCACCACGGCTAGGTTCCGCACCCCTCACAACCACTCATGTCTCTTTTCTTGCTCGGAATCGCCATCGGCCCCGTCGTCTCCTTCAACTCCCGCCGCCGTCTTTCTTCGCGGATGTGCCATCTCCGGCCGCTTTGACCCATTCTCCGGCTTTGCAGGGTCACCGGAGAGCTTCCCGGCCGCTTCTCGGCGTCGCCCGACCCCCGGAGTGCCGCCCGCATCATCTTCGAGCTCTGCTAATCGCATCTCTCCGTCGCCGACCGTCCACCATCCCTCTCCACCGTCGAGATCCCTCGGTAAAGACTCTACGTGTCCCCCTCTCTCTTTTGCACATCTTCCTGTCGAGTTCCATGGCCGGAGGCTTGTTTTCGCGCGACTCTGGTGATTCTCCGGCCATGCGCCGCCGTCGACCGGCCACCATATCTATGCAGCGTCGCCGATCGAGTTCAAAACTCCTGATCGATCTCCAGCCGTCTGATCTTGGATGTGCGGTTAGGATTAGATGGTTGCATACCCCTTCACTAGCCCAATCATGTATTGCCACGTGTCTTGTGTAATCCGAGACAGTGCCCCTTTGCGACATCAGCCAGCCACCTCAGCACCTAAGCCAATGTGTCACGCCGCATCACCTGCCACATTAGCCAACCGAGCTAGTCAGCCTCTGTTTTGCTCATAAACCCTGGAAATCCTTGTATTTATGTTTAAGCCCTCTAGTTTTTATATCTAAGCCCCTAGCCTTTTTCTAGTCCTTTCCTTTTAGCAGAAAAACCCCTTAGACTCTTGGATATTAGGTTTAGGTCCCATCTTTTTAGAGAAAACCGCCTCTACATCTTTATAAATAGTTTTTATCCCCTATTTTTCTTCAGTTTGGCCCCTGTAGTTTAGTTTATTTTTAAATAAGCCCTTTTTACCTTCAAAACCTTATATCTTTTTGCTCGTAGCTCCGATTTAGACTATCTTTGCGCTCAAATTCTTGTAGCAGCGTGCAGAATCTTTTTATAGGATTTTTACCAAGTCAGCTATTCAAATCTTGTTCAGTAAACACAAATTCATCTTCTGTCCAATTCAGCAAATTTCATCCAAATTCCAATGACACTTTGTAAATTCATCTAAATTCGGCAAGTTGCCAACAAATCATCTTTGTTCATGCCCGATAAATATTTGGTCACGTAGAGCTATATAATTCAATATATATTAATAGCTGGATGCATATCAGATGACTTCGACCTGTAGAGCACACATGTCATTGTGCACACAATATGAATTTAGATATTAAAATAATATTGATAAAATTGTATGGGATCTCACATACCAAATCTAGTTGGATATTCTTTTTGGTAAAACTCTAGTTCCCAACACGCCACCACCACATCATCATCACATGCACTCAGTTCTTCATTCTTTTCCTTATCGATGTCACGCCATTGCCATAGTTAGGGTTTCCCTTGGGCAATAATGTCATAAATCCGTCGAGAATATTTTCAGGGAATACTCTATATCCTTTTTATTTCAACCCTAATTTAATCTTTTGAAAGCCTGTTCTCCTTCGTTTGAACTCTGATTTGAGCAGTTCTTGCGCTCAAATTCTTCTAAAATTGTATCCTTTCCAACCATTGTATTTTTATGATGTGATGCCTCTGTTTGATGTACTATTCTTAGTTATTTGTGTTTTCTTTTTATCGGTTGTTCCTGCAAGTAGATGACTACATTCTGACTGTACAAGGATCTCCAGGAGCAACAGTTCAAGGTTCGATGAGCTACAAGGCCGAGGCTTCGAGATATGCCAGAACTGAGTTTACGAAGATCGCTGAGTAGCATCCAAGCAAGTATCCTTGAACATCTTGCTCTTATTTAAGGCTTATATGTACTTATCTATCGTTCGTTGCATGCTTGTCTAAAATGAAAGCCTATGATTAGGGTTTACTAGGTTTTGTATGATTATCATTGTCGTCGTTGATAAGTCATGGGAAATGGAAGGGTAGATACGCTAGTTGCTGTCGTGGTTGGGACAAATGTTTAACTTGACTAATGATTATGCAACATGAATTGGGACTGATAATCTTTTGAACAACATGGTATAGGGATCCTAATAGGATGGTTGGTTTGAGGCTGGTGCAGGAAGGCGCATGTGTTGTGCTGCATGGTGGGAATTTTTTTGTTCCTATGTGGGGTCCTAAGGACCGGTTCTTAAACATGTAACCAGGCTACACAGTGCAACCACGGGACCTATATAGGTACGGCCTGGCCAATTAATTAGCTACCCCTCCAGTTCTGTGAGCATCATTAGACGGTTGAGTGGCACAAGAGGGGGCTTCTGTAGTGATAGAATCACTGTTAGCGGTGAAACCTCAGTGGGTGCTTGCAGGTCGGTGGGAGCTTTGTAAAGACCTTGTAGTGATCTCCTGGTGCACACTTCGGAAGCGTGTAAGTGCTTGGTCAGTACGGAAACATGGAGACTGTCACCTGATAATGCGGGTGATAAAATCATGACTCGTGGGTGAAGTGTGCAAACTCTGCAGAGTATAAAACTGATCAATCAGCCGTGCTCACGGTCAAGAGCGGCTTGGACTTTTTCTTGATTAGTTGGGATCAGGGTTCTGGTATGGCTGGTCGGGTAGCCGGGTAATGGGATTATCTGGTGAGTTTTGATAGCTGGATATGGGATATCTGGTGAGTTTGGTAGTCGGATAGAATCCGATGAGTTATTCCTCCTATGTAAGTTGTGTCTTCACACTTAGTAAATAGGTTGCCTGTTGTCGGAGTTATGAGTTATAGGTTAAGGTTGCTTAGTGCAGTAAATCAGTATCTAACCTTTTCTTGTCTTAAGCTCCATATCATGCTTTCCCACACTTGCAGAGTACGAGATGTACTCACAATTACTTTTTCCAATAATAAATACTGCTCAGTTAGAGAAGACCTCATCGAGATCAAGGAAGATGAAGCTATATGAAGACGGAGCGTCCTAGGTCCCATTGCCCCCAGTCAATTGCTTGTGGTGTGCCCAGAAGATCCATAGGAGTCCTCTTGTGTTCTTCCTCTGTTGTCTTGTAAACTCTAGTATTTATTTCAATAAAGTTATTTTTATTCGATATAGAATTGTATATCACTGTTAATGTCATCGCATGTATGATGAAACTGATCCTGGCATACATGTGGAATGCACCTGGTTCTTCTTTTGAAAAACCGGGCGTGAGAAGTGGTATCAAAGCTATATGTCGACTGTAGCAATGTGACCCTAGTTAGGATGGATGTTTGGAACCCCTGCTGCTGAAGATGAAGGTTTGCCGCGAAAGATGAAGGTTCGGTGCTGAAGATTTTCCTTAATGATTAATATACTCCACTCACTTAGGTTCCTTTTTTGTCTAGTGATTGAAAGCACAAGCACATCCTTGTACAGAACGAGATAGTAAACGTTGTTTGGTGTTTTCTTATCAAACAAAATTTTAAGATGGGTAGCTGATCACAAGACAAACCCTAAGGCCTCATGCTCCTCTTTCTAATCTCTCCAGACCACCCAAATCTCGGATCGAGATTTCTTTTAAGAGGGGTAGTTTGTCACACCCCAAAATTCCAATTTTAGGTTGTGAGCATTTTAAAATAATAAAATAACATTTTTCCTAAAATTTCAAAGCTTTTCCAAAAATTTTAGAGTTTAAAAAGAATTTGTTTTGTGTGATGAAAAATGTATTTGTAAAATATTAGAATAGGTTAAGGAAATTTCTGGTTGGATTAATCCTTTTTCCTCTCTCTGAAATTTCCCAAAAGGTCTATTCTTTTCTCTTCCTTGAAAGTCCCTCGAAAAATTCCTTTCTCCTTTCTTTCCAATGTTTTTCCCAAAAGTGTCGTTATCTCTTAATTATTGATCTCTTTCTTTCATTCAAAAAACGTTACCGGATATTTGCCTTTTCCATTATATTATTTATCCTGATATTCCTTTTAACCTTATTATCTAATATCCTACAATCCCAAAATACCTAAAATCCTCCCGGGCCTTTTTCCCTCTCAAATCCTACCCAAACCCCTTCTCTCCCTCTCTCCTTTTCTTTTCGGGCCGTCTCCCTTCCCCTCTATCAGCATGGGCCTCAACCCGGCCTCCTCCAGCTCACTCTGGGCCATGCCCGTCCGACCAAGCCAGCCGTTCCCAGCCCTCGAACCGGCCTCTCCCTCTCATGCTCTCTCTGCCTTGTGGGTCCGGCTCAAGCCGTGTCGAGCCGCCAAGCCACCCAGCCGAGCCAACTCCCCTTCTTCCTCCCTTCGCCGGCTTCGATCCTATCCGTCGGTCGCCGTTCTTCCTGCACCTCCCCGCGCCCTTTCTCCTCCCCATAGCGGCCAGATCCGAGCCATTAATACCCATAAAGACACCCCACCCGTTTCCCCCTCCTAAATCTCTCAATTGCTCAATCAAGGCGGAAAACTGCCGACCTTAATGGCCATTAGTGCGGCCGACCGTTTCTCCAAACCCCGACTGTCCCCCTTGCGTTCGTGCCTATTTAAGTCGCCATTATTCGCCACGGCGAGGTTCTGCATCACTCACAACCGATCATGCCTCTTTTCTTGCTCAGAATCATCGCTGGCCCCGTCGTCTCCTTCAACTCCAGTGAGATTGTGCTACTGCCGCCTTTCTTTGCGGATGTGCTGTCTCCAGCTGCTTTGACCCGTTCTTCGGCTTTGCAGGGTCACCGGAGAGCTTCCCAGCCACTTCTCGACATCACCCAACCCCCGTAGCGCTGCCCGCATTGTGTCCGAGCTCCGCTAACCGCACTCTCTGTCGCCGACCGCCCATCGTCCCTCTCCGCCGTTGAGATCCCTCGTATAGACACCCCGTGCCCCCCTCTCTCTTTTTGCACATCTTCATGTCGAGTTCCGTGGCCAGATGCGCATTTTCGCGCAACTCCGGCGATGCCCCGGCCGTGCGCCGCCATCAGCCGACCACCGTCTCTATGCAGCGCCGCCGACCGAGTTCAAAACTCCTAATCGATCTCCGATCGTCTGATCTTGGATGTGTGGTTAGGATTAGATGGTTGTACGCCCCTTCGCCAGCCCAAACATGTGTTGCCACGTGTCTTGTGTAATCCCAGTCAGTGCCCCTTTGCCACATCATCCGGTCACCTCAGCACCTAGGCCGATCTGTCGCACCGCATCACCTGCCACCTTAGCCAACCGAGCCAGTTAGCCTCTGTTTTGTGCGTAAACCCTAGAAATCCTTGTATTTATGTTTAAGCCCTCTAGTTTTTATATCTAAGCCCCTAGCCTTCCTTTAGTCCTTTCCTTTTAGCAGAAAACCCCCCTAGACTCTTTGATATTAGGTTTAGGTCCTATCTTTTTAGAGAAAACCGCCCCGAGACCTTTTTTAATAGTTTTTAGCCCCTATTTTTATTCAGTTTGGCCCTTGTAGTTTAGTTTATTTTCAAATAAGCCCATTTTACCTTCAAAACCTTATATCTTTTTGCTCGTAGCCCCAATTTAGGCTATCTTTGCGCTCAAATTCTCGTAACAATGTGTAGAATCTTTTTATAGGGTTTATAACAACTTATCTATTCAAATATTGTTTAGTAAACACAAATTTGTCTTCTGTCCAATTCAGCAAATTTCATCCAAATTTTAATGCCACTTTGTAAATTCATCTAAATTCGGCAAGTTTCCAACAAATCATCTTTGTTCATGTTCGGTAAATATTTGGTCACCTAGTGCTATATAATTCTAGATATTATTTTAATAGCTGGATGCATATTAGATGACTTCGACCTATAGAGCACACATGACTCCCGATTCATGTCATAAATCCGTCGAGAATATTTTAAGGGAATATTCTATCTCTTGTTTCTTTGAACCCTAATTTGATCTTCAGAGAGCCTGTTCTACTTTGTTTGAACTCTGATTTGAGTAGTTCTTGCACCCAAATTCTTCTAAAATTATATCCTTTCCAACCAAACTATTTTTATGATGTGATGCCTTTGTTTGATGTACTGTAGTTGTTTGTGTTTTCTTTTTATTGGTTGTTCTTGCGAGTAGATGACTACATTCCGAAGCTATACGAGGATCTCTAGGAGCAACAGTTCAAGGTTCGATGAGCTACACGCCGAGGCTTTGAGATTTGCCAGAACTGAGTTTATGAAGATCACTGAGTAGCATCCAGGCAAGTGTCCTTGAACATCTTGCTCCTATTTTAGGGCTTATATGTAGTAATTTATCCTTCGTTGCATGCTTGTCTAAAATGAAAGCCTATGATTAGGTTTACTAGATTTTGTATGATTATCCTTGTAGCTATTAATGAGTAATGGGAAATGGAAGGGTAGATACGCTAGTTGTTGTCATAGTTGGGGTAAATGTTAAACTTGACTAATGATTATGCAACATGAATCGGGAGTGGTAATCTTCTGTAGCAACATGGTATAGGGATCCTAACAGCATGGTTGGTTTGAGGCTGGTGCAAGAAAGCGCATGTGTTGTGCTGCACGATGGGAATATGTCTGTTCCTATGTGGGATCCTAAGGACCGGTTCTTGAACATGTAACCAGGCTACACAGCACAATCACGAGGCCTATATGTGTACGTCAAACTGCAAGATAGGCTTGAATACCCATTTCTTGTTGAACCATGGCTGGCGGTTTGACAGCAATGTAGTCTGGTTCTGGCTTATGCATGAGAAGGGGCATCCAGATATTGATGATTGCAAGCTGCTAATTGAAAATGATACTTGGGATGACATTGTGTTGAAATGCAGGAGGCTAAGATGATGTCTATCATCTCATCTTTTGAGAGACAGCGTCGATCGACCCAAGTTTGTCTATCACTTTTTATCTTTTTGGAAGACAGTGTGGGCATGATGTCAATCTGTCAGACCCGTCCAAATCACACACGACTTAATCAATAGTGCCAACTGTCTATAAAGATAAGAGCTAGCACACTCTAGTCATTTTGACGTGTTGAGTGCTAACACTTATCTAAAAACATCCATTGCGGCTACTATTCGATTAAAACAATAGCAATTCCAGCGACGCCAAATATATACTCAACAAAGCCCAAGATCAAAGCATATCCCATTTACAATATAGTTTCAGCACAAGATATAAATAGGATATAAATAGAGTGCAAAGGTTTAGCTTTTATTACATACCTTGTTCACAAGTCCATTTTCTACTTAGTATTAGAGTTTTCATACGCAGCGAAAGGATATTAATAAAACAAAAGGCCAATGGTGCCATTGCCCATAAAGCACCACCACTATTAGCTTAGACATTCCTCCTCTACTCCTGCCCATCGCTGGCATCGGCGAGATAGAAATATCCAAATACAAGTTCGTTGTTACCTACAACAACTTAAGGTCAGCACCCTGAGTACGAAGATACTTGCAAGACTTACACAATATGGGTATATACTATCCCAACTCCATGGATAATGCATTTAGTTGAATAGCAAGGAATAGCCACAAGTTAAATTTATTTAGTGAAAAGCACTTTAATCAACATAATGACTTGAACAGCTAGCAGTAACCGACAATAACCATAATCTCCAAGATAATGTAAACTTACTCACCTAAAATAAGCATCAGCAGATGATTCTCCCAAAGCCCATATACTTTCCATTTTCCCAAACAGAACGAAATTCTATGATCTTCCTCAGGGGTTGGCTTTGTAGGAGTTGGCGGCAAGTTGTTCTTCCACTAGGTCTCTCCATTCCCATGGAATATTTCTTCGTGGGCTTGCCCAATGGACATTAAGCGTGCTCATGACTGAGAGCGCGACAATTTGAATTGATCTTACACACTATAGGGAAGTACTTCTTTACCCACACGATACAAGACTATTCGGCTTGTGCAACCTGCCGGCAACACAATGGGGTACTTGTGACAACCTTTCCCAAATAAGCCCTAACCGTTTGGAGCAAGCGTCTCTTGGTGCGGAGGTCAACTAGGTCCACTCCCAGAGCAACCTAGATACCTCTACAAGCCCGCTAGCTCACAACACCATAGACGTTCAGGCTAAAGGGTCACAATAACATAAGGTATTCGTCTCATCTTTACCATATTCGGATATGTGGTTAGTACAGGAAAGTGCTTAAGCCAAATGACACCACAGATGGTGCTTAAATGATGCAAGCGGTTTATGAAACTTAGATCTCCTCTCCCAAACTGCCTCTAAGACCGCCCACATCTCGTCTCAATTTTACCAACCCATAAGCGGTCCATGGCACCCGGGTGTCCTCTCCCAAACTGCAGTTGGAACCGCCCACATCTCGTCTCAATTTTACCAACCCACAAGTGGTCCATGGCACCTGAGTCTCCTCTCCTAAACTGCCCCTGGACACCGCCCACATCTCGTCTTAATATCACCAACTCATCATTACAACTTGTCATTGTTTTGAACAGTAATTGAAAACCCTATAGCTGGTGAAAGAGGTGGCATTCACCGCTCAACTTGTACCGAGGACCTAGTCAAGGCAAAGCAATTACTGCATCACTTTTAAGTTAGACCATGACACATTATAACCAGGCTACAAGGATCAGGATTAACAACTTTTTCAAGGTAGGTACTATGCAAAAAATAGGATCTAACCGATTCCCAACATTGACTCACTAAAACATGCATATATGACACATAGAAATATCTAGCAAATTGAACAACGTGAAGGTGATATGCGCTAGAGGCAATCATAGAGATGATTGTATCACGTCTATATTTATGTACTTTTGAATAATGTGTTATTCCAAGAATAACTATCATTTACATTGATTGACAAGTATATGATGATTCATAAGATCAGCACATGTATTAATTGATGGTCGCGTTTCACGGATCATAGGTTTAGAGATACCAGGTTAATAATATGGATATTTATGTTGGAGAACATGATGTTGGATAGACTCACCTTGGAATACTACTGGGATTGTTATTTATGATGTGCCATCAGTTGTTATCTCAGATGGTGTACCTGTAAGATCCTTAGACTGATCGTCATTGATTCACAGATATGTAGTGACATACTTTGGGGCTGCCAAACGCTATTCCGTAACTGAGTAGTCATAAAGGTAGTTTTCGGGTTTGTCATGAAGCATGTCATGCGGTGTGAGTGATCAAGATTGAATTTTCCCCTCCTTGATAATGGGAGAGATATCTCTGGCTCCTCGAGGTAGTTTGATTGAGAAAGTGGATAGCCATGCCAATATGATTAAAGAGTTAATAATGATGAAATTAGTACATGATCGAGTGACTGGTTGAACTATCACAAGGGTGGCACGTATCTCGCCTTGAGCTTGATTGGTAACGTGAGGTGAAGGGATCGGTGCATGTGTACATCAAGGTTCAGCCGATATGATCTTTGTGTATACTCAGAAGTCAACATGTCCTGCTAGTGACCGCTATTGATTTCGGTTTGGAAAGGGTTTCCAAGTCATAGCCGTTTGTACATTACCTAACGAGTCACACACTTAATAGGTTGGAACAAAACATATGAATTTGATTCGTATATGGGTTTGATTGGATTGTGATCCATGAGGTGTTAGAGTACTAAAAGGCTTCCAACATGGGAGCCCATTAGTGAGCTCTATATAAGGAGAGGCATGGGGTGGGGCATGCTGAGGTGAGCCACTCCGAAACCCTAGCCACAACCCTCCACACGATCCTGCCTAGTACGTGTGGATACCATAGAGGTGATGCTCCTATTGTGGCGTTGATCTCCTCGGCGTGAAGAATACGACGCTTCTGTCTGGCTAGTTGAGGACCTACTCTAGTGGTCGACATACCTGCTCGCCTCGTCATGGAGCACGACACGACCACTCGGAGCTAGTTGAGGATGCGACAAACCTGCTCAAGGAACTGATCGAGAAGCACGACCGCCTACTCGGAGCTAGTCGAGGAGCATGACCACCTGCGTGGGGCTGGTCGTGGATCTGATCGAGAAACTTCTCGAGGAGTTTGATGCGCACGACGTTGGATCGGTCTACTCCAACTCTTCTTCCGCTGCACTGCGCATCAAGTGGTAACGATTTATGATCTCCTACTTGCAAGGTTTTCTAGGTGAATGCGGTAGAAATTTTTTGTTTTTAGGCTAGCGTAGCCAACCCGTTCCCCAACACAACAATTCACCGAATTATAGGAGAGATATGATAGATTCTTGCCTGGTGCTTCACAATTAAACTCGGGTTCTTGTTCAACCTCGGTTAATCCTCTGTCACTCATCAACTCGTCGTTCTCTAAACAATAGAACGACGCCTCGTAAATGACTATGAATGGAATGCTATGAGGTGTGCTCCATATGCAGTGCAACATGCCATGAGTGCATCACAACAATAAATTATTAAATTGTGTTATGACTAAATGTTTTGTAATTTTTTTGGATTAATTTAGCTAAAAATAAAACTTAATCCTAAACAGAAAAATCAATTATGCAAAACATGTGGGTGAGTGTTTTACATAAATGGGGCATAAACTATAATAAAATTTACAAAATAGTTTCACAAATTTTGGACTTACCAATAATTAACTATGAATTATTAAAGCTTAAACACATTTCATTAACTATACAAATTTCAGTACATATTTCATGGCTCCTAGCATTTTAATAAGTAGAGTAGGATCATATGGATCTAACAAAATTGGTTTCACTATTTTTGGAGCTATATTTAATTTCCTATGCATTTTTGAAGGTCACAGCTGATTTAAACATTGAACACAAATTCATTTGCTGATTTTCACCTTTAACTGAATTAAATAAGCATGGGCACCCTTTTACAACCAGGCGTGGCTAGCCTCAAAGAGGGCCAATGGGGCCAGCCAGCTGACTCGGGTCAACATGTCCTTCAGACCATGCCAGCACCTTGCTGGCTCACTGGCACACCATGTCGCCGGCAGACGACGACCGGGCTCAGCTGGCCGAAGGCACCAGGAGCAAGGGCAAAACACAAGGAACCTATTTGAGGAACACATGGCTGATGGCGATGACTGGATGAGAGTATTCGATGGTGTACGTCTGCGGCCGTACGGCGGTGGCTTGGTTTAGCACACCAGCGGAGAATGGCGGCCCAATAGGCCTGGCCGAGGGCACCTAATGCATCTATGTAGGCATGTGAACTCAACAATGTGCCTCTTGGCCCCTGGGGCCAGCTGAAAGATAGTCGGCGGTGTGCGCAAGAGGGCGGCGGCGGTCGGCTCCTGTAGAGAGCTGAGCCGGCATCGGACAAAAGGAAAACTGATGTGCGCATAAGGAAGAGATGTGCGTGGGGGAAGCTAACCATGCACTGGGTTGGCCGGGGAAGTGGTATCACAGTAGCATGTCGGTGAGGGGTGAAAAAGAGCCGTCGAAGTTGTGGAAGAAGAGGCCGATGCGCTTTGGTTTGGTGGGGATTCAAGGGGGAGCCACTAGGATTCGCCCTAGGACTCTTTGAGCGACCTCCCTCTAAGGTTATCGCAGCTCGAGCTCAAGGGATTTGGGTTAAATGCATGGGATTTTGGCTAGCGGCACATGCTTCTTGGTGTGCTGTGCACTGGTCTATTTTCAACCGAGTGGGAAGGAGAAGAGAGAGTGATGAGTGAGAGAGAGGAGAGAGACCAAGAGGAGATAGACCGAGAGGAGAGGGATAAGGTCGGGCTCGCTTGGTCAAAGAAGGTGGCGCCGACATCGTGGCTCAGTGGCTTGTCTCCTTTGTCAACAATGGCGGCCAACAGTGAGGCAGAGAGAGGGAGGTCAGTGGAGGGGATGACGAGTGGGCCCGGAATGAATAGTGACCAACAAGTGAAATATCTCTTCTCTGACCTAAAAGCAGGCCTTCCCAAGTTCCAAACACTCTAGGACAATATTGTGGGATACTATAATTCACATGCAACCCATTTTGAGTGGTTTAATCTAAAATGCCTGAGCCAAAATTAAACAAAAATTCTTCAAATTTGCAACATTTTCTAAATTTCTCCAATTTTTAAGGTCTCAATTTAAATCCTAAAAATCTGAAAAATCACTCATATTCATCAGATGCCATGTACTAATTTCTAAAATTATTTAAAACCCTACATTGCATAGCAAAATTGTGAGTTCCTTCACAATGCATCACTTATTATTAAACTTAAAAATTTGTGTTTAATTTTAGTTGCATGCAAAAATTGCTCAAACAATTAAACATGATGCTAATGATGCTCATGAATGCTTAAAGACATGTTTTAAGCATTTGGGATGTCACAAACCTCCCCCCTTAAAAGGAGCTCATCCTGTGATTTGAGTGAGGTTCGGGAAGTGTGCGATGAATTTAGGAGGTCCAGGGATGGAACGATAGCAGCATCAACTAGATGATATGACAGTGCTATAAGGACATATTTCTTCAGCCTCAAAAAAACTCCCAGGTTTCTGAGTGCTATATTCACCTAGACAATACAAGATTCCTACAAAAGAAAGGGGTGGTGTGGGTGGGATGGTAGGAATTTCATTTGTTCAACAGTGAACTATTGCAATGATAGGTAAAAGAGTTTTTGACATCCATATTACTAGAGAATTACTCATATGTTGGAGAAAAGTTCGGGAAAATCAGCGCAAAGCTGATCTACACGTTCCCACATTGCTTCATCTTCAGAGTGATTGTTTCATTGAACCTTGAGAAATTTAATTGAACAATGTCGTGGCTTTCGTTCGGTTTCATCTAGGATGAGAATCAGATGCTCATGATAGGAAATATCAGGTTGAAGATCCTGGTCATCCAGTTCAATGGCTTCGGTTGGAATTTTAAGACATTTCTTTAGTTGTGAGACATGGAAGACGTTGTGCACGTCCGAAAAGGATGGAGGAAGCTCCAATTGATAGGCCACTACTCCACACCTAGCAATGATTTGGAAAGGACCAACATATCAAGTTGTCAAATTTCCCTTAACTTGGAACGCTGGGTTCCTTTGCGAGGAGAAACCTTGAGGTAGACATAGTCTCCCAAATTGAAAAAGAGTTCATGACGAAGATGATTGGCATAGCTCTTTTGACAAGATTGCACCATAAGCAAATGCTTGTGTATTGTCTTGACTTGTTCTTCCACTTCCCTGACCAAGTCCAGACCAAGGATTGGTCTTTCTCCGGACTCGGATCAATTGAGGGGAGTTCTACATCTCCTTCCATAAAGTGCTTCAAAAGGTGACATCCTAATGCTTGGTTGATAGCTATTGTTGTATGAGAACTCTGCAAATGGCAAGAAAATCTCCCACTTCTTTCCATATGTGAAAGCACACGCTCGCAACATGTCTTCCAGTTTTTGATTCACCTCTCAGTTAGGCTGTCAGATTGGGGATGGTAGGCGGGGCTATGGAAAAGATTGGTACCCATAGCTTCATGGAGACTCCTCCAAAAATGAGAGGTAAACTGTGAGGCTCGATCGGAGATGATCGTCTTAGGAACACCGTGAAGGTAAACAATCCAAGAGAGATACAATTCTGCATACTTCTAGGCAGAGTAGAGAGTTTTGACTGGAAGGAAATGTGCGGACTTTATGAGTCAATCAATCATGACCCAAATAGAATCGTACTCTTGAGAGGCCTTGGGTAATCTGACAATAAAGTCCATGCCAATGTCTTCCCATTTCCAAGAGGGAATTGGCAATGGTTGAAGTGTACCAACCGGTTTGAGATGACTGACTTTCACTCTTTGGCAAATGTCTCATTCAGCTATATGTTGAGCAATTTCCTGCTTTATGAGAGTCCAGCAGAACCTTTTCTTGAGGTCTTGATATATTTTCGTGCTTCTCGGATGAATGGAGAGCAACGAATCATGAGATTCATCCAATATTTTCTTTCTCAATTCATGGACCTTAGGAACCACTAATCGTTTCCCAAACCATAAGACGCTTTGATTATCTTCTGGAAAAAACTAGCCTGATCCTCCTTCATTTTGTCCTGAACCCTGTCCATACCTGTAACACCTTGATTTTCAGATTTCTCAAATTTCTAAAATTTTCCAAGAGTATTGAATAGCTTCACTAGTAGTATAGGTTTAAAACCTATTTTCTTAATCAATCAATCAATATAGGTTATTATTTTGTGTGCATTACATGCTGAGTTTTGTTAGGATCCAGGTAAATGCATTAGAGTTCTTTTCCTTTTGTTTCTCTTTGGTGTTTTGAGTGAAAAAGATTTTGAAAAGGGTTTTTACAAAACTCAGTAGTGAATAAGTTAAGGATCTTAATGGTTGGAATTCAAAATCTTTGAATTCATCATCTATTCAATCTTTGATCATACTTGATCCCACTCTAGTTCAATTCAATCTTATCCAAATCCTTGTTTAAAGCAAATCTTCTCTTTCTCAAATTCTACCCAAAATCCAAATTCAAATTCCTTATCTACTCCTATTCTTGTTCAACCTTATTTTTCGTTTATCTTAAATTCACTCCGAACTCAATTCAAATTCAAACCCTATTCAAATTTCCTTGCAAAAGTTCTTTTATAAACTCTAGATATACCTAAAGTGTCTTTGGGCTCAATCTTGCTCAAGTCCAAACCCTTAGCCAAGTCTTTTAGATGGCCCAACAAAGGATCCACGAAATCTGTAATTTTCGGGGAGTCCTGGACAGCCTCATCTTCTCATAACGTTTTGGAGTTTAAAATGGTCTCAAATGCAAATCTTGACAATACCAAAGTTGTAGGTCACGTCGAGAGCTTCTATTTGAACCTATGGAATTCCTCTTTTGGATAATGGAGCTGGGAGTTATGGCCCCCGAAATCAGTACTGCACAAAGAAATCCGAGTTCAAACATTTTATCTTGTGGCGCATTTTTCTAAATCACGATGACGTTTTCAGAAGTTCCAATGACTACCAAAGTTGTAGATCGTTTTGAGTACTACAATTTAGAATCAAGAAACGTCTAATTTGGAGTACGAACGATGGAGATATCATCCTCGGAATACAGAGCTATGAAAAAGGAAATCGTAACCGACTCGAACTCGAATCCGATTCGTGTTCGGTTTGGACTCCACCCCAACCAGCCGCCCCTAGCCCTATATATATGAGTTGCACACCCTATCCTACCTCTATTCTACGCCCCCAAGCCCTAGAAGTCGCTACTGTCCTGCCCGTGCGTCGCCGGAGCGCCGCCATTCGCCGGAGCCGCCGCCGCCTGTGATGCGCTACGTCGTCTTCTCCGTGAATTCTTCTTCCTCGGCCATCAAAGCAAGGTGAGGATCCCTTGTTCTCCTCCCTTACTACTGTATTAGCATCATACTAAGTCCCTAGCCAAGCCCGAGCCCCGTCCAAAGCCCGATCTACGCTGCCATGATCGTCGCCGTCGTGGACAGCCGCAAGACAGCCACACTGTAGCCGATTGGCATTGATGTTCCCGACCGACCAGAGGTCAAATCACCAAGCCCTTTCATCGGTGCATGTCCCATGATGTTCCCCACACTCTCACCAACCAGGTCGGCCAGTAGATTAGCCAAACTACCGCAATCAAGGTCGACATACCCGCTGTTCGGTTTCTGGACGCGTTCTACGCGTGCACCGGATTTGCATTCGCGTTCCCCGTCAATCCGAAAGCTGTATGAATGCACCAACTGCGTTACGATGTGTCCCATAGAGTCTTCTATGTGACCCTAGGAGCCAATCTCCGTTTGTGCAGCGACACAACCAGGACGCCATTGCCAACCACAGCATGCCGCAACCATCACCCGTCTCATCTATGCAGATCGTTCTTCCTCTCGGTGGATGATCTACCAAAACCTATGTCATAGCATTGTGTTCCCGGGTTATATGAACATCTTTGTTCAAAAAATTTCATAAATTTCATAGCCAATCTCCTAGAACGCGAGTGTCTTCGTTCCTGCATCTGTTCGCGGTCACCACCAAACCTAGAAGCAGTCATCGCTGTTTTGCCACTACCTCAGATGACCCCTTGCAAAACCAACCATACCGCTGAGTTAGTCTTTCTGCGTTCTACGCCATGCTTCCCTCGTTTCACTGAAACACCACTGAAGCTGACTCGATGTTTGTGGCCACATGCTCGATCGCCATCTCTGATAAAACCCAAACCACCACCGCTACATAGAGTAACTAGTAGTATCCTTAATCTTGAAGCATAACCTTTGGTCTTTTTGATTCATCATAGGTGGTCGATACTAGATCTCAGTGTATCCCTTCTTTAATCCAAGATGGTACTTGCATAGCATGCCACGTCAACGCCACATTATTCTCCTTAGTCTAGTCAGCGAAGTCTAGTCTGCGCTAAACTTTTTGAATCTTGCGCAATAATATTGTCAAGCCTGACACAGTAATTGCGCAATAATACCTTCCCCATAGGAAGATAGTTCCGCAAAATCAGCATTTCCTTTTCAGCCTAATCCATCTCCTGAAAGTTGTTCTCTTTTCATCTTAACTCCGATTTAGACGATTCTTGCGTCTAAATGTTTCTAAAATCATCCCTATCCAACCATAGTGTTTTTAAAGTGTTTTAATGATGTTTGGTATGTTGTTCTTAGTATTTGCTTTGTGTTGTTTGTCAGTAGTTCTCGCAATTAGTCGATAATGTTCCGGGGCAGTTTGAGAGACTTCAAGATCAAGATTTCGACAACACTGAGCAGCATTGGGAAAAAGGCAAGTGTCCTTGATCATATTGAACCTATGTTTTTAAATGTATTGTTTTACAAAATTGCATGCAGAGTCAATATGATGGGTAGTCACCTATGTTAGGGTTTTCCCTAGATTTTCCCTTATCATCCCTTGGAACCTAGATGGTTTATGGTTAGATATCTTTTGTGGGTAAATTGCTTAGCTGTGCTTTTGGGATATTGGGAAGTGTCATAATTTTGACTAATGGACATATGCAGTAATAATGGTTAATATGATGATGATTTAGCAACATGGAACCTTAGGCCTTGAGCAAAGTGGTTATGATGTTGGTTTAGTGTTTGCTCAAGTAACCTAAGTAAGGACCGGTTTGTGGAGTGACAATCCAAGAAGTAACGTACCAACCATGAGGTTGATATGGGTAAGGCATGACATACTGATTAGAGTCTATCCAGTGTGTGTTGGGTTAGCACAAAAGGGGGCTTCTAGGTAGGAGCTTTGCTTGCGTAAAGCCTGGCGGTGAAACCTAGTGGGCAGACACATACTGGATTAGTCTCTGGTTAGTGGAAAGTGTCATACAGTGATTCTTGGCGGCACACCACTGGCGTTTGTTAAGTGTTTCGTGAAAACGGTAACATGGAATTCACTGACTCGTGGGGAAAGCTGGACAACCTCTGCAGAGTGTAAAACTGTTATAACAGCCGTGCTCACGGATATGAGAGACTTGGATACTCACATGATTAGTGGGTTTGGTTGTGGTTATGGGTTTGGTTATGGTTCTGGTACAGGGAGTACTAGATGGTTGTGGTTATGGTTATGGTACAGGGAGTACTAGATGGTTGTGGTTTTGGTTATAGTACAAGGAGTACTAGACGGTTATAGTATGCAAGGTGGGGAAGCCTTGTATGCTGCGTGTTAGACTGTTTGGGTTACATTCACTTAATAATTGCTTAACACTTTTGAGTCCAAATGTGTTTTCATTACTCGCATTTACGCAAATAAACCCTTGTGTTAGCCTATTCTTGATATAAGCCTGCATATCATTACTTTCCCCCACTTGCTGAGTATTCTATGTGCTCACACCTGCTATTTTCCCTATACTATGCGACATGTATGCTGCTGCTCCGTGAGTGATGATGTTGAAGACTATCAAGACGAGGTTGTAACGTTCTAGGCGCGTGTCTCCCGGTCGGTTGCCTGTGGTGTTCTTGGGCACCAGTGCTTCTGTTCCGCTGCAGATATCTTCATAGAAGATAATATATGTCAATTGTTGTAAGAGTTTAACATTTACTTAATATAAGTATTACTTTTGTTACTTCACCTGTGACGTCCTTATGTGTGTTGAACATCCTGGGCACACATAAGCCGCATCTGGTTTTAGCCGTTAAAACCGGGTGTGACAATACCCTTGCCAATCCTTTGGGCTTCTTTCACTTGATCCCGGAAGGGTGGATTTTACCTCAATGTTAGTAAGGAATCCTTCTTTGATCATCTTTAAACAAAGCCCTCAAAATTCATCGCAAAGGGTGGCAACTACGGGCTGGATCATAAGGCAATTACATTGGGATTTTTTACTCAAGGCATCGGCAATGACATTAGCCTTGCCAGGATGATAGTGAACTTCCAACTCATAGTCATTGATCAATTCAAATCATATTCATTGCCTCATATTGAAATTAGCTTGAGTGAAGATGTATTTGAGTCTTTTGTGGTCGGTGTAGATATTGGAATAATTTTTAAGGAGATAATGATGCCAAATATTTAGAGCATGCATAACGGCCACAAGCTCTAAATCATGAGTAGGGTAATTTTTCTCATGGCCTTTCAATTGGCGAGAGGCATATGCAACAACTCGACCTTCTTGCATAAGGATGCATCCGAGTCCAATGTGAGAAGTATCACAGTAGACATCAAAGCTCTTCTGCATGTCCGGTTGTGCTAGAATGTGTGCGGTGGTGAGGAGAGTCTTCAAGGCTTGAAAAGCTTGCTAACCACCATCGGAACACTTAAAAGCAACACCCTTCTTCAATAATTCAGTTATAGGATTTGCAATCTTAGAGAAGTTTTTGATGAACGAGAGGTAATAACCCGCAAGTACAAGGAAACTCTGGATATCGGTGACACTTCAGAGCTGTACCCAATTAAACACATCTTGTACCTTGCTTGGGTCAACCGTGATGCCACTTTTGGAAAGAACATGACCCAGAAAGGAGACTTCCTTCAACGAAAATTGACACTGGTGGAATTTAGCATAAAGACGATGTTCTCGAAGTCTCTCAAGAACAATCCGTAGATGTTCAGCATGTTCATCTTCGGTCTTGGACTAAATGAGGATATCATCAATAAAGACTTTGACAAAGGCGTCGAGCTCTTCCATAAAGACCGTGTTCATTAGGTACATGAAGTAGGCTGGAGCATTGGTGTAACACCCTAGGGGCCAGAAGACCTAAAATGCCACTTAACTACATGACCTACATCTGAACTTAATGAGAATTCAGCAGCATCTTCTCTGTATTTTAAGTAATGCAGAAGCAACATCATCTACAAGTTGCATTCTTATGTGATTTGTTTGCACTGCAGAAGTTATTCCTTTCATTGGTTATGATGAATTGTATGCAGCACTTCTCCAATATCTTTACTTACTATTCCCTGGGGTGTTACAATTGGTTAGGCCGAGACATGATGGTATACTCGGAAAGCCCATAACGGGTAGAGATTTTCATAATGTTCTCCATTCGGATTTTTATTTGATGATAGCCCAACCTTAAATCCATCTTGGAAAAGACATGGGCCCAGAGAGTTGATCGAACAAGATATCGATTTGAGGAAGTGGGTACTTGTTCTCGACAGTGACCGTATTCAATGAACGGTAGTCAACACAAATCCGCAAACTTTGGTCCCTCTTGTTGATGAAGAGAGCCGGGCATCCCCAAGGTGAGGAGCTCGGATGAACAAAGTCCTTCTCAAGTAACTCCTTGAGTTGCTTCTTAAGCTCCACCAATTCATCTGGAGGCATCCGATATGATCTTTTAGATACTATGGCCATTCCGGGTACTAGTTCAATTGCAAACTCAACTTCCTGGTCGGGCACCATTCCCGGTAATTCTTCTGGAAATCCATCTGGGTACTCACACACCACGAAAATTGCATTGATCTATGTAGTTGTGGCACCCTATAAGGCATAAAGATGGAAATCACCCTCATCAAGGTTGAGAGGAATTTGAACACCGGAGGAATCTTTTGAGCGTGACAATTCTCCGGGAACAATCGATGATGGCAGCATTCTTGGTTAACCAATACATCCCTAGAATGATATCTAACCCTTTCGTGTCTATCACCAATAAATTTGTGGAGAAAAAAAAAATCCCATTGATAAGAATTGGGACCCTTGGAACGATCTTGTCGGTAAGGAATTTTGCACCAGGCACTTCTATGAGATGCGGTGCATTGGTGGTGCAGATTTGTAGTTCATGATTCATGGCATAATCCTTATTGATAAAAGAATGAGATGCACTAGAATAAAAAAGTATGGTTGTGGGATGAGAGTTCATGAGCAACGTATCCAAAAGATCGTAGTCATCCTCTTGAGACTCTTTGACGGTGATGTGATTAACATGACTGCTCTTTGGGGCCTGAATGTTCTCAGGTGCTTGGCGTGGTGGCTCTACTGGAGGTGGGGTTGGCTACCTCAGGGCATTCACCATACCGCCTTGCTTGGGGAAATGACACTCCCGAGCAAGGTGCCCGTTACGACCACAAATGTTATTTCTGCATGTTTTGTTTTTTCTCTTTGCGTTTATTACTGTTGCATATATTGGTTCTCAATCTACTAATGTAGGTTTTGTTGCATCAGGGGATTAGATCTACCATGCTTATTGGGGGAGTGTCAGTGCTGTTGTTGCTGATCCAATAAGAGAGGGCAACAATGACGAACAGAGCACACAGGTGTTGGCGCAGAAGAAAAGTAAGCGGGACAAGCGAAGCAACCCGAAGTACCATGGGCCGAGCTGGGTCTATAATGTGTGTGTGAGCTTAGCCCATGACTGAGTTGCCATGTTGGAATCACAGTGTTTGCGTTATTAGCTATTGCCAGGCTGGAGGGAAGGGGTATGTAATGACAAAGGACCTGCCTTCCCCCCCACATTATCTCCTCCTCCTCTGAACTTAGAAACTCATCAATGGAATACCTCTCAGTTCGTCCCAATCTTTCTTCTAGCCTATCCGATTCCCACTCCTCTCTTCTAGCTGCTACTCAATGGTAACAATTTGGTATCAGAGCCACCGATCCCGCGCCAGATCTGGAGCCTCATGATCACTACACTCGTTTCCAACGAAAAGTGGGTGCTATGGATCCCAACATGAAGATTATCCTCGATGAGATGAATAACTTGAACCAATCGCTAGAGAAGTAGTTGTTGGAAGCAGATCAAAGGCACGAGGATTATTTCCAACAGCTGGAAGACACTAGCAGTTCCATGGGAGTTTGGAAGCCTCAGATGGAGCAGCAGTAGGAGATGTGAAGATGGAGATTGGCGTCCTGTGCAAGCATCTCGAGCGCATACTGATCGAGCATCCTCCTCCTTCTCTGGGTCTCCTGAAGAAACCTGAGACAGCCATGACTACTCCTATTGCCGATCACCCAGCTGTCAGCCCAGGCGGGCACCACATCGACACACACCACCAGGAGCATGGGTTTAGGGTGATCTGCACCCTTCCGCATATCCTGGTCAAGGGTACATATGTTTCACACACTACTCCACCATTTGTTGATGAATTTGCTTCAATCCAAACATTTAGTAGTCGCCAATAGTCTCTGCATCACACTAGCCCACATGAGTTCGGTAGTAAGATTCCTAAACTAAATTTCCCTTTGTTTGATGGCTCCAATCCAAAACTATAAAAGTCACATAGTGAGGATTACTTTGAACTCTACCGAGTGGCACCATATCAGACAAGCGGGTTCAGTCTCTGAATATGTAGATCAATTCTCTAAATTTGTTGACCAACTAAGTACTTATGACTCAGTGACAAATCCTAGATACTATACCATGCGGTTTATCAATTGTGTGATGACATACGTTCCACTGTTTTAGTTCAAAGGCCAAAAGATCTCGATATTGCTTGTGTGCTCGCTGCTTTACAAGAAGAGGTGATGTAATCTAAGTGTAGCAAGGAGTACCACAAAGTGGAATTCTTGATGTCTAAGTCCAGTACAAGAAGCTCTCGTCCATTGCCACCTCCACCAGCATATACTGTTTGTAAACCCACTATTATCGTTGATGATCGTAGAGGCACTGAAGTTGCCAGGACACCATCAATAGAAGAGAAGATGGCACAACTTATAGCCTACAGAAAAGCTAAAGGTCTCCGTCATAAATGTGGAGAAAAATGGAACTGTGAGCATAAATGTGCTCTCATTGTGCAGCTCCATGCACTTCAAGAGGTCAGGGAGCTTTTTCAAATAGAGGATGAAACAAACTCTGAAGAACCAAAGTCCCTACTAGTGCAAGATAACCTGTTCATGGCAATATCAAAAGCTGCACTAGATGGACATGAGACTTCTCGCGCTATGAACTTGCATGGTGTCACACCCTGTTTTTAGATTTCTCAAATTTCTAAAATTTTCCAAGATTATTGAATAGTTTCACCAATAGAATAGGTTTAAAACTTATTTTCATAAATAATCAATCAATATAGGTTATTATTTTATGTGCATTGCATGCTGAGTTTTGCTAGGAGCCAGGTAAATGTATTAGAGTTCTTTTTTTTTCTTTCTCTTTGGTGTTTTGACTCAAAAAGATTTAGAAAAGGTTTTTAAAGAACTCTGTAGTAAATTAGTTAAGGATTTTAACGGTTGAATTCAAAATCTTTAAATTCATCATCTATTTAATCCTTGATCATACCTGATCTTTCTCTAGTTCAATTCAAATTTTCTCCAAATTCTTGTTTAAATCTAATCTCTCCACTTTCTCAAATTCTACTCAAATCCAAATTCAAATTCCTTATCTACTCCTATTCTTGTTCAACCTTATTTTTCGTTTCTCTTAAATTCACTCCAAGCTCAATTCAAATTCAAACCCTATTCAAATTTCTTTACGAAAGTTTCTTTTCTAAAACCCTAGATATGCCTAAGGTGCCATTAGACTCAATCCTACCCAAGCACAAGCCTTTGGCCGGCACACAAGTCATCTAGAAGGCCCAACACAAAGGATCCACGAAATTTGCAAATTTTCGTGGAGTCCTAGACAGCCTCATCTTCCCATGAAGTTTAGGAATTCAAAATGGCATCAAATGCAAATCTTGACAATACCAAAGTTGTAGGTCTCATCAAGAGCTTCGATTTAAATCTATGGAAGTTCCCCTTTTGAATAATGCAGCTAGGAGTTATGGCCCCCGAAATAGTTTATCTTGTGGTGCATTTTTAAAAATCAAGATGGTATTTTTAGAAGTTCCAATGAATACCAAAGTTGTAAATCTTTTCGAGTAATATAATTTAGAGTCTAGAAATGTTCAATTTGAAGTTCGGACGATAGAGATATCATCCTTAGAATAGAGAGCTGTAAAAAAGGAAATCCTAATCGACTCGAACTCGATTCGTGTTCGGCTTGGACTCCACCTCAACCAGCAGCCCCTATCCCTATAAATAGGAGTTCCATGTCCTCTCCTATCCCTATTCCATGCCCCCAAACCCTAGACACCGCTGCTTCCCTGTCCGTGCGCTGCTGTTCACCGGAGCTGCCGCAGTCGCCGCCCATGCTGCGCTACATCGTCTTCTTCGCGAATCCCCCTTCCTCGACCATCGAAGCAAGGTGAGGACCCTTTCTTCTCCTCCCTTAGTACTTTTTTATCATCATACTAAGTCCCTTGCCAAGCCCTAGCCCTAACAAAAGCCCGATTTACACAGTCATGGTCGTCGCCGTCGCGGACAGCCGCGCCATCACCAATTGGCATCGACGTTCCCAGCTGGCCAGAGGTCAAATTACCACGCCCTTTCACCAGCGTATGACCCATGATGTTTCCCACTCCCTCACCAACCAGGTCGGTCAGTAGAGCAGCCAAACCACCGAAATCAAGGTCGACATGCCCGCTATCCGGTTTCTAGACACGTTCTGCTCGGGCAACGGATTTGCATTCATGTTCCTTGTCAATCCAAAAGCTGTATGGATGCATCAACCATGTAACAGCGTGTCCCTAGGATCCCATCTCTGTTTGTGCAGCGACACGACCGGAACGCGATTGCCAACCATAGCATGTTGCAACCGTCACCCATCTCATCTCCATTGATCGTTCTTCCTCTCAGAAGATGATCTACCAAAACCCATGCTGTAGCATTGTGTTCCTAGGAAATATGATCATCTCTATTCAGACGGTATCTCAAATTTCGTATCCAATCTCGTAGAACGTGAGCATTTTCATTGCTATGTCTATTCGTGGTCACCACCAAACCTAGTAGCAGTCATCGTTGTTTTGCCGCTACCTCAGTTGACCCCTTCCAAAACCAACCATATCATTGAGTTAGTCTTTCCGTATTCTATGCTATGCTTCCCTCATTTCATTGAAACACCACTGAAACCTAACATCGATGTCAGTGGTCACGTGCCCGATCGTCATCTCTGACGAAACCCGAACCACCGCTGCTACACAGAGTTACCGGTAGTATCCTTAACCTAGAAATGCAATCTCTGGACATTTGATCTATCATGGGTGGTTGAGACTAGATCTCAGCGTATCCCTTCTTTAATCCAAGACGGTACTTGCATAACATGCAAAGTCAGCACCACATCATTCTCCTTAGCCTAGTCAACGAAGTCTGGTCTGTCATAGACTTCTTGAATATTGCGCAATGATGTTGTCAAGTCTGATGCAGTGATTATGCAATAAAGCCTTTTCCCATAGGAAGATAATTTTGGTAAATCAGCATTTCCGTTTCAGTCTAATCCATCTCCCGAAAGCTGTTCTCCTTTCATCTTAACTCCGATTTAGGCGATTCTTACGTCTAAATGTTTCTAAAATCATACCTATCCAACCATAGTATTTTTAAAGTATTTTGATGATGTTTGGTATGTTGTTCTTAGTGTTTTCCTTTGTATTGTTTGTCGGTAGTTCTTGCGATTAGTCGATAATGGTCCGGAGCAGTTCGAGGGACTTCAAGACCAAGATTTCGACAACACTGAGCAGCATTGGGTAAAAGTTAAGTGTCCTTGAATATTTTGATCCCAGTTTTTTAATGTGTTCTTTATTTCACACATGCATGCTATTAATTTTGAATCTCATTTACTTATAGTACTATGTTCCATATATTCCTTGTCGCCTAACTGTCAGTAGTGGTTTATGGGTAGTTTATGCTTAGCTTTGCATAAGGGTATGGATGGGTTATCAGTTAAACATGATTAATGAACTATGCAACTATGAACCTGTGTGGCAACATGGAACTTAGGGATGTCGAGTAGAAGGTTGGTTGATGATGGTGTGTGAGGCACAAGTGTGTGAGACACTTTGGTGGGTGGTAGTATTTGCTTGGTGTCCTAAAGACCAGTTCATGGAGTGACAACCCAAGAATTATCGTCCATCCACGAGGCTTATATGGGTACGACCTGGCTTAGTAATTAGCAGATCCTCAGCATAGAATGAGCCACTGGTGGTGTAGTGGAAGGGAAGAGTGATTCTTTCCGGAGCTACAAGGCGCATGAGGGGCTTCTGGGCAGTGTGGCTCCACTTTGACGATGGTGAAACCTTAGTGGGCTTATTCTTGTTGGGAAGATGCTTCGTAACAACCTTGTAGTGATCTCCAGGTGACACACCACTAGCGTGTGTTAAGTGTTTACGCAACACGGCAATAAGGAAATCACGACTCTGTGGGGAAAGCTAGACAACCTTTGCAGAGTGTACAATTTGATATATCAATCGTGCTCAAGGTCATGAGAGACTTGGATTCTCATATGATTAGTTAGTTTGGTATAGTTAATTTAGTTGGTTACCTGTGAAGGGTAAATGTCAGTGGATGGTTCTTGGTTACCTGTGATGGGTATCCAGTTGGTTGTTTGGGAACCTAATGTGGAATTCAGGTGGTTGGAAAACATGTGGAGATATTTCTAGGAGTTGGGAGTTTAGTGATGAATCACATAGTTAAATAGGATACTTTTATAACTCTTTTTACGATAGCATAATTAGTATTTATGCAAATTTACCTGTTATAGCCTATTCCTTTAATCAAGCTTGCATGTCATATATTTCCCACACTTCCCGAGCGCACTCATGTTCTCACATTTGCTATTTACCCTATGCCATACAATATGTGTGGTGCTGCTCAGTGAGTGAAGATGTTGAAGACTATCAAGACGAGATTGTGACGTTCTAGGCGTGTGTCCCCTGGTCGGTTGCCTGCAGTGTTGTTGGGCACTAGTGCTTCTATTCCGCTACAGATATCTCATAGAAAACAATATATGTCAATTGCTGTAAAAGTTTAACGTTTATTCTATAAAAGTATTGCTTTTGTTACTTCACCTATGATGTCCTTATGTGTGTTGAACATCCTGGGCACACATCAGCCACATCTGATTTTGTTCGTTAAAATCGGGTGTGACACATGGTAACGTACAAAACACTAATCTCTTGATTCTTGTTTATTCAAGAAGCTCCCATTCTATTATCAATTCTTTTGTAGCTTCTTCACTTGACTAGGAGTCACTCTTGTTGATAAACCTATGAGAGTTCATGTAGCTAATGGTGGTATTTTGAATAGCAAATTTGCACTAGTAAATGTTGAATGGTCCTGAGTTTATGTGTTTCATTCTACTTTAAAGGTTCTGCCATTACTCACCTATGATCTAATTATTGGAATGGATTGGTTGGAGGCATTTTCACCCATGAAGAATTATTGGAGTCAAAAAATGGTTACCCATTTCTTATCAAGGTACTGCTATCATTTTGCAAGGCCTTTTACCTAATATTCCTAAATGCACCATGATTGAATTATTTCATATCACTGAAGAGCACCATAAGTCTTTAGATTACCCAATTCCAGATATAGTTATGTCAGTGTTAAAAGAATTTTCTTCAGTATTTGAAGATCCTTCAGGATTACCTCCTAAACGTGCTTGTGATCATCACATCCCATTGATCCTTGGTGCAAGACCTGTTCAAATAAGGCCCTATAGATATGCACCATCCCTTAGAGATGAAATTGAAAAGCAAGTATCTGAGATCCTCACTTTTGGTATAATTCAGACAAGTTCTAGTGCATTCTCTTCTCCTATTCTTTTGGTGAAAAATGAAGATGGTTCATGGAATTTTTGTGTAGATTATAGACATCTCAATGCTATGATAGTCAAGGGTAAATTTCCAATTCAAGTCATTGATGAACTCATAGATGAATTAGCTAGATCCAGTTGGTTTACCAAATTGGATCTCAGGACTGGTTATCACCAAATCATATTAGCAACAGGTGAAAAATACAAAACAACCTTTCAAATTCATTCTGGACATTATGAATTCAGAGTTATGGCTTTTGGACTCTTAGGTGCCCCTAACACCTTCCAAGGAGCAATGAACACTACTCTGGTACCCTTGTTAAGGAAGTGTGTTCTTGTGTTCTTTGATGACATTTTGATCTATAGCCAAACTCTACAAGACCATGTTGATCATCTCAAACTTGTGTTGCACTCCTAACTCAGGACCATTGGCAAATAAAGAGCTCTAAATGCTCTTTTGCTCAAAGGCAAATAGCTTATTTGGGGCATGTTATTTCTGAACAAGGAATCATTACTAATGAATTAAAGATTCAAGCAATTAAGGAAAGGACAACTCCTATTAATCTAAAGCAGCTCAAAAGTTTTTTGGGTCTAGCTGGGTATTACAAAAAGTTTTTGAGACACTTTGCCATTATTAGTAAACCACTGACTCAACTTCTCTAGAAAAATATTATATTTCATTGGACATCAACACATGACACTGCCTTCATCGCACTTAAGCAAGCTCTTAGCGATGCACCTATGCTAGCACTGCCACATTTTAGCAAGCAATTTTAGATTGAAATTGATGCCAGTGATCAAGGAGTTGCGGCAATTTTGCTGCAAGGTGGTCATCCCTTAGCTTTCATTAGCAAGGCTTTAGGCCCTAAAATTGGAGAGCTTTCCACTTATGAAAAAGATTTCCTTGCCATTTTGGTTGCTATCCATCAGTGGAGGTCTTGTTTACAATTGGCAGAGTTTATCATATATTCAGACCAAAAAAGTCTCACACACCTAACTCATCAAAGACTTCATACACCTTGGCAGCATAAAGTATTTTCCATATTAATTGGGTTAAAATTTAAATTATGTACAAGAAAGGATTAAAGAATAGAGTGGCTGATGCATTATCTAGACATCCTGATCCTCCTGCCCAGCTATTGTCTACATCTGTGTGTAATCCAGTTTGATTGGATGCAGTAAGATCAAGCTATTAATCTGATTAGAGATCTAGATGGAGCGGGGCAGGGCGGGTTTTGCCTCCACCTACCCCCACCCGCATGTCACCCGCCCCGCCCCGACCCGAGACTGGGTGAATTTTTTTGTTGCCCCGCCCCGCCCCGCCCCATGGAGCCCTAATTTTGACCTGGCCCGTCCCGCCCCCCCCCCCCAATTAAAATCTTTAAAAGTTCTAGATCAAATTTAATTAGAATATAATAGCTACCAAACATACAAATCAATAAAAAGTCGCATCTAAGGTTCACAAGACCTAACATAATATGATAATAGTTACATATATGCATTAGTTTACTAAAAGTTTCATTACAAAAGGATAATAAAATTCTTAATAAACCACTAATCGTGCACATAACATGTACTCCGGGGCGGAATGGGGCGTGGCAGATCTTGACCCGTCCCTGCCCCGTCTTGCCCTGTCCTAACCGGTGCCCCGCCCCGTCTTGGCCCAACCAGGACGGGGCGGATGGAGACCCGGTGGGTTTGGTGAGGACTTAGACCCGTAAATCTGATCCTAAAGCTCAACAAATGTTGGCAGCCCTCTCCATTGATCATGTTGTTGTGCCACAGTTCGCATTCAAGGATGGACTCCTAAGGTATAAAAATGGAATATGGATTGGTGATAATGCAGACTTACATATACAGATCATTTCAGCTATACATAGCTCTGCAGTAGGAGGTCATTCAGGGTTCTTGTGACTTACAGAAGACTTAAGCAAATATTTGCTTGGAAAGGTATGTAGGCATCAACTCATGCTTTTGTTCAATTCTACCTCATATGTCAGCAAGCCAACTTGATGGATCAAGGTACCCTGGCCTGTTGGACCCTTTACTAGTTCCTACTGATTCTTGGCAAATTATTTCCATGAATTTCATTGAAGGTTTGCCAAGATCTAGATCAACCAACTGCATAATGGTAGTAGTGGACAAATTTTCGAAGTATGGGAATTTTATACCATTGCTCCCCACATTTACAGTAGTGACAGTTGATCAATTGTTAATGAACGATGTGTATAAACTGCATTGGTTGCCTATGTCCATAATTTCTGACAGAGACCACATTTGTACAAGTAGGTTTTGGCAGGAGCTCTTTAAATTGGCAGATGTTAAGCTCAGCTTATCATCCTCAATTTGATGGATAGACTGAGTGTGTAAATCAATGCTTTGAAACATTTTTGCACTGCTTTGTCATACTTGTCCTAAGCAATGGATCAAATGGTTGCCACCGCTGAATATTGGTACAACACAAGCTATCACTCAGCTATTCAATGTTCTCCCTTTGAGGTACTGTATGGACATTAACCAAGGCATTTTGGCGTTGATTCATCTATAATCTCTCCATTGTCAGATGTGGATGCATGGTTATCTGAAAGATAATTGATGCAGCAACTTATCAGGCAACACCTCCTTTGAGCTCAAATGCGCATGAAGCATCAAGCTAATAAGAGAAGGTCAGAATGCTCCTTTGACATAAATGATTGGGTATTCCTCAAACTTCAACCATGCAGTCCTCTCTATCCAACCAATCTTGTCAGAAGTTGGCATTCAAATACTATAGACCTTATAAAGTCTTGGAGAAAATTAGCAAGGTGGCATACAAGTTGCGGTTGCCTCCACACAGTACCATTCATCCCATTTTTCATGTCTCCCAACTAAAGAAGGCAATCGGCAAGCATCAGGTCATTCCTGTGTTACCTAACGCTTCTATTCAGTTTCAGCTTCCTGAAGAAATTTTGTAGCAGCAGGTGATCCGATGCGGCGACAAATCAATCCATGCTGGTGAAGTCGCCTGCTAAATTGGCTTCATGGGAAAATACTGAAGCTCTACACCAAGCTTTTCCCTTTGCTCCTGCTTGGGTCAAGCAGGGTTTCAAGCCCCAAGGAATGTCAGTGATGTTGTTGCCGATCCAACAAGAGAGGGCAACAACAACGAACAGAGCACACAGCTGTTGGTGTGGGAGAAAAGCAAGCAGGCCAAGTGAAGCGACCTGAAGTACCATGGGTCGAGCTGGATCTGTAATGTGTGTGTGGGCTTAGCCCGTGAGTGAGTTGTTGTGTTGAAATCACATAGCGCGTGCGTGCGTTATTAGCTACTGCTAGGCTGGAGGGAAGGGGCATGTAATGACAAAGGACCTGCCTTCCTCCCCACACTATCTCCTCCTCTGAACTCTGAAACTCGTCAATGAAATACCTCTGAGTTTGTCCCAATCTTTCTTCTGGCCTATCCGATTCTCACTCCTCTCTTCTTAGCTGCTACCCGATGCTAACAGAGGGGTTGAAGGCGTGAGGCTGCGACTCCACCTATCAGAGCTCAAATTCTAGTGCCTATGATTTACATACACGTTTTTAGCGATTTATTTATATACGGATGATAGGGGACCCACTCACTAGTGTGTGAGTAGGGTGTACGTGCGTGGTGGTGTATGCGCATGCAGAATCCTTTTAATAATAAAAAAAAGATCTACCACGCTTATTTTGGGTAGCCAAATTAGAATGATGAAATTTAATTAGAACCATTAGAGTTCTATAAGCAAATTCAATTGTACTTTCAATCACATATATTATAGTTGTATGGCAAATACAATTGAGTTTTCGAATCTAGCCGTGCAATTGAGCGGGCTATTCAGCTAGGATATATATATATATTTTTTCAAGATAGGCTCATGTGCACTTTATATGATTACAACTTCATTTCAGGATAGGAAAAAATAAAAGAAAAAGGGAAAGAAAGCCCTAAATCCCAGAAGAAAAGGGGGCCTAGCTTGGAGCGGTGCGTCCATGCTCCAAACTTAACCTGAAAGTAATTTGAAAGTACAAGCCAAAGGGTTATAATTATTAATTCAAGCGGCACATATAGTCATGCTCCTATGCTTAACGGTTGCAGCAGTGCGAGCCATGGTTGGGCCCTGATTTCACGGCACCGATTATCTTCGTCACCATAATGATCCCGTCGCCCAGCCACCCATCGGTCCCGTCCCCCTCCAGCGGCCTCGCCGCCGAAGCGAGGACGCTCAAGATGTGCACCAAGAACAGGAGCACCGCCACCACCTTCACCATCTTCGCGGTCATCGCCATAGGTGACTGGATGAGAGAGAGATCTTGCTTCTAAGTTTGAGGTTTAGTGCTTCTTGCAATTAATGTGTTTTTGCATGGTGAGCTCGCGCGTTTATATAGCTGCACCCTGCACTAGGGGCATCGGTTCTGTCGTCCAATGCATGGCTTCAAGTCCTTTGTTCCGGCCCGCTGCTAGTTTTACACTAGATTTCGGTTTGTTCTGAAGGATTAAACGCAAGTGTGTAACAGCAGCGAATTCCGTGCGGGACTCGTTTAATTTCTTGACACTTCGATTTAGTCCTTCCACGCGGTGTTTAAAATGGCCGATCGGTAGACTTTGGTTTTGGAATAGTTCGTGCCTGCTGGACTGGCTCCTGAGTCCTGAGTCTTCCGGAGGACCAAGAGTCCCAGAACTTGCCGAAGTCAAACCAAGTTTGTACGTAGGAAGAGGCAGCTATGTGTCCTTGGCTTTGGAATGTGCAAGTGCAAAGATTGTCAGGTGAAATTTAAACAGATGCTCTCTTATGGGATTATTTGGTTTTGCTGCAGATTCGTGCACAGATATGCAGCGAAAGATCAATTATTCAGCATCCTCTCCTTCCCTATATCTCCTTTGGAGTTAGATAAATTCTTCTGTCAAACGAAACAGGATGGAGAAGCAAGAGACGACGACCACACACTCTGCGAAGCTTTTGGCCGGCTGCTTCTTTCAACTATGAGAACAAAGCTAAGAGAGTCCGTGAAAGACTCGTCCATAGTTTTCGTTCTTCCATTTTTGGAGACCGTCATCGTCTGATTTCTAACGAGCATTAGGTCAAACAAAATAATATGATTTTTTTTCAACGAGAAGATGTGATGAGATATTGGACACACACTAATTCCAGCCAGAACTCGATCATCAATGAATACAACAAGTGACTGTACTAATACTTTCATTAGTAAACTTATATTCAAAATGAATGATTCGCCGCGGCTACTTGTGAAGCACGAATCTATAACACGTAAACTGAATAAATAAATAATTTTTTATCCGTCAGGCATGCAGGAACCCCGTCTGAGAGACCGAAAGTGCAACCAACGCGAAACGCAGCTGGACCGACTGAACGGGAAGGAAATTCTGTGAGACCTGTTCTCACAGAAAGACCCTCATCTCTGCGTGACACGTATCCTGTACTTCTCTCATATATATTCAATCAGACCGTTGGATCCAGAACGAACGGTGTAGATCAGGGTCTCACAGAGGTCTTTCTGCAGAGGGTCTCATATAATTTTTTTCCGACTGACCGAGTCTCAGATAATGAATCAGTGTCTCTCTATGGCATGCAGAAAATTAACATATATAAATATAGTTTTCTTTTTACCAAGGCACAAATATAGTTCACGTAAGTACGTACGTAACACCAACAATACGTAAGAGGTGATGTCAACAAAGTTATATGCAGAAGACGACGTAGACACACGAAAACAAAAGGAAGGAAAAGAGATCACGTGACAAGCCCATTATCATCGGTTTTTGAACCGTAAGTGATTCTCCAATAATGATAATTCGGGATATTGTCACCGGTTATAGAACAGACAGTGTTAACAAATAGAAACCGTCAATATAATGATAATATGCTACATGATCGAGTTATTATAGAGCCAAAAAAGAAAAAAAGATCGCATGTACATGTACCCTCCCTTCCCTCCGGAGTCATAAGTCACCTAATTTTTCATGTAAAATATGCGCTCGGGCATTTCCTAGGAATCGAATACACGGCCTCTTGACTGTTGTGCTTGCGTATCCCCTAAAGACGCTAGCTAGAAATTTAATGGACACAACCATCTTTGAGATCAATGGGACTAAAAACCATCTTGCCACAAGCATTTTCCGACTAAAATAGTCATCCTCACTATAGCGTCGATCGTCCTCACAATGTTCCTTCTGATGGCTCTCTATCACTCTCTGTAGATCATGCTGATCATGAGGGATGCAGTTTTTTAGGTCTTCCTTGTTCCTGCGCCTATGAATAGGGCAGTTACAGCCTGGCCCGCAAGACTGTGCTTGACCCCGACCGCCCCAGCTTCCCATCTGCGATTACTCAACTCGGGGATGTCTGCATCCGTGGCTCCTCGAATCGGTGCCTTGCCGACTCGGGTGCCTAGAACTGCTAGGGTTATTTACTCGAGTAGCCTGGATTTGAGCCGCATCGAGTAAAGTCTTCACTTGATTGAGCACAAGGTTTAAGGATTCGCTAGATCCAACTCAGGGAAGGATCTTAAAACCAGATGAGCACCCTGGACGTTAGCCTCTGGAGTACTGAAGACACCACAGCCAAGGCTTGCCTACGGCTAAGTCGATGAAGCCTCATGACAGTTGTCCTGAGAACATCCGTTCCTCAATCTCGGAATCTCGGGTACCCACATGAAGTAGTCGTTAAGACCAGAGGGCACCTGACCTTCTGCGATTCATCGATGATTAGTAGTATTAGGAGCTAACTGGGTACCAGCCACAAAAGTTCCTTGTAGTATATCTCCAATGATGCTGGTACCATGGGCGGTGGCTGCCCCTGCTGGGTCCGCGGGAATCATGGCGCTGTTATTCTCTATGGCGTTTTGATCTACTACCATTGGGTTGTCGGGTGGGGTTCTGACTCCTCAAGCCATGAACACGAATCGATCCGTTCGGCTGCTCTGGCTATCGATCGAGTTGTCATTGCCACTCTCCTGATCCTCGTCCTTACTGTCGGTGTCCATGTATTGGAGAACATTAGGTTCCTTGTGATCCCAGTCGAGATGTCCCACCTCACGGTATGCGTCCAATGGGCTAGACTCGAGAATACTAGTGTGGATCAGTCCACCTTCATTGTCCCAGCGGAAAACCATAGCTCCAAAGAGGATCTCAGATCCAGCAGGAGGCGATGAGAAGATGGCTTCCACCAACTCAAAGTGGTCGTAGAAAAAGTCGTCAAAGAAACCAGCGCGGATGTGAACTCAAGACATGATCAATCCTAAAAAGCAAAAGAAGTCCCCTACCTGGTGAGCCAACTTTTGAAGATTTGTTCCTAACAATATGTCTTTAATTGACTAGAGTACCTACGAGATCACGGATTGAACATGAATCGAGACACACAATGTAGATAGATTTGAGCCTTCGGAAGGAGTAATACCCTACGTCCTATTTGGATATTGCTGCAGTATATTGATCAACTCGAGTACAAGCAATGTGGCTAGACATATGATAGGGAGTAGCTCGGATCTAGGCTAATCTAGGGTTGAAGTCACCGAGTATCTCATATGCTAGGATCTTAGTGCTTGCGTTGAAATGTGTATGTCTTGATCTGGCTTGAGTTTTTCTCCCTCTCATGGGAGTCTGGGTCCCCGCCTTATATAGGGATAATGCATCGCCTCCTATCCAGCTGTAATCAATAGGGAGCCCTTCATCTTGTCCACAACGACAAAGAAGATGTATCCGACTTGGATATTAGTCTTTCTCGAGTTGGGCAACCAATTGAGACATTCCTAATATACGTTGTCTAGATTTCTGGGTGTATCAGGTACCACAGATTCGATTTTGTAGTATACGAATTTGTTATATATTTGCACAGCATACCCTGTCCATATACATTGAACTTCTTATGCGTATATACCCCATAGTCAGATATTCGACACTCCGTAGATATGGAAGATGTCAAGCTAGGATAGTTCGTGGTAGGGGTGGAAACAGATCGGATATGAATCGAATAGTCCATTTTTCACATTGCTACTTACATTTTAATGCGAATACGAATACGAATCCGAATATCCTCAAATGCAAATACAAATCGGATTATTCGAATCAGAATCTACATTCGAATACGTATTAGACTCAGTTGTATGTGAACATCATATAGCTTCAATGACAAATTGTGAAATAATAAATTTATTTGACACGAGCACGATGTCAATTCAATATAAAAATTTTATTTTTAGTGGATTAATTGATCATTTACCTTAAGGTATAGAGCCACTTTTAGTAAAATACCGTAGCTTTAGATGATTTTGGACCATAGATGGGAGATGAAAGGGTCAGATTTATCACTACATCATACGTGATACAATATCAAATAATAAAATTAAAGGTAGGATGAAATAATTAAGTAAGAGAATAAGATAAAATAATAGAACTTTATGTTTCTTATATTTATATTTCATAGAAGTATTTCTATATATTCGGATATGGATAATATCCATATCCATTATGTGAAAATGGACTTAGATATATGCATATTTATATCTGGGAAACAAATTCAGATATATTCATATTCGTATCCATCTGTTAATCAGATATGAATTTTTCTTACTATATTATATTTGGCCAAATATAAATATCAGATAATATAAATATTTGCTACCTATTTTTCACCTCTAGTTGGTGGCACAAACTTGGGAAATCTTGTGAAAAAGTACCGGATGAGCCACGCCTCGTAAAACTTTTTTCTTCTCTCTGATGAACTCTGCATTCAATGTGGTCACTTCAAGGACACAGAGAGCAAGACAGGGCCTTTGTCAGGAATACCGATGTTGAGGGCAAAAAAAAAAAAAAGGCAAGCTATATGTATTACGTGTCTGCGGCTTTGAAAACTAGTTATGATCATTAATCAGGCATTAGTCGATTGCATTTAGCTTTGATTCCGGGCATTAGCACTTGCTGATAATATTCTTAAAATCTATAGAAGGTGTAATGTTCAGTTTCGATTAGTCAACTGTAATTAGCATGATTTTGGGCATTAGTGCTGGCTGGTTAATGTTCTTTTGTTTCAAGCTCACGTTAGTTCAATTCTGAAAGATAACCAACTAAGGAATGTATTTGTGGCACTTGAACCGAGTAATTAATGTTGGCTAATCAAATTTGAAACTAACCAGCTTATGGCAATATAAAATCGGATTGCATAGCCTTCAGTTGGGAAAGTCTAAGATGCGGGTGTAGATGTTCAGAGATATGCCAAAATAGTGTTCGGTTTGTAGTAGCCGATTGCAATTGATATGATTCCAAATATTAGTGCAGGGTAGTTAAAGTTGGGAAACGGGTAGGCTAAGTTAGGATAAATTAAATTTCTCTATCACGTTTAACCAGGAAATCATGCGAGTAGAGGATCATAGATCGTTACCACTAGATGTGCAGTGCAGTGGAAGAAGAGTCATGCGCGTCCACGAAGAGAAAGTAGTCAATCATGTCAATCACCATGTCAACCACGAAGATGAAGTAGTCGATCTCATTGTAGTGACCTTGCCGCCGATTAGCACTGCAACAACGGCAACAGCACTTCCACGGTATCTACACGTACAGGGATGAAACACCTTACGCCAGTGTGCTAGCACCGTGCCCGACTAGGGTTTCGTAGGGAGTTTGAGAAGAGGTGACGGCCAGGGTTTTAGTGGTCGAATCAACTATTGCACCCACGGCTCGTGCCTCATTTTATAGAGTACGCTAATTGGCCTTTAATCACATTAAAACTCATCGTGACTCTAAACCCTAATGGATATTTAATCATATTAAATCTCACTTGCAGATCAAGTCTGCATATATGATCGCCTCTAGGATATATCACCAACAATCTATTTAAGTGTGTGACCCGTTAGGTTCATGTGTAAACAGCCGCTATCTGAAAACCATTTTCGAATTGCAAGTCAATAGTGGTACGTAGCAGGTTATATTGACTCCCGAATGCACACAAAGATCATATCGGCTGAATCTTGATATACTCATGCACTAATTCCTTTACTACATGATAACAGTCAAGCTCATGGCGAGATGCGTGCCACCCTTGTGATAGCTCGACCATTCACTCGTTCTCATAGTGGATTACTATCTTGTGATCAACTCTTTAATTATATTGGCATAGCCATGCACTTTCTTAATCCATCCACATCGAGGGGCCCAGAGATATCTCTCCCGTTATCTAGGAGGGGTAAATTCCATCTTGATTGCGCGATTTATGCTTTTATTGCCTCCCAGACTTATCATTCTTACTTAAGCTTAAGATCAAGACATAATAGTTGGGCACTGGCATTCTCACAGGCTATTGTAAGAGGAGAGAATCGCACCTTTGATAAAAATAGTCTTTACAAGTAAAAATCATATCTCAAGACATAATTCATATGCTACCCGAAAGCTATCTTTATAACTATCCAGTTACATAGTAGTATATGAAAGCCCCTAAGTGTTATTTCACATTCTGGGAATCAACGATGATCTCAAGTCAAAGGATTCTGCAGGTACACTATTTGAGACTCATCGTAGTAGTGTTTCAAGGTGCGTCAATTCAACACCATGTTCTCTAACATGTGTCCATATTATTGATTCGATATCTCCATATCTATGATCCATGGAACATGATCATCTATCAGTCAATGTGCTAATCTATGAATCATTATTGTCCCATATAATAATATGAGATTAGGGATCATTTAGAATAACATCATAAAAAAAAAGAGTTTCACAAATAAGTCACATACTTGCTGATCAATGTAAATGATAATTATTCAAAGAACCAAATAAACGATGATTCAAAAATACATAAGCATAGGCATCATAAAAACTCTCACATGCACTAGACTCAATCATGCAGGTATCTAATACTCAGAGCTCATGTGCGCCTTATGCTTGGGCTACGAAGAGGCTTCGTCAATGGATCAGCAATATTCGAATCCATGTGCACCTTGCATATCTTCACATCACCTCTATCTATGATCTCTCAAATAAGGTGATAGTGTCGTAGTATGTACTTCGACTTCTGGAGAGACATAGGCTCCTCGGCATGTGCAATGGCTCCACTATTATCACAATGGAGGTCCATTGGACTAGATGCACTAGGCACCACACCTAACTCAGAAACAAACTTTCTGGTCCAAACAACCTCCTTTGTAGCTTCAGAAGCTGCTGTGCATTTGGCCTCTATTGTTGAATCGGCAACCATTTCTTGTTTGGAACTTTTTCAACTCATCACGCCTCCATTAAGGCAAAACACAAATCCAGACTGTGATCTGAAATCGTCCTTATCTGTTTGAAAGCTAGCATTAGTGTAACCATTTACAATGAGCTCCTCTTCACCTCCATAGACCAGGAACATATCCCTAGTTCTTCTGAAGTACTTCAGGATATTCTTAGCTGCTACCCAGTGAGCTTCACCTGGGTTTGATTGGTATCTACTCATAACACTTAGATCATAGGAAACATTTAGGCGTGTACAAAGCATGGCATACATGATTGACCTGATAGCGTGAGCATACGAGATCGCACTCATCCTCTCAAGCTTATCAGGTGTCGTAGGACACTAACTCTTGCTAAGAGTGATGCCTTGTTACATTAGCAAGGAACCATTTTTGCAACTATGTATGTTGAACATTTCAATACCTTCTCAATGTACGTACTCTGACTTAATCCGATCAACTTTCTTGACCTATATCTATACATCTTTATGCCCAATATGTATGCCGCCTCTCCTAGATCCTTCATTGATAAACTCTTTTGCAATGAAGATTTGACAATATCAAGCATGGGAATATCATTCCTGATCAACAATATGTCATCTACATATAAGACCAGAAACACACGTGCGCTCTTACTACCCTTTTTGCAAACACAAGACTCTTCTTCATTCTTGATAAAGCCAAATCCATTGACTACTTCATCAAGATAAAGGCTCCAACTCTGAGATGCTTCCTTCAGCCTATAGATGGACTTTTGAAGCTTGCATATCTTCCTAGTATCTTTCGGATCGACAAAACCTTTCGGATGTACCATGTACACATCCTCACTTAGGTTTCAATTAAAAAATTTGTTTTGACATCCATTTGTCATATCTCATAGTCGAAATATGCAGCAATCACTACGAGAATCCGCATAGAGTTTAGCATTGCGACGGCCGAAAATGTTTCATCATAATCAACGCCTTGAATTTGCTTGAAACCTTTAGCCACCAATCGTGATTTATAGGTATGAACGTTTCCATCCATGTCTATCTTTTTCTTAAAAAATCATTTATACTTAATGGTTTTTACACCATTCAGCGGATCAACCAAGTCCCAAACTTGATTCTCTCGCATGGATTCTAATTTGGATCTCATGGTTCCAAGCCATTTCTCAGAGTTCGATCCCACCATTGCTTTCGTATAATTATTGGGCTCATCATTGTCCTACAACAATATATTGTGCTGCCCTGTGGTTAGGAGTGTGAACCATTCAGTTGCGCGACATGCCTTTTCAGACCTACATCGGGCTGATGGCTCAACAACAGATTCTACAACATCTTGCACATCCTATTGAGATTTAGTAGGAGCTGAAACTCTTCCTAATATTTACTGAATTTCTTCGAGTTGCAACGTACTCCCACTAACTCTCTTTAAGAGAAACTCTTTCTCCAAAAAGACACTATTCTGGGCAACAAACAATTTGCTTCTTCCCTATCATAAAAATAATATCTTTTAATTTCCTTAGGATACCCCACAAAGAAGCACTTGTCATATTTGAGTGTGAGCTTATCGGACGTCAAACATTTTACATAAGCCTCACAACTCCATATCTTAAGAAAATACCACGCGGGACACTTCCCAGTCCATATCTCATACGGCGTCTTCTCTACAGCTTTAGAAGGAACCCAGTTTAATGTAAACGCAGTAGTTCTAGAGCGTATCCCTAGAAGGACAATAGAACATCAGATTGACTCATCATGGACCGGACCATGTCTAACAAGGTTCGGTTCCTCTATTCGGATACCCGATTCCATTGAGGCGTTCCTGGCGGAGTCCACTGTGGAACAATTGCACATTACTTTAGATGATCATCAAACTCATGACCCAAATATTCATCGCCATGATTTGATCATAGAAATTTAATTGCCTTGCACATGATTTTGTATCTCATTGTGGAACTCTTTGAACTTTTCAAAAGCTCATAAAGTAGATGTAACCATATCTACTAAAATTGTCGATGAAAGTAATGAAGTACTGAAAACCACCTCTAGCAGTAGAACTCATTGGTCCACATACATCTGTATGTACAAGGGCCAACAATTCATTCGTCCTCTCACTTTGACCAGTGAAAGACGTCTTAGTCATCTTGCCAAGTAAACAAGATTCGCATATATCAAATGATTCGAAATCAAATGAATCTATGAGACCATCTTTATGGAGCTTCTCCATACGCCTCTTATTTATATGACCCAAGCGACAATGCCAAACATAAGTGGGATTCAAATTACTAGGCCAAAGACTCTTTGCATTAATGTTATAGACAGAGACATCCTCGAGATCTAGAATATAGAGTCTATTCACTAGTAGACAACAAAAATAGAACAAGTCATTTAAATAAATTGAACAACACCTTTCTTTATTATAACTTCGAAACTACAATCTTCTTCCAAACATGAAGAAGAAATAATGTTCTACCCAAGGCCGGAACATAATTACAATTATTTAATTCTAAAACTAATCCTGAGGGTAATGACAAGGGGTAAGTGCCAACAGCCAGCGCGGCAACCTTTGCTCCATTACCGACAGGATTATCCACCTTGCCTCTTGCAATACTTCTAGTCCTTCGTAGTCCCTACAATGATTTGCAAGTATCAATCATCGCACCGATATCAATTACCCATGAATCATTAGGACGAATAGAATGATTAATTTTAATAACATTTATACCTGAAGTGGAAGTCTCACTTCCACTATTCTTCTTGAGTTCTTCCAAGTACAGCTTGCAGTTTCTCCGCCAATGACCAAGCTTGTGGTAGTGGTGGCAAGCATCATTAGCAGCAGGGCTAGCCTTGGACTTTCCAACAGGTTTAGGCTTAGAGCTTGAGATCTCATCCGAAGTCTTAGCCTTGGCCTTGCGCTTTCTCTTCTTACTATCCTTCTGAACCATCGTCACATAACTAGAGCTTTTCTTAATGTTTTCCTCAGTAGTCTTTAGCATCTCATGCAATTCAGCCATGCTTTTCTCTATGCTACTCATATGAAAGTTCAGAATAAATAGCTCGAAGCTCATAGGGAGCGACTAGAGAATCACATCAGTAGCTAACTCTGGGCTAAGGTGAAAATCAAAGTTTTTCAGACTTTCAATGTAACCAATCATTTTGATCATACGAGGACTGACTGGGCTACCCTCTGCCAACCTGCATACAAACAAGGACTTTAAGGTGTTGTACCTCTCAGCCCTAGCTTGGTTCTCAAACATACCACAGAGTCCCACAATCATATTGTAAGTATCTGTATTCTCATATTGCTTCTAAAGCTAAGAGTTCATTATGGCAAGCATGAGACAACTAACATCAAGTGCATCATTAGTGTGCTTCTCATAAGCCCGCTTTTCAGCGGCTGTGGCACCCTTTTCTGGTTCAAGGGGATAGGGAACCTCTAGAACGTATTCATTTTTCTCTTGCTTGAGAACAATTCTTAGATTATGAGACCAATCACTAAATTTTGTTCAAGAAAGCTTTTCTTTTTCAAGAATCGATCGCAAGTTAAAACTGAAAGCGTACTAGTGATAGGTGCCATAATCTACAACAAAAAACAAATATACAAATTCAGTACTAAGTTTATGTGAATCTTCTATTAAATAATTTAATAAAAGATGCTCCACTATATGTTTTACAACCGTTTTTTCTCTAACGATATATAGTGTTCCAAGATCTATATTCATCTAAGTTATAGTGAGCTTTGGCATCACCCGCTAGAAATCTAGTGACGCAGGTAAGTAATAACTTGCTAATCACATCCCTATGTGACTCTTATTTGTTGAGTGGCATCGAATGCCCCGGCGCCTAACACTATGCCGTAAAGCCCAAAACTGTTTTGATAGTTTTCTTAAGTAAGCTAATACTATACTACAGATGTTCGACATCTATCTCATTTAATAAGATAGTTGAAGGTACCCTAATTTGGTAGACCTACCACATAACGATCAAATTTTAATAGGTGCAGTTATTGAAAGGGCATCAATTACTCTTAATTTTTCTGATGGAAATAATTCTATCATAATAATCGTATCCACCACATATAAAATATGAAAGAATAGTATGACAGAAACATAAAAAGCATTACAGATAATCAGATTAACTGTAACATAGTATGACCCTTCCCATAGTGATCTCCATTGTCAAGCTTCCTGTTCTTATAGCCATCGTGCTTGAAGGTTCCATGATCATATACTAAGCTACTACACCTAATAGCTAGCAATGAATTACATGATAATATCAAGCATCATATATCGACACGCATGCCATTATACAATAACATAACATCCTTAGACTGCAATTAACCATGACACACAAGCCACAAAATTACATACATACATCACATAGATAATAAGGTCATAATAGTCACATCATTCTCTGCCAAAATAAGTTAAACATAGAATCGAATTCTAATGTTGTAATGTGAATATGTTATTATAGCAATTTATGTATTTACGCTACACAACTCTCAGAGATACATAGATCGTATTTATGAAATCGCTATGAAAATCTCATCGGATTGATCATATCAAGCCGATTATGAGTCATTCACAATGCCTCAAGTTCTACTAGATCAATCATATTGATCATCGCATGCGGTTTTCTGGAAATGACGACAACACATATAACACTGATCTGCTGTTCTTCTAGCCATGTAGTGGTGCGCGCTGTTAGCCCCGATGGTGATTCCAGCCGGTAGGGGAAAGTCGCACGCGTAGCCAGGTGGGAGAGCGAACTAATCTTTTGGTCATATGGTTCCATCGATTCACACCTCATTGACCCCTATTACATCAAACTATGCATCACTCGATTCATCACATGAACCGATCATAAGGACACCAATAGATCCAATATATTACAACAACATATCAACTATATGTGACCGATCCAGTTAAAAACTGTGTATGTAGGCTCTGATACTACTGTTGATGAACGAGTAGGCTACGCTAGGACAAATCAAATTTCTCTACCACGTTCAACCAGAAAATCATGCGAGTAAGGGATCATGAATCGTTACCTTTAGACGCACAATGCAGCAGAAGAAGAGTCATGCGCGTTCACGAAGAGGAAGTAGTCGGTCACGTCGACCACCTCGTCGACCACGAAGATGAAGTAGTCGATCTTGTCGTAGTTTCCTTGCCGCTGATCAGCACTACAGCAACGGTAGCAGCACCTCCACGGTATCCACACATACAAGGATGAAATATTGTACGCCGGTGTGCTAGCACCGCGCCCGACTAGGGTTTTATAGGGAGCTCGGGAAGAGGTGGTAGCCATGGTTTTGGTGGTCGAATCAACTATTGCACCAACAGCTCCTGCATCCTGTTATATAGATTATGCTAATAAATATTTAATCATATTAAAACTCATCATGACTCTAAATCCTAGTATATATTTAATTATATTAAATATCACTTATAAATCTAATCTACATATATCACTACTACAAAAATTATTTTTAGAGGCGGGTGATAACTCATTTTTACAAGCGTTTAGTGCTTCCGCCTGTGATCGAAGGCCTGTAGAAATAAATGATTTTCACATGCGCAAAAGTTACCGCCTGTGGAAATCTATTATCACAGGCGGTTCGCTTAAGGAACCGCCTGTGAAAATAGGTTTCCACAGGCGGTTCATTAAGCGGACCGCCTGTGATAGTCGGTCACTCAATCGATATTTTTTGAACCGAAAAAAAGTAAAAAAAAAACATTTTTGGACCGACCAGGAACCTCACGCGGTCAAAAGTCACGCGTTTTTTCCCGCGAAATACGCGCGCTACGCGATTTTTGGCACTCAAACTCGAAACCTGTCGGGTCGCGCGATCCCTCTCCACCATCACACCAGAGAACGACAACTGAACATTGAGCATATGTAATTCTTTTGATATCTGCAATCCGAAACTTTAAATGATTATTTGGGTATCTAAATGACCTCAAATGAAAAACTTTTCAACTACAAAGTTGTAGATCTCGTTGAGGGCTACAATTTTCATATAAATTTTATCCTCATCCGACTTTGTATAAAAAAGTTATAAATTTTTGAAAATAAGCTATCACCCATTTACACAGGTGGTTCCTTATACGGACCGTCTATAAAAATGTAGTCATTTTTACAGGCGGTTCATATAAGGAACCGCCTGTAAAAATATGTGACAGCTTATCTTCAAAAATTCATAACTTTTTCATACGAGGTCGGATGAGGATAAAGTTTATATGACAATTGTAGCCATTGATGAGATTTACAACTTTGTAGTTGAAAAGTTTTTCACAGGCGGTTCACATAAGGAACCGCCTGTGAAAATATATTTCCACAGGCGGTTCGTAACTGCAGGAGGCCTTCGTCAATTGTTCAGACGGTTTTTCAAATCAACCGTCTGTAGAAAATTATCCTAAAAATCTTAAAAAATAGTTTTTTATAGTGTATGATCACCTGTTAGACATATCACCAACGATTCCAACGAGAACTCCATCGTCAATGAATACAACAACTGACTGTACTAATACTTTCATTAGTATACTTATATTCAAAATGAATGATTCGCCGCGGCTACTTGTGAAGCACGAATCTATAACACGTAAACTGAAAAAATAAATAAAAATTTGTCCGTCAGGCAGGCAGGAATCCCGTCTGGGAGACCGGAAGTGCAGTCAGCGCGAAACGCAGCTGGACCGACTGACCGAGAATCAGTGTCTCGCTATGGCATGCAGAAAGATAACATAAATATATATGTAGTTTTCTTTCTACCAAGGCATAAATATAGTTCATGTAAGTACGTACGTAACACCAACAATACGTACTATTTGACGTCAACAAAGCTATGTGCAGAAGACGACGTAGAAGATCACACGGAAACAAAAGGAAGAAAAAGAGATCACGCGACAAGCCCGCTCAAACATTCCATTGTCTGTTCGGAACCGTAATTATCGTCGGTTCTGTTATAGAACAGACAGTGTTAACAAATAGAAACCACCAATATAATCAAGTTGTTTCGAAGCCAAAATAAAAATCACATGTACAGGGACCCTCCTCTCCATTAGGAGTCACAAGTCATATGATTCTTTTTACATGAAATACGTGCTCCGGCATTTCATAGGAATCGAACACATAATCTCTTGACTGTTGTGCCTGCACATCCCCTAAAGACGCTAGCTAGAAATTTAACGGACACGGCAATGTTTGAGATTCAAACTCTGGTGGACACGGCAAATCCAATATATACGCAAAGGCAAATATATATGCAAGTCAATTTATTCCAAAGAAATGAAGAAATCATATATTTACAAGCTTCAACTTTTTACAGTTACAACAGGGTTCATTCTAGTTCCAGCCAGGGTTCACAACATCATTTGAAACCCAAAAACCGGTTCCGGACGGTAACCGAAAATTCACAGTTATCACAAAAACTGCTCAAAATTCAGTGATAATTCATTTAAAATTCAATCGGCCAAATTTGTAATTCAAAGAAAAAATTAACTGAATCGACATTCGGTAACCGCATTTTCCGCATTGAACAGGTTACCGAGCGTAGTTGCCAATTTATCGACCGGTTTTTCTGCATTTTTCGCATTGCCCGCAGTTGCTGGTAACTGCTCAAATTTCACAATTTACCGAGCGCATTTGTCGAATTTTAGTGAAATTCAAAAAAAAAACCAAAAAATAGCTCAACCTTGTAAAATCAATAACTAATTCATCAGAGCTTCAAATCAAACAAAACAAATTTGTTGGTTTTCTTGTAACATGATCTACATGATAAAAATATTTATGATCATAAAAAGTTGATGTAGACAGGGCACAGCAATGGGGCATGGGGGCGTCGCTCAATTGGCGTACGTACGTACGGTCGCATGGCTTGAACTATTGTGTTGTTGGCTTCTCCTTTGTTGTAAAGGATGCGAACGCATGCAGCAGCCACGAAATTCGTGCGAGACTCGTTCAATTTCTTGACAGCTCGGTTTACATAGACATTTTTTGAACGGAAAGTTTACATATACTTGGTGCTGCCCACGCGGGGTTTAAAATGGCCTCATCGATGGACTTTGGTTCGTGAGTAGTTCTTGGTTTGCTGGACTGCTAGCAACACTACCACAGTGAGAGTTATCCTTGCACTCTTTTTATTACGGGTTCGATAATAATTGATAGTGGTAAGATATCATTATTATGTTTATAACTTGAACCGAGAGATCTAATATTGAACCGACAGATCTAATATTAAACCGTTAAAAACTAAAAATAATAGTCACTATCTCTCTTAATTCTAGTTACGAACCGACAGTGATCCTTATTACTGTCGGTTCATAAGCTCACTAACAGATCAATGATTGAGTCATTATAAACCAACAATGATATTCTTATTATACGCTAACCGTGGCCACGTGGCCACATTGCCCCGCTTCACATCTCCCTTCGGGCCCGAAAACGAGTGGCAATAAGTGGAGTGTTTAAGATTATGGCAATAAGATTATCTAAATGAGTGGTAGAAAACACATTCACTTCAAGATAGCTGTGTTTTCGTTATTCATTTAGATTTACTATTTGTCACTCGAGTTTGACAGCTTTGGATAGCACAAGATGTAAAATGTTTGTTGCAAAACTGCTCTATCAGAAGCTCTTCGACGCATGGGGATTTGAGATTAGATCCCCTAGTTGTAGAGCTCCTAGTAGAGGAGTTTTGCAAAGCAAGTGCCTATTTATCACTACGGATTCAAATTGTATTTTCACCAGTTATTTAGATTAAAAATATTCTACCATAAATATTTTGACATGGGTCTTTATCTCAAGTTTGAGATCAAACTTGAGATATATCCACGTACTGAAGAGCTCCTGGTAGAGTATTTTTTATATGTGAATAGATTATCACTGTCGGTTCAAGACATGAACCGACAATGATAGTTGAACGGTTATCACTATCGGTTGAAGCCTTGAACCGGCAATGATACTTACTATCATTGTCTGTTATGAAACTTACAATGATTATCTATGATAATCACTACCACTACTTTACTGTCGGTTCTAAACCAGCAGTGATATAAGTTTAAAACTAGCAGTGACAACCTATTCTGTAATAGTGCTGACTCCTGAGTCACCGGAGGAGGAAGAGTCCTAAAACTTGCATAAGGGTAACCAATTGAACATATTGATATATACTTCCTCCAGTCAAAAATACATGATGTTTTTGATTTTTCACGGTTTTTAACGTGCAACTTTGACCACTATTTTCTATTAGAATATATTCTAATATCTAATAAAATATAAAATTATGAAAGTATTTTTAAGACAACTCTACACGTATGATTTTAATGTTTCCAAACTAAATATTTTGGAAGCTATATTACGGTCAAAGCTTTAAAAGTTTGACGGGATCTTTATCAAAGGGTAAAATATTTATAACCGGAGGGAGTATATAGCTATGCATATAGTGTGCTGGCTTTTGGAGTTTGGAGGGCTTTCAGGTCAAAATAGATGTCCTCCTGTGGTTTAATTTGCTGGATATTCTTGCACACATAGACAACAAAAAACAATAAAATCCAAGTGGTCAGCCTCCTCTGCTTCCCCGTCATCTCCATCCTCATCCCCATCCTGAGCTAGTGTGATGGCGGCCACTGGCGGAGGGTAATGGAGACCAAACTGGGCCTTGGCCCCCCTTCTAAGTTGCTAAACATGTATTGAACTAGTATATATGTGAGTAAATTAAAGAGGAAAAAAGGGTTTGAATCTGATTGCTCAACGCAATGGACAGTTATATCAGACTTTCAAGACAAAGCTAGCTCTTACAAAAACGCATTTAGCTTTTATGTTGTTTTTAGCCTATTAGTTAGCCGTTGCTATTCCATTTAGCTTCCCTTTTTCTCTTCCAAAGCATAAGACTAGCAAGATCTCATGCATGTTAATGCGTTGTTTTGCACTTTTTTTCTCCTGTCGCACGGCTGCTCATCTATCTTGTCTTTAACATTTAATTTTTGCTCCTTGATTTTCAAAGTAGAAAAATAGCTTATTTGTTTTATAATGCGAGATGAATAGCAATGGCCTTTTTGGCCCCCCCTTGTTATCAGTTCACGCTCCGCCACTGATGGCGGCGGCCGGTGGGCACACAGCACAGCGGCGGTGGTGGAGCATCGCATCACTGCAGCGTGATGGCTGGGATACAGCAGCAGCAGGGACTAGACAGTGAAGGTAGCATGTTATACGTGTACACATGGAACAACGTACACAGGCTACGAACTACAAAATAGTTCCACAGATACAGTATCTATGTTATAACAAGGCTAAAGGAGCAAACGGTGGTTGGGATAAAGGCGGATACAAACTACAAATTAGTTCCACAGATATAGTATCTGTGTTATAACAAGGCTCAAGGGAAAAACGGTGGTTGGGATAAACGCAGATACGGATCTGTATACATGGGCCAGGTGACCCTAGTAAGCTTGTGAGAAAACACGAGCAATTCACTTATACTTCAATAGCGGGCAGCTGTGTTATGCTCAAACCAAGATTGTCGAGAATGTTGGGAGCCAAATCTAAAGGATTTAGTTGAAGTAAGTGTTGACAATTAGTAAATTGCCTATCTTACGAATATGTAATGAAAGTAGGGGATACTCTCTTTTGCCGAATCAAACATCAGAAGACAGAGATTTATACAGGTTCAGACCTTTCAAAGGATAATAGCTTTACATCCTATGTTCTTGTATTGATCTTCGAAGGTTTAGGCTTTTCGAAGGATAATAATTTTATGTCATGTGTTCTTGTATTGATCTTCGAGACAGATTATAAGAGAGGTCTTTGCTAGCCTAGATGGGATGTGAACCTAGTCGAAGGCTCCTCGTGCATTGTCTCAGTGAGATGTCAATGTAGACTGTGATTGCAGAAGGCTTGTGTGTTGTGGCTTATTGCGAATTGTAACTTGCTTCTGGCATGTCCTCTGTAAGGTTGTTCTGTGTGTGTAATTGATTGTTTGGTTGATTATGTGAGCTAATGTAAAAATATATATATTGTATAAGTATATATACATGTATATATACAAGCGAAATATAGAATTAGGGTAAAAGGAAAAAAGAAAAGATGTTCAAGTCAAATAGGCCGAAGCCCATCTCCCTTCCCTCCCTCCTTTTCTCTCCGGTCCGGCACTGCGTAGCCGTCTCTTTCTCCTCCTCTCTCTTTGTTTCTCTAGGTTGTAGCCCACCCCATCAGGCGGCCCACCTGACCATCTTCTTCCTCCAGCTCGCCCTCCCTCTCTCTCGCACTGTCGAGCCACGCCTCTATGGTGAAGTCTGAGCCAGCCATAAGGATTTGGACAAGTCTGATGTGCATACAGAGGAGGACATATTCTAGAAGCTCGCCACCAAAAGAGATGCGAAGAACACAACAAGGTCGCTTTATCTCTAACGGATTGGTTTCAAATCAAGTTCAAGACACGTCATCGCCGTTCATATCGAGTTTGAGCCCCTCACGAGCTTTATCTCTTCCGGGTAATAAAGCAACTGAGACCCCTCCTCTAGAGCATCCCAAAGCTAGCCACCGGTTTTGAGCTCTAGGGCCGCCGCATAGCCTTGTTGTCACCGAAGCTGGTGAAGAATGCCAACGCCCTCGATCTCAGTCATCATAGCTCAATTGCTGTCACTGAAGGGTTCATTAGCATCACGGGAGCACAAATAAGATTTCCAAGCCAAGCTCTACCACCAATTGACACCGGAGCACCACCCATGACACTGACTGAGGAGCATCGCCATCGTGTACCGCCGCTGACCTAGAGAGAGGCTTCCCCAAGCTTCAACATGAGTCTAGGTGAGTTCCTCGCAATCTTATTGCAAGTTGTGACTTGCTTCTGGCTTGTCCTCCACAGGGTCCCTTGGCTCCATATATATATGGGGGTTGCCGTGTAGCATCCGGACTCTTTTCTGGGTAGGATTATTGTCCTTAAACTTAAGGATAGATTTCCTTATTTAAGTGATATCCTGGCACCTGCGAGCAGTTTCAATACGTCCAGGGACTCCTTTTCCATATACAGACGTATGCTCCAAGAATCCATAAAACCCTAGGGGAATCGTATATGTATAGGACAGTCATATACGGTAGTTTTATACTACTCATCGTCAGTATGAAATCAAACTTGAAATTTAGTAGAGCAATTGAGTGTATATCAAAGATAGTATATTTGGTATACACTTTTTATATGCCATTGACTTGTTGGGAATTACTGTTTGGTGGTGTTTTGTTGCTAATTTAATTTCATGCTCGGGGAATATTCAAATTGCACTAGAATACTCTCTGCCATTCAAGAAAAAATCTACTAAAAAAATTGTCGGACATTCAAAGATAACACTAGGAAAAGCTTGGAGATCTTGTAGCGTAACTAAGCAAACATCCAAATTGCAAAATAATCCATGAAAGGCCAGCAAGATGTATGTAAGTGCATACTGCATGTACTAGCCATGACAAGTGCTATAGCACCATTCCAAACCGGTGTTGCCGGCTACATAGCACGTTTGGAGTGGAAACCATCCGCCTTAAACTGGCTTAAACTGGATCACCACGTCGATGTATAATTGATTATTAATTAATTGCTACTACTACAATGATTCCATCGATCCAATAATTTGTTTGATTTGGATATCACAAATATTATTTCTGCTTGTTCTGTTTCTTTTTCTTCGCATTTATTACTGTTACATATATTGGTTCTCAATCTACTAATGTAGGTTTTGTTGCGTCAGGGGATTAGATCTACCGTGCTTATTGTGGGGATGTCAATGCTGATGTTGCCGATCCAATAAGAGAGGGTAACAATGACGAACAAAACACACAGGCTTTGGCGCAAAAGAAAAGCAAGCGGGCCAAGCAAAGCAACCCGAAGTACCATGGGCCAAGCTGGGTCTATAATGTGTGTGTGAGCTTAGCCCATGACTGAATTGCAGTGTTTGCATTATTAGCTGCTGCTAGGCTGGAGGGAAGGGGCATGTAATGACAAAGGACCTGTCTTCCTCTCCACACTATCTCCTCCTCCTCTGAACTCTGAAACTCGTCAATGGAATACCTCTGAGTTTGTCCCAATCTTTCTTCTAGCCTATCCGATTCTCACTCCTCTCTTCTTAGCTGCTACCCAGTGCTAACAGAGGGGTTGAAGGCGTGAGGCTACGACTCCACTTATCAGAGCTCAAATTCTGGTGCCTATGATTTACATACACGCTTTTAGCGATTTATTCATATACGGATGATAGGGGACCCACTCACTAGTGTGAGTAGGGTGTACGTGCGTGGTGGTGTGTGCGCGTGCAGAATCCTCGTAATACAAAAAAAAAAATCTACCAAGCTCATTTTGGGTAGCCAAATTAGAATGATGAAATTTAATTAGAACCATTATAGTTCTATAAGCAAATTCAATTGTACTTTCAATCACATATATTATTGTTGTATGGCAAATACAATTGAGCGGGCTATTCAGCTAAGAATTATATATTTTCAAGATAGGCTCGTGTACACTTTATATGATTACAACTTTATTTCAGGATAGGAAAAAATAAAAGGGAAAGGGAAAGAAAGCCCTAAATCCCAGAAGAAAAGGGAGCCTAGCTTGGAGCGGTGCTTCCATGCTCCAAACTTAACCTGAAAGTAATTTGAAAGTACAAGCCAAAGGGTTATAATTATTAATTCAAGCGGGGGGCACATATAGTCATGCTCCTATGCTTAACGATTGCAGCAGTGAGAGTCTTGGTTGGGCCCTGATTTCGCGGCACCGATTATCTTCGTCACCATTCCGATCCCGTCGCCCAGCCATCCATCGGTCGCGTCCCCCTCCAGCGGCCTCGCCGCCGAAGCGAGGACGCTCAAGATGTGCACCAAGAACAGGAGCACCGCCACCACCTTCACCATCTTCGCGGTCATCGCCATAGGTGACTGGATGAGAGAGAGATCTTGCTTCTGAGTTTGAGGTTTAGTGCTTCTTGCAATTAATGTGTTTTTAAATGGTGAGCTCGCGCGTTTATATAGCTGCACCCTGCACTGGGGGCATCGGTTCTGTCGTCCAATGCATGGCTTCAAGTCCTTTGTTCCGGCCCGCTGCTAGTTCTACACTAGATTTCGGTTTGTTCTGAAGGATTCAAACGCAAGTGTGTAACGGCAGCGAATTCCGTGCGGGACTCGTTCAATTTCTTGACACTTCGGTTCATATCACTGCGAAATTAATTTAGTCCTCCCACGCGGGGTTTAAAATGGCCGATCGGTAGACTTCGGTTTTGGAATAGTTCGTGCCTGCTGGACTGGCTCCTGAGTCCTGAGTCTTCCGGAGGACCAAGAGTCCCAGAACTTGCAGAAGCCAAACCAAGTTTGTACGTAGGAAGAGGCAGCTACGTGTCCTTGGCTTTGGAGTGTGCAAAGACGATTGTCAGGTGAAAATTAAACAGATGCTCTCTTATGGGATTATTTGGTTTTGCTGCAGATTCGTGCACAGATATGCAGCGAAAGATGAAGTATTCAGCATCCTCTCCTTCCCTATATCTCCTTTGGAGTTAGAGAAATCCTTCTGTCAAACGAAACAGGATGGAGAAGCAAGAGACGACGACCACACACTCTGCGAAGCTTTCGGCCGGCTGCTTCTTTCAACTATGAGAACAAAGCTAAGAGAGTCCGTGAAAGACTCGTCCATAGTTTTCGTTCTTTCATTTTTGGAGACCGTCATCGTCTGATTTCTAACGAGCATTAGGTCAAACAAAATAATATGATTTTTTTTTTCAACAAGAAGAGGTGATGAGATATTGGACACACTAATTCCAGCCAGAACTCGATCATCAATAATACAACAAGTGACTGTACTAATACTTTCATTAGTAAACTTATACATTCAAAATGAATGAGTCGCCGCGGCTACTTGTGAAGCACGAATCTATAACACGTAAACTGAATAAATAAATAATTTTTTATCCGTCAGGCAGGCAGGAACCCCGTCTGAGAGACCGAAAGTGCAACCAACGCAAAACGCAGCTGGACCGACTGACCGAGTCACAGATAATGAATCAGTGTTCCTTCCGATGGCTCTCTATCACTCTATGTAGATCATGCTGATCATGAGGAATACAGTTTTTTAGATCTTCATGATTCCTGCACCTATGAATAGGGCAGTTACAGCCTGACCCGCAAGACTGTGCTCGACCCCGACCGCCCGAGCTTCCCATCTGCGATTACTCAACTCGGGGATGTCTGCGTCCATGGCTCCTCGAACCGGTGCCTTGCCGACTCGGGTGTTTAGGACTGCCAGGGTTGTTTACTCGAGTAGCCTAGATCTGAGCCGCATCAAGTAACATCTTCACTTGATTGAGCATCAGGGTTGAAGGATTTGCCAGATCCAACTCAGGGAAGGATCTTAGAACCAGATGAGCACCCTAGACGTTAGCCTCTAGAGTACTGAAGACACCACAGCCAAGGCTTGCCTACAGCTTAGTCGATGAAGCCTCATGACAGTTGTCCTGAGAACATCCGTTCCTCGATCTTGGAATCTCGGGTACCCACCTGAAGTTGTCGTTAAGACCAGAGGGCACCTGACCTCCTGTGGTTCATCGATGATCAGTAGTATTAGGAGCTCACTGGGCACCAGCCACAAAAGTTCCTGGTGGTATATCTCCAGTGATGCTAGTACCATGGGCGGCGGCTGCCACTGCTAGTTCCGCGGGAATCATGGCGCCGTTTTTCTCTATGGTGTTTTGATCTACTACCATTGGGTCGTCAGGTGGGGTTCCGACTCCTCAAGCCATGAACACGAATCGATCCGTTTGGCTGCTCTGGCTGTCGACCGAGTTGTCATTGCCACTCTCCTGATCCTCGCCCTTACTATCGGTGTCCATGTATTGGAGAACATTAGGCTCCTTGTGATCCCAGTCGAGATGTCCCACCTCACGATATGCGTCTAATGGGCTGGACTAGAGAATACCAATGTGGATCAGTCCACTTTAATTGTCCTAGCGGAAAACCATAGCTTCAAAAAAGATCTCAGATCTAGCAAGAGGCGATGAGAAGATGGCTTCCACCGACTCAAGTCGGTATAGCTGCACCCTGCACTGGGGGCATCGGTTCTGTCGTCCAATGCATGGCTTCAAGTCCTTTGTTCCGGCCCGCTGCTAGTTCTACACTAGATTCCGGTTTGTTCTGAAGGATTCAAACGCAAGTGCGTAACAGCAGCGAATTCCGTGCGGGACTCGTTCAATTTCTTGACACTTCGATTTAGTCCTTCCACGCGGTGTTTAAAATGGCCGATCGGTAGACTTTGGTTTTGGAATAGTTCGTGCCTGCTGGACTGGCTCCTGAGTCCTGTGTCTTCCGGAGGACCAAGAGTCCCAGAACTTGCAGAAGCCAAACCAAGTTTGTACGTAGGAAGAGGCAGCTACGTGTCCTTGGCTTTGGAGTTTGCAAAGATTGTCAGGTGAAAATTAAACAGATGCTCTCTTATGGGATTATTTGGTTTTGCTGCAGATTCGTGCACAGATATGCAGCGAAAGATCAAGTATTCAGCACCCTCTCCTTCCCTATTACTGTCTTGTATGGGCCCAGAATAACTTTTTGTCTCGTGGGTTTTCCGACTGCATTGACCTCCGCGATGATGAAACATCCCTCAGGCTTCCTGCTGGGACCTCGTCCACTCCTCTCTTCTCCAGTCATCTCGTCACCACCCAGAGCATCAGCATCAGGGTCGATCTGACCCTCCGGTGCATCACCTTAGGCCGTGCCCTGCGCAGCCTCAGCGGTTGTCTCCAACTCAAACTGTTCTATGTTCAAGTACAACCTCGGGCTACCGTCCCATGTCTGGTTTGGCTCCATGTTTGCAGGCTCATCATGTACTGAGGCTGGAGCCAGACTTGATGGATCTTGTATCGGAGGGGGGACAGGACGGGGCCATGCACGGCGGTTGGATTTCGTACGTGTCATTCCTACATCAACATTTTAGACACAAGAAGCACTTGATTTAGAGATAATCTAAAACCGAAGGCTATGCTGGAACATAGAAGAAATGAGGAGAAAGGGACGTAAAATGCAAGGGCATAAGGCACACAGAAATGCAAAAGTACAATATATTGATCAGGTCCATAAGTACAACATACATCAATTTCAGTTATGCAAGTGTTCATAGCCAGAGTACAGAACACATAATAATCAGGTCCACACAAGCATTATACATTCAAACTACTCGTCGCTATCATCACTAGACAACTACCAGTACTCATCGCCCTCAATGTGGCCAACATCATCGCCCTCAACGTAGTCATAAGGAACCACGTCGTTCGGGTCCACGCTAGAATCCACATCATCGCCCTCAAGGTGGCCAACATCATGACGGTCCAGCACCGCGGCCGATTGAATGGACAACTTCTGAAGCCTGCTCACTACCTCCTCAAGTTGGAGTACAAGCCGGTTTGCATCCATAGAGCACTTGTACGAACAGGGATCGAAGCTTTCGTTAGCCATCTTCCTTAGGTCTACAACTATATCATCGACCTTTTCGATGGTTCACGCCCAACTATTAGCTATTGTTCTACAACCATCTAAAACGGATAGGAAAACACATATGACATACCAATTTATGACAAAGCTATATATACAAAGCTATATTCAAAGCTATATATACAAAGCTATATATTCAAATGAAAGGCACATATTAGAATCAATGACAAAACTATATATACAAAGCTAGTCCAATTATTAGAAATTAGTCCAAAGACTGTTGCCTCAGATATATATAGACGTAAAGAGAGAAAACCGAGGTAGCTTCCTTCTTGAACCAAGAAAGCTCATCACTGAGAGAAGCTACTCCACCCAGGATAATTTCCATGTCCGAGCTAGCTGCTTATTTGCAACACTTGAGCAGTACACTAGCTACAAACTATTCATGATGCTACAAACTAATGTAAGCACAAACTATTTTATGAACTTAATAATACTATAATTCCGAGTTCCGAGTTCCTATGCGGTCAGATCAGAAATTTAAACTAGCGACCCACCAAAACTGATTTAGAATACTAGATGACTAAAATGACCAACACAATGCCAAACAAGACGGCAACACCAACAACAAGACTAAAATTACACCATGAATAGATTACCGTAGGAAAAAAAATGATCCACCCCAACAATTACAGCATGAATAGATTAAAATTCAGTTATAAAGAAAATTTAAGCTGTAAATTCTATCCAAAACAATTCCCAGTGGCGCCAATGCCACTCAGCATGGGCTATTGATTCTGTCATCCAGAGAACACAAAGGCGTGATCACAGAATCACAGTAGCAGAATGCCCTTGGTGCCTAACATCCTTGACAAACAGATCACGGCCATCAGTTTAGATATTACTTGAAAATACAATAACGATGCATCTTAAGAGGTCCAGGAAACAAATATCATATTTCATCAAAGAAAAAATCACATGGACAAATATAATATGACTTATGAACTCACAGGTTCTGATATGGTAAAACAACTATTACAACGCGACAGCGAAATAGCTCACGGCCTTGCTTAGTATGCTCTATGTTTTAGAGTTTGTTTGGTCTTGGGTAAGACAAACATAGCACAGCAAACATGTCAAAACCGAATATAAAACAATTTAGAGCTAAAATCAACACTAGAGAATATATCACAGACAATGCAGGGATACAAAACAATTTAGAGCTAAAATCAACACTAGAGAATATATCACAGACAATGCAGGGATACAAAACAATTTAGAGCTAAAATCAACACTAGAGAATATATCACAGATTATCAAAGGACACAGCCACACTAGCATTGCAGAGAACAACAAGACTCTCCACCTTAATGTACATTGCAGAACTGAACCGATATTAGAGACTATGTGGTGATAGGAACTTTGCAAGTTGCCTTGTTGTGACCGTAACCCCTACACCTGCTGCAGCGCACTGCCCTCTTAATTGCAATGCGAGGATCAGCTGGCTTCTCTTTTGGCCGGCCAACCCTGGAAGCAACCATGATAATCACGCAACGCAGGGCATCCAGGAAATGGCTTATGGGCGAGAACACACACACACTGAACTGAACATTTGTATCTAAGCCATCACAAAACTGAATCACCTGCATGATTCATTCTCATCTTGTATTTTTGTATTGAAATGACATAATAAATTTTGCATTTCAATATCAACATTAACATTGGCAAGCAGGAGAGGTTGGTGGGAAGAGAAGACCGACCGTTGGGCTTGAAGGGGATGGAGGAGAACAGGAGAGGTGGTCCTCGGCGTCGGCGTCAGGGGCGGCGGCGGCTATGGGGATGAATCGGCGTCGGGAGGAGGCGGCGGCGCGTCGGGGCGGCGTCCGGAGGTGGCGGCGACGGGAGGAGGCGGCGGCGCGTCGGGGCGGTGTCGGGAGGAGGCAGCGGCGCGTCGGGGTGGCGTCGGGAGGAGGCAACGACGCGTCGGGGCTCGGGTGACTGAAGCGAACGAGGAAGGCAGCGCTAGGGTGAATAGAGGAATGAGGATACGGCTAAGTGTTGGAGATCAATATAGGAGACATATCAGTGCCGGTTCTATTTTCTAACCGGCACTGATACTAGTTTCAGTGCCGGTTCTAGTTAGCAACCGGTACTGATATTAGTATCAGTGCCGGTTATATTTACTGATAGTTGAAGTATCAGTGCCGGTTACTACATAGAACCGGCACTGATACAAGTTTTCCCAGCAAATTAATTCTTATAATGTGCTTTGTTTGACAAAATAAATGCTTTAATGTGCTTTGTTGCATATAAAATTAGTTTTAATTGTAGAAAATTGCAAATAAATTTATAAAATCTTTTTAACTTGTTTTATGTTGAAAAATAATTCTAGAAAAATTCAATATGCACTCGATACAAAATAAAGCTTAACCTAAATATTATACAAATTTCACCAAATACATGAAAACTGCTTTCACTGAACGATTAATGCTTCGTTATGGTCGCGGCGTATGTAGGTAGCTTCCGCAGTGTCATCAATGAGAGGCAGTTCGACATTCTCTCCAAAAGGAGGCAGGTCTTCGAATTTGTCGCAGTCTTCGTCGTCGACAACATTCTCAACACCGTCGATTTTTCTTTTTCCTTGAAGAACCACGTCACGCTCCTCCTTGTTAGCTGGGTCTGAGTCCTTTACATAGAAGACTTATGCAACATAGTTGGCAAGCAAGAATGGTTGTTCTTTGTATCCGACGAGTTTGAGGTCCACAATAGTCATACCGTACTTGTCGACCTTGACTCCCCCTGTGAGTCTGACCCATTGGCACCGAAACAGAGGGACCATCAACTCGCCATATTTAAGTTCCCAAATCTCCTCTATGAATCCATAGTAGGTCTCCCTGTTGCCAGCACGGTCACAGGCATCAGTACGAACACCGCTATTTTGGTTAGTGCTCTTGTTGTCTTGTGCTCGTGTATAAAATGTATAGCCGTTAATCTCGTATGCTTGGAACGTGCGAATCATAGTTGACGGGCCATTTGCCAACAGTTCCAATAGAGCATCATCGGTATCCTTACCCATCATGAGTTGACGTAACCAATTACCGAAATTATCTCTGTGCTCTTTTGCGATCCAATCATCTGACTTCGTTGGATTTGTGGAGCATAGCATGCTCACATGCATTTCGACATATGGGATCACTACAACTGCCTGTTGCAGAACTGTGAAGTGTGCTTGAGTGAATGAAGCACGATCTTTGATATGGATTGAAGTATGACCTATCGTCTCTTTCCCCTTTAGCCTCCCCTCATAGCGAGATATAGGCATACCAATCGCGTTCAGTTTCATATAGTCAATGCAAAACTCAATGACCTCCTCCGTACTCCACCCTTGGGCAATGCAACCTTCCGGACGACCTTGTTTACGAACATATTTCTTCAGAACCCCCATGAACCTTTCAAAATGATACATCTGATGCAGAAACACGGGGCCAAGGCTCTTTATCTCACCCACAATGTGAACAATTAGATGGGACATTATATCAAAAAAATATCGGAGGGAAAATAGTCTCAAACTGACATATAGTATGGACCACGTCTTCCTACAGCTTTGCCAGTTTGTTCGGATCAATGACCTTCTATGAAATTGTGTTGAAGAACGAACACAGCTTAATGATTGGGTCTTAGACCTTATCCGGCAAAATACCTCGAATTGCAACTAGAAGCATCTGCGTCATCATCACGTGACAATCATGAGACTTCATGCCAACTAACTTTGTATCTTTCATGTTTACAAAGTTCCTGATATTGGAGGAGTAACCGGTCAGAACTTTAACATCACGCAAGCAACCACACAGGCGGATCTTCTCTTCCTTGCTCATAGTGTAGCAAGCTGTGGGAAGTTTCTTTTTGCCGTTGTCTAATTGTATGTAGTGTAGGTCCTTCCTGAGGTTCATTTCTTCCAGGTCCAGTCGTGCATTTAGTGTATCTTTTGTTTCGCCGGGTATGTCTAGTAAGGTACCAATCAAGCTATCAAACATATTCTTCTCCATGTGCATGACATCGATTGCGTGTCGGACCATAAGATACTTCCAATAAGGCAGCAATCAAAATATTGACATCTTTTTCCACATGAGAGCATTTTGCCCAGCTTGCATTTTTGTACTGCCTGGCCCCTTTCCAAGTACAACTCTAAGTGTATTAACCATCTTAAATACCTGTTCTCCACTGCGAATCTTCGGAGCTTGACGAAGCTCATTGTCCCATCAAAAGCTCTTTTATTCTTGCGGTATGGGTGATCCGGACGGAGGAACCTACGGTGACCCATGAAGATCATTTTCCGGTTGTTTTTTAGCCACCGCCCCTCCGTTTCCTCCAAGCACTGAACACATCCATTGTACCCTTTTACAGTCTGCCCTGATAGGTTACCAAGAGCAGGCCAAATTGAAATTGTCACGAACAGCATCATGCACAGGGTGAAATTCTCGCGTCTGTACTCATCCCATACCCGTACGTCATCTTTCCACAGTACAAGAAGATCTTCCACCAATGGTTTGAGGTACACATCGATATCGTTGCCTGGTTGATTTGGCCCACTAATCAGCAGAGGCATCATAAGGTACTTCTGCTTCATACACATCCAAGGTGGAAGGTTGTAGATACAGAGAGTCATAGGCCTAGTGCTATCAGTACTTCTCGTGTTGCCGAAAGGATTCATCTCATCCGTGCTCAACCTGAACCTTATATTTCTCACTTCATCTCTGAATTCCTTGTATTTCGAATTGAATCTCCTACATTGCATGCCATCAGCAGGGTGTCTAAGCATTCCATCTTTCTTGCGCTGTTCGGCGTGCCATCATATCAGCTCGGCATTCGCTCTGTTAGCAAACAATTGCTTTAAACGGGGGACTATAGGAAAATACCAAGCCACCTTAATGGGGGGTCTTTTCTTCTTTCTCTTCACCCCTACGCCATCGCTCTCGATATCATCAACGTTGCTCTTGTACCGTGGTGCATTGCAAACGCGACACGCTTCCAAGTCTGCATCCTCGCCGCGGAACAACATGCAGTCGTTTCCACATGCATGTATTTTCTCTACTTCCAATCCTAACGGGCAGACAACCTGCTTGGCATGGTACGTGTTTTTGGGCAACACGTTCCCCTCTGGAAGCAATTCTCTCAAGAATTCTAACAATTCATTGAAACCCTTATCGGCCCAACCATTGCTAGCCTTCATTTGCATCAGTGTCAGCACCACATGCAACTTGCTGTGCTCATCTTTACAGTTCGGGTAAACTGGTGTTTTAGAGTCCTCTATCATGCGCTGGTACTTTTGATGTTGTCTTTCAATGGTGAAGTCCCCCTCCCCATCGCGCAATATTTGTTCTATGCCTTCTTCATTGTTGCCAACAAAAGTGTCCCAATCATCGTTCTCGACAAAAGTATCTTCAAATGTCGACATATCAAAGTCTTCGTTAGCCGTCGGATCGTTGCCTCCGTCTCCTTCGACTGTTGGTTGCTCTTCACGCCCAACATCTGCAAGTTCACCGTGCTCAGTCCAACGGGTGTAGCCAGCCTTGAAACCCCTGCGAATCAAGTGTGCACGAATCTGCTCTATCTTTGAAAACTGCTGCTCATTCTTGAAGTCGACACACGGACATCATCTATAGTGCTCGTCATGCTTTCCTTTTGGCTTCTTGTACGCCGCGGCAGCCCTAAAAAAGCCTCGATGCCAACAATGAACTCTGGCCCTCGTTCCTTGTACATCCATGACCGGTCTATCTGCAAATCATTATAATTAAACACATTGGACTTATAATCATTAAATATTTCAAAATCTAGAACATATTCATCAAATTACCTCGCATCCTGATTGGTCCCTATTTGAGGGCCCATCTCCTTCCAGTACTTAGGCCGGGTCAAGGGACCCGCCTTCCAAAGGCTGTCGAGTCTGATTGCGACCCGTGGGTGGACGTGCCATCCCTACAACACAGTATTTTATCAACTGTACATGTTAAATTCACTATGTTGATTAATTAACAGAGAAAATCCACTGGATTATTACTAAAATTCATGACTTTAAAAATATATGCAATCCACATACTAGAAAATTAGAGCTTGATTTTAGGGATATTTTGCAAATGCCTCCTTAATTTTTTATTCTTTGGATGCCACTCGAATGACAGTTCTAGCGGTATTTTTGCAATTTTTGAACGGCAATAACGGTTCAACAAGTGGAAAATTTGAAATTATCCATAGATTTTAATGTAGGCACCCAACTCTATTTACATGTGACTTTTAATCTACTCGTTAAATCATGTACAATGATAAAATTGCGACCTTTCTCTAATTTATATGGATATTTGAGCTCTTGCTCATTCCAAATTTCAACACCAACTAACAACCACCTAAATTCAAACCTAAAGAAATCTAGCAACTAAAATCCAACTAAGAATCAAATGTAGATCATCTCTATACATCTAACAACGATAAAGTTGCAAACTTTACCTAAATTAGATCTCAACTACATCTCTAAATCCATAACTGAAAGTGCATCTAGCCCCTATGTGTGATTTTGGTAATTAATGACAATACATATGGACTAACAATGGTGTTGAGTTTGTTAGTAGGTTGTTCCATAGATGATGCATGGATGAGAGATATGCATGAGCTCTAGGTAAATGGGGAGATTGAAAATGCATCAAGATGAACGAGCTCTAGGTGATGCTCAGGTAAGTGATGACAATGCCTATGAACTAACAATCATATTGAGAATTCTTGCTTTCAAGTGACTTCCTTTTATGTGAAAGATTTCATTTATCTCCTATGTTAGGAATATTGGTTTCTTCAAGGAAACTTTTCTTTTTGGAGTCTTTGGAAGCTTGCTATCTCAATACTTATATCATTTTCTATATACTTGCTTGAGATAAGTTTTTTAGCATGAATGCAATTCTATTCTTTATATGCTCAAATCTTGCTTAGTTCACTTATTGAACTTTGAGAGCGATCATTTGTTGATCTTTGTCTTAGATGTAATTTGGACAACCTTTTGATATTTGTCTTTCATTTGGTATTTTCAAGTTTCATATGCTATTTTTGTCCAAATTATATGTTCATCGGATCTTGAAAGTGACAAACATGCTTGTTTGACTTAAATGTTAAAATCTATAATATGTTTGCTTTCTTTGATCCTACATTTAGAGTAAGCCTCTCTCAAGTATTTTTATTGTCTAAAAGGTGCATAAAGCTTTCATTTGATTTCAATTGGTATATACCTTCATTCAGTATATATGTTCAATTGGTATCTATCTATTAGTATAAACTTCAATTGTTATCATTTCCATGTCATATCAATATGCACAAGTTTATGGGAGAGTTTGCTCTATATGGTGTTTTTGCTAACCTCTTCAGATCCAATGAGTTTGGGGACCAAATTGTACTTGAATGAGTTTTAGGTACAATGAAGATGCATTGGATACTTGGATTAATCATAATGAAGGTCCTTTCAAGTAGAAGATCATTTTAATTGAAATTCATGAAGATGATTTTGTCCTTTAAATTGGTATCTACAAAGAAGACAATCTGCTTCAATTCAATTGGAATCAAGAGAAGGATCATATCAAAGTGAGCAATTCAATATCATTCCAAGTAATTTGTTTTTGATTTATGAATTTAATTTCAAAGATTCAATCTTGTGTAGATTGCATCATATCATGAAAATGTCTTGCAAAAATATGTTTTTTCTTGCAAGTGCTTAAAACCTCTTTATTGCAAATATGAGCAATTTGAAGTAGCATATTTTTGTGGGAACTCTATAATCATGTTTATGATTCATCCAATCCCAAATATGCAAAAGATTTCATATCAAATGCTTGAGTTGCTCCTATATGCAATATTGATGAAAATTGCAAAATCTTTTGCTTGAGGTTTGTAGTCCGCTTTAAATTGCACTTTTGGACATATATGCTTATGAGATGTTGACAGTTTGTGATAAACGAGAAATTCGTTATATTGTCAATAATTTTGCTATGTTCAACTTAGAGCCTAATCCATTGCATTTGTGTTTGGATATTTATTTTGGACTCATTCTTGATTTGCCTTCAATTGAATTAGTTTCAATTGGAATTGGTATCTCTTTCAATTGTTTCAATTGGTATGCTTTGAATTTTCAATTGATATCTCTTATAGGTATTCAATTGATATCCTTCAGAATTTTAATTGGCATCTTTTTCAATTGGTATCTCTTGTAGGTATCTATTTGATATCTTTTGAAGTTTTAATTGGTATTTCCTTTTGAAATCTCTTTTGGCATCTTTTTGTACCCCTTTGACCTATTTTATAGCTTGTTCTCCTCACATAGCTCATAATTGGATAAGTGTATTCGGTTTAACTCAAATTATGAAAAATACACATACAATGAGAAGTTTACACTATATATGGTTATGCACTAGCTTTCGATGATTCCCTCTTGTGGGATAGGGCTAATTGTGTTTTGGAGAAAAATTTCTCTTTTAGCAAGTCCTACTTAATTCTTATCAATTTGATGTCAATTGGGGGAGAATTCGTTTCGATGATTCCATTTTGGCATTGATGTCAATTAGAGGAGAATTTGGACTAGATGTTATATTTTGTAAGATGACTTTGCCTATGGAGGATAATTTGCTTATAGGAGGAAAATGTCAATTATGGGAGAATTTGGTGAAAGTTTTGCTTTGCATGAGCATATTCATCTTCATATATACTTTGTCATGCTTGCTTGATATGTATAAATAAAACTCCCTCCAAAATTTGAGATAGACAATATATGCAATGATATTCAAGATTCATTCACACATGCATAGATTGTGGGGGAGTTTACTACATACATATTGGTTTTTACTAATATTAAAACCCTTGTGGTGTTTGATGCTAGTAAAACTTGTTTTGGTAATCTCAAATATCTATGTGATATTTGATATTTCTAAAACTTGTTCTTTGTATACATTCATCTTCTCATTATATGTATACTTAAAACTTTAATTTTTGTCAAATATAATCATCTAGTGAGATTGTCATCAATTACCAAAATGGGGGAGATTGAAAGTGCATCTAGCCCCTATGTGTGATTTTGGTAATTAATGACAATACCTATGGACTAACAATAGTGTTGAGTTTGTTAATAAGTTGTTCCATAGATGATGCATGGATGAGAGATATGCATGAGCTCTAGGTAAATGGGGAGATTGAAAATGCATCAAGATGAATGAGCTCTAGGTGATGCTCGGGTAAGTGATGACAATGCCTATGAACTAACAATCATATCGAGAATCGCTATTAGGTTATTCCATAGGAGATGCATAAATGATGAAGCATGAATTCTTTGAGAAATGCCATGAGTTCAAAGAATTGCATCAAAAGTCATTGCGATTTTAGTGATTCTTATAAGAAGAAGAAGAAGCTAAATAAGATTAGCAATAAGCTTGAAGGCTAAGTTACTTGTGGAGATCAAGTAACTAAAGGTATGACTTGTCAATAGAGTTTTATGAACTAACCCGTGTGCTATGTGTTTAAGAATGAGTGGGGTTAGGTTCTATATGAAGATTTGACAATATTCATGAAGGCTAATAAGTTATTTATGGAGATCAAGTAACTTAAGGTATAAAAGTTGTCATTTAGGTTTTATGGACTAACTCATGTGCTTTATGTTTGAGAGTGAGTTGGGGTTAAGATCCATAAGAAGGCATAAGTTGAATTGAAATTATATGTGCCAAGAGTCAAGAACAAAAGTGGACTCCATATACGAAAAAAATGAATTCCTTGAAGATGTCGAATGCAAAGTGGTTTTCTATGGCAAGACAGTGAAGGGAAAGCAAGACTCGGCTGCAATGGAATATCCGTGGTGAAGGGCAAACAAATGGCTTGAGCCGAAGGACCAAGGCGGTGGTGAAGAGCGAGTAAAGGCTTTATGCCGATGGACCGTGCGAGGCCATGGGAAGCTATAGATGATTCACATCAATCACATGAGGAATCAAAAATAGATGGAGAGAAGATTTTATGGAAGTTGGCAACCCTCAAAGGTTTGAAAGTAAAAAGCGGTACTTGAAAGTATTCAAAAGGCTCAAATTGGTTCAAATGTGTTTTATCTTTGAAATTGAGTCTAGGTATGCCGCACTATTAAGAGGGATACAACGTGAGCTAATTGTTGCGTCTCAGTGCTCAAGAGTTCCTAATCAAACCTAAAGTGAGAGTTTCTTGTTAAGAGTCCAAAGCGGAAAATATGGAAGTGTCCAAAATGGGTTTTGGAGTGTTCATAATTTGATCTTATGTGTTTTAGGTCATGAATTCAGTTGGGATGTGTAGCCCTCTGAATAATCTTTCCATAGAGTCCAAAATCGTCGAAATCGGACTCCGGGATCAAAAGTTATCGCCGTTTTTCGGAGGTCAGCTGTGCTGTACTCGGAGACTCCGGTGAAGACCGGATTCTTCGGTACCTGGAGTGGCCGGAGACTCCGGTGTAGGCCGGATTCTCCGGTAAATTCCAGAAAAGAGCCTAACGGCTAGTTTTTTGAAGTGGGCTATTTATACCCCACTCACCTCATCCTTTGGGGCTGCTGCAAGGGCACGAAAGAAACACTTTTTAGAGCCAAAAGAACTCCATCCCACTCCATTCTAGTGTGTGATTTGAGGAGAAAAGTGAGTTGGGTTGAGAGATTAGAAGATTGAGTGCAAGTGAGCTAAAATCCAATCTTGAGCACTTGAGTTCTTGACAAGAAGTTCTCGAAGCGTTTGTTACTCGTGGAGGTGAAGCCTCCTAGCCGGCTAGGTGTCGCCGGTGAGCTCCCGTGCTTGTGGTGAGCCGTGGGAAAGTTTATGAAGGGCTCGATTTCACCTCCGCAAGGGAAGAAATCAAGAGTGGATCGAGGAAAGCGGTTGAAAGAGACCCGGCTCGTTGGAGCTTCATCAACGGAGACGTAGGATTCACGGTGGTGAATCTGAACTTCGGAAAACAAATCTTGTGTCTACTCTCTTGTTTTTTTACTTTTAAGTTCTTGCTCAAATCTTTGTGCATATTGCTCGATCTACTTGTTTGTGTGTATTTGAGTGTAGGTTCTCCGTGGATCTACTTGGAATCATCTCCAGGAACAAACGACGTCACTTGGTTTGAGCTAGAACTCTCTACCCATCCTTTATATTCAGTTTTGGGCTCAGTTCTGTACAGAACCCGAAGAATCCGGACTTTACCGGAGTTTCCGAACCTGTACACACCAGAGTATCCGGACTACACCAGATACTCCGGATAAACAGTAATTTCAGTTATATGAACAGTGTTTCAGCCTTTTTCAATTTAAGTTTTGTTGCATATCTCTTGCTAGATTAGAGTAATTTTTGTCATCTTAGGATTGTAATTTCCACATTTATTTAGGGTGATTGTGCACCAGTTGAGCCTAGCATATTTAGACTTTTCACTTATGAAAAACCCGTTAGTTTATATTCCGCTGCAAGTTTAAGCCAATGGTAAAAGGGGACGAATTTTTGTAAAAACGTCTATTCACCTCCCTCTAGGCAACATCATTGTTCTTTCAATAACTATGGAACAAGCATCATCCATCAACAACCCTAGAGTAATCTACCAAGTAATCTATCCAAAAATGAAATATAGATCATCTCACTAACCTTAAAACAGTTGACTCCTCCAAATTTTGAAGGCTCCTACGCAAAAAAAAAAAAAAAAAAAAAAAAAAAAAAAAAAAAACCTTGAATCGCCAAAAAAAATGGCAAGGAGGCGCTGTAACACTAGGCTGCGGCGGCGGCGGCTCTGTTCTGGGTCGAGACGGGGAAGAAGATGGGCTATATATACTATAGGATGGTATCAGTGCCGGTTTGTGGTTAGAACCGGCACTGATAGTGGTGTTTCAGTGCCGGTTCTTAACCCTAAGCCCTCGATTGCAGGCGGGAGTTTTAGAACTGGCACTGATGCCACTTTCAGTACCGGTTCTTTTGAACCGGCACTGAAGGTGACGGCTATTATGTGGGATTCTGTAGTAGTGAGAGTCTGTGAAAGACTCGTCCATAGTTTTCGTTCTTTCATTTTTGGAGACCGTCATCGTCTGATTCCTAACGAGCATTAGGTCAAACAAAATAATATGATTTTTTTTTTCAACAAGAAGAGGTGATGAGATATTGGACACATACTAATTCCAGCCAGAACTCGATCATCAATTAATACAACAAGTGACTGTACTAATACTTTCATTAGTCAACTTATACATTCAAAATGAATGAGTCGCCGCGGCTACTTGTGAAGCACGAATCTATAACACGTAAACTGAAAAAAAATAATTTTTTATCCGTCAGGCAGGCAGGAACCCCGTCTGAGAGACCGAAAGTGCAACCACAACGCGAAACGCAGCTGGACCGACTGACCGATTCTCAGATAATGAATCAGTCTCTCTATGGCATGCAGAAAATTAACATATATAAATATAGTTTTCTTTTTACCAAGGCATAAATATAGTTCATGTAAGTACGTACGTAACACCAACAATACGTACGAGGTGACGTCAACAAAGTTATATGCAGAAGACGACGTAAAAGACCACACGAAAACAAAAAGGAAGAAAAAGAGATCACGTGACAAGCCCGCTCAACATTTCATTCTGTCTGTTCAGAACCGTAATTATCATCGATTTTTGAAACGTCAGTGATTCTCTAATAATAGTAATCCAGAATATTATCATTTGTTATAGAACAGACAGTGTTAACAAATAGAAACCATCAATACGATGATAATATGCTACATGATCGAGTTACTATAGAGCCAAAAAAGAAAAAAAAAATGCATGTACATGTACCCTCCCCTCCCTCCGGAGTCGTAAGTCACGTAATTTTTCATGCGACATACGCGCTCGGGTATTTCCTAAGAATTGAACACACAACCTCTTAGACTGTTGTGCTTGCGAATCTCCTAAAACGCTGGCTAGAAATTTAACGGACACAACCATCTTTGAGATCACTGGGACTACAAACCATCTTGCCAGAAGCATTTTCCGACTAAAATAGTCATTTAGGCACACCAGAATAAACCCATCACCCCGATTGAGAAAACGCATAAAAGCTTGGGACGACATTTACAACGGCAAATCCAATATATACGAAAAGCTAATATATATGCAAGTCAATTTATTCCAAAGAAATGAAGAAATCATATATTTACAAGCTAGACTCATGTACACGTATGATAATTACAAGTCCATTAATCTTCTAGCAAGAAAAGAAAAGAAAAGGAAGTAACTAGCTTCAACTTTTTACAGTTACACTAGGGTTCATTCTAGCTACTTATTGTCTTCAAGTAGGTACTTCCAGATTTTTGCTTCGAGGTAGCTCCATCCATCCAATTGAAGGAACGATATAAATATGTGATCGTTAGGACAATTAGCAGCAGTGCGAGGGTGGGTTGGGCCCTGATTTCGCGGCGCGGAGCATCTCCGCCACCATCCCGACCCCGTTCTCCAGCAGGCCGGCCCCTTCCAGCGGCCTCGCCGCCGCGGCGAGGACGCTCAGCATCTGCACCAAGAAGAGGAGCAGCACCACCACCTTGGCCATCTTCGCCGTCATCGCCGCCATTGCTGTCGTAGAGACGATGGTGGCAGACAAAATCGTGTGTGTCAGTGTGTGAGAGAGCGAGACACGGCGCCTGTTTGCCTGCTTTCGAGCTTGAGGTTTTGTTGATCCTTGTGCCAGGCTGCTAGCTCGATCTTGGGAAAGATGGTTTGCATCTGCACGGTGAGCTAGCTCTGTTCGTTTATATAGACAGGGCACATCGATGGGGCCATGGGGGCGTCGGCTAATGGGCGTATGTACGTACGGTCGCATGGCTTGAAGTCTTGTGTTGTTGCTTCTCCTTTGTTGTGAAGGATTCGAACGCATGCAGCAGCCACGGAATTCGTGCGAGACTCGTTCAATTTCTTGACAGCTCGGTTTGCATATACCTGTGCCCACGCGGGGTTTGAAATGGCCTCGTCGATGGACTTTGGTTTGCGAGTAGTTCTTGGTTTTCTGGACTGGTAGCGGGCTCCTGAGTCGCCGGAGGAGAAAGAGTCCCAGAACTTGCAGAAGCGAAACCAAGTGAAGATACTGGTGTATATATCGATAGCTACGCCTACAGTGTGCTGACTTTTGGACTTTGGAGGGCTTTCAGGTCAAAACAGATGTTCTCCTGTGGTTTCATTTGCTGGATATTCGTGCATACATAGACAACAAAAAAATATAATCCAAGCGGTCAGCCTCCTCTGCTTCCCACTCATCTCCGTCTCCATCCCCATCCTGAGCTGGTGTGGTAGGGGCGGCCGGCGGGCACACAGCACAGCGGCGGCGGCAGCGTGATGGCTGGGATACAGCAGCCGCAGGGACTAGACAGTGCAGGTAGCATGTCATACGTGTACACATTGAAGAACCAGGGCACACTTAATATATTTGAATCTTGGTAGTGCACATATTTGAGATTAGATTGTGCATAAGAGATGGAATTGAATTATTAATAATTGAGATTTTTTTCACTACTATAGAAATGATCTTATTTGCCGCCTCATCACTACTGAATCAATAATAAGCTAGTAATGATATTATTTTCACTACAGGTTCATAAGAAAAACAGTATCACTATCGGTTTTAGAAAAGAACCAGCACTGATAAGTCATTATCACTGCCGGTTGATAACAATAACCAGTAGTGATAGTGTCGCTGTCGGTCTTTATTATGAACCGATAGTGAACCTAGGAGCTGGATCCAAATATCAAATTGAATCTATTTTAGTCGTCTCGCGTTCACATCCACGTCCCGTCCCCGGCCTGAAAATCCCTAAGTTCGAACTTGGCAATACTCCTCGCTCTCTCTCTTTCTCTACCGCCGCCCACCTCGCGTCCCTCCTCTCTCTATCTCTGCCGCCACCGCCGACCTCCCATCCCTCCACTCTCACTCACAGCCACCGTTGCGCCCACCTCCCATCCCTCTCTCTCTCTCTCTCTCTCTCTCTCTCTCTCTCTCTCTCTCTCTCTCTCTCTCTCTCACGACCACCGTTGTCGAGATCTAGTCCCTCCTTCTGAGCTCACGGCCACCGCCCTCACCACCTTCTATCTCTCTGTAGCGGCAGCGTGTGAAGGTCGAGGAGCGCGGCGTGATGTGGAGCTTGAGGATATGTGGAGCTTGAGGATCCAACAAGGCTCCATCGATAGGGTGTGTTGTGGCGACTACCTTCGTGCCGCTGCTTTTTTCTAGGCAGGACGTGCGGTAGACGAGCCACGGCGAGAAGTGAGTGTGCGGTCACGGTGGAGTGGTGGTACGGGGCGCGACGGATCCGATGAGGTTTACATCGGTAGGGTGTGTTGTGGCGACAGCCTTCATGCCGCCTCATTTTACTGTGCAAGGCGCGAGCAGTGGACGAGCCGCGTCGGCACCTAGGAGCGGCGGAGCAGGCGTGGTGGTGCCTGGGCTTTTGTCTTTTCTTTCTTTTTTTAAAAAAATACTATCACTGCCGGTTAGAAAGCTCGACAGTGATAACGACCTAGCTATCATTGCCCCTTACGTACTGCCAGATCCAAAACCGACAATGAAAACCAATTTAGAACCAATAGTGAAGCCATATTGCATAGTAGTGTTCCTTGGTGCCAGTGCACTGAGGTGAGCACCTGTAGCTTCGCACCTGGGAAGAACACAAGCTACGAACTACAAAATAGTTCCACATATACAGTGTCTGTGTTATACCAACGATCAAGGAAAATCCGGTGGTTTGGATAAGAGCTTTTTTACGATGGTCCATACTACCTAGAGGTAGGAGGTAGTATAAATCTAATCCGACGATCCACGTAATTGGATATTTTAGTAATTATGATAATTTTGTTAAAATTACCCACCATGCTTTTGCTAATAGAAAGATGACGCCACAAACGTCGGATCACTAACCCTAACCAATGGGTAGTAAATGAACTCTCATACCGAATGCAGATTAAAATGTCAAAACGACAATGAAATATTACTCTATTTAGAGACATATAACTACAATTAATTACTTTCATACCACGTATTTTTCTTCCCAAAATAACCCTAATACTATCATACTACTCACATATACTACCTATACTATCGTTGAGAAATGAGTAGTATCCTGACTAATTTAGACCGTTGAATTCTAAAAATAGGTGACTCATATAAATTTTGGACTATCGTAAAAATTTCTCTTGAATAAAGGAAGATACGGAGCTGTTTACATGGGCCAGTTGACTCCAATAAGCTAATGAGGAAACACGAGCAATTTATTTATACTTTAATAGCGGGCAGCTGCACTACGCTCAAACCAAGACTGTTAGGCTGTTGGGAGCCAAATCTAAAGGATTTAGTTGAAGTATGAAATCAAAGTAGAGCAATTGAGTGTATACGAAATATGTATACACTTTTTTATATGCCATTGACTTGTTGGGAATTACTGTTTGGTGATGTTTTGTTGCTAATTTAATTTCATGCTTGGGGAATATCCAAATTGCACTAAAATACCCTCAGCCATTCGAGAAAAATTCGAGAAAAAAAACAATAATTGTCGTCCATTCAAAGATAACACTAGGAAAAGCTTGGAGATCTTGTAGCGTAACTAAGCAAACATCCAAAATATGAGAAGGTTGTTTCACCAAATAAGCTTGCCGCAATCCGTTGCAAACACAGAGCCTAAGTGTTTCCATTAATTCTTGGAATATCAAGTGTCCAAAATTCAAAATCTGTATTGACAATCACGCAAATCGACGCTAGCTTCTTGTCAAAAGAAATGAATGAACTGTTGCGTTCAACAGATGGGATCATGCATGTACACGGTATGATAATTACAACTTCAGGCTTCCAAGAAAAAGAAAACAAAACGGTTGATCCCCCTAACAAACAGGAGATCGAAACTAAAGGGAAAAAATTGAAGAAAAAGAATCCTGGTGCGCATTGAGGCATGGTCACACGGCTTCGCTTGGTTTGTGTCCATGCTTGCTTCAAACAAGGAAGAATTCGTCAGAAGCAGCTGCTCTCCCATGCGTGCGTGTTCACTCGCGCTCGATTAGCAGCAGTGCGAGCGTCCGTTGGGCCCGGATTTGGCGCCGCGCAGCAACTGTGTCACCATCCCGATCCCGCTCTCCATCCAGCCGTCGTCGGTTCCGGCGTGCCCCTCCAGCGGCCTCGCCGCCGCGGCAAGGACGCTCAGGATTTGCACCAGGAGCACGAGCAGCAACGCCACCGTCGCTTTCATCGTGACCGCTGTTGTCGTACAAACGGCAGGCAGGCAGGTAGGCTCAGAGTCAGAGATCAGACAGCCAGACAGAGCGCGATGGAGCTTGCTTCCGAGCTTGATGATCTCTTGTGGTTGGGAAAGCCTTCCATGGCGAGATCGTTTATATAGCTGCTGCAGTGCAATGGAGATACAGCCAGGCGGCGTACGGCTCAGTAGTCAGTACAGTACGCGTGCAGTTGCACACATGGTTTGAAGTCTTGTGTTCTTTCTTGGAGCAGTATTATTATACGTTTACGGCTGGTTTCTGATCCGTTCTGATTCTTATTCAGACGCGCGCGAGGACGACGAACCCGTGCGGGACTCGTTCAATTTTCCGCGCTAGCTTTTGGTCTCCCACGCGGGGGCTCCGGTCTGAATCGATCTCCTTATCGGCGCAACACACTTGAGTTCTTGGGATGATGGATCGATCGTCTGGTGAAGAGTCCAGTCCAAGAACGTGCATTGCGGCGACGGAAAGCGTGCTTTTCAATTCTAAACGTTTACAGCTTCAGGTCAAACGAAAAGAATACGAATTTTTAATGTGCGATTATTCAACAAGGATGTGAAATGTTGAACGCATGGGTCGGTCTTGGTCACGAAAGGACGGTTCAGTTACTTGGTTGCATGCGTGCTGTACGTCGTACTGAAACGGTCGATCCATCGCTGCTAGTACCTACTAGGTCAAGAGATGGCCCCTGTGCTGAATTTCTTATCTTACTGCAAGCAAATACTAGGTCCTGTAACACAGTATCTCAATGGGGCCAGACTTTTCTTCTGTTAATTCCAATCGTCAAATACCGTGCTTGCCATGAAGCAACACGCATGAGAAAGATTGACTTCAGGGTTAGAGAGTCATGATGATTTTTTGCTGTCGGTTTTCTTTTTTTGGCAGATCAAAGGTGCTGACCATTCCTTCATTTGAGCTGCCGCTCAGGGTCAAAGAGTTGGAACCTGTCCGGCAGGCGAAAAGTACGAGGTGGGACTCGGAAAACAGCGACCGGTTCTACACGGCGGGAGCGCGACACGTATGCGCATGCATCTGTCAGGCGCAAACCCCTGCACCCAACCCTCACCTATATAAGAGAGGTCGGGCATGCAACACTTCCTCCAAACCAAGCTCGATCAAGAACCTGAACTCCATCACCATACTCGGAAGTCGGAACCAGGCAATTCAAGCCCTCTCCCTCTCTGTCTCCCGTCGTTGTGACAACGGCAATGGCGATGGCGAAGGTGGCGTTGCTGCTCGTGTTCTTGATCCAAATCCTCAACGTCCTTGTCGTGTCGGCGAGAACGCTGAGGGGAGAAGGGTGGCTGGAGGATGAGATCAGGATGGTGGTGGATATTCTCGGCGACATGAAATCGGGATCTAATCCTCCCTCGCACTGCTGTAATTAGTAGCAGTTTCTAACAAAGCAGCTGTTCCTGCAACTGGAGCTAGCAATAGGTTGCAGATGACCAAGGTGTATGTAGCAATACTCTGTTTGTGATCTTTCTTAGTTTTGCCTCTCCCTCTGTTATAGATGGAGAGGGGATCATTCTTTTGTTTGGGGGCAACAAATTAGTTTTGCCAGAAAGGAGATGTAATTGTGATGGCAGGGGCATGCAAGGTCATGTTCTGTGATTTAATTAATTTGATTTTTTTAAGCAATCGGTGATATCGCCACCATATTTTTTCCCACTGTTGCTATGATGTTAACGAAATGTTTTTGTCAGTCCACATATAATTTTATGGAAATCTCATCTTTTCTTTGTCTCCGAGCTTGTGGCAACAAATTGTCTAGGTGCAGTTCTCATTTTTCTTAGAAGCAGAGTAGATGATTATTGTTCTCAGAGTAGGTCCTCTCGTTGTTCCCGGAAACATAGTAGTAGCTCTTCCAACTTACCGCCATTTTGTTCTTCCGATTTACAAGCCGAAAAAACAGGAAGGAAAAAAATGACAATGCAAATATTTATTAGGAAACAAACAATTTGCCTAACTAAAACTGCCTCCAAAACAGAGTTGGTGTACGTCTGGAAGATTCTGGTCGGTAGGTGTAAAGAGACTGACGACTCTGAATGGAATCCAAATCCCTGAACACGGTCGATCCAGCTCGATCGAGCATCGTTTGTGTCGGAATGTCGGTTTTTCGCATTCGATCGCTAGGAAAATTGGAGTCGAGTCTGGACCGGCAAAAAACTAGCGACTCTACCGGTACTCGACTCTGGTTTATACCACTTTTCTCAAAGACGAAATATTCGAGCATATCATTGGATACCGGTATCAGATACCGTTATCACATAGGTATTGACAGCAGGGAAATAAATACCAAAAAACCGGTTCTTGCAGTGGTCTCGTTTGTGTAGGAAATGAAAGGAGAAACCCATCCTGCAACCAAAAAAAAGGAAAAAAAAAAGAGGTACTGTACTAAAAAGGTAGCTATATTTTCAAGAATAAAGGCGAACTTGACGAGCATTTATTTATTTCATGGTAAATGGATTTTTTTTCTTTTCTTTTGGAACCCTGAAGTGGTCTAACGTTGTCAGGCTCAAACTTGTAATACTAGTCAGCTACCGGGGGCGGAGGCACACACGGCTAGTGGACTAATGCTGCTGCTTCTTCCTCGACGTTTTGAGTTTGACCTTGTCATGGGGGTCCATCGTTGGCCCATTATCTGTGCATTTGTATGTTTATTCCATAATGAGGCCCATTGCGTAGTATCTTCGAATTTCTTGGAATTTCCACGTTACCGTGGCTTTGATGCGCTTACCGGCCGTCCAATCTGCAAACAGAAAGCTCAGATTCTTTTTTGGAATTTTTAGGAACTTCCACCTCGCCGTTGCTGCCGTGTTCCCCGTCAGAGCCGAGCTCAACACCAAGCTGCAGCCCTGTCGAGCGGTCGCCGGCTCGGCTGATCCCCGTCGGCGCGCGCACGTGCAGGGCTCGTCCGCGCGCACGCCTCCCACGTCCGCGAGCATGTGCCAGTGCCCGTGGACAGGAACCGAGAGCGGGCGGGCAGGCTGATGGGGTAAAACAAAGCCCTCCACTCGCCTCGAGATCCCCACCCCACACTCGTCATATACCTCAGCTCACTGGTTCACTACCTTCGCTAGCAAGTCTGCAAGTGAGCACCTGCAGTACTCTCCGAGAGAGCAACAGGTAGAGAAGCAGATATCATCGTCGTCGATGGAGAGAGATTTGGTGCCGTGGAGTACGAGAGAAGCGGCATTCGGCGCCATGGAGAGCTCGCCTTCGCGGTGCACCAGCGGGTGCCAGTCCGGCTGGACTCTGTACCTCGACCATTCCAACGCGATGCACTGCGAGCCCGCCCAGAGGTGGATGGTGCTGCACGCGGGCGAGGACCAAGAGGAAGCAGAGGACTCCATGGTCTCCGACGCGTCCTCCGGCCCTCGGCCGCGTCTGCGCGAGGAAGACGACGAGATGGGGCGAGATTTCGGGCACCAGCATCGATTCTTCGGCCAGCACAGCAGCTACTCCAGTAGCAGTTGCCATCGCAGCGCGAGTGGCTCCGGCTCGGGCTCCGGCTGCTTCGGTTCTTCTACGTGGTCTCGCAGCTTCTTGCAGGGCGGGGCGAAGAGCGACGCAAGGAGGGCCGTCGTCGTCCAAGGAGAGGAGGCGACGCGCCAGTGCCCCGAAATCGTCGTCCTCGACGACGACGACGACGAGCTCGACGACACCGCGAGCTCGTCTGCCGTTTTCAGCTGCCCCATGGCCATGGTGCAAGCTAATTTCTCCAGCTGAAAGCATCAGCAGCAGCACGAGCTATGCAAAGCATGCTAGGCCATGTATAACTGAGCTAGAGTTTTACCTCTCATGATCTACAGATGGAACTGATCGAGAGTTCTTGCTCACTCTGTGCACGCATGTTAGGCCTTCATTTCTATTTTGTTATCAAAATTCAAATCTACGGGGGCACATGTGGCTGGCTGTATTGATCAAAATTCAAATCTGCATGTAAGTTTTGAAGATGCAATGTTTTTGCTTCATGTTTCTGAAAATTTCTCAGCTGGTCGAGCTCAGCATGCTTGTGTATAACTAAAATAGCAAATTTCACATCAAATGTTGCCACTCGTTGCGGACGGTATTTAATAAGACAACGAACAAGCATAAATGTCAGCACTGTGGCGCCTTTGTTCTGTAGTCAGGTGGGGTTGCCTTGTTTTCCTTCTCTTTTTAGGTTCATTAGTGTTTGGATTATGACCAGATCAGAAAATTTATCTGATGTTTTGCGCAAAAAAGAAAAGAGAAACGAAATGTATCTCCCAAGCAAGAAACCCAGTGTTGCAATAAGAACCAAAAGTTGAATTACATAGAGTACACACAGGAATGCTACATTTGGAGAGGGATTTGGATGGAGTATTATTTGAGGTCCCTTTTTCGAATACAGGAATTTCAGATGAATCAGTTCAATTCCCGTACGTAGGATTCAGGGGGGAAATCCACGTTTCAAAGGGGCCTTCTCATTAGTGGTTGATCTGGGTTTGCAAGAAATAGGAGACGAATGAATGGCATGCTCCTATAGCAGGAAGACCTAGGAACTAGATGTGATGCTCAAAGCACGTTCCTTCCTGCGGATATACAAACACAGGAACTTTGCAAGAGTATAGACGTACAGTATATGCTAACAAGAGAAACAGTGTAACGAGAATGTGAGATGTTGCATTGGATAACTCTAGCGAATTTTAACATGACACATGCAAATTTTCCTCAATCCAATTAAGTACGTTCATATGGATTTTCCCATTGGATTGAAATCCTACAAAATACCACCGTTTTTACGACGTTACAATACATTCCTATTCGCAGTCAAAAGTTTAAATTCGAAATTTGAAGTCATGGACATTAATTTTTAGTTCAAAGTTTTAATCTCATAATTGAATGTATCCATGAGATGAACATGACAGCCACGTATGACTGACTGGCCCCGGATACTAGAATCGGTATTCGTGCTTATACTAGCTACGGCATGCTGTGTCACATTTTTTTTTTAGGAATTGTCACAGTTAACTAAGCAAGCATGCTGCGTTGCTGACAAAGCACTACGGCATGCGTTGCCGTTTTTTTTTTTAGCAAGGATGCTTCCTCCATTGTTTCCCTTGCCCGGCCTCCTCGTGTAACGCAGCCATGTTTGACCCGGTCGCGCGCGCACGCTCGTGGCGTCATGTGCGCGCGTACGCGCACGCCGCGGACATCGGCAATGGCGACGGCGAGCCACGCCATGCCACCCATGGCGCGCACATGGCACGACATGCGACCGCCGCGGGGGTGCCGTGCTGACTGCTGAGGCTCACGTGGTTCGCCACTGCGCGTGCGTGCGCGCGCACGAGCGGGCCACATGTTCGATCGAGCGCCCCGACGCGCGAGCACGCTATCGAGGGACGTCGGCGCGCGCCGGCCGGCGTGCGCTTCGTTCCCCGGGCGGCGGGCTCATGCTCATGCCCCTGATCCATCGATCACGCGCACATGCGCGCACGCGTGCGTCGACGGTTTTAACCCCCACTGCTTTTGTCTGCCGAGAGATGGCCGGGCACGAACACAAGGACAGGCCGGCGCAGCGCAAGCTAGGGCGTGCGATCGAGGTGCAGGTGGCCTCGGGCTCGCGGGAATCCGGGTCTCGTATGCCGCGGACACGGCGGCTGTCGATGAGCAGGACACCTGGGTGCGCGCTCGTGCAAGTACTGACTACTGAATGCTGAGCAGGGGTGGATGTGTCCATCCGTCAACCGAGCTCAAGCTGAGGTTTACAGTATTGCAGCTGGCTCAGATTTGAGCTCAGGTTGGATTCAACCGATTAGGGATTAGTAAATCCCGAATCAGATTTGAGCTCATGATTTGTGAATTGTAATTTGCTTTGTCACAGATATTAGAAGTGGTAGCTTCTCTGTAGCCACAATTGAATCTTTGATCCGCCGCTGGTGAAGCCGAAAGCACCCTTCCGGCTACCAAATTCCCAACTACGCGCCGGATGCATGCCAAGAGTATTGGGCCACAAAAAGAAAACAAACAATGCGGCAATCATCAGTTCCCGAGTGCCCTCACCGTTTAACGACAAGAGTAAAAAGCGGCCGGTAGCCTCAAGTCTGAATTCTAACAGCATTCCTGAATGGAGCACATTGGCTAATGGCAAACGACAGCGCCACCCCCCCCCCCCCCCCAAACCTAGTCAAAATCAGAAACCAGGGTGCAACGGATCCAAATTCAATAATTACTTTCTTGTAACTATCGATTTGGCACTGCTCAACCAAACAAAAACTAATTTACCTAACCTTTGAACTAACTTGGCCTACTCAAAATCAATTAAAATTACTTAACCTTTGAGCATTAATTTGGTAGAGACCGCGTACCCCTTCTGCCAGCCGATATGGTACTGTTCTTTCCGCTAAAGCTAAACACGTGGTTTGTGCCTGGGCTGATCAGGGATTCGGGGGTCGGTCAGTGAATTTTTTTATATATATATTATTTCGTTAATATTTTCAAAAATACACCGATATTTTAAAAAATCGCTAGTCTAACTTACCGTCACTCGTTCAACAGGTGAAAATAAAGTCTCGTACGTTGAACGTGTGAGATCTTATGAGTCTCAGCAATTAACGATTAAATAACCGGAGAGAAGAAGATCTCACCTATTCGGTAGGTGAGACCTTTGTGGCGTCTTCATCGTGTGGGCCAATCCAAAAGGTATCGCCGTTGAGGAGGTGAGATCTTTTAGGTATTTAAACCGGTGCGGCGGCCCTAGCGACGTCACGCCTCATTTGTTTCCCACTGAGCCGAAAGGAGAGGAGAGGGGAGGAAAAATTACGCGGCGAAGCTGTGCTGAAGAAAAGAGATATATTTTTTCTTTGTTCTTTTTACAAACCCGGTAGGATAATTAGTAGTGTTAGGTTTTGACATAGATTAGATGTTAGATTTAGAATTGTTTATAAATCTGGTAGGATAGTCACTAGACGTAGGTTAGAATATAGATATAGTTTTAGAATTAGGATTTGATATAGTTTAGCAATTATATTTTATTTATACGCATATTTTAGCAATTAGATGTAGTATTTATACATATGGTAGGTATTAAATGTAGGTTTTAGACATAGTATAGTCATAACTGATGTGGTAGATGCAGGATTTAGATGTGTTTGATGTACGACCCGGGAATATTTTGTTGCAGTATAGATTGCATGTTGGGCTATGTTTATAATGCATTTTCTATTGTAGATGTAGTTTTACATAATTGTTTATGTTCTGTTGCAATAATGTTACGATTTTTGTCAATAATTACCAGGTATGTTGGGTATGTGGTAGTTTAGGATTTTTTTTATAGGGACAATGAAATATTATATGGTCTAGAAGGGGTAGTATTGTCCGTATTTCAGTCCATGGATCAAGGTATCTCCAGACCTATGCACAAAAGTATCGGACACTTCTATGGCTGGTTGATGCGGGGTTTCAAAATAGACCCCGAAATTTAAGAGATAACCATTAGTATTATGGGCAACCGTTACAGAGAAGGTGTGTACTGGGAGGTCTTCCCGCTCTGGGAAGATAAAGTGTGGAAGAGGTACCTGCAAGATGTTGTGCACAGAGGTTGGCCTCCTATGTTGCTTGTGCAATGAAAGAATAAGGAGGCAGTTAGGAAGATGCAGGGCAGGGGGTACGTGGAGGAGGAGGGTGCTGAGGAAGAGTATGAAGAGGATGTCGATTCGAATGGTGAACATTCATCGGATTATTCAAATAAATCTACCGGTCAGGCCATGAAGGATGTTGTGACTCAATGGGTGATACCGCTTCGATGGTAGTTTTATGTTGTCAAGTCAAGCAAAAAGAATATGATGTCAAGTGCGCGAATGAGGGTTGCCCGTGGTAGGTGCACGACTTCAAGGGGAAGTGGTTTGACTATTGGGAGGTGTCGATTGTAGTCGAGCACACTTGCATGATGGATGAACCTGAGCCCAGCCGCAGGAACATAACCTCATCCTTTATTGCCAATGTGATGTACGCCCAGATTGTGACCAACCTAAACTACGAACTAGGATCCATAATCAGGCAAATTAAGTAGGATTACAAGTACACTATCAACTACAACAAAGCATGGAGGGCGAAAAGAAAGGCAATTGAGATGAGGTTCAGGACCTACGAAGTGTCGTATGAGAATCTGCCATATTTGTTGTGGACCATTACTCGAAGAAACCCGGGGACGTATTACAACTTTGATAAGTACTCATTCCTGCAAAACCTGGCAAGTACGCCCTGAAGCGATGTTTCTTCGCAACAGGGGCATGTATCAAAGCATTCAAACATTGTCGACCTATCTTGTGCATCGATAGTACTTTCATTATTGACAAGTTCATAGGACAGATCCTAACTGCTATTAGGGTCGATGGGAATAATCAAGTTCTACCGTTGGCCTTCACATCTGTGGAGGGCGAGAACAACAACAGTTGGTATTAGTTCTGGTACCGTGTGAGGATGATAATTGTTTGTGCTTGGTCGAACATGTGCATTATACATGACCGGCGTACTGGGATGCTCAATGCAATTCTGGATCTTCAAAATACAACGGACGATGGCTTGATTGGACCTGTGTGACCAGATTTGCAAAGTAAGTGGTGCATGAGGCATTTGGGTACAAACTTCTTCCACCAATTCAAGAACAAGAACCTCATGAACATGTTCAAGCGGTTGTGTAGTCAGAACCAGCAGTGTAAGTTTGATGCTCTTTGAAAGACTGGATGAGCCGACGAAGAAGCAAACATAGGAGCGTGCAGGGATGCCCATGAGGGGGGTAGAGGACGAACGAGTACCTCTTCAGTCCCCACCAAAGGACAATAAAGCTGGCATCACGCGGAGGATTTGGTCATTTACTAGGTCATTTAGTGAGTGGATTGAGAATGAGTCGAAGGAGAAGTGGGCTCTTCTCTATGACACAAATAGGGCTAGGTACGGCATTATGACTACAAATTTTGCAGAGGTTTACAACTAGGTGATGAAAGGTGTGAGGGGGTTGCCGCTGGTGGGGATTGTAGAGTTCATACTTCAAGTGACATGCAAGTATTTCAGGGGCCGCTATACAGTAGCGCACACGGTGCTGAATAATGCTAGTATGATTTATGGGATGAAGATGACTAAGTACATGAAATACTAGGTGGAGAAGGCAAAGATGCACCGGGTAAAGATCATGGGAACTACAGCACATATATAAAATTCTATGTAGGGACAAAGGAAGGAGAGGGGGCAAGTGAGAGAGAGTTATCCACGAGTGCACCATCTTCAATGACAGGTGCGTTTGCACATGCTACAAGCTGATGCTACTGCATAAGCCATGCTCCCATGTGCTATGATGGGTATGAGGACTCAGAGGTACGTCTCTAACTACTTCAAGAAGGAAACTTTGTTCGACACCTGGAACTATGAGGTCTACGGTTTCGGGATTTATGGTTCTTTCACTAAGGAACCTGGACCCGATTGTGTGTTCATCCCTAATCCCGACAAGATGAAGCAGAAGAAGGGACGACACAGAACTACGAGGCTCCATAATGACATGGATGAAGTATAAGCTGGGCATCACGTAAAATTGTGCAACAAGTGTAACAGAACAGGACACACTTACAAGAAATACACCGTTGGTGTCCCAAGTGTGAACCCCGCAGAAGCAGGTCCTTCTAGGTCTGGTGCAGATGGCAGACATCCTCAGTGTCATCGGTCGTTGACTTCGTCGACTCATTTAGATTGATTAGTGTTGTAATTCATGGTGTGATGGATATTCATATGCACAACATTGTATTTTACTATTTTAGTACTGAGATTGTCACTATGTGCAATGTTGTAACGTGTTAGGTTATGATTTATTCACATATTTATGTACGATTTCAAAAATCTATTATATCATGTTATATGTTAGACGTTTACTTGTTCAGTTCCCATAAATAAAGATTAGTTTAGACCAAAGTCTAGAGTGGTCGACACTTCTTACTTTGTGTTTGTTTTGCATATACAAATGTAACTAACTTGTGAACAAGCAGGTATGGCATACCTGGAGCATACCAAATGTAGGCTAAGGAGCTCCTAGTTCTACGACTTCATACGCCAGATGAGTTCATGAGGATTGACGAGCGTTGGATTCCGAGGTTTGTCCATTTTACATTTAACGTTTCATACCGATTTTTATTGTTATTCGTCGCTAATTGTATTATGTTTGCAGGTTGCGTGTTGCTAGCCTATTTTCGTTGTGCCGGCTGGTGGAGGTGGACATGTTGGTGGGGGCCTCAGAGGCAGTGAAGCCATTCAGCTATGATAGGGCCCTCCTTGTGGCCCTTGTCGATAGGTGGGGTCTCAAGACGCACATGTTTCACCTCCCGTGCGGTGAGATGGCGTCCACGCTCGAGGACGTATCACTCCTGATGGGCCTATCTTGTGCGGATGCCACTGTTGGGGCTAGGGACGTGGGCATGGGCTGGCGCGATGAGATGCTGGCTCGCTTCTCTATCATTGAACGAAGGGACAGTGTAGCCCCGTTCAGGCCTTTTCCAGGGACCGAGAAGCATGGTCCAACGAAGGCCTTTCTCATTCAGTTTCTTGTAGTATATCTTGTATTGTTTTCTCATCTCTCTTACGTTACTAACGGAATAAGATATTGGTACTTGTTCCTTTTTTTACAGTCAGACAACATCCACCCACAAGCAAACAACGAGGATGTCTCCCACCACCTGGAGGCGTACGTCCTATGCTTATTCGGTTGGGTCATGTTCACCGAGACCCACGACAATACGATCTCGATGAGCATGATCCTCTATGCCAAAGAGGTTGCGGATGCCGACCCCAGGGAGGTCCCGTAGTACAGCTAGGCTTTAGCTGTGCTGGCTGCGAAGTACTACATCCTGTGCAACAAGTTTCACAGGAAATCTCTGTCAAGCATTAATGCCATAACTTTTTCCGGCTTTCATAGCGAATCCTATGCACTCAGTCCACGCACCAGTCCCAACCACTATAAATAACCCCGCCCTCATCCATTGATACACTGCTCCTTTCTCAGCTCTCTCAACTATAATATCTTTCTCAGCTCCACTAAGCTCACATAAGAAATATTGAAGGATTTTCATTCCCTAAGGGGTCGAACAACTAATGTGCTTCGGTGGCAACCTTGTAGGCTTCGCGAGTCCCAGTACATCTTCTACACATATGGCCTACACTTCTTTATGTGTGTCGATTACCAGTATGACAAGCCTCGACATGAACTTACGAGTACTCACTGGCATAGCGACATAGATCACTCATGTGGTATTTTTCATATGATCTCATGCACTGTCTTACTAATCTCCCATCTTCTTTCATTTGTCTAGTTTTCTCTACCTATTTGTGACTTCATAGAATGACTCGACATAGAGCAAAATGAGCACCAGAAGCGGTGGGTCGACGTCAGGAGTACGGGCAACAGCATGAGGAACTACGACTAAAGCGTCAGGAGGAGCAACTCATGTGGAAAACAGCGAAGGAGCACGCTGCGGCTGAAGGATGTGAATCCGAGAGGGAAAGAAAGTGAGAAAGGGTCCGTCGTGCTAAAACGCAGGGCCCCGAAGCCCTGCGAAAGGGCAAATATCCTATGTGCACTCAGTAGGGAACATCTATTGTAACCTGGCAATTTTTCATTCGCTAAGGCATGTTAGGATTAATAGTGGCATGCTATTAGGTTAGTCTTTAGACGTACCATACATATCAACGTTTGTTTTAGTCATCTCTTTATGATTAGGGTCCTTTCGTGTAGGGATGATAAACCCCATGTCCCATGTAATGTTTGTCGGTATATATAACCTCCGTGTCGGGTTCTATACTAATAGTGCTTCACAACTACAATTGTTCAAAACAATAGATTTTATATCCTTCCAACATTATTTCACTAAAAGATTACTTATATAATTTTACATCAAATAAATAAACAAATGTCGATAAATTTACATCCAACCAAAATTTTCAAAACAATAACTACTGTCGACAACTATTTGCATAACTAACATTTCTCATCAAATGAATGTGCATTATTTTTCAAATTGCCTTATACAAAACAGTTAAATTAAAAAATTCTATATATGCACATTTCGTCCATTCAGTGGACGAGTACAACATGTCACCCACTGAATGAGCGACATGAAGATCTCACTTGTTCAGCGGACGAGAACTTGATCTCGCCTGCTAAACGGGTAAGATCTTACTCTCTCCGGTTATTTAATTTGCTGACCATCAGGGATGTACTCGTTCGCTGAACGGGTGAGATCTTACTGTCTCCAGTTATTTAATTCGCTGATCATCAAGGTCCATAAAATCTCATCTGTTAATATTTAATTCGCAAGATCTCGCTCATTCAATATATGAGACCTTATTTTCGTCCATAAACGGGCAACGGTAAGTTAGACTGTGATTTTCTGAAACTACCGTGTATTCTTAAAAAATATCACAAAAATAAAATATATAAAAAAAATCGTCGGTCAGCAGTCTCACGGATTCGTATTGGACTCGCCTTCTCGATACATGAATACAAGCCCGCTTACACAACCCACCCACGAACTCCATGTTACTAACCGAGCATGTGTAGCTAGCGGATCAATAAAGCACGGGCCCGCGGCTTCTACAGGCGCAAGGGAATCAAAACGGCCTTGGGCTGCATCATTGCAGCCGTGGGGAGCGTGACCCGTGCTTTATTGATCCAGAGCCAGAGAGATGCGGGAGCAAACGTTGCGCGCGGCAGCGGCAGTTGCCCACACCAGCCCGGCCCGTGTGCCAAGCCAATGCCAAAGGATGAAAACGGATAGAAACGGTTGAAAAACCTTTAGCCGTTTTTACTTTTATATTTTTTTAACCGGACAAAAACAAAAATTAGAAAATCAGAAACAAAAATGAACAATAGATTGCCAGTTATACGAAAACGAACCAATCCAAATAAAAATATATCGGTATCAGATGAAAACCAATAATTAAGATCTGGAAGACCCAACCTCATAACTATGAGTCTATGCTGGTTATAGAATTCCATCCAATTAGGACTTCAATATCTTAAAGAGCTAGAAAACTTCTCATAGAATCAACTATATATACATACTTCACTCTTACTTTCTGAACCCTGCCACTATAAAAAACAAGTATTTTGTTTTTAGATTGTCTAGTCACTATTGCTTTAGGAGAACTCTATCTCGTTCATTTCGAGTTTGTAATCACAGTTGCCGTAGCAAATACACCAATAAAATTTTATACCGATGTATCAGCAAAACAAATTTGAGTTGTCCTTGTCCGTTTGATAGGACTTACATCAGTTACATAAACAGCTACACACCATTAGAGAAATCAACCTAATGTGCAACATATGTGCCAATCTTCATGAAATGCGCCCTGCAGGCTCACAGAATAATCATCTAATGGCTACATTGTAAATTAGAATGTAGGCTTCACGTAGTATTAGCAATAAATTAAGAGTAGCATCAGGGATGCAGCAGGTAGCTAGCTTGCCCTTCAGATTAGACCACTGCCAAATCTTCGACACGGACAAACTCTCCCCTTTGTTCCGTGCGCATCTTCCTTCCCTCCATAATGTCGGCATTGATCAAACTTAACCCAGCGGGCCTTCCTCTCATTGCACCACCACCAGCAGCGCCATTTCTAATCTGGCCGGGCTGGAGAGCTACCCGGAGCTCAGAAGTACCCATGGAGAAGCATCTCCTTTCATCCAAGCTGCTGCTGCTACTCTCCCTTGATCACTACTCAACTCACTAGCATTGGCATTGCCACCTTCCACGGCACCCTGGGTCCCGACATTTTTTAACTTCCCCAGCCTCACAGGGAACACCCTCTTCTCAGCCACCGGCGTCTGCGCCACCCCTGCAGCCTTCGGCACAGGCAATCCGAACCCGTCGTCACACTCTTCGGACAGCTGCCCTTCCTCCAGCCTCTCCTCGAAATCGAACATCGGATTGTCCTCGGCCATGAGCCCCCGCGGCACAGCGGGCACATCGAGTTGGAGAGCAGCCACGTGTCAATGTAATTGAGGTGGAAGGAGTTGTTACAGTATATGGGCTTAGCTCATTATATTTGTATAATTTTAAATAAATCTTAAAGTTCCAATCATATGAGGGAGATGTGTTTTTTTAATCTCACTTTTTTAGTGGATATGAATGGAGACCAATTTAAAAAAGTTTCTCTCCTCCACCCACTTAGCATGTGTGGATAAGAGGTCTAGAAAAACATGCGCTCACGCTCGCCTCACTGAACCGTGGCCAGGACGGAGGGCACGGACGTACGACACCTACACGAATGGTCCATCAAAATCGAGTCCAGTTGCTTACGCAGGTTTAGCTTTCTTTTACGGTTTTATTCATTTTTGTTGTGTGGGCAAGCAGATAAATATATACTATAGTGTCGGTTAAGACTTCGATCGTGGCGGCGTAACCGACTCCGATCGAGGTGCGTCTCAATCACGCAACTCTCCCTCTATATATATTTACTATCCACCACACAAATGGGAGAAGCGAGTTGCATATTCGTAATTACGGCTTTGTCAATTTCCCTCTATTGCGCCGTCGCACGCCGACACTAATTTGGAACCGCGTGCATCTAAAGCACCTTTTACTAAAATCAATGTAGTTGTATGCAAACCTTGAGCAATAGCATGATAAACCAAAAAATCTTCAGGTCCTATTGTTAAGAAAAGCAAATTACTATTTTCATTAACAGCATTCAACCATCCAGACAACTATATGCTTCGACCTGCATTGAAAGCTGGGGCCACATGGAAAAAAGAGTTAAAGACACTTGGTAAGAACTACTCTTATCTTACTGCTCGCTATGAGTGAGCGAAGCACCAACCGAAAGAGCTACTTAATTGGTCAATTCAATAGTAAAAAGTGATCTAAATTATCTATTGGATTGCTACAGATCGTAAACCATACTAGTCAAAATTTTATCTTACTTTCCAGAGCGAGCATAAGGCTTTTATGGGGAGGAACAGTTAAAGAAATGCCTAATCCTTGTTAATGAGCCAACATATTTGCCACTGTCATTTTATTTCGTCAGCCAAACGAGTATTTCACGGAAAGCTGACAAGGAATTCCATTAAAAACGACCGTTTTGATTCTTTAGAACAACTAGATGAATTTAGTAGATCTTTTTAGGAGGCTCCAATAACCATAGATCGAACATATCCTATTTTTACAGTGCGATGGCTGATTGTTCATGAATTAACTACGATCTTCCGCCAATCAGCAAGATTCCCTCTTTATCCCCCGAGAGGGGAATGGTGGGTCCATCTGAACCAACGCAAGCAGGCCTTCCTGCTTTTGATAGCAGACCCTCCCCAACATTCGAGGATCCAAGGGATTCGGCACCCACTTATAAAAGGGTGCCGGCACCCACATAGACTACTCCATCTCGCTGCATCGGCATGCATCGACGAACGAGAGAGCAGGTCTTTGAAACCCATCGCTCTTGAGATCCTGTACCGGGAGAGGGCCAATAAGGTTTTTGGAAGTACTCACTCCTCACGATTTGCTTCTTCTACATCATCGTGTGTACTTTGTCTACATTGTCACTGTCATCGTCGTCTACTACATTGAGATCAACTTCGACTACTTCATCTTCGTCATCGCCTACTACATCCACATCATTGGGGCTTCTGCATCTCACATCGCCATCGGGTACGTACACTGAAATTCTACTCAAGTGTTTAATCGAGTGAACTCGAATGAGCTAGTCAATATCCTTCTCTAGTATCTAGACGAGGTTGATTGGGGTTGGTCAAATTCTAGTCAATTCTACTCGAATATTGTCGGGGCTCATTCGAGCTAATCGATAATTGATTATCTGCATCTATTCATGTTCATATTATATCATGAATTGAATTAAATTAAATATGAAAGTGCTATTATTTCTAACAATCTAAAATCCTTATTGTAGGCACTTTGATTTAATGATAGCTGGTTTTGCCAATGCACTGAGATTGGACAAATTTACCGGTGTGCACTTTAAGAGATGGCAGGTCAAAGCCACTCTGTGGCTTACGGCTATGAACAACTGCTAGGTTGCGTCTAGCAGATCTGAAGTAACTATTTTCTCTGATGAGGAGAAGAAGTTCAAGGAAGCCAACACACTCTTTTTCAGATGTGTTCTTAGCCCTCTTGCACATAAAGGATGCAAAAGAGTTGTGGGCGTGTTGAATCCAAAATTTAGTGCATCAGATGCAAGCAGTGAACTATATATCATGTAGAAATATCATGACTACAAGATGGTCGATAATCGATCGGTTGTCAAGCAGGCTCATGAGATTCTGTGCATTGTAAAAGAACTCAAGCTCCTAAAACCTTACCCGACACGTTTGTGGCTAGGGGCATCATTGCCAAATTGCCTCCCTCGTGGAGGAATTTTATCACTGCTCTAAAACACAAAAGATAAGAGATTTTTGTTGAGAGTCTGATCACGTCTTTTGATATTGAGGATAAAGCTCAAGCTAAGAATGTGCATAACAAAGGAGGCGATGGATAGCTAGCACAAATGTGGTGCAACAATCCTCTAACGGCAAGTACAAAGGGGAAAATAACAAGGCCAAAAAAAACCACCAACTTCAAGAAGAAGATGAACAAAGATTATAAACCTTGCTTTGTGTGTGACGAAGTTGACCATTGAGCCAAAGATTGCCGAGACCGCATAGGAAGAAAGGTTAATCAAGGGAAGAACACCAAGTCTGTAAATATGACCATTGACAACACTGGAGATAAAACTAGTGGGTATGATAATCTACATATTGTTCTTTCAGTGAATTAGTCTACCAGTTGGTGGATTGATACTAGGGCTAATGTACACGTGTGTGCTGATAGTTCAATATTCTCTTCTTATCATGCCGCTTAGGATTCTTCCATCTTAATAGGGAATGAGTGTCATGCTTCTGTTCATGGTGTTGGCACAGAAGATCTAAAGTTTACTTTGGGAAAGATTGTGCAGCTAAGGAACGTGCATCATGTCTCTTCAATAAACAAGAATCTAGTTAGCGATTCCCTTCTCCGTAGAGACAGGTTTAAGGTGGTACTCGAGTCCAATAAAGTAGTTATGTCTAAACATGGACTTGTTCCACTTTTCTATTTCTGATTTATGTAATAAATCTGTGAATTGTATTTGTGACAATATTAATGGAGATGAGGCTAATGTTTGGCACTCAAGGTTATGTCACATAAACTTTGGTTGTATGACTCGGCTTTCCAGCTTGAATTTAATTCCAAAATTTTCCATTGTCGAAATTTCTAAGTGCCAAAGTTGTGTGAAATCTAAGCAACCTCGTAAGCCTCATAAGACAGTTGAGGAGAAAAATTTGGCACCGTTAGAACTCATACATTCAGATCTGTGCAAGATGAATGGTGTGTTGACGAATGGTAGAAAAAGATATTTCATGACCTTAATTATTGATGCGTCTAGATTTTGTTATGTGTATTTATTGAAATCAAAAGATGAGACCCTCGACTACTTTAAAATCTATTAGGCAGAAGTTGAAAATCAATGGAAATAAAAATTAAAAGACTTAGGTCGGATCATAGTAGAGAGTACTTCTCGAGTGATTTTGACTTATTCTATAAGGAACATGGAATTATTCATGAGAGAACGCCTCCTTATTCGCCCCAATCAAACGAGATAGCCGAGAGGAAGAATCGCACCCTGACTGACTGGGTTAATGTCATGTTAAACACTGCGGATTTATCTAAGGTATGGTGGGGCTTCTTGACTTCATGTCATGTTCTAAATAGAGTTTCTACTAAGAATAAGGAGAAAAAACCATATGAAGAATAGGAAGGGAGAAAACCATCACTTTCTTATTTGCGCACTTGAGGATGTTTGGCGAAAGTCAATGTACCTATAACTAAAAAGCGCAAGTTGGGACCTAAGACAGTGGATTGTATCTTTTTGGATATGCTCATTGGAGCATTACCTATAGGTTTTTAGTAGTTAAATCTTAGGTATATGACATTCTAGTCGATACAATTATAGAGTCTAGAGATGTCACTTTCTTTGAGAGCATATTTCCTATGAATGATATACGTAACACTTCTAGTCAAACCTCTAAGATAATTCCTAAACCTGTCACACCACTCGAGTATTCTGAACAACCACTCTAGCTAGTCCCTGAGGAGGATGACAGTGAAGCTACAAGAAGGAGTAAGAGACAAAGGATAATAAAATCCTTTGGTGATGATTTCACTATGTACCTTGTGGATGACACTCCCAAGTCGATTTCAGAAGCTTATGCATCTCCAGATATAGACTACTGGAAGGAGGTTGTTTATAGCAAGATGGATTCCATTCTCACCAATGAGACTTGGGAAGTCACAGATCAACCTAATGGTTGTAATCTTATAGGTTGTATGTGGGTGTTCAAAAAGAAGCTTAGGTCTGATGCTACTATCAAAAAGTATATGGCTCGACTTGGCCAAGAGTTATACAAAAAATAAGGCGAATATTTCTTTGATACTTATTCACTTGTCACTAGACTGACCACAATAAGAGTACTACTCTCCTTGGCTGCCTCACATGGTCTTCTCGTTTATCAGATGGACATTAAGACAGATTTCCTTAATGGAGAGTTGGATGAGGAAATATATATGGATCAGCCTGATGGGTTTTTAGTAGAAGGTCAGGAGACAAGGTATGTAAGTTGCTGAAATATTTGTATGGACTCAAACAAGCTCCTAAGCAATGACATGAGAGGTTCGATAGAACATTAACATCTACGGGCTTTGTTGTTAATGAAGCCAATAGATATGTGTATTACGCCATGGTGAGGCTGAGGAAGTTATTTGTGCCTGTATGTTGATGACATCTTGATTTTTGGGATAAATCTTGATTTGGTTAATGAGATCAAATCGTATCTGTCTAGAAATTTTGATACGAAAGATCTATGAGAGGTTGATGTGATCTTAAACATTAAGTTGATCAGAGGTGAGAATGGAATTACACTTTCGCAATCACATTATATGGAGAAGATCTTGAGCCGTTTTGGCTACATGGATAGCAAGATCACTCCAACGCCTTATGATCCTAGCTTAATACTTCAAAAGAATAAAAAAGTTACTAGGGATCAACTGAGATACTCCTAGATAATCGGATCACTCATGTACCTAGCTAGTGCTACAAGACCTGACATCTCATTTGCTGTTAGAAAATTAAGCCAGTTTATTTCTAGCCCGGGTGATAATCATTAGCATGCGCTTGATCGAGTCATGCGCTACTTGCTCGGTATTATGAATTTTGGACTTCACTATACTGGATACCCATCTATACTGGAGGGTTATAGTGATTCCAATTGGATATATGATATTGATGAGATCAAGGCATAAGTGGATATGTATTCACTTTGGCAGTGCTATTGTTTCATGGAGGTCTTGCAAATAGACCATATTGACGAGGTCAACCATGGAAGCAGAATCCATAACATTAGACATAGCCACTGTTGAGGCAGAATGGCTGCGTGAGCTCTTGATGGATTTGCCAGTGGTCAAAAAATTGATAGTGGTTATCCTTATGAACTGTGATAATCAATCAGTTATTGTCAAAGTGAACAGTTCTAAGAACAACATGAAATCCTCAAGACATGTAAAGAGCATATTGAAATTTGTCAAAAAATTGAGAAACTACAGAGTGATAACATTGCATTATATCCAAATAGCTAAAAACCTGGCATATCAATTTACAAAGGGACTATCATGATATGTAAAAGATAAAGCATCGAAGGAGATGGGTATGAGACCCATGTGAGTTATATAGTAGTGGTGACCTAACCTATGTGATCAGAGATCCCGTGAATTAGGACCTGAGAAAAACAAACTATTGGTTAACTGAAGAAGAGTACCACACAACCTACTTGAGTAAAGATGCAAGACTCTTGAAATCTGTAAGGCAGGTTGACATTGCCTTAATATGTTTTGTTGGCTTTAATTAGTGAAGATGCTAACCTACAGTGCATTGTTGAAAGAACACACATATATGAGCCTGACTGTTGGTCGTAGTCTATGAGATATGGGTGATTTTTAATAAACTCATGAAGAGACCATGAAGTACGACTTATATGCTCCATCAGCGGGGTAGCCTACTGGCAGCCAAGTATCAGTTATGACTTCAAGTGAAACTTGTTTGCACAAGACTTATAATTCAAGGCTTAGTCCATTATCTAAGTTGTGAATGAGTGTAGCTTGATGTTCTAGGTGGATGTTTAACTTAACAGTCTTCACTAAAATACTGGTATATCAAACAATATTGAGGAAAAGACAAATCTTCATGGGACTTTGAGATCTGGTGGGGGATTGTTAGAATATATGGGCTTAGCCCTGTGAGGAACTGTCCAAATTGAATTCTAATTAATCATTAAGCTAATCATTTACATAATCATAACTACAATAATTAATTAGATGTAATCCCAGTAGTCCCGGCATGTGTTTTGTGCCCAAGATCGGCATGCACGCCTTCGCAACATAAGTCATCGCAACAAAGCTTAATAAAGAGCAAGTAATAAAACTATATTATAAGTCTTTAGAGGATTATCATTTATAATAATTTACAACACTCGAACACTAGGAGGATAAAAGAATAGTCTCACCTCCTAGCCTCCTATAGATAATACGTAGTGAAAAATAAAATCTATAAACAACAAAAGATGGGTGAAGTCATTTGCCCTAAGGCATCACCCAAAAACCTAGTCACTATAGTAGTTTGCACTACACCTACCTGTCACCTACATCAGCGGGCATGAAGTAACCAAACACTAGCTCCTCCTCACTTGTAACACTTGTAAAAGCAGCGTGAGTAGGAAGGTACTCGCAAAACTTAATCCATAATGAGTACATATAATAACCCGAATCTAAGGATTATGTATTTGGATGTGTTAGCAATGAATCGGCCACAAGGTTAAGTAAATTCATATGCAAAAGTAATTTTTGACACAAAGGTGTGAACATCTACACTTAACCACATATACCATGCTATCCTGATATCAACATCATGAACATATCTGTAACAGAACCATCCTATCTCAACAATAGACATCACCAACCATTTCCCAACATATCAAACCATCACCCCACATCAATACTCTACGACTGCTACAACTGGATAGAAGCATGCTCATAACCGAGAGCGCGGCAATTCGAATTGTTCATACACCCTACATGGAGGTACATCTTTACCCACACATTATGAGAACCATTCGGCTTGCGTGACCACACATGTCTACACAACGGGGTACTCATTACAACCTTTCCCAAGTAAGCCCAAACTGTATTAACATGTGTCTCTAGGAGCGGCGGTCATCTAGAACTACTCCCCAAGCAAACTAGATACCTCTTATAAGCCTATTATGCTGATAAACCCAAGATGTGCAAGACAAAGGTCATAGCTACACGAGGTATTCGGCTCATCCTTCCCATATTATATATGTGGTTAGTACGAAAAGTGCTAGAGGCAACTGCAACAATGGTCGATGCTTAAATGATGCAAGCGGTCTATGACATTTGGGTTCCTCTCCCGACCTACCCCTAGCACCGCCCACATCTCGCCTCATACTCACAACTCATACTTTCCAACATCATCATTATCCTTGTGAACAATAAATAAACCCTAAGCTCGTGAACAATGGTTGAACCACTGCTCGACTTCTACCGAGAACCTATGCATTGCTAAGCATATCGTAGAAAACTTTTAAGTTAGACAACAACATTGTTAACCCCGGCTACAAGGATACGGATCATCAACCATTCAAGGTAGAGGTAATGCATCAACATAGGTTCTACCCAAATAACTCGATACGGATTCACTAAATGCACAACATACATATAGCATAATTTATTATTTAGACTCGACTTGATCCAAAATACAAGGTGGAATATGCTTAAATGCTTGCCTTTCTTCTTCGACGCTTGCCTGACCCTTCCTGTGCAGCACTCACAAAATACCGGTAGTTCGGTGTCACCTTCGATCACTTGAACCGTCAGCATGTTGCTCTCTAAATAAGTCAAGAATGCATCGAATAAGAAAATGATGATGAAAATGTATGCTTATGATGCACAAACCGCAACTAGTATGGAAAGCACTGTATTTCAAAAGCATTTGCTAAAGATCGGCAAACGAATGGGGTTATAAAACATTTGAACCTCAAATGAAACAACAAAAGACTATAGTGCACTATGTAGCTGGTGGTCAAATTGGAAGAAGTGACGGTTAGACTGTCAGCATGCATAGAGTTTCATGCTCTAGCGGTCAGACTACACCCCTAGGCGGTTAGACTGGCCCTAGCGGTGGTCTGACTCCTGACTACGAAGTCTAACTTGAAACTAATTGGCTAAGTTCCATCTCGCCATAATGGCAGTCTGACTACTAGGCCCTACTGACATCACCTTGGCGTGGTCACTGGTGAATGCTCTGGCACTGCCTTTGACCAGGAAGGGTACCAAAACACTCTAGGAGACTAGTAGAGTGCTTTTAAGGTGGTTTGCACAATATTCATTGAGCCAAACTTGGAAAGCTCCATGGATGGGATCTAAGCTAGGGTGGAGCTGACCGATTAGGGCTTGAGAACGACAAGAAACAAACGGTAGGAGGTGTCTCACCTTAGCGTATGGAAGCTTCCTATTGGAGGGAATCACTCCAGGGAAGCTCCGATTTGGAAATCGGGCTCCGAGGTGGTGTACGGGCTTGGGGTGAATGAACACGTGTAGAAACTCCTCCGGCGAAGAGGAGGAAGGGGATGAGCTAGGGGAAGTCCATGAGGAGCATGGGGGAGCCTCTCCCATTGATCTCCAGTTGTCGGGGCCATCCTCTCCCTTCTATCCCTCAGTTTGTGTGAAGAGAGTGAGTGAGCATGAGAAGGAAGTAAGAGAGAGATTGATCGATGGCTTAAGTGGAAAGCTATTGAGTGCTGGCGGTCAGACCACCTTGGGATAGAGGCAAAAATGGCTATGCATGTCTCTAGCGATCAGACTGGCGGAGGTGCGGTTGGACCAGGGGAGGGTCTTTTCCCATTCTCCCTAAAGGTCTAGGGTATTCCTAACCATCTACAAACTATTTCTACTCAAAATAAATGGTGAAAAAAAGCATAGACTCAAGACACATATTTTGAAACATTTTTAAACACTTAAAACATGATTTTAAGATGCCATGATGATTATACATATTTAGTTATGTAATTAACACCTTGAGATGTGACAAGCGCATTATATTTGTATAATTCCAAATAAATCTCAAAGGCCCAACCATGTGAGAGAGGTGTGTTTCTTTATTCCCACCTTGCTAGTGGATGTGAACGAAGACCAAATTAAAAGGGTTTCTCTCCTCCAACCATTTAGCATGTGTGGATGAGAGGACTAGAAAAACATACGCACTCGCTCACTCGTCTCTTCTTGCTGGGGCATAGCACCTGCATGAATGGTTCACCAAAATTAGGTCCATTTGCTTGCGTAGGTCCGGCTTCCTCTTGCAGTTTTATTCCTTTTTGCTACATGGGAAAACGGATAAATATATGAAAATCGTGTCGGTTAAGATTCAGATCATGGAAACGTAACCGACTCTGATCGTGGTGCGTCTCAACTACATGACTCTCCCTCTATATATATCTGTCAGCCACCACACCAAGGGGAGAAGCAAGTTGCATATTCGCAATTAGGGTTTGGGCAATTTCTCTCTGTTGCGCCATTGCATGTAGACTACTCCATCCCACTGCACTGGCATGCACCGACAAACAGGAGAGCAGGTCTCCAGAACCCGTTGCTCTTGAGAACCTATACCAGGAGAGGGCGAATAAGGTTTTTGGGAAGCGCTCATCGCGACTGCTTATGATTTGCTTCCTCTACATCATCGTTATCTACATTGCCACCGTCGTTGCCGTTTGCTACATTAAGATCAACCTAGACTATTTCGTCTTTGTCATCGCTTACTGCATCAACATCATGAGAGTTTCTGCATATCACGTCGCCATCGGATACGTATACTAAAATCCTACACTGTGTTTAATCGAGTGAACTAGTTGATGTACTACTCGAGTGTTTTAGTCAATACATTTCTCGAGTGAGCTAGTTAAGATTCTTCTCGAGTATCTAGTCGAGGTTGATTGGGGTTGGTCCAATTCTAATTGATTCTACTTGAATCTTGTCGGGGCTCATCCAAGCTAGTTGATAATTGATTATCTGCATCTATTCATGTTCTTGTTATATCATGAATTGAATTAGATTAAATCTAAAAATGCTATTATTTCCAACAGGCATGCCCATACAACGGAAGTAGTCAGAGCCTATGCTCCGCGTCAAACTCGCACAGGCGCACTGCGTAGTTGAATGGCTCCTTATCTCCATCGCCGCCCACGATGATCTCTAGGTACGCGAACATAGATAAAAACTATATTTTTCCCCAAAAAAAATAGGATTGCAAGAAAACATGCGGGATAAGACAGTAGCCATTTTTGGCCCTATTTCCAGACATCACCATCCTGTTTTTGTCCCATTCCTGCACAACAACCGTGAAAACAAAAATGACCAGGAAAAATAGAAAATGGTTGCGGGACGAGACGGGATTTCCCGTACCGCTTTAATCCCTACATATCAGCGTGAACATGAACCTGGCTGGTATGAGTAGTGGGGTAGCGGCTACCACCTACCTAGTAGGTACCGGATGGGCTCGGGTTGATGTGACGCAAGGCAAATCCTATAGGTAGTGCGCCCCTGAAGATGTCACGAATAGCAGGGTGGTGTTTGAGATTCATTCAACCCGAAGTCGATGGCTAAGATCGCGGGCACGGTGCGAAGATGCGGGCACAAGTTGGGAAGCTGTGAGACATGTGCCATGGTTGGATGGGATGGGATGGGATGTGATAGGATGAGAAGTTATTTGTATTTAAAATTTAAAATTATTTTTTTGTTTAAACTATAAATCTATATGAACTATGGTGTTGTTTATAATTAATTCAACAAAATAGGATCAAATATGAATAGATTTTTCAAAAAAAATCTTTAAAAAATCAATAGTTTGAATGAAATAGTTCAACATCTTGAATATATTGTTTCAACATTTTCACATCTAATATTGAACTAGTGCATTCAAAATTTTGAACTAGGTTTCGAAAAATATTGAATCAAGTTTCAAAAAATGCTGAGTTATTTCTATAGTTTTATGAATTTGTTGTGTCAAGTTTTTAAAATGTTGAATGTGTATTATGAAATTGTTGAGTTAAATTCACAAAAATATTGAATCAATTATTTTGAATTGTTGAAAGGCACACAAAAACATGATAATCGCAAAGATTAGAAAAGAAAGAAAGAACATGAGCTGACATGTTTCTGGGCACATCGTGGACTTGGACCTCTTCCACCGCAAGCTAGGCCTATTTGTTCACATGCTGTTGGGCCTATATATTGTTAAGTAAGGGTGAAAATAGATTGGATGTTGACAGATAATGCATTTACCTTATTTGTTTTCATATTTTTGTTGGATTCAGATCAAATACGAATACCTTCATATAATGATACAAATATGAAGCGAATATGAATCGAAACGAATACAGTTACAGATATTTCTTGAAAAAAGGAAACCTCTTAAATTTTTCACAAGACCTAGAAAAATATGCCCAAATACTTAAGACTGCAAGTTCAACAATACTTAGATATTTAAAAGTACAAATGGAGTGGTCAGCCTCCACATTATCATTGATGGCCTTGGCAAATGGAGTAGCCGGCCTCTAAGATTATCATTCATCTGTTTCCTCCAAAAAGTCCTCCACCTCCACATCCTCATCAACATCTAAATCCTCTTACTCTAACATGTTTTAGTTCAATGAAATCTAATATGATAAAAATTAAGCCATACGCCTATGAATTCAAATAAAAGAAATAGTGGACCAATGATGCCATAACAAATAGAGCGGCTAGCACCCACATTATCATTCTTCCATTTCATCCAAAAAGTCCTCCACCTTCACATCCTCATCAACATCTAAGTTAATTAATAGTGCATAAGTTAATTAACACTAAAGATATTATCTAAATAATAGAAAATGAATTAGAAATAACTAAATTAGACTTAGAGTTAAATTAGAGTTATGGACAGGAGCTAGAAATATTTTTGCTTGAACCATCATGATCTTTTGTTTCTTGGAATTTTTCTAGATTTATTTGGAGTGTAACACTATTTCTTTGGTTTTTTATTTGTAATTTTATATTTACTAGACAATAGAAAATAGAAAAGGAAAAGAAAAGATAAAAGGAAATCCTGAAAAATACCTTGGGCCAAAATATAAATCTTCCTGAGCTGAAACCCATCTCCTCCTCTCTCTCTCTCTCTCTCCATTTTCAGACCGCCACCATGTTTTGAAGCAGCTTATGGGCCTGAAAAATAGTTAAGGATGAGCTAAAATTCGGATAGCCAAAATATCCAATCCGACAATTATCTGATTTTGACACAAAATGCTACTTTGAATCCATATCCGAAACAAATAACCGAATTCGAATCCGATCCGACAAAATATCTGAACTGAGACTATCTGAATATGTATTTTCTGGATAATTTCCGAATTGTTTTCACCCCTATAGTTAAGCTTGGCCATAAGGTTCTCATGCCCTGCATCCGCGCACACCCTCCACATGTCTAGGTTAGGTTTTCACATCTCTTTGTGGTGGGGTTAGGGAACTTCATCCCTTGTACATGTTGTTTTGGGTCGACATATTCATCGTCATCAGCCGTGAATTTTGCACCTATGGCAAGACCGAGGTGCAATATGTGCATCAATAAGGAAAGGGTAGGGATGGTGGCTTGCATAAATGACAATGCCTGTTTAGACCGAGCTCAATCCAGCGCTCGTGTGGTCGAAGAGAGGATAAAGAAGGTTTTTCATATTTTCCCTATTTATATTTTCTTATTTGGTCTAACACGTAAATTCATTCAACAGTATAAGGAATTGAGTGGTAATGGGTGAAAGAGATATTTGAACTTGCTTTGATAGAGTAAAGGGGTACCCTGGCAAACAAGCTCTGTGAGGGATGTAACGGCCAGAGGCGTATATTTCCTAAAACTGGTCGGTTGCGTGACAAGGGTATGGTTCTCACGACCAGTACGAGGCATACGCGACCAGTCTCCCTGCACCATCACATAAACCCGCGACCGGCCTCACTGATCGTAGGGTCGGATCTAACACAACCTATCCAAACGCATTTGTTGACATCCACTCAAGTGTTTTCCTATCACAGGCGCCAACTCCAGTGTGCGATGTCATGGGGCCTTGTCCCATTTCGCAGCATTATGCTACAGAGTGGGACTTTTGCAGGTCGACGTGGTGTCGCACGATAGATGGGACGTTGTCAGCAAGACGATCAAGCAAGTGGTCGAGGACAGTCCTCTGTAATGATGGCTTGGGTTAGATATTAGGATGAGCAGGATCTTCTGTTTAAACCCACATATAACTTCTCCTCATCCCTACTATATAAAGGGATGAGGACCTTGTTTGTAAAAGAAGCAAGATCAAGTCTGGCAGCCAGCTAGAACTACCTCTGTAACCAATTGAGATCTTCCATAACATAATACACAGGACATAGGGCTATTATCCTCCAGGAGGCCTGAACCTGTATAAGTCCCTATGTCTTTGAGCCCATTGTACGTGCACACAATGATTGTTGAAATGGTGTTCATGCATCCGCTGTCTAGCATACCCCGAAATCACTATCAGGGACTAACCCTCGACATTTGGAGCGCTAGGTAGGGGCGCGTTTTCGTCGTTTCATCAAGTTTGAAAAGCTTGATCAGGTTACCCAAAAATGGATCCACAGCAACCGCTGAGTCCCATTCCAAGGACCCCGGCCAACACGAGGTATTCGTCATGGGGTACCACCCAGATGAACCTGGTGTGCTCCAGGCATGGGACACTGAGATGGAGTTCGGGAGCTCCGAACCCCAACGCGAGGTCTGCATGGCGGACCATGTAGCAGAGGGTGCTGGAGGCCCTCACGTCCCAAGCACGGGTGGCAAACCCCCTGCTATATGCCTAGAGGGAAACCAGACCGACTCAGGACATACAGTCGCTTTGAGATAGCCCCTGCATCCCTAGCATTGTCATGAGGAGCCCTACACAGGGTGTAGTCTATGGTGGCGTCATCGCCTAGGCCATCGCGCCGCAAAAGCATCGGGGGTTCCCCCTTCGTGACTTATCACCGCTCCACGCCTAGCGTCTCGAATATGAGACCATGACGCTGGCACAGAACCTACAGATCTTGCGAGTACTCCTTAGCCACCCACCAGTACTTATACCGAAGGGCTCGCCTGTCACACCGTGGCTGCGTGATCTCGCCCTCCTGGCCGATACCACCCGACGCCAAATCGTGTCAACAGGCACCGTGCCCATGGCAAAGGTCGATGAGGGTTACAGTTACAAAGGGTCATGGTAGGGCCCACGACGGAATAAGTCTCATGCTCCCACAACCACAGAGGTACTCGTGGACCACCGCCACGTTGGGACGGCCAACCTTCTTTGACCTGTGTGATGCTCTACGCCAACGTGACCTCCGTGGCGTGATCCAGAGCCATGTGGCCACTAAAGAGTAGGAGGACCAGGCTAGGCGGGGGCAAGCAGACCTACTGCACGCCTTCCCCTTGCAGGGAGGCGTCAGACAGCTCCACCCCATCATCAGGACCCCGAGACAACTGTCTCTCCCCTTAGATGCGTGCCGCCACCCAACAATGAGTGGCTCCCTGTTATGGGACTACGTGCAACATGCTATTCGTCCGGTTATAGGAGGTGTGCTAGCTGGACAAGTTTCAACTGGTCCTAGTCAAGAAGTATAGCGTCTTGGCTAACCCGGAGGAGTTTCTACACATTTACACCACCTTGGTGTAGGCTGCGAGAGGCCATAGGAAGTTCATGGCCAACCACTTCCCTATTGTCTTGACTGGTTCTGCCCAGTCCTAGCTGATGAACCTCCATCATGGGTCATTTCACTCCTGGGAGGACCGGTGTGACCAGTTGGTCATCAACTTTCAGGGGACCTACGCCCGACCAGGGGTCAAGGATGACCTATATCAAGTCCAGCAACGATAAGGAGAGTCACTATGAGACTTCATACGGCATTTCACTAAATGTCATAATACCATTCTAAGGATCTGTGATCATAGCGTTCAAGCAGGGGGGGTCAAAGACTAGAAAATGGTCAAGAAGCTGGCCACATGAGTAATCCGAACCACAACCAAGATCTTTGAGCTCACGAACAAGTGCGCGTAGGCCGCCGAGGCCCGAGAGCGACAAATCGACACCAGGCCATGACCTGCTTCCGACCAGCCTACCTCTTCTGAAGGGGTCAACCGGAAGGACAAGAAGAGCAAGCGCAATGTCGGACCTCCCAAGGTCTTGGCGGTCGAGCAAACCAGCCTAACATGCCGGCGCTTCAAGAAGAAAGATTGGAAAAAGGGTCAAGGCTACTGCCCGATCTACTGTATAGATGTCCACGACTTGACCGAGTGCAAGGCCGTCTGAGGCATCATCGACAATTAGAACGGGGAGCACAAGCACAAGCATGGCAAGGACGATGAGGATGGGGCTGCCCCCAACCAGTCGGCACTGGGATACCAGCAGGCCGTTCACATGTTCCACCACATCTTCGGAGGCGCCGTGACATATTCTTCTAACAAGGAATACAAGTCGGTGGTCCGGAAGGTCTGGGCGACCGCATCAAACCTGAGTCCATGCGTGAAGTGGTCGGAGGTCCCGCTCACTTCCAGTCAGGCCAACCACCCCGCATGCGTCAGACACCCTAGTCACTACCCCATCATGGTCGAACCCACGATGTAGAACATCTGGCTGGGCTGAGTACTCATCGATGGGGGGAGCTCGATCGACCTCCTCTTCGCCGACGCGCTGGACACCCTGCGGATTCCAAGGAGCTTGTTAAGGCCATCCCCACCCTTCTTCGGGATCACCCTAGCTCCTCGGCTAAGCCTCTAGGGCAAATTGAGCTGCCCGTTACCTTTGGCTCACCGAACAACTTCAGAATTGAAAGGGTCCTATTCGATGTGGCTGACTTCGGGATCGCGTATAACGTGATCCTCAAATGACCATCGATGGCCCAATTCATGGCCATTGACCACTACACATACCAAATGATCAAAATACCTGGGCAAACAGGGGCCATCACCATTGTTGGCAATGCCAAAATGGCCCTATACTACGACAAGAGGAGCCTCGACATGATCGAGCTGACTCCTGGATCACAACTTGTGACCATTGAACCCAGCGGGTGACTGGTAAAGGTCCATGTCGTTGCCAGCCTAGACTATCGGCTCAAGGCAGTGATCCTGGATGACAATGACTTGACCAAGTCGGTTTAGATAGGGGGCGCACTAGACTCCAAATAGGGACTCATGCTCATCACCTTCCTCTGGGCAAACACGGATGTCTTTTTTTAGAGTTCATCTAATATGCCTGGAGTCCCCAGGGATGTGATTGAGCACAAGTTGTCTGTGTGATCACATGCACGACCAGTAAAACAAAAAGTGCATCGATTCGCAGCCAACCGAAAGGAAGCGCTTCATCAGGAGATCGACAAACTCCTAGAAGTAGGCTTCATCTGGGAGGTGTAGTACCCAAAATGGCTGGCTAACCCAGTCATGGTCTGGAAGCACAATGGCAAGTGGATAATATGCATCGACTTCACCGACTTTAATAAGGCATGCCCAAAGGACCTTTTCCCTCTTCCCCGAATCGACCAGCTAGTTGACTCAACGGCCGACAGTTATTTGTTATGTTTCTTAGATGCTCGATCGAGGTACCATCAGATTAGTATGTTTAGGGAAGATGAGGAAAAGACGACTTTTGTTACACCCTTTGGGGTCTTTTTCTATGTAAAAAATGCCTTTTGGCTTAAAAAGTACCAGTGCCACTTACCAACGGTGTATTCAAATTATTCTCTGACCACACCTCAGAAGAAACATCGAGGCATATGTGGACGATGTGGTCATCAAAAGTAGGACCAAGATAGATCTGGTCGTAGACCTTCAAGAAACATTCGACAATCTCCGGAAGTACCGCATGAATCTAAACCTAGAGAAGTGTATATTCGAGGTTCCATTAAGAAAGTTGCTTGGATTTCTTGTGTCTCATCGAGTGATAGAGGTGAACCCTGACAAGATCTATACCATCGATCGGATGAGATCCCTGACCAAGTTAAAGGAGGTTCAGAAACTAACATGATGCATTACTGCTCTGAGCAGGTTCATCTCAAGGCTAGGAGAGAAGGGACTGCCACTCTTCAAACTCCTGAAGAAAAATGACCACTTCCAGTGGACGCCAGAGGCAGAGGAGACATTCCAAGAGCTCAAAAGGTACATCTCCTCCCCTTCCATACTGACCGCGCCTCGACCCGACGAGGAGCTTTTGCTCTATATTGCCTCAACACCACAGGTAGCGAGCGCGGTCCTGATCGTTGAGCAGGAACATCTCCAGCTACCAGTGTATTACATCAGTGAGGTCCTGCACGACGTGAATGCTCGGTAGCCGCAGGCTCAGAAACTGTTATACGTCATCCTAATGGCCTCAAGAAAGCTCAGACACTACTTTTAGGTTCATAGAATCAAGGTGATTTCCTTGTTCTCAATTAGGGAAATTCTCCATAATAGAGATGCAACAGTAAGAATAGCAAAGTGGGCAGTAGAGCTCGGGGGATTCGATCTCCAGTTCATCCCCCTAACATCTAGCAAGTCCTAGGCGCTGGTCGATTTTGTAGCTGAGTGGTCGTCCTTCGAGCCTGAGCAGGTACAATGACCAGAGGTAGACGAACACAGGACCATGCACTTTGATGCATCATTCACACTAAAGGGAGTCGAGGCTGGAGTGGTTCTAACCTCACCTACCGGCGACATCCTCAAGTACATAGTTCAATCATATTTTCCAGCCACTAATAACACTGTTGAATATGAGGGTCTCTTGTCCGGAATGCAAGCAGTCTCCACACTTGGAATTAAATTACTATTGGTGATAGGGGACTCGCTACTAGTTGTGAAACAGGTGCAAAAGGAGTTTCAGTGATCTGACCTGACAATGGTGGAATACCTCATCGAAGTGAGAAGACTAGAGCGACGCTTCATTGGCTTTGAGGTCAAGCACGTCCCTCGCAAGGATAACTTCCTAGCCGATGAGCTGGCCCATCTAGCTTCTTCTCGTGAACCTGTCCTGGTTAGAGTCTTTGAAGAAATACTCTCACGACCATCCAGTGTGGTCTTGGGCTAAGATGAAGGGGATGCTCCACTCGGAAACGAAGAACCTGAGGCAGCACCTTTAAAGGTATCTTTAAAGGAAACGCCTCCTTCGGTGTCATCGATCTCGGGCGGCCATCATATGGTCGCCATGCTCGATTCGGGTACAGAATAGATGGATCAGATCTTGGACTACCTTCAGAATCGAGTAGTCCCTGATGATGATGCGACGCAAAAAAGGTCTCCCTAGTAGAGGGACGCCTCTACTGCCGAGGGAGCAACAGCCTTTTATTGATATGCATCACTCAAGAAGAGGGGAGCACATTGCTCTCTGATATCCACTGAGGCATATGTAGTAGCCACGCTTCATACCGCACCCTTTGAAAAAGCGTTCCGGTAAGGATTCTATTGGCCCACTGCCCCCTAGGATGCCTACAAGCTGGTGAAACCGTGTGAGTCGTGTCAGTACCATAGCTAAAATACCAACCTACCAGCCTGGGCACTGCAAATCATACCACTCTCTTGGCCTTTCGCTGGCTGAGGGCTTGATATCGTAGGACCATTCCCTAAAGCCCTAGGCGGTTTTGAGTTCCTATTCATGGCAATCGACAAATTTACTAAGTAGATCGAGGCCGAGCCCGTCAGGAAGATCACCGCCACAGTAGCGATTAAGTTCATACGAGGGCTCACATAATCACGGACAATGAAAGTCAGTTCGCCAGTAGTGCTTTCCAAAACTATTGCAAAGAGATCGGGACCAAGGTTTGCTATGCATCTGTGGCTCACCCCCAAAGAAACGGACAGGTCGAAAGGGCAAATAGGATGATACTGCAAGGGATCAAAACTCGGGTCTTCAATCAGCTTAAAAACTATTCAAGACACTGGGTGGATGAACTCACCACAGTACTCTGGTCGTTACAAATGACCCCTAGCCGGGTCACAGCCAAAACCCCTTTCTTCCTGGATTTTGGCGCCAAAGCAATGCTCCCCTCTAAAATCGCCCTTCAGTCACCCTGAGTCAACAGTTACTTGGATAACGACCAGGTGGCACGACGGGAGGATGACATAAACCTGATTGAAGAGTTTCACGATCGCGCTCTAATTCGAGCCTCCCGTTATTAGCAGAGCCTCAGACCCTACCATGATCAAAAGGTGTGGAAGCGAACAATGGTCGTAGGCAACCTCATCCTTAGGCAAATCCAGAATAAACTCTCCCCCAAATAGGAGGGACCCTAAAAAGTGGCCACCATCACCCGACCTAGCACGATCAAGCTAGCTATGGAGGACAGTCGTAAATTACATAACTCTTGGAACATTACCTTATTGCAAAGGTTTTTTGTGTTGGGTCGCTCGAAGACGGGCTTGTCTTTCTATTTTGTAGGACCTTCTGGACGAGTGTGGAATGCAATTTGTAAGTTCTTAAATTCACAAAGAAACCCAGACTCTCTGTTTTGCAGGACTTCACAACCAAAGCATGGGCTCCCGACATATTATTCTCTGACCACAGCATGTGGCCACGCTTGACGGCCACTATATAACTTAGTGACCAAGATGCCAAGCGACCAGGAGGCCAGAGACAGCGACCACCATGCCACAAGTCCTCGCTAGGGCTGAGCGCTACTCGCCCCCAACGGACTTGTCGAGCCCTGTCTTGTTCCGCGCACCAATAACCTGACTAGCAGGCGGATAGAGTAAGAATAGGCGTTCAACCCCCATGCTTTTTCATTCATGGAAATGTTAGGTTACATGGCAACTAGTTGCATCTAATTGGACTAACTATCCTATTATATGCCTGCCCTATCCTCCCTGGCAAAGTTGACAGAAAGAGTCCGCTGAACTCTCGCCTCTATTTTCCCTTGAATGCGTCAAGGAACCTCTTGTACTCCTCCTTGGAGCGACAGCTCACCACTCTGGGGATCGAACGATGACCGGCATAAGGTTCAGGGAAGGTGGCCAACGCAAAGACCCTGCTAGGGCTGTTGACCGGCACCGGCGCACCATGCAGACCTCCCTTTCGCTTCATCTGTGACTCTTCCTCTTCATCGATCTCCTTCTCCAGAAGGTCCCAATCGACCCTCTCCTAGTCATTGGAGATATCGATAACCTCGGCTGAGGGATCTGCTTGGGTGGGAGATCAAGACGGACCGAAGGGGGGCAGTCTTATTTGGAAGGGTGTGAGCTCGATGGTCGCTGGCTTGAATCTCATAAGCGTACCTGCAGCAACCGCCATCTTCGGAAGCGCCGCGGCGAGCGGATCCAGAGTCGGAGCCAACTTTTCCCCTGTCGAGCCGTCCGAGGTCAACGACCTCTCCAGCGATGAGGGAAGGGAATACGCCATGGCTTCCGGGCCTGCAGACACTACAAGGTAGAATGCAGGATGGGATGGAGGCAATTGGATTCTAGGCACTAAAAGCATGAGGGTGAGAAAGAAGGCGAGGGGTGGCACTAAAAACAGTCCAATCAAGCAAGTGGTCAGAAACGGTCCTTTGTAATGATGTATTAGGTTAGATATTAGGATCAGTAGGGTCTTCTATTTGGACCCACGTGTAACTTTTTTCATCCCTACTATATAAAGGGATGGGGACCCTGTTTGTAAAAGAAGGAATATCAAGTATGACAGCGAACTAAAACTACTTTGTAACCGATTGAGATCCTCCATAATACAACATACAGAATGTATGGCTATTATCCTCTGGGAGGTCTGAACCTGTATAACTCTTTATACCCCTGAGTTCATTAAACGCGCACACATCGATTCTTGAAATGAACGACGCACCCGCTATCCAGTATACCCAAAATCACTGTAAAAGACTATGATGCAAGCCACGGAGAAAGACCAAGATTAATTTAGTTTACCCAAAATAGAACAAAACTATTTATATTCATAATATTTAAAAATTAATATTATAAATTATGACGTTCAATCTCCTATTTAAGGAGATGGTAAGCCAATACTCCTTCCAAGTGCAATGGAGGCTCCTGCCCTAGGCCATGGCCCTTCTTGATCGGCCATGGACCCCATCCAGGTAAGTATGTTTGCAAGGTGCCTCCTGGTCTTGCTTTACTCTGATCCTACTTCTGTCCTCCGGTTTGCCAGCCGGTATGGTATTATTCTGCCGGCTAAACATGTGGTTTGCTGCTGGGCTAATCGGGGTTCGTATTGGACTTGGTTTCTCAACAGAGGCCCGCCTACAGAGCCCGCCGACTTCCATGTTGTTTACCGAGCATGTGTCCTCACGGCACGGCTCCCTCGCGCAGGTCGCACGGACCGCAGGCGCAAAAGGGAAGCGAAGCCTTGTGGCTGCAGCACCGCAGCCACCGGATTGCGCCTGATATTAGTCAGCCAAAAGAAAAACAAAGCAAAAAAGTTCAAGAATTATTGAGAGTAAGTCTTCGAAGAGTTGCACTACAAAGTTTTACATTTTGATCTCTTTACATCGAGGTAGGTGCGCAACCCCTCACTAAAAGACATTAAAAAGGTCCACCGATCAGGGATCTTAATTTTAGTGAAATTTCATAGAACTTCGGTTATTCCGGGCGTGAAAGAAAAATATTATTTCGGTCAAAAAAATTTGGGTCTGTTCGAATTTTTTCCAGTTATAAATAAGTAAAGTGCGCCTATGGAAACTGAATAAAGTGGCTGGTTTGGTGGAATGGCCCTTGGAGCACATGCACGGCGTCGTATGAAAATTGAACTGATGTATTTCTAGAGAACAGAAATTAGAGTTATTAAAAAACGAGTTATTGAATGAAGGGAATCTTTTGAGATAGCCTAAATATAGGTTTATGTTTGACACATCTAGAGAACAGAAATTAGAGTTTATTGCTACCTTAGAAACTCGTAAGGGCGATTTCTTGCAGACTTGTCTTGATCACTTTTGTGTTGGTAAATATTTCCTATGGCATTGGACGTCTCCACGCGGTCGGTCAGTCGGGGACGAAGCTGGCTTCATGCATGTAGTAATGAATCTTACCGAAACCCAAGGAGAAGAGTATGGTAAGTACGATGATAGATGGTCTCTTTTTTTTTCAATACCGATATTGAGAGCTTGAATTTGAGAGAACTGGAGCTGTCAGGATGACAATTTACCTGAGCGAAGTTGGACAGAAGTGTAGATTTAGGAACGTAAATATCTCCCTCCTACAGTAGAGGCCCTGAGTATGGACATTTACAATCCCCAAATAATCTACGAATCCAATTGACCAAGAAAAGATCGGTAATTAGCGTGGAACAGACCTGCCCGATACAACTCAAAATCCATGCTCGATTCATAACTGATACGAGGAGAAATATCATTGCAGGACGACCATAAAATTATACAGTAGATCTATTGTCTATTATAGCATAGTCTAGTGCACCGTAGAACGGAGATGGGTACATATGGGTACAACGCCGCAGCATACACGAAGTGACAGACGACACAGGTGACAGTAGAGATGGCTAAACCGTTCTCCTCTGATCCACGTAGTTAAAGCATGGAAACCAGTCGGTAGTAACACGGCCTTGCGACAAGGCGTAGAGCTTTTATGCAGCGCTGTCTATGGCCTTGGGCTGAGGTTCCTGCTTCCCAGGCACCTTGTCCATGTGCTCCAGCTTCCTCCATTTCGCAAACATGTTGCCGTAGAACTTGGCGTCTCGTCTGTTGTACTCTTTCATCTTCTCCTTTAGGGTCTTGTACACCAGCTTCACATCCCTGATGATAAGAACAGGGGGCGTTATTCTTGTTTAGCTACTGAGCATAGATGATAGTCCTTGTAAGATTTCAAGGATCAGAATTGATGGAAGTTCAATTGGCAGAGTGGTAATTTACCTGTTATCGGGATCAATTTCCAGGGCTTTCTTGATATCCAACTCTGCCAGCTCCAGATCAACAAGCTCAATGTATGCCTGCGCCCTTCTGTACAGGGCCTTAACATTTGTGCTCTCCAGTTCCAAAACCTGATTGCCAGCGCTCACATTCAGTTTACTTTCACCGACCAGAACATCGAAAAAAAGACAAGACATAACAAATCTGTACAATACCTTTGTGCATAGTTTCTCTGCTTCTCTGTACTCTTTCAGTTTCAGCTTGCACGCCGCGTTGTTGAGCTTGCAACTGATCTTCAGAGCTTTAGATTGTTTCTTCTCATCCTCGCTGAAGGAGCTGTCATACTCAATGTACTTTGCAGCCTAATTAAAAGGAGAAAAAATAATTGGAGGTAAGAGCCATTGGCCCATTGCTAGGTAGTCACATCCAATGTACAACAGAGTTTAGGTTAAGAGGCCATTGTCACTTGCCTTTTCATATCTCTTGGAGGCCTTGGCATACTTTCCCATCTTGAACCACGCATTGCCTTCATCTTTCTTTTTGGCAGCTGCTTCAATCTTCTCAACGTTGCTCTTCAAATCCCAAGATTCTTTCTCCTGAAAGAAAGGTATACAATTTTAACACTCTCAGATTAACAACAGCAACTAAGATAGACAGGCAAGTAAGAGGGATTTTAGACTTGCCTTCTCGAAGGAAACAAGCTCCACTTCATAGAAGACAGTGGAGTTAGGAGGAACCACGGCAAGATCCTGCTTCGTCTCAGTGGATCCAAAAGCATGTTCAGGTGGTATTCTCGCCAGCGCAACCTCTCCTTTCTTCATAGTAACCACTGTCCTGTCAAACCCTTCGATGACCTGCTCCTCATCGGTCCTGAACTCAAACGGCTCGTCACCATCATGCCCTTTCTTGACAAACACAGTGTCGTCCTCCAACTTGCCGATAAGCCTCACTGCACAGGTACAACAATTTGTATTATGTAACAGAATTGCAACATTTAGCAGGTGGGATGAGCATAAGCACATGAATTTCTAGTAGCATATGCCACACACCTCTCACAATTGCCCCATCGTTAGGGCGCTCATAGCCTTCGCCTTCCTTGAGGACCTTCTTCAAGATCCTCTTGTCATCACCGATCAGTGTCACAGTCTTCCAAGAGACCAGCTCGAGATCAATATGCAGAGTTGCGTTTGGTGGAACAGCACCTTCATCTCCTGAAGCCGGTCTTCCTTGCTCGCCAAATCCATCTGACCACAAATGAATTTAATGATGCCTGATGCCAAATCCAAAAATGTACAAAAAAATAGACCTAATTACAGAATTTTGGAGACTTACATTGTGGCTTGACAGTGAGTAGCACCTTTTCACCCTTCTTCATGGTCTTCACAGCCTTGGAGAGTGCCGGGCAGAAGTAGCCTGTCAACATTATTTTTTTTAGTTTATTAGAGGACTAACGGTTCAGAGTTAATTATGCACATCATGACGGACAAAGCTTACAAGATACATACCATCTTTGACGGCAAATTCAACACCATCAGACTTGGACACAGTAGTTCCATCCTCGAGCCTCGCATTGTACTTAACTGCATGAATCATTTGAGCAAAACATGTCAAAAACTGTATTCAAAATAAAATATCAGCACCAATACAAGGCATCATACCGAAAACTTCGTCTAGGTCCTTGGGGTTCTCCCATTTCTCGCCTTCAACAAGGATCTTCTTGAAGATACCACCGTCCTTGCAGATGTCTTTGACGCTGGCCCAGGACAGAAGCTCGACATCGAACTGGAGCGTCGCGTTTGGAGGGATAGTTGGCGATGAGCCAGTCTCGCCGTAGGCAAGCTCAGGCGGGATGGTGAATACTGCGTTCTCGCCCTTCTTCATGGTCTTGATGCCGAGGTCCCATCCTTTTATCACTTGCCCTGCGGACGGCAAATAGTACACATGATGAATGCTACTTTAATGCTCAACCGATGGAGCAAAACTGATGCTACAATTGTTGGATTAATGATTATATGTTCAAAACTTGAAATTGTTTCAACATAGCAGTACCTTGCCCGAGCTTGAACTTGAAGGGGGTTCCACGGTCACGGCTCGAATCGAACTTCGTTCCATCAAGAAGGGTGCCCGTGTAATGAACTGCAGTAAACAATTCAAATCTGTCAAATATCGATCTTGTCTACCATTCTAAGATAGCACAAATCATGATCCGACATGATGTATCACAGCCACATTTGAATGGCATTAGGCATCATAGCTATTAGCCAGCGGGCATTCTGATCCGCAAAATTCAGAGCTTAGCGTGCAGTTTCTAATTCTGTTTCAACTCATGCGTGCAGCGGCTGAACTGAACAACTAGACGCGTCGACAGTCGGCACGTACCTTCGACCTCGTCGCCGGTCTCGGGGCGGTCCCAACCCTCGCCCTCCTTGACGAGCTTCTTCTTGAGCCCCTGCTTCCCGATCTCCTTCTCCTCCCCGACCTTCATCGTCCCCGGGAAGTTGTCCTCATCGTCCCCGTCGTCGCCGCCGTCGAGGTCCTTCATGGCCTCGTCCTCCTCCAGGTCCCCCATCACCTCCTCCTCCTCCTCGCCGACGCCGGGGAGGTCGTACGCGTCGTCCGCCATCGGTTCTCCGGCTGGGAAAGATCAATCAACCAACGAAATGCTCCCGAGTTAATTGTGCGCTCTTGCTGGTTCCGCGACTCGTTCGCCACCGGAGCGAGGTCGTTCGGGGCCAGCATTTTATAGGGGCGCACGCGATTCTGGAGAGTTCTTCTGGGGGTGGACCGCGCGACGGGGGCAGGAGACTGGTGGATGCTTCCGGAGAGCGGTTGCAAGAGCGGGAGAGTTTTGGAAGGCCGTGGATGCTTCCAGAGACTGCGCTGCAAACCTGCGTCCACCAACAAGGAAAGGCCATCCATTATCTTTCTTTAAGATTAACAAAGGCAAGGTCCTTAGCTAACTCAACAACACCTTCTCTTTCACAAGCACCAATTGTAAAAAAAAATGCCAAGATGCCAACGCAAATTTTTCCTCAGTCTAACTGAAATGGTAGTAACATGATAATCTCATTATTTGTGTTTTTTAGAAAAATAATATTAAAATTATTTAACATTTTAACAAATACTACTAGTACAACGTTTATGACAAATTTTCTAGTTTTGACACCACAAAAATTTCCGTAGTTTAACTGAAATAATGCTGTAACATGAAAGAATATTCTTGTACCTTTCATGTTCTGACAATCGCGCTGCACGCTATTCTTGAAAGGAGAATAAGTATCTCTCTGGCATGATTGTCAGGTCAGATAAAATGAAAATTAAGTTAAAATGTGTTTTAATTTATTTATGATGAGCGATTAATATTGGTATTTATTTGTTTAATGATCTTCAGTTTTGCATAAGCGTTTATGTGATTTAAATTGATTTAAGATTTTATTTGAGCATATTAATTATAGATTAATGGAAATTGAAGTCAGAGATATGTGTTTGTGTGTCCCATGATGTATATGTGATAGATGTAACTTGACGGTCAACAGCGAAATAATCAGGGTCAAACGGAATGTTTGGTGCCGGATGATCAAAGAGGCTGGACAGAGTTAAGAGTGATTCTAGCTGAACATGTGGAGGTTAAGCAGAGTATGGAAGGCGGATAGAGACGTTGTGTTGATAAAGTCAAACGAAAGGAATACCGATGTAAGTGACAAGGCGGCCTAAGAAACCGGAATCAGGAGAGACTTGCCGACCGTCAGGATCGTCTGACAGGGTACATGTATCGACATCGAAACGCTTACTTAAGGTGTAAGCGAGGTGGCGAGTCACGCTTTGAGAAGTGTGTAGGCGGTTTCGCGGTTTGGCCTTAAAACCATTGGAGGACTAGAGGAGTACGTCGCACCAACGCAAAACTTGCATCGAGACGAAGCTAAGTCGTGAAGGTGTAACGGCTGCCCAATGAATAGAGAACAAAATGGATCAAAATATCCTCGGTGGTAGTAAGAGTGTACTATAAGAATTGAGTATTTTGGGAAAAAGTTAGGAAATTTAAAAGTCAATTTTCCTAGACCTATAAATAGAGGGGTAGGGCTATGAGAGAATTTGAACCAACCACTTGAGCAACCTTGTGCCACTCATTTGAGAGCTTAGAGCTAGGGTTTAGATGAGAGAAGGATGAGTGCTTAGCTTATGTAATAGGTGAGAGTTTTGAGAGAAAAAACGATGAAGTTTATATTTTTTTTCATATGCTTTAATTTCCTTTCGTCTAGTTTTCCTCTGTTGGTTCCCTTGCAAGTTTGCAAGTTTTTTGGTTTTTAATTTTGATTTTTGTTTTGATTTTTGGCTGAAATTTTAGCACCTTGTGAGGTCATTCTTCTTGTTGCTAAAGGCATAAAATTCACATACACATGCTTGTGTGATGGAGCCTTGAATTTCCTTTCCTCTAGACAATCAACTTGGAGAGTTTTGTTACTCGGTATTTATCTTTTCTTGTTTCTGTGCAAGTTGTGATCTTTCGAGTGCTAAGACACATGCATTAATCTTAAATGAAACTTATGGTTCATATACCATCCGTGGAGTCATTTTGCCTCGATTTTCTCTTGTTAAAATTTCTCCCTATTTTTGCTTCCACTTGAGTTTTGAGGTGCGTTGGGTGATCCAAATAGGAGAAGACTATCGATTTCGCAAAAAAATTGCTAATGCACTGATTCACCCCCCTCTAGTCACCAATCTCGTTCCTACAATTGGTATCAAAGCCGGTTTAATCACTTGTTGACCATAATTGGCTTTGTGATCCGTAGTCGACATGGAGAGAAGTGGGAAGATTTCGTTGTTTGATGGCCGTGATTTTTCGTATTGGAAGGTGTGCATGGAGGCTTATCTCTTAAGCTAAGAAAGTCCAATCTAGGAGGTAGTTGATTCTAACTACGAGATCCCGGCTGCTCGTACGACTCAAGTTCAAATCAAACTGTATGAGACCAACAATAAGGCCAGAAATATTTGTTCACAAGCCTGAGTCGGAATGAGTTTGACAGGGTTTAACACCTCCGTACTACCTGGGAGATCTGGACTACTCTTAGTGTCTTTCATGAAGGCAATAATCGGATTAAGGCCAGACGTAAAGCACATATAATTAAGAATATCAAATGTTTGTGCAAGACCCTGAAGAGTCTTTGGATGCCATGTTCGCTCGCTTTGATGGAATTATTTGCAATCTTTGATCAACTGGTGGTTTGCCCTATTCTGATCACGAGAGAGTGATCAAGATTCTTTATGCTCTGGATCATAACATATGGGAAGTAAAGACCTCGAGCATTGAAGAGTCATCAAGTTACGACACATTAACTTGTGATGAACTCTTTAGCAAGCTCAAGTCTACCGAGATAGTCAAGACGTCTCGGATTGATCTTGGAAACCCCTTGTCTCAGAACATGGCGTTAGTTTCCGGACCTAGCGGTGGCAACCACTCTGAAGTTACTATTTCTTGTGTTAACACTTTATCTAGTGAATTTACTTTATCTTCCTTAGTCTCTAACATAAGAGAGCAAGTGGATGTGCTTGACGATGAGGATACTAATCGTGAAGACATTCACCCGCTTCTATAACAACCATCGAGACGGAGAAGGGATAGTTCTCATACCTGCTTTGAGTGTGTGACACCACCCAATTCAAGGTGGACTGCCCCAAGCCCAAGAAGAAGGAAGACCGCGATCACGACTATGAAAAGCACAAGAAGAAAAACAAGAAGCCCTTCTTCAAGAAGAATCGTGGCAATATGACCAAGAAAGGCGGCCACGGCGGCTTCTAAGGCGTTCGTGGTAGCTCTCAGCGACATCGACACCTTTTCAAGCGAGGAGGAGAGCTCAGAGGAGGATGAACTGCAAGTGAAGAGCAAGAAGAAGGCCAAGGACCTCACCGGCCTCTACTTCATGGCAAATGACAACAATGACAGTGACCCCGAGCTTGATCCCTCCGAGGTATTACCTTTCTATGACTAACTTTCCATCCAAATCGATACCTTGAATGATGCTCTCGTTAGCCAGAATATGTTACTTAAGAAAGCTATGCGTGAGTTGAAGGAGATTAGGCCTAAGTATGAGTCTGTTTCATCTGAGCTTGCATTGTTTAGGTCTAGGCGTGATGGTGAGGAGTGTGAGAGTTGTTTTGTGGTTATGACAGAACTTGCCGAGCTTCAGGCTTTGCATGCTCAAGTTACCAATCAACTTGAGACTGCTGAGAAAAACTCTCTAAGGAGGAGTCTAGATCCATTCTCTTAGGCGTCTGCATGAATTGCCCTTTGCTTGCAAAGGATGTTGAACTGAAAGCAGTGTGCATCAAGGAGTTGGAATATAGATTGGAGAGTGCTAGGAGTTCAAAGGATGTGCAGTCGAACTGTCCCACCTACATCATCTTTCAGAACAAACTCAGCTAGTTTAGAGGGCAAGTTGAGAAGCTTTTAGCCGAGAATGAGTATCTCCTTTCTCTAGTGGAAAAATGCTCAAAAGGCAAGGGCAAAATTAATTTAATCTTTACCAAGACCAAGATGTGTGTTTATAAGGCGGGTTTGGCTCTTAGGTTAGGTTTTGAGAGGATGGCTTACAATGGGGAGAGTAATACTGTTTTCACCACATCTACTACCCTAGAAGCTAAGAAATCCAAAATCAATGTTACACCACATCTCAACAATAAGAAACCCACACCATAGCCTATCAAGAAGAAGTCCACACCACAATCCAAGAGAGCTTCACAGTCTTAGATTAGAGCCCCTATAAAAGAGCCTAGAGTGACTGGTAGTCAAATTCCCGAGAGACGCTACCACTGCACCTACTGTCAAAGAGAGAGTCACTTGGTTGGGTTTTGCTCTTGCCGTAGGAGGGATGAGCGGCGTGAGTGAGAGTGGAATACCCGGGACATATATTGCCCCTCTGTTGGTATACATGAGCCTTTTCCTCGATCCTACCCATAAGTCTCTAGCGTTTTTTAGTCTCTTCCTAGAGGTGGTGCCCGACGTGGATTTTACCATGACTCATATGGTTTTGATCCACGTTTAAGAGGTTTTGAGTTCCAGCGCTTTAGCGCACCATATTTTTCTCTTCGTGGTTCTTGCCCCCAACGTACTAGTATTGATTTGCATACACATGTTTTTACTGCTTCAAGGCGAATGACCCAGTATTGGATTCCTAAGAAGTTTATGACTAACCCTAGTACTGAGCCATCCACCTACTACTCTGCTCGCATGTAGGTGGTAGGTGGAGGCCTGGAGAACAAGTGGCTCATTGATTCCGGTTGTTTGCACCATATGATCGGAGATACATCATGTTTCTCCAGCCTCACCCCGATGAAGCGGCATGGGTACATCACTTTCGGGGATGATCAGAAAGGAAGGGTGAAAGTCAAAGGTATGGTAATGGTGAATGAGAGTTTTAATCTCAAGGATATGGCTTTGGTGGAGCATCTGGGATACAATTTGCTTTTTTTATCTCAGTTGTTGGATGAGGACTTGGAAGTGCATTTCAAACACGATACTTTCAAGTTCTTGATTATTCAGGCGCTTTGATTTGCCAGATTTTTAGAGTTGGGAGAGTTTTTAGAGCTGATTTTTTGAAGTCACTTGGTTCTTCTCGTTGTTTGATTGCTCAACATTCTTCTAATCTTTGGATGTGGTATAGGAGACTAGGGCATATGAGCTTTGACTTGCTTACTTATATGAGTGCCATAGGCTTGATCCAAGGAATGTCCAAGCTCAAGTATGAGAAGAACCTCGTTTGTACTTCTTGTCGGCATGGCAAGATGGTTGCCACCTCTCACCCACCAGTCAATCTGGTGATGACTAAATAATCGGGAGAACTTCTCCATATGGATATTGTTGGTCTTTTCCGTGTTCGTTCGGCGGGTGGGAAGTGGTATGTACTTGTCATTGTTGATGATTTCTCTCGCTACTCTTTAGTTTTCTTTCTTATGAGCAAGGATGAAGTGTTTTCACACTTTTGGAGCTTGGCTTTGAGATTGTTCAAAGAACTCCTTGGTGCATTGAAAGCAATTCACAGTGATAATGACACCGAGTTAAAGAACTATCTCTTTGATGCTTTATGTCTTAAGCATGACATTGAGTATCAATTTTTTGTCCCATGTGTTCCTCAGCAGAAAGGTGTTGTTGAGAGGAAGAATCGCACTTTGGTGGAGATGGCTAGGACAATGCTCGATGAGCATAGGACTCCTAGAAAGTTTTGAGCTAAGGCTATTAGCATGACATGCTACATCTCCAATCGAACTTTCTTGCGTTCGATCTTGAATTTGACTTATTATGAGTTGCATTTTGGGAAAAAACCCAAATGTTTCACATTTGAGAGTTTTTGGGTGTCGATGCTTCATCCTAAAGCATGGTAATCTTGACAAGTTCGAGTCGTGTTCTTCCGATGGTATTTTCTTGGAGTATTCTCTTCATGATCATTCTTACAAGATCTTTAATCTTGACACTAACACTATCATGGAGTCATGTGATGTGACCTTTGATGAATCAACTCCTTGTGCTAGCCCTGTCTTTAAGTGTTTAGGTGATCAGGAGATGAGCGAAAGCATTTTTGTAGAAAGAGACCTTCCCGCTTCTGGGGATAACGAGGATGATCCACTACTTCCCACTACTACACTCGCTCCTGAGCTGGTTCCTACCTCCTCAACACCGGCAGAGGGTCTTGCAACCTCTACTTCCACTTTAGTTGCTTTCGAGCTTGCACCAGCAGTGTTTGAGGGGGAGGTCATCTCACAACGTGAAGCCTCTCAAAAATTTCAGCGGCAACATCCCCCACAGTTGATGATCGGCGACCTTGGTGAGAGGGTAACGAGGTCCAAATCTGTTTATTATGCTCATGTCACTGATTCTGCATTTGTTACTTCTTTTGAGCCTCATGATGTTGGACATGCTTTACCTGATTCGATTTGGGTCAATGCCATGTATTAAGAGATTAAAAACTTTGAGAGAACCAAGTTTGAGTCCTAGTAGAGCCACTCTCAAATGTTCACACCATAGGCACCAAATGGATTTTCAAAAATAAACAGGAAGATGATAGGTCTGTAGTAAGAAACAAGGCTAGACTAGTAGCTCATGGTTTCACTCAGGTAGAGGGGATAGACTTTAGATAGACCTTTGCATCAGTAATTAGGCTAAGAAGCTATTAGGATCTTCCTTACATTTGCGGCATCCCGAGGTTTCAAGTTGTATCAAATGGATGTCAAGAGTGCTTTCCTAAATGATTTTATAGAGGAAGAGGTATATGTCAAGTAACCCCAAGGCTTTGAGCATCCCAGATACCCTCATAGAGTATACAAGCTTTAGAAAGTTTTGTATGGGATTAAACGGGCATCTAAGGCTTGGTATGATAGGCTTAGATCTTTTTTGCCAGGGCATGGGTATGTGATGGGGTCAGCTGATAAAAATTTATTCACTCTCGAGCATGGTAATGATTTCTTACTTGTTCAAATTTACGTGGATGATATAATTTTTTGTGGCTCTTCTCATGCACTTGTAGCCAAGTTTGCAAAAACTATGAGCAGGGAGTTCGAGATGTCGATGATGGGCGAGCTCAGCTTCTTTCTTAGGTTGCAAATCAAGCAATGCAAGTAAGGTACATTCATCTACCAAACAAAGTACACCGAGGATTTGCTGAAAAAGTTCGACATGAGCGATGCAAAACCATTGGCGACACCGATGACTACCTCGATCGTGCTTGATCAAAATGAAGATGATGAGGAGGTGGACCAACGGGAGTACAGGAGCATGATCAGCTCCCTCCTGTACCTAACGGCGACAAGACCCGACATCCACTTCACTGTCTACTTGTGTGCTCGCTGCTAGGCTTCACCGAGGACGTCTCACCGCCAATCAATGAAACACATTCTAAGGTATCTTAAGCACAATCTTGAGTATGGCCTATGGTTTTCTGCATCTTCTTTGCTTTCTCTTCGTGGCTTTTCGGATGCGGATTTTGTTGGTTGTATAATTAACAAAAAGAGTACCTCTGGTACTTATCATTTCTTAGATACTTCTCTTGTATGTTGTTCTTCTCGTAAGCAGCCTGCGTTGCATAGTCTACTGTATAAGCTGAATATGTAGCTGCTGCTAGCTGTTGCTCATAGATTTTTTGGATGGTTGCTACCTTGAGGGATTTTGGGTTAGATTTCAGGACTGTGCCACTTTTGTTTGACAACACCAGTGCCATAAGCTTAGCCAATAATCCAGTTCAACACTCCAAAATCAAAAATATAGATGTGAGATTCCACTTCCTGAGAGACTACAATAAGAAGGAAGACATTGAGTTGAGCTACATAGATACCCAATACCAACTAGTCGATATCTTTACCAAGCCTCTAGGTGCAACAAGATTTGTCTTTCTGAGGGGAGAGGTTGGTGTGTACCATACCTACGGCATTGTATGAGAGGGGGTTGCCTTTGTACATACTCTATCTTACTTTTATTGTATTTGCACTGCATAGCATTTTTGTAAGATAATCATGTTAGCAAGCCTCACTTATATGTTCTTTACACTTTCTTGTACTAGTTGTGAATTTGTTCTAAGTATAGTGGATGCATAACAATTTGTGTAAGCTTATGCTCTTATTGAAATATGACATAAAATATGTTGAGCAACCTTGTCTTTTCTAAGAATGAACTTGAAATGTAAACATAATCTCTTGTCATATTTGAGTGTTTGCTTTAGCTTGATCAGTGCTTAAATTAGGGCTAGTTCCGTAAAAAGCTTGTGCTAGGCGGCTTTATTCAGTTCAACGGATTAGGGGTATTTGATCTTTGTTTATGTAAATGTTTAGCCCATGATTAACCCTTGTGAGAGCATGTGCTCTTTTGTGTCGCAAAGGCACAACTTGTTTTGGCTTTGTGAAAAATTGCATATCTTGAATCCTATGTTGAGTTAATAAAATGAATGATCAAGTTTTGAGCTAAAATTGAATCCAATACGGTGACTTAAGCCTTCATGTAGTTTGTTAAAGAAATGAACCCATGGTTGCTTAAAACTCACTTGAGGATAGTTAAATAATCAAATGAGAAATTAAACTTGTGCGTTTTAATGTGCTAAGAATGTTATTTTTCATGTTGTCAAACTAAGGCCTGGATTGATATGTGGGTGTTTTCATAGCCTGTCGGGCTGAACTTGGTTGTCTAGTTTTAACTTGACATAGCACTAGTTTTTCTAATCTTTTGCACTGATCATGAAATTGTGAATGCTTTTATGGTGACATATTTTGGATAATTGAACAATATAATCAAAACTTGCTTCACTCCCGGTGCTTGTGACATGAACTCACTTTGAGACTTTGTGCGCCTATGATTTATATTGTTTACTCCTCCTAGTGCTTTGATATCTCTAGTCCTTGCAAGTGCTTTGTGATCTATATGCGAAGCTTTGTAGGCTTGTATTTTATTTGCACATCTTTTGCATAGTTATGTATCCTTGATGTTTGCATTGCCAAAGGGGAAGAAAATATGGACAAAGATATTATGCACAAATATTCAACAAACAGGGAGAAAATTGCATTTATCTAGAAATGAAACAAAAAAAAAATGGAATATGTGCAATCATTAAGGAGGAGCATGTGTTTTTTGGTTTTTGAGTTTTTCTTGATCTTTTGAGTTTTTTGGCTCGTCTTTTCCTCTCTTAGAGCTTTTGCAACCTTTCTTATGCCAAGTGACATATTTTTTTCTTTCTCAAGTTTTTGGTCACTTGGATAAGCTTATCTTGTTTTAATTTCTTCAAATAAAAAACTTTGTACTTTGAGGGTTGTCAATGCACTCATCAAGGGGGAGATTGAGAAACCAAGTTGAAATGTGTCTTGGTTTACTTGTGATGAGTGATTGACATTGGTATTTATTTTTAGTTTGATGATCTTCAGTTTTGCATGAGCGTTGATGTGATTTAAATTGATTGGGATTTCATTTGAGCATATTGATTATGGATAACTGGAATTGGAGTTGGAGATATGTGTTTACTTGTCTCATGGTGTGCATGTGATGGATGCAACTTGGTGGTTGACGGCGGGATGAACGGGGCCAAGCGGAGTGCTTGGTGCTGGATGATCAAGGAGGCCGGGTGGAGTCGAGGGTAGTTCTAGCTGAACATGTGGAGGTCAAGCAGAGCATGGAAGGCTGTGAGGAACCATCCAAACAGTATTCTAATTAATCATTAAGTCGATTATTTCCATAATCAAGACTTCAACGATTAACCATAATAGTATCCTGGTAGTCCCAGCATGTGTTTTGTACCCAAGATCGGAACACGTGCCTTTCAACATAACACATCACAATATAGCTTAATAAAGAGCGAGTAATTAAAATTTATACTACAAGTCTTTAACATGCAACCATTTTCAAAAATTTACATCAAAAGGCAACAACATCTACGCAGCGGAAACATAAACCTATACAATAAAAGATAGTGGAGCCACGTGTCCTTAGGCTCCACCCCAAAACACGACCTTCGAGAGTAGGGTGAACTACTCTTGCCCACCACCCTGATCACAGGCAAGAAGTAGCCAAACACCGGCTCTTCCTCACCAGCAGCACCTGAAAATGCAGGCATGAGTACGAAACTACTCGCAAGACTTAAACCATAAAGAGCACATATACATAGCTCGAGTCCAAGGATTATGCATTGAGCCATTAGTAAGGAAAAACCACATGGTTAAGTTAAACATAAGCGGTAAGAAACCTAGACATATATGTGTGAGCAACTAACTTAACTAACAGCAACATAACTCTACCTTGCTATAACCAACTGAACATAAATAACTGAAACCATTATGAACAAACATGTAACAAAGACCAACTCAACGATCTCCTACATATCCAACCATCAACCACAAGCGAAAACTCTATGACCGATGCAGATGGACAGAAACATGCTCATGACCGAGAACGCGGTATTTCGAAATATTTTTACAACCTGCAGGGGTACTCCTGGACCCACACGACTTGAGGACCATACGGCTTGCATAACCACACAGATTCATACAAGGGGTACACATGTAAACCTTTCCTAATAAGCCCCCATTTAGATCATGCATCGCTTGGCACGGAGGTACTAGAACTACTTCAGGAGCAAACTAGCACCTCTTACAAGCCCGCCCGCTCACACCGTCAATGTTCACACCCAAATGATCACAGATATAGAGGTATTCGGCTCGCCTTACCATTAGATCAGCATGTGGTGAGTAAGGTAAGTACTAAAGCCGACTACACCGATGATCGGTGCTTAAATGATGCAAGCGGTCTACGGTGTCCAGGTTCATCTCCCGGCTTGCCCCAGGACTTTCCTCCGGAGTAGATAACAGCCCTAGCACCGCCCACATCACGTCTCATACTCACCATTCATCCAACCATCATCAACCCATATCCAACATTGTGATCATTATGAAAGTAAATAACACCTATACTCGCGAACGATGAAATAATTCACCGCTCGACTTCTACCAAATGACCTATGCATTGCTAAGCATTTTGATTTAACTTGTAATCTAGACACCAACAACATACTCAAGATGACAAGGAAAGGATGAGCAACAATTTAATGTAGAAATAATGGATTCAACATAGGATCTACCCACTTGTACCCGATCTCTACTCGACACATGCAAACATACATAAGCATAGTTTATAAATTTTAGACTTCATTCAATTGAACAAACGTGCAATATGTTTAGTTGTTTGCCTTGCTGCTCAGGTGGCTACCTATAATTTTCCAAGCAACACTCGTATAAAACTAGAAGATTAGAGTTGTATTCAACCACAGTCGTATCACGCTCCGGCTCCTTGTTCACTAAAGAAAAGCGCATGCAATGATGAGCATAAGTGAAATGCAATAATGCATGCTACAATATACATCTGATGAATTTCCATAAAATATGCCATATAAAGCATGAAAATATTTTTCCTAGATAGAAAAAGTCATAAGGAGACTAGCAAAATTGGTTTTACCCATTTTGGGCTTGCGATGAATTAACGGTGAATTAATGAAGCTTTAACCTAATTAATAAATCTCAGAAATTTAATTAAATATTAATGGTTGGGGACATTTTTAATAGTTATAGTAGGTTATTATGAAACCAAAAAAGTTGGTTTCATAATTTTTGGAGCTACAGATAATTTATTATGAATTTTACAAGTTTCAGCCAACAGTAAACTGTGCTGAAAACGGTTCTGTCTGAGTGACCGCGGTCAGACCACCAACAGGGGCGGTTAGACCACCGGGAGTCATGGTCAGACCACCGGAAATCACAGTCAGATCGCCAGTGTGCAGAGAGGTTTAGGTTTTGCCGATTAGACCGGCCCGAGGGGCAGTCGGACCCTTGGAACAACGATCAGACCGCTGTATGCGGCTAGGAAAACTTGGTGAGCTCACCGGCGACCATTCTAGCAACCTTTCGGGTGAGGATTTGGACATAGAGCATCATCTTGACCTCCTCTACCGCATAGAACCACACATATAAGCCGAAAATTGACCAAAACTTGGCTATTGCTACCAAAACATCAAGAACTCATGAACTTCAACCCTAGCTCTAAATTCTTAAATTTTGACCAACCAATTCATGCATCCATGCCATGGGAGCCGAGGAGACTCACCCATGGTGTTTATAGAGTTGGGTGACCGTCAGATGATGAAGGAAATGGAGGAAATTACTCGGGAGACGAAGAAATCCGGTGTTCTTCACGTTTCAACCCTAAACACCGAAAGATATCAAATCTGGCACAAATCCTTGGGAAAGAGCAAACGAATTGGAGGGATAGAAAGCTTATGATCTAAGGATCGCGATGGTACCATATACGTACCTCAAATCCTTCTCTTAAGATCGGATTTTGGGAGAAAGGGAGAGAGAGCTTGAGATGGGAGTGAGAGGGAGCTGGTGCCCTTGCTAGCTCGGTAGAGCACGGGAGAGAGGGAGTGGGAGCAGGTGGGTACGGTGTGGCCGTTGGTGGGGGCAATCAAGTGAGAAGGAGAGAGAAGTAAGGTGTGGGACCGACCGGTGGGTCCCACATATAAGAGAAAAATGTTAGTTTTAACTGCGAATTCTATTATTTTCTCTCCCCAAATTCTTTCTCTTATCCGATTGACTCAAAACGAATGTGCCAAAATGATTTGCTTCGAATTTAATTGTGACGCTAATGACGCATGATTAAGCTTAATCATGCGAATATAGAATTTGGGATGTGACAAAGGCGGATGGAGACGGGGTGTTGACAAAGTCAAGTGAAGGGGATGCCGGTGCAAGTGACAAGATTGCCCGAGGGATTAGGAGCGGGTGAGACTTGCCGGCAGTTAGGATAGCATCACGGAGTACACGTGTTGATGACATCGAAGTGCTTGCTTAAGGTGTAAGCAAGGTGACGAGTCACGCTTTGAGAAGTGTGCAGGTGGTTTCGCTGTTTGACCTCAAAACTGTGGGAGGACTGGAGGAATATGTGGCACCATCGTGAAGCTTATGTCGAGACAAAACTAAGTCATGAAGGCGTCATGACTGTCCAATGAATGGAGAAGAAAATGGATCAAAGTGTCCTCGGTGGTAGAAGTGTACTACAAGAGAGGGGTACTTTAGGAAAAACTAATAAACTTAGTGATCAAGTTTCTTAGGCCTATAAATAGAGGAGTAGAGCTATAAGAGAGTTTGAATCGGCCACTTGAGCAACCTTGTGCCACCCATTCGAGAGCTTAGAGTCAGGGTTTTAGAGGAGAGAAGGATGAGTGCTTAGCCTATGTAATATGAGAGAGTTTTGAGAGATAAATATTTGTAATCCGCCTAAAATAGGACTGACCTCTTTGAGTAACGAAGTTTATATTTTTGCATATACTTAAATTTTCCTCCTTCTAGTTTCCCTCTATTGGTTCCCTTGAAAGTTTGCAAGTTTTTTAGTTTTCGGCTTTGATTTTCGTTTTAGTTTTTAGACTGAAATTTCCGCATATTGTGTGGTTATTCTTCTTGTTGCTAGAGATATAAAATTCACATACACACGCTTGTGTGATGGGGTCTTGAATTCTTTTACCTCTAAACAATTAACTTAGAGAGTTTTGTTGCTCAGTGTTCATCTTTTTTTTTAATGTTGTGATTTTTCGAGTGCTAAGACATATGAATTGATCTTAAATAGAACATATGTTCATATATCATTCATGAAGTCGTGTTGTCTCGATTTTCTCTTTATTTTTACTTCTGCTTTAGTTTTAAGTACGTTGGATCATCCAAATAGAATAAGATCATCGATTTCACAAGAAATTTATTAGGACATCTATTCACCCTTTTCTAATTGAAGATCTCTTTCCTACGTAAAAACGGTCCAAATGGCCATGTGTAAAGATCACCGCAGCAAAACTCCATAGCAGATTTGGCACTATAGAAAGAATCTAGCAATCAACCTGGCGTGATGAAATTTCAACGATACAAATCAAGGAAATGGCACATCATCAGTGGCTGAAGAGAATCTCATTCTGTCACAGACATGACTTACATATCAAGGACTGCAGTCGTATAGATGCTGCGTCCTTCCCAAATTTTGTTGGCCGTAACATGCTGATATCTGACGAAAACCAAATCATACCTGTAGTCACATGCGTTCGGCAAATTGAACTAAGTAAACTCGTTGCAGCTGATGAATCTGACTTTTTTTTTCATTAGCGCATTTTATTCCTCCTTGAGGATTAGAAGCATCAGCATATAAACGCGTATCTGAATACAGTTTACCCACGGTGCTGGTACCTTAGACAATCACAAATTTAGTAACAGTTATCACATAGCTGAGATTGGAACAGATAAATTCTTACTTAGAGGTTGTCTACAGGTTTCAGTACTATCTATATACAGGAAAAGAATAATTGCAACTGCGTTATTGTGACTATTTTGGATCTGCATACAAATCATCATCAGGCTCAGAATGTAACGATATATTAGATACTAAATCTTCAAGCATTAAGTGGATTTTATCTCTCGCGGGATGATTCTGGTCGTCCACAAGGAATACATGAACTGCATCCTTGACCTCAATCCAACTGCAACCTGGTTCCTTTTTCACGTTGAGATTCCTCAATCTTGTCCGTACCTTCACAACATCCTCCCATTTGCCCAACTTAGCATAGATGTTAGACATTGCAATGTAAGCAGACCTCTGCTTTGTGCCCATGCAAAACAATTTCTGAGCTACTTTCTCACCCATCTCCAGGTCCATTGAATACCAGCAGGCAGTAAGTAGGGCTCCCCATACCACACCATCTGCTGGCACAGGCATTTCAGAGATGAACTTCTCAGCTTCTCTGATACGTCCGGTACGACCAAGAAGATCGACAGCGCAAGTATAATGCTCCACAGTTGGAACTAGTCCATAGTTTTCCATAGAGTGGAACATTTTCATCCCCTTGTTAACAAAACCAGCACAAGCACTAGCCATAAGGAGACCCAAAAAAGTGATTTTGTTCGGATTGACATGATGCCTCAGCATCCTCCCAAATTGTACTAGAGCCTCCAGCCAGTGACCATTCTGGGCGAGCCCACTGATGAGTGATGTCCAAGAAGCAACATTAGGCGATGTGATGCAACCAAATGCAGATCGTGCATCACTCACGCAACCACATTTAAAGTACATATCAGCAAGGGCTGTTCCAACATGACCATTGGGGTCAAATGGAGTCTTGCAGAGGTGAGCATGTACCATTTTGCCTTGCTCAAGAGTTCCAATAGTTGCACAGGCACGCAATAGAGTAGAGAATGTAGAAGGGCTGCATTCAATGGACAGCCGGCACATGACCACAAATAGCTTTAGAGCTTCTGAAGGCTGATCATGTTGAATGTAACCTGAAATCATAGCATTCCACGTTATTGTGTCTTTCTCATCCTTTATCTGTTCAAACAACTTCAGCCCCTCCTCCAACCTTCCGTTCTGGAGAAACACCGACATCATGGAGTTTAAGGACACCATGTTTCTCCGAGGCATCTTCTCAAACATCCTCTGGCAATCCTCAATCCTTCTGTCCATTGCATATGCCTTGATCATCAGATTGTAGGAGCCCGAGTCATGATCTGGCATCTGTGAGAAAACCATCTTAGCATCATCTGTCCTGCCCATTGATATAAGCCCTGCAATCAGCGTATTGGATGTGATCAAGGATGGCCTTTCCAAGTCATTGTAAACCTGCAGGGCATCATCCAAAGCATCAGAAGTGCAGTAAAGATCAACAAGAGCACTGGTGATTAACTGCTCGGTCTCATATCCGCTACGAATCAGACATCCATGAACTGATTTTCCAAAGTCTAACGCTCCAAGCCTCACACAAGCCCTCAGAACACTGTCATAAGTGTACTCATTTGGCATGACACCATCATCAGCCACTAACCGCACAAACAGCTCCAGCGCCTTGCCACAGCGCTCATCTGTGCCCTTTGCGTAGCCTGAGATGACAGCGGTCCATGCAAACACATCGCGAGGCGCTGGCATGAGCTCGAGCAAACCCAGAGCCTCGCTCAGCAAGCCGAACCTCACGAGCGCCACGACCATTGGGCTCCACAGCAGCTCGTTCCTCGGATGAAGGGACTCAAAGAGCACGCGAGCTCCGCGAAGATCGAAGCATGAGGAGTAGAAATCGAGGAGAGACGCCCCGACGACGAGGAAGCCCTCGGACCCGGACTTCACCACCTGGCAGTGCGCCTGCGCGCCCACGCGGAATAGCCGCCCGCGGGCGCAGGCGCCGAGCACCGACGCGAAGGTGGCCTCGGTGAGCCCCACCCCGGAGCGATGCATCCGTGCGACGGCGTCCAGCGAGTCGGCGACGCTCCCGCGCCTGGCGTGGCCCGCGACCGCAGCTTTCCAGGAGGACACGGCCCAGCGCGGCGTTCCATCGAACATGTCGCGGGCGCCCGCGGTGTCGCCGCCGCGGGCGAGCCGTGTGTCACGCTGCTGCGCGATGGCGCGCCGCGCAGTGTCCTGGTCGGGCGCGGCCGATGAGCCGCGGGAAGGCGGCCGTGGTAGCGCATGGTTGGGCGGTGTCCTCGGTCTCGAGAAGGCGAACGGCGCGGCTCTACGGAGCATGCATGCGAGCGGGCGAGTCGCGCGGTGGCGGGCTGTCACTAACTTTTGTGAAGTGGTGCATTGTTTACTAATAGTGTATTTAGTTGTTTTTAAGCTGTAAAGTATATTTTGAATAAATAAAAATATATTAAGTGGATGTAGTATGTCTGAAAAAAAATATTTAATTATCTTGTTGCCTACATAAGTAAATATATTGCTCCTACACATAAGACAAACGACTAGATCTATTATCACACTGTAGCAGATGCAATACATCCACGCTTCATAGAGAATCACAATTCGGATGTATCCATCAGGTTAGACTCCAACAGTATAATTGTATTTGTAGATGTATGAAGGAACATCACATACAAACAACTAAATAACATTCTCTACAGGAATATACACACGAGCTGAGTCAGGATGTCTACGGTACAGACAATCAAATTATGCCCTAAATACTTGTACATTCTCAAAAAACTATAATTTTTTAGATGGGTTTTACAACCTAAATTAGAAAAATTGACTATGTCTCGAAAAAGTTGATGAATCTTTGATAAAATATTTAAAGTTGATGAACATTTAATTATATATTTCATAAAGATTAGTTTGTAACATAATTTTATTTTGAGTATTGCAACTAGATCTGCACATTAAATGACTGTTTTGCCCTGCTGCACTACCCGTTCGACTTTGAGAGCGATGGGCGGGTGGAGCTGGTTCCGCTGCGGCCGATCGGTCGCCGGGGCCTACGGGGTGGAGCTCCCCGAGCCGTTTCAACTGTCGGCGTCCTTGCCTGAGTGGCCGCATGGTTCGGGGCTGATTGATTAGTTTGTGAATAGTTGCCGTGGTTGAGCTGCAACTGCGAATTATCGGTAGATTTGTTCTTTCCTTTGTTCAAATTTTCCCAGATTTGTTATTTTCCCTTTCTGTACAGGGAAATTTTTACATGATAACTGATAGAATCGATTCTGCTTAGTTACTATACTCTTGCGCTGTGGTGGTTTTAGAAGCCAGAGTGGAGGGAAGGATAGAATCCTGCGAAAGATGGATTTTTTTATCCATGGGCTTCGTATAGGAATTTGTGTAGAAGACCAGATGCTACGAGTATTTCGTAGATATACTGCTGATCTTTGTTTGCAGTGCTTGATGCCATGAGTTCTTTGACTTTTGCAGCTTCATCATTCATTGATGGCAACTTCCGAAGCTTACTGGTGATCTTTGTTGTCGCTGTTCTCCATGGGCCTCCGGCCACAGACCACCTCGAGCAGGAAGACGCCGAAGGCAAACACGTCGGTGCTTGTGGTTGCGGGCCTTGCCCGTCTTGCTCATCTCTGGCGCGAGGTACCCGAGCTGTCTACAGGTTGCTGCCATGGTCATACAGCCTCGCGCGGCCGAAATGGCTAAGCTTGCCGTTCATGTCAGCGTCAAGGGGCACGTTGCTGGACTTGATGTCCCGGTGCACCACCACCTGCTCCCACCCCTCGTGTAGGTACAACAGCCGGACGGCGACGCCCCAAACGATCTTGGCACGCAGCTCCCAGCTCAACACCGACTTGCCGGCGTTGAATGGGTGCTTGTCGAGCCTTGCATTCACCATGTAGTCATAGACAAGCATCAGCTCGCCTCGCCACCGGCGGTAGCCGAGCTACACCAAGTTGCGATGGTGTAGCCAGCTCATGCTGGCGATCTCCGACACAAACTCGCACCACCGGCTGTAGTCGAATTGCTTGATGCCATGAGTTATTTGGCTTTTGCAGCTTCATCATTCATTGATTGCAACTGTTCAAGCTTCTGGATGAGATCTTTGTTTATGAAGGGTAGACTTATCGTTTTATAGGGTAATTTGCTCCTCATTTGTGAAAAGAGATCAGATATATCATTAAACTATGCAACCAACTATGAACATATAATCAAAGGTCCATCAACTTTGAATATTTTATCAAAAGTTCATCAACTTTGAGACATAGTCAATTTTTCCACCCAAATTCGGAAGAGAACTCATGTTCCGACAACAAATTACTCTCCTAATATAATTCCTCCCGTATGATGCCGTACCATTGGACTCGGTGAAAGAGTAGCATTGAACTCCATAACTTTGAAGTTAACTTCTCAAACTCTGAATTCTTTGAGGGGTATTCGAACTCAATTCCAAAAAAGTTCTAAGTTGATTTTTCAAGCTTTGAATTTGAACCCAGTTAGTGATAAGCTTTCAACTCAAATCCATAAGCTTTGGACCTAGTTAGTGAGAAGTTTCAATGAAATTTATAAAAAAAAATTCAGAACAATCAACTGAAATTCCTTCAAAATTGAAGCCTTAATCCACTGAATCCATCCTCCAGTTCCTACCTGCTTGAGCAATCACAGTCCACGTGTCCTCGGTGTTATTTTCCCTTCCGTCCAATCTAGGTTTTCACGAAGGGGTTGGTGGGAGACAGGAGGGGAGGGGGCGGAGAGTGAGGGGAGGGACAGCTCAGAATAAGGCAGGCTCCAAATACACAAATGGCTCAAAAAACAACCAAGCTTTCATGCAACTTCATACCAAATTCGCCCAAAAACAAAAACGAACCATTGAGGGTTAGGCCCATCCAAACAGGCCATGAAATCTCACGGGCAGGAGACTTGCCGGACAGGACTTATTTCAGAACGCTATCATGAAACATTTGGTCAGTAAGCCTACTACTCTTAGGGGTTAAGTTCATTGTTTAACTGCCTCCAAAACTTCTATACTTTGAAAGAAAGCTTAGTCGATCAGTTGTAGCTGCCGCCTGCCAATACACTCATGGATCATCTCGCAGCCTCTGCAGAATCTGAAAGCAAAGGCTGATAATTTAAACCCCTGTTTCTACACAAACCAGTCAGTAAATTAGTGAGATTGGATCTTGCCGACTCAAGTGCCGGCTCCAGATCTCTGGACGTTTGTACACATCCGTTGGTCTGCTCGATCTGCTGAAGTAAGTTGATGGCACTTGGTCGATACAAGTTTCTTAAGTATCTGAAAGCCAGCACCGGACCCATTCCTACCGCAACGATCAGCTGGGAGAAGATGTTTTCACCATGTAGTGGAGAAAAGATCAGGCTTGGTTGTCATTACGAATTACGATAGATAGTGTAGTACAAAAATAGTACACTTACAGCCATGGTGATCCAGTATGAAGGTTGACTGCACAGGCGAAACATGATTGTATACATCTGAAGGGTTGGTACTGCACTGAGTATTAAGTTGATCATATAGAAGGCCACAAAGTTTCCCCATATGAGAATGATTTGTGGGTAAGTGAATGAGCTGAAGGCACGGAAGATGATGTCAGTGATACATTATAGATCACTCCAATGCGTCTGTAGTAACTAGTGATCATGAGAACTCACTTTGTGTCCAGCGTCACGACAAAAGCCTGCAACCAAATGCATCCTGATAGTGCAACCATTGAGAGTTCATCTATCTCACTTTTCTCATCAGCATATGCACATATTGTGATTAAGAAAATAACAAGCGCCTGAAATTTCAAGACATTAGAATCTCATTACAGAAAATAAATTTCAAATGCATTTAGAGGCTTATGCAATGGAAGTAAGGTACTGTACATTGTTAGGAGTATAGAATCCTTTATGTATTCATTAGTTGAGTCCTTTTCCTATACACACTCATGTACTCTATATATTGCCCATGGGGCTATTCAATAGAATCAAGTGCTATTCATAACATGGTACCAGAGCCAAGTTTAGGGTTAGGGTTTTCTCTCACTGTGTGTTGCACTTGCACACATCACCATCATCGTTGAGTATCGGCTCTTCATCTTGAGCCGCTACTCGTCGCTGGTTTGCCTTCATTCTGGATGTCCCTGTGGTTATCTTCGTTGTCTATCCTGTCGACTCCTCCGTCGGTTCTCTCTGCCGACTTGTCATCATCAACAGGAGTGGGCACGGACCCATCTGGATTGGCCAGATCAAAGCTACTGCGTTGACCGGATCTGTGCCGTTAGCTCTTCTTCGTTGAGGATCTTCATCGTTGGAGGATCTTCATCACCGCGTCGACTGGATCCGTGCCCGCTGGATCATCTTCGTTGCTTTGGTCGCACCATCGAGATCTGCGCAGGCGGATCCTCTCTTCTCTTCGGCGGATCTTCATCGCCATCGAAAGATTCACCGCCGCCGCTGGATCTTCATCATCGGCTGCTTGTCACATGCAGGAACTCGTCGGAGGCCGCCGCCGCCCACGCCTACGCCTCTTCTACGTTGGGGGCTGCCGCCGTGCCCATCTTTGGATCTTTACACGCGTCGCCGTCCTCTGCCCGCTGGTCTGTGTCACGCGCCGTCTGATCTCTGTTATCTTTGGTAAAAGAGCGTAGCGGTTCGGTCGAAAAAAAATGTCCTCTTTTGGTCATGTTTTCCTTCCTCGTTGCTCGATGCTTTTCAATGGTACTAACTATCCAAATTGGGTTCTTCACATAAACATTCACATGTGTGGGCTGCAGCTTTGGGATTTTCTTATTGGAGAGCTACCTTGTCTAGCATGTCCTCGTGTTCTCTCCACACATGCAATCTCTGATCAGGCTACTGAGGAAGCAAATTGATGATTGATTCTTGATCATGAAGACACCATGGCATCCTTTGAGGCTCAGTTTGCCGCTAACAAAACACAACGGGATAAGGATGCTTGTGCATGCTCTATTCTTGTCGCCAGTATGCGGGAGCACTTTGCCGGTGATGTCATTGATTTGGGCACTGCTCAACAAATGTGGGATTTTCTTCATCAACGCTATGAGCCTATTGGACAGCCCACTTTTTTTGCTGTTATACGCCAGGAGCAGGCCTTGCAGCAGGGTGATTCTACAGTTGATTTCTTTGACCAGATGTCTGTTGTGTGGCATCAACTTGACACTCTTGGACCACAGCTATCTCCTAGCATGTGTCGGTTTTGTCATGGTCAAAAGACTCATATGGAGATTCGTCGCACCTATGACATCCGCGGTCCGAGTTTGAGCCTCTTCGTGCTCAGCTGCTCATGATCCTTTTGTCTCTGATTGATGCTCTTGATGTTGTTCGTGCTGAGAAGGCTTCTCTTTGTGCTACTGGACTTCTACAACTACCTTCAGTTCTAGCAGCTTGTTCATCTGCGTCTCATTCTACCACCCCTCCACCAATGGTGCCTTCTTCTGGGAGTGGCAGGGGCGGTGCTGGTCTTCATTGCACCTACTATGACAAGGATAGCCATTTGGAGGTCTATTGTTTTCGGAAGAAGGATCTTCGTACAGGGCGTTCTCTTAAGGGCGTTGGTGGCTCATCAGGCGCTGAAGGTTCTCAGTAGGGTCTTACTGGTTCTGACACATAGGAGATTGTTACGTTGTTTCGTTGCCTTGGTGTCTCTACACCTACTGGCGCCGCTGGTTCTGTCACTATGGCTTCTACACCATCAGCCTTTGCTAGTTCTGTGGCTCAAACTTTTGCCTTGATGGGTAATGCTGGTTTGGCTACTCTACCACCTTCCACTTCTACTTCAGGATTGTTGCAAGAGGATTCTGGTTGCTATTGGCCCTCGCCGCCATAATTCACAGTGTCTCTGAGAGTTTGATTGGCTTCATTCTTCTTCCGCTGCTCTTGGTAGTCTTGTTGCCTCCACCTTCATTGCTAGTATCTCTATTTTTCCTTTAGAGTCTTTACTTCCGTTGTGTCCACATCCAAGTTTCTCTGAGTTCGTCTTTGCCGTGCGAGTCCACATATTCGTCAGTCAGCTAATTTTTTGTCGTCGTTATTGATGAAACTGTCATCTAGGTCTTGTTGTAGCTTTAGTGTCAACTTCGTTTGTCGTCTCTACTCGTCATCGCTTTGTTTGCGATTCTTGATCTAGGGCACTCTTTTGTCGTTTTGGTTTTTTCTAGATCTAAAGGCGATTTTGTTCGTCATCTTGCTACTCGTCGTCACGTTGTTGTGATTTTTGACTAAGGACAGTTTTGTTCTCATCGCCACGACTCTACTTATGTGCTTCTTTTTGCACTTCTTTGACTTGATTCGACATGTTACCAAGGCTCCACTCTACGACGGCTTTGAAGAGACAGATTTTGGATGTATCAATTTTATATTGTGTACGTTTAGCACTTAGTGACCACTCTTTTAAATGTAACGTTGTTGCATACGCCTTGCACTTGAGGGAGGGGAGGGGGGTGTTAGGAGTATTGAATCCTTTACGTATTCATTAGTAGAGTCCTTTTCCTATACGCATTCATGTACTCTATATATTGCCCATGGGGCTACTCAATACAATTAAGTGCTATTCGTAACATACATAACTTACCCATTGCACCCATTTACAGACAAAAAGAACAATCATAAAAGATGATAAAAGCATAAATGCATGCATTCACATACATTTTCCTCATAAAGCAATATTCAGATTGAATCTTAGTTTGTATGTTCATGTTTATTCGGGAACAAAGGTTATAAACTCAGGCACTAATCGGTAAGCAAGTGGTGTGCGTTGCCCATAAAATATTGTACTATTCGGCTGCTAGAAAAGGAGATATTTGAACAGAATGACTCCAGGATGACTATCACTATCCCAATAATAAATGCACAGCACTTTAAATCTTTGATAGACTCTTCATGATGTGCAATGTCAGATGCAACATAGAAGACGAAATGGAAGAAAAATATTATCTTACATGGTACAATGAGCGCCCAAACCATCCAGAAAAAGTACTTGGATTTAAAAGCCTGGCAAGATAAATACTCATTTTAGTAATACAGTAATGCTGATGCAATCAGCTCTAGGACGCATGTATAAGTTAACCAAAATATCAAAAGCAAGGAATGCAACATTCTATTTTACCTCCCAGCTTGAGAATACAGTAAAATCTGGGGATATTGCAGAACAGTTGTTTCCGAGATATCCTTGTCAAAAATTATAGTCATTACAGGTAGACTTGTGTAGAAAACATTATAGGCCATCAGGCTAATCGAGTTGAACAAGCTAGTTCCAGAGAGCCCCGACAAAAACGAAAACCTAACAGAGGACCCAGGTGAGCAGTTGTAGCAGAAAGCCCATATGAAAAGGCAACGCAGTAGCAGTAGCTTATCAGTATAATCAGAAATACAGCCAATGGGAAGAGCACTAGAAGGAAGGGAGACTCACAGAATCTGTATAAAGCAAATCAGAAGTGACTTATAGAAGGAGTACTGTGAAAGAAATGCTGTTCGATTATATGAATATCGACCATGAACAAGTATCAACCTCTTTAGAAACTTGAACTCTGCAAAAAAAAAAAAAAGGGAGAGAGAGAGAAATAATATCAATAATTAGATTTTTTTAAAAAGATGAATTTGGAGGTGAAGTGCAGAAGGACAATGAGATGACAGGAAAACTGAAAAAGACCATGAATAAAGAAAACATTATTTATCGATTAAAGAAACTACATTAGATGGCAAATGAACTAATTTTGGATGGATAAAGAAAAGAAAATGTTTGTGTTATGCGCAATATTACTGTAGCACCCAGGTACTATCCACATCCCCTGTGGTTCACGGTTGTGTTAGATTGGATTGATTTGGTTATTTAAGGTCCGTATCTCTAGTAAGTTATTTCTTTAAGTAAAAAATTGTTTCTTAGAGGTCAAGCGTCTCAAGCTATCTTTTACTTTAATCAAGCAAAGATGATTTAAGAGAATCCTCTTAAGTCCTTCCCGTGCTGATGAGCTATCTCCTTTGGCTTTCGCCAGCTGTTTTAAATCTATTCTTCCCCAATCGGTGATATCCTTCACCTAGCGCTGTTCTACTTCAAGTGGTCACCATCTAACCTCTCCGAAGGATGTTTACCCTGCTGGGCGGAAAAGGATCGGATTCCAATCAGATAGTGCACTTTCCACATTAGTATCTATATTTTAAAATGAATTTGAATACAAATACGAATACAGATTCGAATATCCTTGAATACTAATACAACTCAGATTGTTCAAATCCAAATATCTATTCACTTCGGTTGAATATGAATATCCTACAGCTTTAATGACAAACTCCGGAACAATGATTTTATATAACACGAGCATGATGGCAATTCAACATAGGGAACCACATATTTTAGCTGTTCACGGATCTCATAAGCCATGGCTAATAACAAATTGAAATTTGACAACATATATAACTATGTGTCAAGTGATCATTGGCCATTAATGTGAACTAACATTTCTTCCTACTTACATTATATAATTAAGTGACCACTCACAAGTAGTACTTCAGACCCACAAAAGCAACCAAATCAAAAGACAGCCAACAGAATGAGCACTAGTAGTCTTCCATGTGACACAATGTTGCGACGACAGTAGAACCTTTAACATATGGGAAGTGAAACATGTACCGAAGGAATTAGGTGAGAGATCAAGAGAAAATAATAGAATGGGCCGACTAATTAGATTCCAGAAAGGTATTCATCCACATCCTTATTTGTCAAGAATTTGCATACCACATTCATATCCATATCCAGGATTTTTTTTTTGGATATATCCGTATTTGTATCCGTTTGTCAGTCGGATGCGGATTTTCCTTACCACATTTACATTTTGCCAGATAATAATATCAATAATGCGGATTACTGTGTAGATTAAACAATGACTAAAATTAGGAATTCATGCAACAATAACAAAAAAAACTTACTCCCGATGCTGTAATCAGCAGCTCCTGCAGCTTGCAGTCCTTCCCTACCACTAATCCCTACTCCGATGTTAGCCTCTTGAATCATTCTAACATCATTACCACCATCACCAATTGCTAGAGTTAGGTAACCAACAGACTTTAGGAGCCCAACAAGCTGCACAAATGCCAACAATGTATTTTAATCGACCAACGGCTACATAGCAATACCACATGCCATGTTTTAAGTAGAATCATAATTGTTACATCAAAACAAACAAAAAAAAAAAATCAATGCAATCTCCATCATAAGACTATCTGCAATTATGCATTCTTATTTATTCATCTTACTACTTCTGAACAGAAGATATTAAGCTCCATACTACTGAACCTAGTGACATCCCCGATATTATTTTCTCAGTCAAGAGGCCATCCAATATCTTAGTATGAAAGCATGATGCATGCTGATGGCCATTCAATTTTTCTTAACGATCAACACACATGTTGTTAGTGTAATCCTGTGTGCATGTCTCAATTTGGTTTGAGTCGGTCAGAGCCTGTAGGAGCTATTCTTCAGGGCTTTAATCAAAGTAGTTAGGAAGTTAGATCATGCCTGAGTTTTAGGTGCCACTAAGGCCATGTTTACCAGGCCACTACGGCCTTATCTAGTTGTAAGCACCGGCTATAAATAAAGGGGTGAAAACAAGAGAAGGTGCTGAATCGCAGCTAAAACCACCTGAGTTCAGAATTATGTTTTTAGAGCACTTCCAACAATTGGTGATCAGAGCATGCGTTGAGGGTCCTGGGCAATGTCTGCTCCCATCCCTGGTGCGTCCCGCAGCCCGCGTCGTCAGAACCGACGTTGTTCCCCTTCGCCACCGCCAAGACAACCGCGACACCGTGACCATGGTGGGCATGAGGTTGTTGTCGAGCGAGTGGTTAAGGAAGTCGACGGCGGCAAGTACCCGACGCTCACGCGGATGAACTACACCGAGTGGAGCCTCCTCATGAAAGTGATGCTGCAAGCTCGTGGTCTTTGGGACATGATCGAGTACGGTGCCGCCAACGTCCAGGAAGATCGCATGGCGCTGGAAGTCATCCTCCATGCCGTGCCCCCAGAGATGATGTCCGGCCTCGTAGTCAAGCGGACCACGCAGGAGGCGTGGGAGGCGATCCGAGCCATGCGCGTCGGGAGTGACCGCGTGCGGAAGGGCAAGGCGCAGCAGCTGAGGAAGGAATTTAAGTCCATCTCATTCCGCGACAGAGAAAACGTCGACGATTTTGCGTTGCGCCTCACCAATCTCGTCACATTCGAAGAATCGATCGACGAATCAAATGTAGTCGAGAAGTTCTTACGTGTTGTGCCGTGCAAGTTCTCGCAGATCGCATTGTCGATTAAGACCCTGCTCGACATCTCCGAGTTGTCGCTGGAGGAAGTCACTGGGCTCCTGAAGGCGGCGGAGGACCGCTCGAGCCGCCGGAGCCGCCACGAGTACCCAGCAAGCTCTACCTCACCGAAGAGCAGTGGTTGGAGCGGATGAAGGAGCGCCAGCCGGGCGAGGGCTCCACCAAGTCGGGCCGTGGCGACGGCAGAAGTCGTTGGCGGTCGCGAGCGCCGCAGAACATGAGCAGCGGCGGCGGCAAAGAAGGGCCATGCGATGACAAATGCCGCAATTGCGAGCGCCGTGGCCATTGGGCCAAGGACTGCCGCCAGCCAAGAAGGAACGGGTCAATTTGGTCCAGGCGGAGGAGGCTGACAAAGAACCAGCACTCCTCATGGCTCAAGTCGACGCCATCTCTGCACCACTCGAGCTCGCACCACTCCACATCGACGAGCCGCGGGCGCAGGTGTTCCTCGACACCAACGACGATGGCGACCGCCTAAAAGGATGGTACCTCGACACCGGTACCACCAATCATACGATGGCCGCAGCGACGTCTTCACCAAGCTCGACCGCGCAGTGGTTGGCACTGTCAAGTTCGGCGACGACTCCCTCTCGACATCCGTGGGTGCGGTACCGTTATTTTCGTCGGCAAGAATGGCGAGCACAAGGCACTCAACGACGTCTACTACATTCCGCGGCTGAGGAACTCCATCCTCCGCGGCTGAGGAACTCCATCCTCAGCGTCAGGCAGATCGACGAGAGCGGATCGCAGGTGCTGATTGAGGACGACGTGCTGCGGATCTAGGACCGGCAGCGCCGCCTCCTCTCCAAGGTCAAGCGCGGCCACAATCACCTCTACGTCCTTCGTCTCCAGGTCGCTCGCCCGATTTGCCTCGCCGCATGCCACGACAACAACGCCTAGCGGTGGCACGATCGCTTCAGGCACGTCAACTTTGACTCATTGGAGAATATGGGCCGCTATGGATTGATGCGTGGGCTGCTGCCACTGGAACACGTAGAGCAGCTCTGCAACACCTGCGTTGTCACCAAGCACCAGCACGCGGCGTTCCCGAAGCAAGCCAAGTACCGCGCGCAGGAGCCGCTCGAACTCGTCCACGGCGACCTCTGCGGTCCCATCACACCTCCGACACCAAGCGGGCAGCGTTTCTTCCTGTTGCTGGTTGATGATGCTACCCGGTACATGTGGGTGGTGCTTCTCGCGGCCAAGAGTGGTGCGCCTGACGCGATCAAGAGGATCCAGGCGACGACGGAGGTCCAGGGCGGGCAGCGGTTGCGCGTCTTCTGCACAGACAACGGCGGCGAGTTCACGTCTCTGGAGTTTGCCGCCTACTACGCTGACCAACGAGTGCAGCGTCACTTCTCCGCGCCCTACGCCCCGCTGCAGAATGATGTGGTCAAGTGGTGGAACCAGACCGTGGTGTACATGGCGCGCGCTGCTGAAGCAGAGGGGCATGCCGGCAGAATTTTCAGAATTTTGGGGGGAGGCGGTGACTACGGCGGTATTCCTCAACTGTTCCCCTACCAAAAGCCTCGTTGGCAAAACTCCCTGAGGCGTGGGACGGACGCAAGCCAACGGTCCAGTTTCTTTGTACCTTCGGCTGCTTGGCATACGTGAAGGAGTAGGGCCACCTCCGCAAGCTCGACAACCGCAGCACCCCCGTCGTCTTCATCGGCTACAAGGAAGGGGTGAAGGCGTACCGCTTTCTGGACCCGGTGACGCGGTGCGTGCGCATCGCCCGCGACGTCATTTTCGACGAGGATCAAGGCTGGCATTGGGCGGCGGAGAACAATGATGGCACGCATCTTGTCAACGACTTCATCATCAAGTACACCTTCGCCCAAGTTGCGGGCAGCGAGTCCTGCGCCAAGTTACGGGGGAGACAAGACCATCCAGCCAGCGCAAGGAGCTCGGACTCCTTCACCACCCGCTTCAACGTCGCCTACTACTGCCGCTACTCCAAGCACTCCGGCGACATCAACGCCCGTTCCGGCCCCGCCTGTGCCGAATTTCGTCTCACCGCCAACAAACGACGCCGACAGGCTCGACACAACGCACGACGACGAGCCAGTACGTTACCACACCGTGGACAATCTGGTCAGGGTTGGAGCTGTGCCGTCGGGGTTCACGATGCGGGAGCTAGACGAGGCTGAACTGCATTTGGCAAGCGCAGGCGAGCCATGCTCGTTTGCCGAGGCTCAACGTGACGAGGCGTGGCGCGCGGCCATCCGTGAGGAGATCGGCGCCGTGGAACGGAACAAGACACGGGAGCTCGTCAATCTGCCGCACGGCCATCGCCCGATCGGCCTCAAATGGGTCTTCAAGCTGAAGAAGAACGAGGCCGATGCAGTATTCAAGCACAAGGCACGACTTGTGGCGAGGGGCTTCATCCAGCAGGCCGGCATTGATTTTGACGAAGTGTTTGCTCCCGTCGCCCGCATGGAGTCCATTCGGTTGCTGCTCGCCCTTGCCGCCCAGGAGGGGTGGCTCATCCACCATATGGATGTGAAATCTGCCTTCCTCAACAGAGAATTGAGGGAGGAGGTGTACGTGAGGCAGCCGCCGGGGTTCATCATCGCCGGAAAAGAGGGGAAGGTCCTGCAGCTGCGGAAGACGCTCTATGGCCTACGCTAGGCGCCGCGGGCTTGGAACGCGAAGCTCAACCACACAAGGATCACGGCTTCAAGCAGAGCGAACATGAGCATGCTATCTACCGGCACGGCCGCGGCGGCACGACTCTGCTCGTCGGGGTCTACATGGACGACCTGATCATTACCGGGTCAACCATGGTGGTGGTGGAGGAGTTCAAAGGCGAGATGAAGATCAAATTCCAGATGAGTGACCTTTGGTTGCTTTCATTTTATCTTGGAATCGAAGTGCAGCAGGACAGCGGCGGCATCAGTCTTGGCCAGGCGCACTACGCCGCTCGGATCCTGCAGTGGGCGGCATGGAGGGCTGCAATCCCGTCTACACACCGATGGAGGAGAGGCTCAGGCTCAGCAGGGACAGCACGGCCATGGAGGTGGACGCCACGGAGTATCGGCGTATCGTCGGCAGCCTCCGCTACCTCGTCCACATGCGGCCAGACCTGACGTTCGCCGTCGGGTTCGTGAGTCGCTTCATGGAGCGGCCAACAAAGGAGCACTTGGTGGCCTGTAGAAGCTATTCTTCAAGGCTTTAGTCAAAGTAGTTAGGAAGTTAGATCATGCCTGAGTTTTAGGTGCCACTAAGGCCATGTTTACCAGGCCACTACGGCCTTATCTAGTTGTAAGCACCGGCTATAAATAAAGGGGTAAAAACATCAGAGAAGGTGCTGAATCGCAGCTAAAACCACCTGAGTTCAGAGTTCTGTTTTTAGAGCACTTCCAACACATGTCAAATGATTGATTAGGAAAGACAGTGACAGTAAGGGCAGAAGGCAAACCTGTGCTTTCTGCAAAGGTGTCATTCTGCAGCATATTGCTGTTCTTGACAGCATTGCCAGCCTAGTGAAAGATTCCTTGGAATGCTTTAGAATTATTTCAAGTGCCCAACCATCCAAAACAAATGCAAGGTCCTGGATAAACAGAATTGGCAGTATGTACTCCAAGTCAGCTTAACAAACAGCGAGTCCACCCAGAAAAAAAATACTTGATGTCACTTGAAGTTTAAGCCCCCCCCCCCCCTATAACTCATTTTTAAACAAACTCCCCTCTACAACAAGTGCACTATGGTTTGAAAGCCCCCCCTGCCGTTAGTCACGTCACTGTAACCTAACAGAATTAGATGGCATAACACCACTATATTCTATCTGGGGCGGAGTTCGGTGCCCTGCTGGCCTACTGGATCGATCCCACACCTTAAGCCTGCCCTGGTGCGATGAATAAACCATTTGATTTGCACACATTTTCAGACTTTGTTCATCATGCCAGGCTGCTCTTACGGCGCAAGCCAGACCCATTAGACCAAGGGGGCAGTGGAATTAGTCCCAGTCAACATATAATGGTGTCAAGTCATCAAATTTCATTACATGGAATGATTAGCGGCAGGGAGCATTCCAAACCATTACATACTTGTAGGGAGGATTTTGCTAAAAAATGAGTTGGACTGGGGGGTGGGGATCAAAACTCAGAGGAAGTTTTTGCAATTCTCCTTTGAATAAAGGAGGAGGGATTGAGGGAAAAATCCTCTAGAGCCTAAAAATAAGGAAGAGTCTGTTTGATGAAGGTAATATTTCAACATCTGATTGGCTGGAGCTAAAGTTGACTACCATTTACTTATAGACTAATAAAAAGATACTGAAAATACTTGGTATGTGTCAAGTCTGATAAATACAATATGGAATCCAAGATAGATATACCTTTGTTTCGCGTGTAGTCTTCATAGTTACCAATGCTCTCTCTAGGCTTCTTAATACCTCCTCTTCAGAATTTCCATTGATAGACAACAATTGGCCATTGGGCTCTGAAGGAGGTGTGAGATATGAAGTGATGATCTTGCTAACAGGTTGATAAATACCAGATGAAAAATTCATATTGTCAACATAGTGAAGTAGTAACTACATTGTAAACCAAAATAGTTCATGAGAAAGAAAATGGTTTCATGACTAAAACTGTTAAATGCCTTTGTACTCATATGGCAAATAGGTCATGTGTGGCCCTACACCAAAATTTAGAGAAACAAATTGAAAAGACTGGTCATATGGCTGCTAGACAAGTTATCAGGGTCCTTCAGTACAGTCATGTAATAACATCCAGCAACTACTACTCTCCATATATTTTATGCTTAATTTGACTAGGCTAGAATGCAAAGTTGCCATTTTGGAACATCATTCTGTTCTGACTAATACAACTAGTAAACTTTGAAGTACAAATAAGATGGTATTTTTTTACTATTTCCGATATACATAGGTTAAAAGCAAACTGCAATAATCATCTTCTAGTTGTAACTCAAAGCCCAGCATTTGGGCACCTATGCCGAAGAGAATGAATGAAGACCATCTTATACTGGAGATAAAGTTTTTATTCAACCACGGATTCGATGTTAACAGATAGTCGATTGAAGGTAAAGTTCTTATTCATGCAATGCAACAACAAAATGACTGAAGAGATGCTGGTCATCGTTCATCCTGCGATAGGACAATAAATTGCATGTGGTGGAAAACATTTGCAAGGGACAACTCGTATTGATGCACATGGTGACTGGGCAAATTTAATATATAGCAAATTTCTTGTAAAAGTACTGTACCAGAGGTTATGAGGTTACAAAGAAGTCCAATCTGGATAGCTGTATTTTGCTTATCACCAGTTATCATCCACACATTAATTCCAGCATTCCGCAATAATTTAATGGTTTCAGGAACACCATCCTGCCACAAGAATATAAGGGAGGCAAGGTGGCAAATGTACAATTGTGACAGATATTCTCCTGATTGTAAGAGAGCAATTAATGAACAAGGTATACCTGGAGACGGTCCTCTATGGCAGTAACACCAAGAATATGAAGGTCTCGCTCTAAGCTGTGACAGACTTCAGCAATTTTACACTGTATATGATGAAGCATAGCAGTTAAAGAGTTGGTGAGACAAATGAGTGAACTAATAAGGTAAAAAAAAAAACTAGTTAAACCAGAATAATTGCTAAGGCCTGGAACACAGTACCTCCCTATTGTCCAATGAGCAACTAGCTTCTTGGAATTTTTTGGACCAATCCTTATATTCATCTTCTTTCAACTCACGCCATCCCAAACATAATGTCCGCAATCCCAACTGTGAATACATTTCTACTGCCTCAAGATAGCTCCTTATTTGCTGTCCTGTGATACATGTGCTAGATAAATTAGAATCCAAAGGACACAGTATTCTCTTGTAAAAAAGAAAAACAGTTAGCCATTTGATCATTTGGTGCAACATCTTAAATATCATGATTCTTGATTGTGCTAAATGGAGCCACAACACAACTAGTGCTAAGAAGAATATAAACCAAAAGTACCTGGCAAATTTAAATAAAATGGGGAAAATGGTACCTGTTCACAGTAATATTGTTTCTATTGGCACCAATCAAGTTAGGAATTGAATTATGTAGGTTCATGGGTCACATAGGACTGCCTCCTCTCGCGCATGCATGTGTGGGGGGTGGGGGTTGGGAGTGGTGGGTGCACACGTTATGTTAAGGGTCTACCACTCCACAAAAAAGATGCCTAGAGCAAAGGAGCATATGATATCATGGCCCATCTGAAGAGTTTTTATTGAGGTCAGTACCATAACACACAAACAATTCTCCTTAAATTGTTCTAGTCACTTTGATGTAACAAAAGACAGGTTTGGAATAAGTATCTATAATTGTTCCTCTTCATGATTAATAGAATATATCCAAATTTCAAGTATAATATGTAACTGACCTGTGAGTGGATCCAAATTTTAAGCATAATAGGCTAAATTCAATATCGGGGTATGATAGAGTAATGCACTTTTCATTGCTATACCATGTACCTGGATAAGAACAAGTGATAGAGTAATGCACCTTTTATTGTATAGCACATGTACCTGGATAAGAACAAGGAAGAATTGCTTCATCGGCGCCTTTAGATAAAAGAAGGATCTTCCCAGTCTGGCCTTCTTTTACCACAACAGACATTCTTTTGCGATCAGAAGTGAATTCTAAAATGTCCAATAACTTGTAATAAAACTTAGATCCTTTGAAACAAATCTCTGTAGAAATAACAGAGAAAATCAAGCGGATTATTACAAGCATTATCATCTCATCACAATCTAACAAACATTTACTAACCAGCAGTACTGCTGTCTTTACTTATAAGCATCATATTCAGGTTTGATGCTGCATTGACCAAAGCTTCCTCATCTTGTGATTGTGCTTTGTATGAGACAGTACCATCGTTGCTGAAAGAATCGAAGCTATATAAGGAACAACTAAATAGCATAAATTTGCATATTACAGTATTGAAAGAAACCGTCCGCTTGCCTTTTGATAGGAACCACTGTATTGCAAAGAGCCATGACCATAAGAAATTTGATGACATCAGGATCATTACTTGAGACGGCGTTCAGAAGTCTGACATCTAAGTAGAGGGAATTGTCAGAGACCAAATAACAGGTATGCTTCTGTTTGGCAACACATTTAGCGCAACAAACTATTGACCAGTAACAATAAATTGACATGAATAGGACTTCCAGGAGAGTTACAATACCACAAAATGTTGGAAGCATACTAGCAGTCTAGCGGCGGCGGCACCTTCGGAAAATCAGATACCATGAAGTTCTGAAAGTAAATCTAGTGGTTCCAAAACGACAAAATAAAATACAGTTCATCCCTTCGCCTTCATCTGTATATAAAATTTCTTAACTACATTTTGTTTATATGAAGCTATGCAAAGTATGTATTTCTTCTACTATTTTCCATCCCTCCCAAGAAATAGGAGTCCATGAACATTGTCAGGCACAACTAGTTAACTACAGAAAGTGATATTCAAAGCTGCAAGAAATTATGTGTTTCTTCTACGAGAGTTGCCACTTCCCAGCAGCCATGATGTCACATTTGTTCAAACAAATAACATGATTCATACTAAGCACTACTAGAATAGAGAAAACAGGATAAACAATGTCCCCTACTAGTATGGAATTAACATCAGGAATGAGTGGATGACCTTTTACAGCATCTCCGTTGTCATTTCCATACATAGTATCACTTATGCAGCATCTTCTGAAGATCATTCTATTCTCTGTTAGTGTCCCAGTTTTGTCACTCAAAATATATTCAACCTGTCCAAGGTCCTCGCTAATTGCTGTGCTGAAGTATACACTTATCTAAGCTCTAAGAAATGAAGAATGTAGATGTGGTAAACATTTAAATTTATATAAATGGATAAATCACACCACATACTTAGCCGAATGAGCAGGTGTACGTGTTTCATGATCAAACATTTGCTCATCCCAGTCAATAAACTTTGCATATACAGCTTTTGCTAAATCAAGAGTAACCTACAACCAAAGGATAAATAATATTTAAAGATAATACAGATTACGGGAGTATAGAAAATTATTAACTGTATCTGGGATTCTTGAAGTGACTGATAACTCATTTACGCTCGCATTACGTGGATCTGCTAGTTAGACATTCCAACACACATCCATACCAGGCAATGGCAGGGGTGAAGACATTACACTGGTAAGCTAAGCTCAGTCAAAGCTCTTTAACCTTCGTACAGAAAACAGTAATCCAATAGTCAAATAAAGTTAACCTCCTAAAACTTCTCCATGGATTTGTTCCCAAACTCAAAAAGGGTTAAGCAAATCTAGCTAGTTTAGTAAAGTATCGAAGTTATTTTTAACACTCAAGCAGATTACATCCAAAAGTAATATTGCATGAAATTTTCTGCTTTCTACAGTCAAAGCATTTTTGGCAGTTACATACCACTTAAGCTCTCAATGAACAAAACATGAAATAAATATTTTTTTATTGGAACATAGAATATATATTGATGCAGAGAAGAAAGCAGTGTAAAAATTGATGATACATAATTAAAGAGGTATTCTCCCGGAACAGATTAGTGAAGTATGCAATTGAATTTGGTCACAATGGTGGTGGTGGCAGACTTGCAGTTCTGTTAGAGGAAATAATATATGTGCAGCTGGTAAAAAAATCTCAAATAGTGTATAATACTGTCATGTAGTCTCAATCCTTTGTTGATCTGTCAAGGCTGTGAGGGAAGGTTTTGCATGTCTGGCTTCAAAAGCAACATAAAACACACATAGGTGGACTGGACTGAACTTTTTGGCAGGTCCAGAAGACTGCAGTCTTGCAGAATAGCACTGATCGTTGGTTTCTACCCCAGTCCTTCAACAGGGCCCTAAACTTGGGCCAGGACAGCTATCCGAGCCAGGTCGGATGTTAGCCACAGGCCCTCAACTCTAAAGGTTCAATCAAGTATGACAAACTGGAACTTCTACAGAAATACATGCCAGGCAGTGTTAGTCTATGTAAACGATATACATGAAGGATCACTAAGGCAAAACTTTGTTAATCTCCTTTAAGAAATTAACATCGACAACCAGCACAGCATAATCCATTGTATACTTGTAAGATAAAGTGCTTCAAAACAAGCAACACAGGAAGAGGAAACAACAATGCAATCTACAAGCATACCTTTATGGAGATAGGAATCATTATTGAACACAACAGCTCGAAGCGTAACGGTATAACCAAGAAATCATACCATGGTCCCTTTGCAGGATACATAAGATACCATTGCTGCATAAAGGAAGGAAATTATCTGATCAAATAAAACAAATCACATAGATGTCCATTCAATTCCATACAAATATAATCATCTGCATAACAAAATATATTAGAAAGTGCCCATATGAAATTACAGTGAATTTTCTGCCCCTGGACAATGCTTATCATAAAGAATACCACCTTAAGACCTCGAGTGTCCTTCCAGATATTGCCAACAAAACCGAGCACAAGAACAACAACAATTTGGAACATGAATATCGCAACAGTGAGCTTGTCTATCATTGCATCAGCAGCAGTGAGCTTGGGCTCTGCAGTTCCCCTGCTCATTCCTGATTTGGTTTCATTGCCTGCCATGAATGATTTGGAAGATTAATCATATCTCATAGAACATCGTCACATTAACTACTTGCACAACAAGTGCCTCAAGCAGAACAAGTATAGTATCATCAAATTCTATATTTACCTGTGTAAACTGCAATTCCACATGCCCACTCAGTGTATCTTAAGTAACATGATTGAAGAAGTGTATTGTTGATTGTTAAAGGACATTTCTCATTATCAATTATAGGAGGGAACAAGCGCATGTTAGCATCAAATCTTCGTATGTCATTATCTGGGTTGGGGCACTCGACTACACCCTGCTCAGTTCAAAGAGAGGTAATCAGATAAGACATAGGAAATCTCCAAGAAGCAGAAGGGCACAAAGGCTCACCTTGACTTTCCCCAATTGCTCCGGTGACAGGTTAGCAGAAATTGAAGGAATAACTCTTGTTTTCAAGTCAATTTCACCATCCAAAGCAGCAGTCTGAAGTAAATGTGGAAATAATAACATTTAAGCATTAGCTATACTATCAAAGTATCATGCCTTTAGAGAAATACCAAGACATACCAGTTCAGTTTAATACCACCAGAATTTCCTAACGGTTAGGTTTTTACTACTCCATTAGCTTATCATGGTACCACTCTGTTTGCTTACCATGCATTTTTTTTTAAGAAAAACTGTGGGGGAGTTCCCCGCAGCAAATATACATTATAAGTCATAAATAGTGAGTGTACAAAGATCTGAAAAGACCAAAACTACTAAGATAGCAAAGGTCATGATATGAACAAAATTACTAGGATCAAACTACCATGCATGTTCTTAGCCCTTTTTCTTCTTTCTCAGATTTTTTTTTCCAAAAGAACAAAATATCAGACCAATGGCAACAATCATGGTAAGCCACCACAAGCCACCACAAGGGTGCATCAAGCAAAGAAGCGCAATCTTGGAAGAACAAGAAGAAGCAAACAACAGTTCTGGTGAGAAGAGGTAGTAGCAGCAAGAAAATCAAGGAGCAGCAAGCTCACAAGTACTCAAAAGATTCCCAAAGTAGTATAATTGGCCAACTAATAAGAAAACTTGCAAGCGTTTGCAGTACAAAGCTTGGGCATTAGTGGTAGCAATATTGTTTGGGTTGGTGGGGGGTGGGGAGAACAGGGACAGCAACAATGTTGAAGGCATAAGAAAAATGTGTTAAAGCTCAAGGGCTGACACGACACAGGGGAGAAGAAACTTTTTTTTAGGGAAATACAGTAGGGGAGAAGAAACTGAGCTTGGGACAGCAAAGCAGAGAAGTTTTGAGGGAGGGAGGGAATGAAGCAAAGGAGAAGGGAATTTTGTTTCATTACATAATAGGTATCTTTCATTTTCTAAGTTGAGGGAATGGAAATATCAGGTTCATATTCTACATAGTAATATAATGAAATACTTAGGCCACTTATGCAGTGGGATTAGCGCGCATGGTCATCAGTTAAGGAAAATCAATTTTCCACCGGATTCTGATGAAGTCTAAGGCTTGGTTTGTTTAACATGAAGTTCTTATGTAGTCAAAGCATTGGCTAAGGTCATAAATTCCTGTAATATGTACCAGTGGATTACAGCATAAATTCCTGTAATGTGTAAAACAAATAAACATGGACTGCAGCCAATGTTAATTTCATTTACCTCAACATAGCAGATGCCTTGAGCATCTGAAGTTCCAATAAGAACAAGATCACATGGTATTTCATCATTCTCATGGAGCCACACTAAATCTCCAACATGTATCTCTTGTGCTTTCATCTGGAAAACAAAAGCACATGGACAGTCAAATGACAGATATTCCAAAAATAAATCCAAGCAATCATAAATGCATCATTAAAAATATAATTTGTTTCAATTTAGAAATGAAAAAAAAAAATCTCGAACACGCAGAAGAGCTGCGCGCCTTTGTATTATAGATAGAAGAAAAGAGTCGGTCCCTTTACAATGCCCCTAAAAGCAGTAGCAAGCGAACACGGAAAAAAACAAAACCAAACCAAAACTGAAAACAAGTCACAGCTACACACACGCCAACTGGCCAAGAGCGAACTCCAGCGTCTAGTCATGCCATAGAGCAGTTAGTCCCCTTGACCCCGCCGAGATCCATAGTCGAGCCTCCACGGATATTTCTTGTAGAACGACCTCCACTCTTGGGGCAGCACCATTGAATACGCAATCATTGTGATGCTTCCATAACCACCAAGCTGCAAGGATGATCAAGGTGTTGAGTCCTTTCTGCATGTCCTTGCCTGCCCTTCGTTGTGCTTGGCGCCACCAATCAGCAAATTTATCATCGGCATTGGATGGTGCGAGCTGCTGTAATCCAACCCGGCTGAGAAGTCTATACCACAATTCTCGAGCGAAGACACAAGAACACAAGGTGTGCTGAACCGTCTCGTCCTCTTGGTCACAGAGGGGACGGCTCACCGGATGAGGCATACCACGGCGAGCCAAGCAACGATTGAGGGTCACGAACCAGATAAAGAACTTAAAGCAGCATGGCACCCAAGATTTACATAGCCTTCTCCATGGTTCAAAGCGCACACTACCAATGAAAAAGGAGAGAGAGGCCGACTGTGTGCTGAATTGGCATGAGGGATCCCACAGCCATGTGTGATGATCGGCCTCTCCAGGATGCAGCACAAAATGCTGTAGAATATCCCATAGCTGCAGGTACTGAAACAAAGCCGATGTAGATAAGCCTCCTTTTATATCACGTACCAACGTCAATGCCAAGAACTCCCATGCAGAACTCCTTACTTTCATCCACATTCATCAATACCAATGCTTCCATATACCAGTGCTAACACTGCTTGGTATTCAGAACATACCAATGGCTACACTAGTTCCAACACAGGCAAAAAAAGAAGCAAACACCCCTTTACCAGCCAATTAAGAAAATTCACTCTTTATATTTTTTAACCATATTACCTAAAACTCTGAAAGTAATGCAAGTTAGTCAGCATAAGTTTAAGGTAACATATGATGCATAAGGGCTGTGCATTAAAACTGATCTCTAAAATAGATAGCACATAACAGATATATCAAACAAGAACAGGCATGATATTTCTAATGCAAGCATTATTGAACAGTGTCATGCCGGGTTTATGTCTCATCTGCGGCAAGCTGAGATGGCCAAACAAGCAGAATAATAGGATGCATCTAAGGATTTACAGAAGTTCCTTTTCTTCTACTACTGAATGCACAATTATAATGCCTTTTAGGATAAACAAATTTGTGGTGCAGACTGCGGATCTGAACAAGATAACACACTATGCCTAGCAAACAGCTTTTGGCAATGGCATCACATAATTAACTAAAATATTCATGCAACTTATACTAGGCGCAACAGGACAATGTTTTCAATCATGTTGAAGGAGAGCAAACATTAATGGAGAAAAGAAAAGAAGAAAAACCTGTCTATGGATGCCATCTTTTACCACCCACACTTTCCTTTCATTTGCTTTCTTGTCTGAAAGATATCTATTGTAATCATCCCAAGCCTCTTTCGAAGCAGAAACTATGAAGATGATGATAAGTGGACCCCATGTAGTTGCAGGACTTACAGGAGTAATACGGGACCACAACTGAAGGCAGGCTATTAGCAGAAAATACTGATTCATGAAACGCCTGAAATATTTAGAGTGAACATAATCTTTCTGAATATTTTGTTGTCTAGCACACAGAAAACAAAGTAATCTAGTGCATAAAAACAAATTGTGATGGGATTAAAATTCATTAGACAAACAGAAACAGTGAGTTTCTACAGCTAGCTTCATCATGCAAGTAAGAGCACCATATTGGAGTTCTGGTCAACGACAAGTATTAGAGCTAGCCAATTACAAATAAGTCATTGTTTATGCTTACTAAGCATCTTCTCCAAGCAAAATGAAGCTGGTATTTTTCATTTGCAGAGAAACAAGAGGCCCGCAAGAATGGGCTGAAGCATTGTATTATCTACTAGCATTAAGCAACATGGCACTAAAATTTCAGCTTGCATCAAATGGTGGGAAAATGTTTTACGTTGGGAACATCCAAATAATAGAAATCTCTGGGGTATTCAAGCAAAAATGAAGCAACCCACAAAGCTGATCAGCTTGCAAATATCAGGGCGACAAAGTCACAGCTAAGCATGCTGCTTAAGAACTGAAAAGGCTAAGATGGAGACAGAACTGCTCATTTTTCAACAACAGATACAAACCTGAATTGCTCCCATAAGTTCTTCGGGAGAAAATTCCATAAAGTATATTTGGTATTGGATATTCGATTGTCACAATAGGAATTCTGGCAGGAATCATCGTTGATATAGACAAAACGTTTCATTGTTGACTAGGACATCACTTCCGTGCCATTCTCGCGGTGTGATCACTATGATTGAAAAACGCTGTTAAACATGTGAACATCAGTGGACATGATAACGATGGTCCCAAAAAAATGGACATGATATCAACAAAAACAAGTACAAGATTAGAAGAACAATGAACATATAAGAACATTTCTTTTCAAGAATACATTTTGGTACATCTTGTATAATCTTTGAAGACTCCCTGAGACAGAAGGGAAAAACGAAATGGTGTACATGTGTTGAACATGTGGTTATTCAGTTACTCCCGCGTCGCTCCACCACTATTACTAAACGAGGCAACACGCTACTGCTAAGCAAACAAAATATACAACTATCCATCGATACTCCTAGCCAAAAGAAAAGAAACACGCTACATTGTGCACGGATTGAGATTTTCCAACCAATGACTGAAAAAAAAAAGAAGAAAAAAGATTTTCCGACCAAACCGCACATCAGACAATCGGGGAAGCGAAGGAACAGAAACCGCTACGGATTACGCAATGCCCCCAAAAATCTTAAGGAATGGGATCCCAAGTATCCCAGGCTACCAGCCATCAATAATGCATCCGCACAGCCACACATTGGATCCGAACCAGAACCAAGGATGGATGAATGGATTCGATTAGAACTCCACCGTGCAGAAAACGAATCCGTCATTAATTGATGGAGGAGAGAAAGAGGCATCTGGATTCGGTGTAGGGCTCCTTACCTAGAAGCGGAACCAGTCCCAAAATCCAGACGAATCTTAACTCCGCGATGACTAGGAGGAAGGAGTCCCTGTAGGGTGGGTGGCGTTCTCCGGCGGGAGAAGACTCGATGCGGCGCGGGCGCCGGCGCCGGCGGAGAGAAGAGAACGATGGAGTGAGTGTGCGACTCGCTGAGATGCTTCCAGGCCAGACCCGTTCAAACACGGGGCTGGGCTGGACAAAAATGATGCTCTGGCGTTCCGAATATCCGATCTCGGCTCACCCAATTTGGCCGAAAAAAAATAGTTTTTTTCTTTACTTCTTAGATTTTTTAATTAAATTTTTGTTAGTCTATTCTCTCTGAACTTATTTTCACGTTAAAGTTCTTGAGTGGCTAAATGGTCTATTTTTATAGTACTAGTTATATGCATGTGTGTTTGCAACGGTAACTAAATACTTTTTACGATATAGCATGTGTCGCTGTCAACTTAGGACGTATTTGGATGGGTGGCTCGGCTCGTGCATGCACCCGCTCATGCAGTACGCTCGTGAAGACATTCGTTTGGATGCTGGATGGCCTGCACCCGCTCATGCAGCTGCATCCGTCCAACCAGGCTCGGGGAAACGCCGAAATCGGTCATTTCCGGCGGGCCTGGCTGGGAATACTGTGCATACGATTTTTTTATTTAAATTTTAATTTTATTTAGAGAACCAAAAATTCTAAATATTTTTTGAGTAAATTAGAGGTCACTAACAACCTATTTTAATTAGTTTGATCTAAAAATCCTAAGTCAATATTTAATTAAAATTCTCTAAAAATCATAAAAAAAATTCACTAATATTCTTATCCAGTGATGTACTAATTTATAAAAATATTTTCAACATAGGTTATTTGGTAAAAAAAAAGTGAGTTTCTTTGTAATACAATATATACTCATGCAGACAACCAAACACAATCTCTTCTCAACTAGACTGAACACATGCAGCCAACTAAACAGACCCTACTGCATCTCTACAGCCTGTCTCAACTCAGCCTGTATGACTCATACAGTCAGGCTGAGGGCATGCAGGCAACCAAACACACCCTTAATTAGCCTGGTGATAAAACCATAACAACTCAAATCGACCATACCGCGAATGTGGGTGACAATGTGAGGGATATTTCGCAAAAAAGGTATTCCGAGCAGAGGTGTTCATGAAAGCACGTTTGTGCCACAGGGGACAAAGCATGCGCTTTAGATTGTGAGCTAAGGGTAGGATAGGATGTTTGCACCATTGTACCAAGGAGCTATTTCCCTTCGGCTTCAGATACATCGACAAATGGTCTAGAATGTATGCAAATTGTTCATTAGTTGTAAGCTTATAACTCATTAGTATCGTATCTTATGGCACTGAAAGAAACTGAGCAAAACAACAAATGTTTTCTTTTCACTTATCCTTTTGTTGAATAAGATTTACATCGCGTCTAGATCCCGAGTAAAAAAAAACAAGAGTGGAGATTCTATTCTACTCGATATTAAGTATTGTTTCAAATATTATGATATATTCTAGTATTCCCTTCTGTTACTAATAAAGCTACATAGCTTCTCATGCCTTAGTCCTATTCTCAGTTTTCATCGCACACCAGAATATATACCAAGCGAGTTCTTTGAAGTCGATGACGTCTTTACTCTTTCCTTACCCCCAACATTCGATTTCCAAGTGAACAAATGAGCAGGTACTACATAAACAACAATAATAAAAAAAAAGGTGACCGAGCGGTAGCTCAGGTGGTAAGTCATCTGGAGTGCGGTGAGCCCCACCGTGCTCAAGCGCAGCTCAACACGTACATGCTCACTTGGGCTTGCCCCCAAATAATGGTTTCATTGGCTCCTCACGTGATGCCACAAGAGGATTATGATGTGCCCGTTACTTGCGGAGCCTCGGCTCTACCTTTCTTTTTAGGGACGCGGTCTTCTATGTTGTGTGCAGTTGTAAATCTGACTATGTGCGTGGAGTGTGAGTGGGTGTGATGTGTGTACGCGTATGAACAGATGCCTAGTGAGCAGGCGTAAAAAACTATCAAAAAAGGAAAAAAAACATATGTGTAATCCTTGCTTCTAACAAAATTTGTGATACTTCTCAATCCAAACCAGTTCAGTCATGAGCTTGCAGTTCTACCCCAAGATGTATTGAAACTCCAACTAGTCGAATTTTCGGCCGTCAAATGATGCACGAGTGGTCTTGATCTCCCTCGCCGCCTCAACCCCAAACTAGCCCACTTAATCCCTATCCCACCTAGCTCCGCAGCCACCACTACAACACCCTCTACACCAACACTCATCCCTCCCATGCTCCTCCCCAATGTCTTGCAGTTACAGCTCAACCTCCCTCCACCATCGTTGCCACCTTTTCTTCCCCAGTCGACCTCATCCCCTTCTACAGCCCAGGAGTCCAACATCTAAATCCTATACCCCAGTACCAAGCCCTACCGTAATCCCAACCCTAAACCTCACCGAAGAGGACAAGTAGCTTGCCGGAGAATCAGACCGCACGAATCTTCACGTGTCTGACAGTATGAGCAATCGTTGCTCTAGTAAAAAAATCTCTAGTAATTATAATATCCTAGAAAGTAATATCATTTCAAGACAAAACTAATGTCTGAATTGCATCTAAACGTTGAATTCAAACCATCTTGATTTTGAAGAATACATATTCCATCGATAAAGTAGACAGTAATACACACACCCTCATGATTTCTATGTGAATACATAATCTCAGAGGCTTCTATTATTGGGCATCTCCTAACAATATTCATGATTTTGTAACTCTTTTTGCTTCAAAGTTTGTAGCAAGAAATTTTTATGAACCCTTATTTCAGATAGAAAACAACACTCTACTTTTGAGAAAATTAAAAAAAGTCTGCAATGAAAAAAAGATAAAGATACCATCATTGATATATCATAAGAGATGGCAGCCTCAATTCCAACAACCTTCGGTACTGCAGCTACTGCTTTCATACAGCTGGCATTTAGCTTTGTTGTAAGCTGCTCAAGTGCTGACCTACCATATCCTATCACTATCACTGAAACCAAACCAAGAGAGATATAGATAGATGAAGAATCAGGAAATAGCTAGGCAATTAACATACACATATATGAATCAGTCTAGCAGCATCACCACAACCTATATAATCAAATCTTTTTTTTCTCAATGGAGGGAATCCCTTATCCATGGCATAATCAGTGTATGAGAGCCAACAATTATCAATCAAGGACAGGTATGGCATAGGCTGCTCGTTGTGCAGCTGTATGAGATCCAACAACTATCTGTAAGCGAAGAAAAATTAGATCCTGTTATGCAGCTGTAAATTCCTCTCAGATTCAACCACAAGCTCATCGTCTCATTGGAATTAAGAATAAAGAAAGAGTTCCCTGTGCATTACCTACCACCACTAAACCATATCATTTTGTTTGCACAATTTAAAGAGCAAATAATCTAGATAACCCAACATAATGATCCAAATGAAAACAACAGCCAACAAAGTTTACTCCAGTTAAGAATGAATTGACTTGCGCCTTCATAGTAAAGAAAATTACTCTGGTTTGGATCAGTCTGCATCAAAAGATTGTGCCCAACCTTAATCTTTTGGTGCAAATAAAATAGAGCACGCTACTAAGCATGACCATTAAAATTTTGATGCAGCTATATGTCGGTGGCAATAGAAAACCCAAAACTCTAGCAGCATGCATGGAAATGTCTAACATTTCCACCGCAACAAAGAGTAAAAAAAAATGAAAATCAACTTGCAGATTATTATCTCGATGGAGAATATGGATGGAACTGTTATGACTGATAAGAGAAGTCACAGTAATCTTAGTCTAGTGTCTAGTAGTAATACTAGCTGAAGCTGACAGCAAGCAAAGTGGCAATATCAAATTGACAGCAATCAGTAGGCAGATAACAGAAACATATGTCCAATAAAGGACATGCACAAAAAAAAGAAGAGAAAACACACTTTATTCAACTCTAAGGAACTTTGAGCTCACCTGAAGAATTTGCTGGACTGCACTGTATATTCAGAGCTTGAGACATCCAATCAACCTATAGATAAAGCAAATTCTAAATCTTTAACATAATCATGCAATCTGAAAGTGGTATGTAGAAATGAAGCTGGTTACCAGCACCACGAGGGCCAATGGTTATTCCAGATCATTTTAGAGCTGAAACTAAAAGGGCTATCAATTACCAGCATGTGAGGTTTACTTTTGAAAGGATATGTCATATGAGGTTTACCAATTACCATTGAAACGTACTGATACCTATGTGGATGTGCAATTTTAGAGAATATGATAGCAATTCAAGCCGATCTCAGTAAAACACCATATTTCTTTAACCTCTTTATTTCCTATTTCTTTTACCTATCACAGACGTGGCATTATTGTTTCAAGCCAATTTCAGTTGGGAGAAGTTTGTCCTATCACTGAGAGAAGAAAATGCAAGCCAATTTCAGTTGGGAGAAGTTTGTCTTATCATTGATAGAAGCAAATGCTAGATCCATAATTCATGCAATGATCAGCCAAAACCACTTGTAGTCATTCACGACAATAACATAGTTAAGGAAACACACATTGATCATAAAGGTAAGAAAGCGATACAGAAAAATAGACCCTATCTCCATGGGATCATTCATTTAGCCCATCAAACACATGTACTTGGTTGCCATGCGGAAGAACTTGTTCCTGAAAAAAAAAATGATCTCAATCCTGAAATAACAATTTCAACACAGCCAATTTGTGTTAAAGACAAATTAAAACTTAAGTTATCCTTCACGGTTTTGTTAAACAAATGAACGTTGAGCATATACCATCATATTAATCTTGAAAATAGATGTAACAAAAGCCACAACAGTGAGAGGCAGACCAGGGAAAATGGAGGATTACGATGGCTGGATTGGGCATAATCCAGATTGACAGTCGGTGTAGCCTGTGGTAAGCATAGTAGAACGTGTTAGTCAACAAATTTGTCATTGGATAGCAGTAAGAAAACATTTGTGCTACCATAAGACTGTACCTCTATGTGCTGTATAAGCTAATACCAACAAAATTTTGTCTCTTGGAAGCAGATCGGTAGGAATTCTCATCTGCAACAGAAACAAATATGATAAGGAGGAGAAAGAGAAGAAGAGACTACAAATCCGACCTGAAAGGTAGTGTTGACAAGGAGGTCATGCAAATAGTATCCCTACAAGACAATTCAAAATCTTTCGAATAAAGATTGGCTATAGACGTCTGATTTAGCAATTAGGACTCAAAAGCAGTTTCCGCTTTTTGGAAACTCATGGTCTTTCTATTCCATCAGGTAAAAAGGAACGGGAAGAATAGATCACTCTAAGTGCTGTTTCCAAGCTGGATTACCTGAATCAGCCAGCCACAAAAATCAGTAAAACAACTGCAACAAATATCAATAGATGGGAGACGGATGGAAGAGTGCTAAATATATCTGAATTCAGAGTCAAATTAGGACAAAATGGAAATGGGAACACAGAGGAAACCTGGTGTTGGAGCAGCAAGTACGGCGAGAGTTTCTTCTAAGGAGGAGACTCAAGTTTAGAGACGGAGTTTAAGAGGAAAGAACACCACGAATGTATTGATGGTAAAAAAAATGGATCGATCTGGGGGGAGTATCTCAGCGTGACTTGGTGTTTTTCCATCTCTGTGTCTTTCTGCTGTTTTCTCCCCCTTTCCTTGCCCAGGCGACCAGGGCTCCTATTTATAGGGTTATGCGTAGCTTGGCGTACAAGTTATCATAATGTACAAATATCTGGGATCTGACCGAATAACTAGACCTTATCCCGGATAACTACTTTCTACCATTCTTGGGAGATAAATATCCACCGTAGTAACTATCGTGGTGCCTGCCCCCTGAAGGGGTGAGCCGGTCGCCAATTGTGGCCCGGCGCCGCACCGCCAGGGGTGTCAGGATAGGTACCATCGTGCTAGGGTGTCAGAGCGATATCCACTAGCCTAGACATTTAATGCTGGTCACTTCCTCGAAGGCAAAGTGCGACTGATTCTTCCCTTTTGGCAGATTTTTCTTGAGGCCTGATGACTCACCCAGTAACCAACGGGAAGCTGGCCTGGGCAGCGGGAGGCCGAAGCCTGGGGGACCGGGCCTTTGGGAAGCTGAGCTCCGGAAGGCCAGGGCTTCGGAAGGGGGAGGCTTCGGGAGGGCGAAGCCTCGGAGACCGAACCTTCGGGAGGCTGGGCTCCAGAAGGCCGAGGCTTCGGAAGGTGCAGACAGGCTCAGCCTTTGGGAGGCTGAGCTAATTAAGCCAAAGGGTCGTCAGGGGTCCTTAACAATGACCCCTAACAGTAGCCCCTTTGCGGGGGCGGCTGATGGAGCGATCGGGCCAGTGGTTCCTTCGGAGCAGGGCTCCCGGCGGTCCCTGGCTTATGGTTGATGGCTCGTGGTTCGAGAATCGCTTGGCTTGCCCGGGACGATTTGACCCAGGTGATGGAACGGCATGTTGGATGACGTTGCCGACATGGGGTATTGAATGCACCCTGGGAAGAGGTGTAGTCCTGCCCTATCTGGTGGAGCGTGGGACGCGTGTCGTCTTGTCTTTGGGGGGGAGGAAGAGAGTCGATTTCGCTCCCCTATGATTTTGGCCTGGCAGGCACAAGGACGGCGTGTGCGCACGCCGCCTGGAGGGGGCAAGTTGCTCCCTATTTATAGTAGGAGGGGGATTGCCTAGAGCAACCCTTTTACCGACTCCTCATTCTCATCTGCCATTGTCTTCGCACATTTTGCCTTGCGTGAGTTGTTCCTTGATCTCTACTCCCCTCTCTCTCATAATTCAGCACCTTTCGCCACCCTCTTGCGGTTCATATGGCTGACCTGAGTACCCTGAGTGAAGCCGAAACTTGGGCGGCGGGGGAGATGGCCGGATGTAACACCCTGATTTTCAGATTTCTAAAATTTTTCAAGATTATTGAATAGCTTCAACAGTAGTATAGGTTTAAAACCTATTTTCTTAATCAATCAATCAATATAAGTTATTATTTCTTGTGCATTACATGCTGAGTTTTGTTAGGAGGCAGGTAAATGCATTAGAGTTCTTTTTCTTTTTTTTTTCTCTTTGGTGTTTTGAGTGAAAAAGATTTTGAAAAGGTTTTTACAAAACTCAGTAGTGAATAAGTTAAGGATCTTAATGGTTGAAATTCAAAATCTTTGAATTCATCATCTATTCAATCCTTGATCATACCTGATCCTTCTCCAGGTCAATTCAAATCTTATACAAATCCTTGTTTAAAGTCAATCTCTTCTCTTTCTCAAATTCTACCCAAATCCAAATTCAAATTTCTTATCTGCTCCTATTTTTGTTCAACCCCATCTTAATCGTTTCACTTAAATTCACTCCAAACTCAATTTAAATTCAAATCCTATTCAAATTTCTCTGCAAAAGTTTCTTTTCTAAACCCTAGATATACCTAAAGTATCTTTGGGCTCAATCTTGCTCAAGTCCAAACCCTTAGCCAAGTCTTCTAGATGGCCCAACAAAGGATCCACGAAATCTGCAAATTTTCGCGGAGTCCTAGACAGCCTCTTCTTGTCATTAAGTTTCGGAGTTCAAAACGGCCTCAAATGCAAATTTTGACAATACCAAAGTTGTAGGTCACGTCGAGAGATTTGATTTGAACCTATGGGAATCCCCTTTTGGAAAATGGAGCTGTGAATTATGGCCCCTGAAATCAGTGCTGCGCAGATAAGTTCGAGTTCAAACAGTTTATCTTGTGGTGTATTTTTGGAAAATCAAGATGACGTTTTCAGAAGTTCCAATGACTACCAAAATTGTAGATCTTTTCGAGTACTATAATTTAAAATCAAGAAACGTCTAATTTGGAGTCCGGACGATAGAGATATCATCCTCGGAATACAGAGATGCGAAAAAGGAAATCGTAACCGACTCGAACTCGAATCCGATTCGTGTTCGGTTTGAACTCCACCTCATCCAGCCGCCCCTAGCCCTATATATATGAGTTTCACGCCCTCTCCTACCTCTATTCCACGCCTCCAAGCCCTAGAAGTCGCTGCTACCCTGTCCGTGCGTCGCTGGAGCTGTCGTCGTCGTCGCCCGTGATGCGCTACGTCGTCTTCTCCGCGAATCCTTCTTCCTCGACCACCAAAGCAAGGTGAGGACCCCTTCTTATCATCCCTTACTATTGTTTTAGCATCATACTAAGTCCCTAGCCAAGCCATAGCCCCGGCCAAAGCCCGATCTACGCCGCCACAGTCGTCGCCGTCGCGGACAGCCGCGAGACAGCCGCGCTGTAGCCGATTGGCATCAATGTTCCCTACCGAGCAGAGGTCAAATCACCAAGCCCTTTGACCGGTGCATGTCCCATGATGTTCCCCATGCCCTCACCAACCAGCTCGGCCAGTAGAGCAGCCAAACTACCGCAATCAAGGTCGACATACCCGCTGTCCGGTTTCTGGACGTGTTCTACACGCACACCGGATTTGCATTGGCATCCCCCATCAATCCGAAAGCCGTATGGATGCACCAACCATGTCACGACGTGTCTCATGGAGTCTTCTACATGACCCTAGGAGCCCATCCCCGTTTGTGCAGCGACACGACCAGGACGGCATTGCCAACCACAGCATGTCGCAGCCATCACCCGTTTCATCTCTACTGATTGTTCTTCCTCTCAGTGGATGATCTACCGAAACCCATGCCATAGCATTGTGTTCCCGGGTTATATGAACATCTTTATTCAAATGGTTTCTCAAATTTCATAGCCAATCTCTTGGAACGCGAGCGTCTTCGTTCCTGCATCTGTTCGCGGTCACCACCAAACCTAGAAGCAGTAATCGCTATTTTGCCACTACCTCGGATGACCCCTTCCAAAACCAACCATGCCGCTAAGTTAGTCTTTCCGCGTTCTACGCCATGCTTCCCTCGTTTCACTGAAACACCACTGAAGCCGACATCGATGTCTGTGGCCACGCGCCCGATCGCTATCTTCGACGAAACCCGAACCACAACCGCTACATAGAGTGACCAATAGTATCCTAAACCTAGAAGCGCAACCTTCGGCCTTTTTGATCCATCATAGGTGGTCGATACTAGATCTCAGCGTATTCCTTCTTTAATCTAAGATATTACTCGCATAGCATGACAAGTCAGTGCCCCATCATTCTCCTAAGCCTAGTCAGCGAAGTCTAGTCTTCCCTACACTTCTTTAATCTTGCGCAATGATGTTGTCAAGCCTGACACAGTGATTGTGAAATAAAGTCTTTCCCATAGGAAGATAGTTCCGAAAAATCAGCATTTCATTTTCAGTCTAATCCATCTCTCGAAAGCTGTTCTCTTTTCATTCGCGACGGGGAACCTCAGGTGTCATTTGCTTCCCCGTTGCTGATGGGGCCGCCGCTGGGAGTGGAGCTCCGGCGTGCCAGCAAAAGCCACTCCCGGCAAACCACCGCGCTGAGATCATCTGTCATCGGTGACGAGGAGCTCGACCAGATGGTTAGAGAGGGGAAGATCCCCTCCCAAGCCGTCGCTCGGCCTTTGCTGGGTGAGGAGGTCCCGAAGCCTCTAGCCCATGAGGTCGTGGTGTTTGAAGCCTTCTTCGAGGAGGGCCTGGGTTTTCCTTCAGTGTCGTTGCTTGAAGAGGTGCTCTGCCACTTCTACGTGGGTGCTCCCGCAGCTCCATGCCAACGCCATTGCCCGCCTGGCCACCTTTGAGTGGGCCGTGCGGGCGGAGGGGTGTGAAGGGAGGGCGGATTTCTTCGCGGCCCTCCACTTTGCCAGCTGCCAGCCAAAGTTGATCAAGGTAAAGGGGACGAGGAGGCCCCTTAGTTTCGAGAGTATCAACTTCCAGATACGGCCGCAGTATCGCGATGCCTTCCTAGCGAAGGCCATCAATGGCCGGTGGTATACCGGCTGGTTGCAATGGTGGTTTTACTACAGTGTCAGCCCTGCATCGTCCCTTCGCACCATGAACCGGGATATCACGTATGTTCTGGAGCCAGAGACGGGGATTACGCACAACCAGTTCGCCTCACGGCTGGCCCTTCTCCGGAGGGTGGCTGAGAAGATAAGCATGGGTGACCTCGTGGAGGAGGTCACTATGTTGCGTGTCCGGCCCCTTCAAACGGGCTGGAACTGCATTTTTGAGCAAGGTGCGAAAAAGTGGCCGAAGGTGTATTTCAGTCCGCCCGTCAGCGCTGGTGAGTTCCTTTTGTAGTTGGGTTCTCAATCTGCCGATGTGAGCTGTCTTTTTTCTTTTAGAGAGCTACCTCCTGCTGGAGCGCGCGGCGGAGATCGCGGAGGTGATCCTGGCCCCCCTACTATTGCGGAGCGGGAGCGGCAAGTGGCCCTGGCACGGAGTTGGGAGAGGTACAATTGTGTTTGCTTTTACCTTGGCATGGGGCTCTGGCATGGCGGGATCCTCCAGAACCTAGGGCTGCTGGAAAACGAGCGCGTGCAGGCCCCCCCATTCGTACGAGGACGCTCTAGGCCTGGCGGCCTTTAGCATCCGGAGGCTCGAATACTGGTTCGATGTTCGAGTCGTCAGAGGTGCCCCTAGTTTGCAAGAAGCACCTGAGGCGGGTTAGGAGTGTGAGCGATCAGTCCAGAGGTGAGGGCCAGGGTGGTGGCGATGACCAGGGGAAGGACCGGGCCTCCCCGGATATTGCGGGTCACGGCCAGAGCCAACGGAGAGGTGTGGCCTCCGTGGACTTTGACTTCGGTCTTATTGACTCGGATGCTGAGCATGCTACAGGTCCTCTTGTAAGAGGTTCAGGGGAACAAGGTGTGGTTTGCTTGGTTAGTCATACCCTTTTGGTCGTGCGCTGGGATCTTAATTTGTATTTCTTTTTTTGTAGGGACCTTCGAGGTAGATGCGACCTTGACTCCACCCCTCGGAGCCTCGGAGGCCCAGCGGAGATCGCGGACTCCTGCGGAGGGGGTCTCCGAGGGCCTTCTTAGGGGACGTGGCTTCGTTCCTGCGGGGCCCAGAGTCAGCTGGTGGCCCACCCGCGGCGGCTGGTGCCCGAGGCACCGTCCCCTTCACCGGGAGTCCCTTCGGAGTGGTTGAGGGGGGCCCTGGCCTCTGGATCCTGACCTCGGACGACTTCACACTGCGCCTGGAGGCGTCAAGGGCTTTCGTTGCGGCCTCCTCTTTGCTTCGGAGTGGGGAGGTCGAGTGATCGTTGGACCAGCGTCCCCTGGAGGAGCTGGAGGCGCGATTGGCGGCGGCGGCCCTTCAGGTCGGTAGTATTAGTTATGATCGTTGGGTCCGGTGTTGGGTCCTGGGTAGCTTATCTTGTCTTTTTCCATCTTTTTGTGGTGCTTTGTAGCAAGTAATTTTGATGAGGGCGCTAGGAGGTGGCAGACGCCAGGCTTTGCAAGAGGCCCGAAAACGGGCGGTGTCCGCGGAGGGCCGTCTTCATGAGGAGATGGTGCTTCGTGAGCGTGCGGAGGCTGAGGCGCGAAAGGCTGCCGAAGACCTCCGGGAGGCGAAGGAGGTTGCCGATGCGGCCAACGCAGCCCGTGTGTCTGCTGAGAGTGACGTTGACACCCTTCGGGCGGCGGTGGAAAATATGCGGCGAGAGTTGGAGTAGGTTCGGGCATTGGAGGGGGCACTGCGTTTGGAGTGCCAGCAGTTAACGGCGCTAGCGTCGGAGGTGGCCCGAATTACCTCTAATGCCTTGAGCAGCCGAGGGGCTCGGTGTCCGCCACTGCCCTCCGACTCGAAGGCGTCGGTCATGCCGCTCTTCTGGCTTTGGTCTGCCGCGAAGGTTATGGTTAGGGCCGCAAAGGTCTATGCGAGGTCCAGTGCTCGTGTGGCTGCTACACTTCAGCTGACCCTACTGCACTAGGCAGGGGTTGGTCCCTTCCAAGAACTGGAGCGGCAGGAGCCGGACTCCGTGGTCGAGGCCTTCCAGCTAGAGGCACCTCCAATGGAGATTGGCGCAGCCTTGGAGAGCTTCTGTCGCGGCGTATGGGCGAAGCATGGCCGGAGCATGACGTTGCGCTCTATGGCCGGTCAGGGGACTCCGGGTGCCTCGGGGGGCCTTCGCCCGAGTTCTTCGTTGGGAGGCCTGGTGCTTCACCCGGAGTTTACAGGAGCTTTGCGGCCCTTTGGGGGAGCTTTGTCTAGCGTTGTTGCCCTCCGGAGCCAAGCGTGGATGCCCCGGAGGTGTAGCTCTATCGCGGCTCTCTTTGTTTTCTTTTCTTTCCAGGGAGGGGGGCTGAGTTCTAGTATGTTGACCGCCTCCTTCTGCTTTATGTATATAATCTTTCCTTTATTTGATGGAAACCGCGCCTGTCTTCCTTTGTTTTACCTGTGTTGTTTCTGGGATGTTTGAGCCTTTGAGTTTTAACCGGAGTCTGCTCTGCATGTATAGGTATGGCGGCCCGAGGCTGGAGGAGGCCTCGTCCATACCTTGGATAGTGCCTCCAGGGAGGGATCAAGTGCGTCGTGGGCTACTCCGTTCGTTCGTCGGTGGAGTCGCTTTGTTATGCCCTGTGATTCTGATGGGCGTGTTGACCCGCAGGTAGTTGCCAATGTTTTGGTTAAGGTCGAGCCAGAGGATCCCCCGATGTCCGCTCCGGATGTATGCTTTACCGCAAGAGATGACTGGTGTGCGACCCGAACGGCCCAGGAGGTTGGCGGCTCATGCTTCTTACGGCGCTTCGTCCTTCCCCGGGGTTCTGACGGAAGGGTCCCTTCAGAAATCCTCGAGTCTATCTTGGGTGAGGTGAAGGTGGAGGAGGCACAGGCCACGGAGGTCTCATCGGCAGGGCAGGGGGAAGAGCTGGACTTCTCAGCCTTTGACTCGTATCCCTTCCCGGCGGATCTTTCGTCTTCCCGGGTTCGAGTCTCTGTTTCGGGCAGCAGCCCCTTTGGTGGAGGGGGCTCGCGTCGGCCTCCCGTGCACAGTTGTCGTGGACGACTCTCCAGGTCCTATGGTGTGTTCGGGAGGCATGGCGGTCGGGCACCCTCGTCTTGCCGTAGTGGTACAAGGGGGCATAGTAGGCTAGCCAATTTGCTGGGCATAGATTCGATGTACAACGGTTAACTGTATCAAAAGACTTTTGTATGTTCTTTTTCCTCTCCCTTTTTTATGATTGATCGCGCCGACGTTTCGCCTGTGCCCCTTGTCCCAGCCCCTTCGCATCTTGTGGTTGTCTGGCGGCCACGGGGCACAAGACTTCGAGGGGCATCGGAAGGGTCAGGTGACATACTCAGTTTTGTTGGGGGTTTTATCCCCTCACCATGCCTAGGGCGGCCTGGCCTTAGAATGACGGGGGGTGTTATGCCTGTCCAATATGAAGGCACTACCTTGAAGATGCTGGAGCGGTCTTTGCCTATCCGACATTTTAGGTTTGCTAGGCCCAAATGATGACGGACGTAATGCCTGTCCAGCACGGAGACTTTTGTCTTCAAGATGCTGGAGCGGTCTTTTCCTATCCGCCACGTAGGTTAGCTAGACCTTAAAGATGGCAGACGGAATGCCTGTCCAGCACGGAGGCTTATGCCTTCAAGATGTTAGAGCGGTCTTTGCTTATTTGTCATGTTGCGGGACCTTAAAGATGGCGGACGAAATGCCTGTCCAGCACGGAGGCTTATGCCTTCAAGATGCTGGAGCGGTCTTTGCCTATCCGCCACGTAGGTTGACGAGACCTTAAAGATGGCAGACGGAATGCTTGTCCAGCACGAAGGCTTATGCCTTCAAGATCCTGGAGCGGTCTTTGCCTATCCGCTACGTAGGTTGGTGAGATCTTAAAGATGGCGGACGGAATGCCCGTCCAGCACGGAGGCTTATGCCTTCAAGATGCTGGGGTTTTTTTGGGTATTGAGGTTGGGGTTCTTTATACATAATACTTGCGGAGGGTCTCTGCGTTCCAACTGTGTACGAGGGGGGTCCCCTCTGTATCGACCAGTCGGTAGGAGCTGGGTCTGTTAGACTTGAGGACCAGGTATGGACCTTCCCATTTGTTGCGTAGCTTTCCTAGGGCTAAGGCGCGTCGAAGCACTAGTTCGCCAGGTTTGAAGTTTCGCGGCGCAACCCTTGGATCGTACTAAGCCTTAGTTTCCTTAATGTAGTGATCTAGGTTCTGAATGGCGTGGAGCCGCATGCCTTCCGTAAGGTCGAGGGAGAGCTCCCTTTCTCCGTCAGTTTGTGGGAGTTGTACCCTAAGTGAGCAGGCCTTGACCTCGGTGGGGGTCATGGCTTCATCTCCGTATAAGAGGCGGAAGGGTGTGAACCTGGTGGCTCGCGTGACAGTGGTGTGGAGGGACCATAAAACCTTGGGTAATTTGTCGACCATAGGCCTCGAGCTAAGCCGACAAGGCGTTAATTTAGACCGAAGAGGATGTTGTCGTTGGCCCTTTCAACGGCTCCATTGGATTGAGGGTGTCAAACTGCTGCGAAGAATAATTCGATGCTGAGGTCATCGAAGAACTGTTTAAAAGGCCTGGAGTCGAATTGTGTGCCGTTGTCCACCGTGAGTTGTCGTGGGATGCCGAAGTGGTAGATTATGTTCTTCCAGAAGAATTTTTGGACATTTTTTGATGTGATCGCAGTGAGGAGTTCGGCCTTGACCCATTTGGAAAAATATTCCAATGCGACCACTACGTATTGGAGGTTTCCTCTGGCGCAGGGAAATGGACCGATGAGGTCCATACCCCAACAAGCCAGGGGCCAGATATGGGCGATTGGTTGCAAAGAGGTTGGAGGTCAGTGGCTTCGTCGTCCCATCCATTGGCATCGTTGGCAGGTGCGGACGAGTTCTTCCGCATCGGACATGATTGTTGGCCAATAGAGCCCCTGGCGAAGTGCTTTACCGGCTAGAGCACAAGGAGCCAGATGATTGCTGCACAGGCCTTCGTGTATTTCCCTGAGGAGGGTGGCTCCTTCTTGTTTAGTAATGCATCAAAGGAGGGGAGCGCAGACACCTGTCTTGTAAAGGGCGTTATTTATGAGATGGTAGCCCCTGGCGTGATGTTGGATGCGGCGGAGTGTAATTGGGTCGTCCAGTTCTGTTGTTCCTCTCAGGAACGATAGCACGGGGGCCCTCCAGTTCGCAGTTTGGATGGGGAGGATGGCGACGACTGTCTCGTCAAGGGTTCTGGTGGTCGGCTGGTGCAGGGTCTCGAGGAAGGTGCCCATTGGTGGGTTTTTGCCCGTGGCTGCAACTTTTTCTAAGGCATCTGCCTGATTGCTGTTCGCCCGTGGTATGCTCCGTATTGATACGTCGCGGAAGTGTGCCTCGACTTTGTGAATGGACTCGAGGTATGTTATCATGTCTGGATGGTGGACGTGGAAGTCCTTGTTAATGTGACCGGTGATGATCTGAGAGTCGGTTTGGATGATGACTCTGGGTGCTCCTAAGGCTCGGGCCTTTCAGAGGCCTAGGAGGACGGCCTCATATTCGGCTATGTTGTTGGTCCTCTTGAAATCTAGGAGAGCGGTGTATTAAACCTCCTGGCCTGTGAGGGAGATGAGGACCGCGCCAGCTCCGGCGCCCGTGGAGCAGTATGCTCCGTCAATGTAGATGGTCCAGAAGTCTTGGGTGGGCGTAATGTTGGGTTCGGTTGGTGCTGGGATCCATTCGGCGATGAAGTCTACCAAGATTTGGGATTTTACGGCAGTGCGGGCTACAAACCTTACCACAAAGGGGGCTAACTCTACCGCCCACTTGCCGATGCATCCTGTCGCCTCCCAGTTTCAAAACATGTCGCCTAGCGGGTACGAGGTTGGAACATTGATGTCGTAGGCAAGGAAGTAGTGCCGGAGCTCGCGCGAGGCAATCAACAGGGCGTAGGCTATTTTTTCGAGCTCAGTGTAACGTGTCTTGGCCCCGGTTAAGGCCTCCAAGACGTAGTATACGACCCTTTGAGTAGGGCGACCGCTACTTTTTTCCTCTCGTACTAGGGCGGCGCTGACGGCGGATGCGGAGACGGATAGGTACAGGAGTAGTCCTTCGCCAGGGAGGGGCATCATGAGTGTTTCAAGGTGGGAAAGGTGCCCTTTTAGGGCCTCGAATGCTGCCTGGCAGTCCGGTGTCCAGCTAAACGGCTCGGAGCCCCTTAGCCTTTTAAAGAAAGGGAGGTTGTGCTCAGCAGATTTAGCAAGGAAGCGACTGAGGGCTGCGAGGCGGCCGATTAGGCGTTGTACTTCTTTAGGATTGGCGGGAGGCAACATTTCTATGATAGTATGAATCTTGCTCGGGTTGGCCTCGATGCCTCTTCGGGAGACAAGATACCCTAGCATTTTTCCGCCTCTAGCGCCAAATACGCATTTTTCTGGGTTTAGCTGTACGCCAGCGGCTCGGAGGCTGTTGAATGTTTCTTGTAGGTTGGCAATATGGGTGGCTTCTAGTTGGCTTTTTACCACGATATCGTCTACGTAGGCCTCGACGTTGCGGCCCAACTGTTGTTGCGGTACCTTGTGTACTAGGCAGGAGAACGTGGCCCCGGTGTTTCGAAGACCAAAGGGCATCCGGACGTAGCAGTATACTCCGAAGGGGGTAATAAAGCTGGTCTTGTTCTCATCCTTCATTGCCATCCACACCTGGTGGTATCCGGTGTAGGCGTCGAGGAAGCTTAGCATTTTGCAGCCGGCCGTAGAATCCACTAGCTAGTCGATGTGGGGGAGAGGGTACGGATCCCTGGAGCATACTTTGTTTAATGACGTGAAATCGATGCACATACGCCATTTTATGCTATGTTTTTTTGACCAGGACGGTGTTGGAGAGCTAATCGGAGTGGATAACCTCTCGGATAACACCGGCTTTTAGTAGCTTCTGGACTTCTTCTTTTGCGGGTTCTGCCCGCTCCGGGGAGAGCTTGCAAAGCCCCTGGCGTACGAGCCTTGCCTTCGGGTCGACCTGGAGCGAGTGCTCGATGATGATGTGTTCGACTCCTGGGAGGTCTTGCGGGGACCATGCGAAGATGTCGAGGTTACTCCACAAGACGGCCAGAAGTTGGGTTTCTTGCCCGGAGGCGAGGTCTGCCCCTATTTGGAAGGTCCGGTTGGGTTGGTCTTGGTGTATGGGGACTAGCTTTATGTCCCCTTCTGGCTGTGGCCTCGGAGGGCAGCGGTGCCCGGGGTGCGCCGATGGAGGATCTTTCGAGTCCTCCCATGCCATAGTGTGGATATGGCGACTGGGGAGCGGAGTAGGGTGACCATACTCGATGCGTCTAGCCAGATCTTGGTCGTCGTGGATGGTTATTAGCCCCTGGGGTCCGGGTATTTTCAAGCAGAGGTAATTGTGATGGGGTACAGCTCCGAATCTGTTCTGGGTCCCCTGTCCTAGGATGGCATTGTAGGCGTATGGTATGTCCACGACGTCGAAGGTGATAACCTCGGATCATTATGCAGAGCCCTTGTTGAAGATGACCGAGAGTTCTATCTGTCCTAAGGCATTGAGGGGGGCTCCATTGAATCCCTGGATGGGTCTGCTGCTTGGTGAGAGCCGACTTCGCAGAATTCGGAGCTGGTCGAAGGCATGCATGAATAGGAGGTATGCCAGCTGCTTCTGTCGACCAGTATTCTTCAGACCTCGATTTCTGTGATATTGGCTGAGAGGACCAGGGCATCGGAGTGGGGAAATTTTACACCTTCAGAGTCATCGATGGTGAATGTTATGGGGGCGTTGGCCCAGTTGGGGGCCTGTCAGTGGATGCTAGTTGCTCCGATGTGGTGCACCCCATGGGCGTAGTCTCGTCGCTATCGTTTCGAAGTGCCTCCGGAGCTCCCTCCACCGGTACTGGTGAGGACGATCCGTTTGCCCCGCGCTCCTTCGTCACCGTGCGGTTCTAGGGATGACTGGAGTGGTGAAGGTAGGGCTAGTTGCGGAGGATTTTGTGGGGCCAGGTGGTCTACCCGTCGGTTGGCTGATGGCCTGCGATCTTCGAACTGCCCCTTGGGGGCCCCACCGTTGGATGCGAAGACCGCCTGCCTCCCGAGGTACTCCTCTCGGAAGGTGGTGAGGGTTCGACAGTTATCAGTATTGTGCCCTCGTCCCGCGCCATGTAGAGTGCACCAGGATTCTTCCTCGGAACGCTGGTTTGGGGCCTGGGTTCGCTCCGGGAGGCCTCTGGAGTGTCCTCGGCCGCGTCCCCTGGGGTGGCTTTGGTTCGGAGCCCCGTGGCTTGGGCTGATATTGCTGATGTTTCGGTGTTGCCGTTGCCGCCCCCTTTGGGACCCGGCAATAAGGGCCTCCTCGAAGCTCCTTTTTGTCGGCGGAGACGGGGTGTGTGACAATCCGGCCTGCGAGTGTGGTCTCTCGGTACTGGCATGGGAAGCTTCGCCAGATTGTGAGCGCCTACGGTGGAGCTATTCCTCCTCTGTCCGCGCATATTCCTCAAACTTGCTCATGAGGATTTCTACCATGTGTATTGGGTGCCGGTTTAGTCGATCATATAGGGGGCCTTCGGCTAGGCCCTGGGTTGCGGCATCGATGACCGAAGAGTCCGATATGCCCCTAATCTGGGCTTTGGTCTGGGAGAACCTTCAAAAGTAGTCCTGGAGGGTTTCATCTGGCCCCTGCCTGATAGTGAACAGGCTGCCGGAGGTTACTGGTTCGATGAAGGTGCCCCGGAAGTTGCTGCGGAAGAGGTCTCGAAGTTGGGACCAGGTGTGAATGGTGTCGGGGTCCAGTGCCCAGAACCAGCGTATGGCCACCCCTTCTAGGGCGAGGGGGAAGCATTTAGCCATGGTGGCCGGTTCACCCCCGCTGGCCTCTATGGCTAGGGTGTAGGATCAGGCGAACTCGTCGGGGTCTGAATCGCCTTTAAATTTGGGCAACTTTGGGGTCCAAAAACCCTCTGGGAAGGGCGTAGCCTGTAGGTCGGTCTGCAGGGGAGAGTCGTGGTCCTGCAGGGGGTCCTCACGACGCCAGCCCTGGAGCTCCGGGGATCGAACAGGTCGTGTCCTTGCGCCGAGGGGCTCACCTGTTCGTGGAGCTTGGGTCAAAAATGAGCCGACCGTCCTGGGAACGACGGCGAAGGTGTGGGCACCTTCCTGCTCGACCCGTAGGGCCGTTCGTAGCTCCTCCATCTGCGCCAGGAGTGCCACCAAGCATGATTGCCGCTCGGGCAGAGCGGTGTTTCCGGCGGCAGCGCCAGTCACAGCCCCTAGGGGAGCAGTGGGGGCCTCGTCTTGCTGCTGCTGGGTTTCTGGGGTAGAGAACCCTTCAGTGTCTCCCGTGGCTGTAGTTATGGATGGATCGGTGGTGGATGGAAGGTTCCCGTTCCCCCTGGCTGGGGGGTCATTATCGGTGTCGACCACGTATAGTCAGCTGGACTGCCGTGAAGGCGTGACTCGGGGGTCGGCTGCTGCCGATGCGACCTTGGTGGTCTTTTTCTTGGGCGGCATCCTACCTCTTGTAGCACTTGGTGTTCGAGTCTCCACGGACGGCGCGTTGTTGGAGCAAGAGTTCGTCTTGCCCCAGCAAATATGGTGAGAGTTTCTTCTAAGGAGGAGACTCAAGCTTGAAGACAAAGTTTAAGAGGAAGGAACACCACGAATGTATTGATGGTAGAAAAAATGGATCGATTTGGGGGGAGTATCACAGCGTGACTTGGTGTTTTTCCATCTCTGTGTCTTTTTGCCGTTTTCTCCTGCCTTTCCTTGCCCAGGCAACCAGGGCTCCTATTTATAGGGCCATGGGTAGCTTGGTGTATAAGTTATCACAATGTACAAATATCTGGGATCTGACCGAATTACTGGGCCTTATCCTGGATAACTACTTTATACCCTTCTTGGGAGATAAATATCCATCGTAGTAACTATCGTGGTGCCTGTCCCTTGAAGGGGGCGAGCCGGTCGCCAATTGTGGCCCGACGCCGCACCGCCAGGGGTGTCAGGATAGGTACCATCATGCTGGGGTGTCAGAGCGGCGTCCACTAGCTTAGGCATTTAATGCGGTCACTTTCTAGCAGGCAAAGTACGTCTGGTTCTTCCCTTTTGGCAGATTTTTCCTAAGGCCCGATGACTCACCCAGTAACCTCCGCAAGCCGGCCCGGGCAGCGGGAGGCCGAAGCCTTGGGGACCGGGCCTTCGGGAGGCTGAGCTCCGAAAGGCCGGGGCTTCGGAAGGGGGAGGCTTCAGGAGGCCGAAGCCTCGGAGACCGAACCTTCGGGAGGCTGGGATCCGGAAGGTTGGGGCCTCGAAAGGCGGAGACAGGCTCAACCATTAGGAGGCTGAGCTAATTAAGCTAAAGGGTCGTTGGGGGTCCTTAATAATGACCCCAACACCTGGATTGATGAAGCCCGTAGGTGCAGGTTGGTGAGGTGGGGGAAGGTTGTCACCGCATCACAGGTTGAGAGGCAGGCGCCGTGCACTGGAGCCTAGAGCACTTACAGCTATCCAGACGGAGGGAGGGAGAGGGCAACAAGCTTCCTCGAATCCAGTCGCTGCCTTCCCCATCCTCACTGCCGCCAGATTAGGATGGCCTCGCCACCGTATCAAAGTGTGCTGAGTGAGGGTGGCCCTGGAGTACTATGGATGGTGAGCGTTGGCCTAAGACGACTACTACGGCTTCTATCATATCGAAGGGATCGATGCTCCAAAGATCGCCGAAAGGCGTCTGAGAAGGATGGCAGCAGACTAAGAAGAAGGCGACCTTGTGCTCCTTGCAGATCAAAACCCTAATTCTAGCCGCCACCGCCGCAGCGTCCATGGGTGCGGCTTCGGAGACGAAGTTGTGCAGTAGCTGCGAGGTCATGACTTACACGTCAGCCTTTACCGGGGGCGACGGCGCATCCGGGGAGAGGGAGGTTGTGGTGGCATGTTCATCGGGTGGGGCACGCGGGGGGAGGGGAGCTTCTAGAGGCGGCAGTGGCGACAGAGGAGGAGGGTGGGCGATGCTAGGTTCGCAGTACTTTAGGGCCGTCCTCACTCAGCACACTTCGATACGGTGGTGAGGTCATCCTGATCTGGCGGCAGCGAGGATGAGGAAGGCGGTGATTGGATTCGAGGAAGCTCGCTGCCCTCTCCCTCCTGCTGTCTGGACAGCTGTAAGTGCTCTAGGCTCTAGTGCATGGTGCCTGCCTAAGGGTCAAGGGGGTCACGAACCTCCCTTTTGGCCTAGCATCGGCCTCGCTCGCAACACACCACCGCCAGGCTCCAGATGGAGTGCCTCCAGAGCCAGGTAGCGGCTAAAGGTTGAGGGGGTCACGGACCTCCCTTTCGGTGTAGCATCGGCCTCCGACAAATCCACCGCTAGGCTCAGGACAGAGTGCCTCTGGAGCCAGGCAACGGCTAAAGGTCAAGGGGGTTGCGGACCTCCCTTCTGGCCTAGCATCGGCCTCACCCTCAACACACCACCGCCAGGCTCCGGAAAAGATACCTCCAGAGCCAGGCAGCGGCAAAGAACCCGAAGGATCAAGGACCACCTCCGAAGCTTGTCCCCAAAGTTCCAGATGGACTGCCTTGAATCGAAATCTGGAACAAATTTGGAAGAAGTCAATACCGATGCAGGACATAGGAGTATGTTGTGCTGAAACTGAGCGATGGCTGGGAACGACGAGGTCTCCATTACTTCGCCTGACCCTCCTTGGTTACCCTGCATGTGCACTGCTACTAGATCCCCGAGGCCACCTCTCCCAAGGAAGGAATGAAGTTAGTATGCTCAGCCATAACGATGAGGTCCGGACCCTCCATATCGCACCGGCACCTACCTCGGTCGAATTCAGGCTAGGACCCATGCGAGGTCTCGGTACTTCGGTCACCAAAACCAACCATCACCTACGAAATGGCTGGAGAGGCGTGGTAGAAGGCACGAAGGCACACAGACATGTGGTCACCTGTTTGGAGGATCCCCTTACACTTCGGCCCAAGAAGGAATACAATCATCTCCAAAGGCTCAAGTTATATTATTAGCAACTTGTGCATCCGGAGGGCGCGTACAAAGAAGGAACAGTACAAAGGTTGCTACAGAGGAGACAGACCCCGAAAGAGCAAACCATGGGGAGAAAGAGTACAAGGTGGAAAAAGACAATTAGGGCCTGCAACGAAGCCATAGTCGATCGTGAGATAGGGATGTCCCGCGAGTTCATAAGAACTCCCCAGAAGGGTGCCTTCACCTCCTACGGGTCCCGGCAGGGGCCGCGCATGAAGTGGCATATGTGCCTCATCTGTGGCCTACTGCTGCAGAAACTGATGAAATAGTCGGCCCCCGAGCTATCGTAAGATGAGGAAGAAGTCGAAGAAATCACCACCTTGGCCTCCTTTCCCTTCTTCCTGGCCTCCTCCTTCGCCGCTAGGGTCGTTGACGCTTGCTCCTTCTCATCACTCTCCCTCTCCAGGAGATCCCAGTTGATCTCATCTTCGTCATCAGAAGTATCGATGATCTCGACAGGCGCAATCCCTTGGATTAGGGGTTGAGCCGGAGCGGCAGGCGGCTATCCTCCCCATAGGATGGAAGCAGGACGGCCGTCGAAGCCATCACCGACAACCGAGACGACTCCACCCGGGTCGAACTAGTCGAGATTATCGACATCTCCTAAGCAACCACGTACGCTCAGGAGATTAAGAAGAACCGATGCGGTGTCATTTCATGGCATTCCCCATTACTCCCCACGGAGCCCCTAGCCATATCCTACGGTGATGCCTCGTTGTCTCGCACGCACATCCCATCGTATTAACGGCTTGGATTCCTTTCGGTACATGCCATGGGCACAGGCATGAGACCCCAAATGAACCCACGTATTATCCAGTCAAACGCGCATGTGACACATCCCATCCTTCCATTCTTAAATAGGAAAACATGGGGAGCCCCCTCACCCACGTGTAGTCTCCACTCTGACAAATTCAAGTGGCGAGAGGACTCGTCATCAAGAAGTCCGAAGGATCTAAATCGGCCTCAATGCGGACTCCGGAGTGTGTCATCTCTGCCAACGCCCCTCCGGCCTCTGGTCCTGATGCCGTATGTACCAACTTTATTAGGCTCCAGAGCGTGTCTCCTTTGCCAATACGTCTTCGATCTTTGACTTCAATGCTGGTTGCACCTCCGACCTCAGCGTAGGCTTCGGAGCGTGTCTCCTTTGCTAATACGTCTTCGGTCTTTGACTTCGATGCCGATTGCACCTCCGACCTCAGCGTAGGCTCCAGAGCGTGTATCCTCTGCCAATAAATCTTTGGTCTTCGATTTCAACGCCGGTTGCACCTCTGACCTTAGCGTAGGCTTCGGATCGTGTCGCCGTGGCCAATACACCTTCGGTCTTCAGCCTCAACGACGGCCACACCCCGACCTCAGCATAGGCTCCGGAGCGTGTCACCTCGGCCAATACTTTTTTGGTCTTCGGCCTTGACAACGACCACACCTTTGACCTCAGCATAGGCTCTGGAGCGTGTGCTGACGACGACACCTAGATGGGCTTTGGCTTCAACAAACAAGTATACCTCCTATATCATCATGACGAGCCACTGAAGACGTTAGAGACTCCCTCCCTCAGTGTCTCCTCTAAACATGTCTATGTCTTCAGAATACACTATTAGCCTCGAGCTTCACCATCGACGCTCACAGCTCCCGTTGAGAAACTCCTCAGAGGCAAGGGATCGTGTCCGGGCATCCTTGTTACTATATCAGGCTGGAGTTGGCTTTGCTCTACGTCCTCTCACCCCCTTCGAACATCGGGGCAAGTGGATGAGGGGGTACTGTTAGGGGAAATAGACCAGCCTACGCACAATGGTCCCTCCGGAGTCTTTGGCCTCTAGACTCTGAGCAGGAGGCTTAGCCTCTGGAGGCTGTGGACCCCTTCGGGCCCACCCCTTCGGTGCCTATGTGGCCTTCTCGAAGCCCGAAGATGCAGCAGGTCTCCAAAGATAATATCGGGGAAGAAAGGACACCCCATGCAACCGATCTGACACGAAGTGACGGGTAATTAATGCCAGTGCAGGTAGTGCTTATCCTGATACTTTAGTGCAATGAAGGTCATCCTGACACCCCTGACAGTGCACCGCCAGGCCGCAATTAGCGATCGATTCACCCCAGGGTTGCTTGTACAGCGATAGTTGCTATAACAAATATTTATCTTCTATGTAGGGTTAAAAGTAGTTATTTAGGATAAGGCTATGTAATTTAGCGGGGTCCTAGATATTTGTACATGGTGATAACTTGTACACCAAGCTAAGTACAACAATATAAATGGGGGGCCATAGTCCCCTGGGGAAAAGGACAGATACACACAAAAAACCCTTTGACCAATCTTTTCGACTATCAATACATTTTTGGTGTCTCTTCTTCTCAAACTTTGTCTCCAAACTTGAGTCTCCTCTGTAGAAGAAACTCTCGCTGTACTTATTTGCGCCAATAAATGCACCATTTCAACAATTCTAATATAAGTTTCAACGAATAATATAAACAATATTGAATACATTATTGCAACATGATGAAAGAGGTCACGCAAATTTTTTAACCCAACTTTTCAAAATATTGAATTGAGCATCCACATTTGTAGAATTAGGTTTCACAAACTGTTGATTTTGTTCTTTTGAATTGTAGAGTGTATATGAAAGACCAAAAAAAGTATTATCAAAAAACATGATAGAGAAATAAAATATAAAATAAAGATAAAGAAAATGAAAAATACAATAAAGGCTTAGTAGGCACATGGGCCGACCAAGATCAGCTGGCTGCCATTCCATTTTTTATGCCTACTCCAAAAATCATCGAACCGGGGCACGTGGCGTTGCCGGCCGAATCCTCAGATTGTGCTTGGTCTCATCACTCCAAGTTCTCTGCTCTTCTCAACGCCCTTTAACATGAACCTGCGTCTAGCCTTTCAACAGATGAGAGCGAGCAACCACTTGTGCCTGGCGGCGAGCCGTGCTGGGGCCTGGTGGCACAAGCTAGAAGCTACTGATGGGATAACTGATCTGCTGGTGTTTACGACGTTCTTCCTCATAAGGTAGCTCTCGCAACCGGATCTGTTACATTTTTACTCAGCCATATATATTTTGCCCCATTAACCAACCAAACAGACCATTTTATATATTACCTATTGTCTCGTCAAAAGTTCGCCTTAACCATTTGAATTGATATATGTGATTCACAATTTTCCATTTGAATGTTTGAAAATTGTCGGTCAGTGTGCTTTAATTGCGGCCGTAATTGGTCAAGAAAGATGTAAATAGTGTTCATGTTGATTCCATGATCGGTGCCAAATCTATAGAATGAAGTTGAAGCAATAACTAATCAAAAGAAAGAGGGAGAAATGTTCAAAGGGGCCCACCCATGCAAATCGCACAATTAAATGCTAGCGCAGCAGCAGGTCTATTGGGATGTGCAACACTAACCAAACCGGATGCAAAGGTTGCAACTTGCCAGGGAGAAATAAAGATCGCCATCGAGCATGGGCAGAAGAGTGTTAACGAGCATTTGGCATGAAATCCAAGAGGTAAGCTGCAGTTTTCACTTTGTAATTTTATTAAGGGAAATACTGTAGGGGAGACCTATTCTGCGTTATTGGTGAGAACCGGCATGAGCGTTGTTGGTGAGAACCGGCAAAGTTATCAGTTGTGATGCCTGGCAACAGTGTCTGGCACGCCACGGTGACAAGAGACCCTGCAGTGGCAGAAGCGCTGGAGGTGCTCGGACTGTGGTGAGCCAGGCCGTGTCCGTCGGGGAGAACGGCGAACCCGGATGGAAGGAGGAAGCTAGAGGTGTGGTCGCCACCGTTCATGACAGCAAGCATCGCATTCTCTTCGATGGGACTGTACACCACCAGCGAGCGTGACACGTCGGTGCTCACGTCTTGCAGGATCAACATGTTGCTGTTTGTTCCATCAGTAACCTGCACGAAAAGCAAACGGTTCTAATGTTTGATGAAAGAAATGGAATACGTAACATTTATGCTACCTAGGTGACTGAGCCATCTAGTGCTAAAATTCTAAACTACAATACTTTTTAGTTAATGATGAGTAACGGCTAAATATTTGTGTTTCTTTTTAATAGTACGTACACAAGAAACCATAAATATGTAGAGTCATATAACACTAAAAAATTACAACAAGTCTATGCACGCAATGGAAAGACTGAGCGTTCCTGCGTGTGTTCAAGTTTTCGAGTTGGTGCAGTTCTCGTCAAGTAGCAGCGCCTAATCGTGGGTGCCAAAACCAATATCTGGCGTCAGAGCCTGACAGGACACGCAGAAGTCTAATACATTGGATTGACCTGCGTCATCAGCTTGCTTCTCGGAACAAAGTTGGCACCAACTTGTGAAGATGTCGATGTTCCTCAGGGTGAGGCGGCACGGGAGAGCGGCAGTGGGCCGTTTCAGTACCCGCAATTGATGGCGACAAATTACAGGAGCTGAGTGATTCGCATGCAGGCGATGATGGAAGATGAAGGTGTCTGGGAGGCAGTCGAGCCAGTGGCCGGTGCAGCCATCGACGAGAAGAAGGATAAGAAGGCGAAGTCACATGTCCTCCAAGCACTCCCGGAGGATCTCCTGATGCAGGTGGCGAGAAAAAAAACTGCGAAGGAGGTATGGGATTGTCTCAATATAAGGTTCGTTGGCGCGGATCGCGTCAAGAACGCGCGGCTGCAAACGTTGAAGAGCAACTTCAACACCATGCGCATACAGGAGGGAGAGAGCCTGGACGCTGGCCCCTGAATCACCTATTGACGATCTGACCACACCGCTGTCGAGCAGCGATAGCAGTAGCACAGATGAGGGCCCTGTGCATTATAGGCACATCGACGACATCATGAGAGATGCTCCAAGAGTGGATCTCGATGCAGATGTGGAAGAAGAGGCCATGCTTGTGGAGACAGAGGAGTTGTCTTGCTACCTTGAGGCCGCTGGGCAGCAGGTTTGGGAGGACACCATGGCCAAGGAGATCAAGTCCATAGAGGAGAATAACACATGGACTCTCACAGCATTGCCGGCTGGTCACAAACCGATTGGATTCAAGTGGGTTTACAAATTGAAGAAGAACACAGAAGGAGATGTGATCAAGCACAAGGCAAGGTTGGTCATGAAAGGATATGTGTAGCGGCAAGGAATCGATTTTGAAGAAGTGTTTGCGCCGGTGGCTAGACTGGACACCGTACGTCATCCTTACTGTTGTAGCCAACCGAGGTTGGCAAGTTCATCATCTGGATGTCAAATTGACATTCTTAAATAGTGAGCTCGAAGAGAAAGTACACGTGACCCAGCCGGAGGGATTTGCAGTGAAGAATAAAGAGAATCTTGTGGTCAAACTCAGAAAGGCGTTGTATGGACTCCGGCAGGCACTACGTGCATGGAACATTCGACTTAACAGAAGCTTGAAACAGATTGGTTTTAGCAAGTGTTCTGAAGAGCAGGCTGTATACACAAGAGGATCAGGTCTTGCAGGTGTGATAGTCGGAGTATATGTTGATGACCTCATTGTGACAGGAGAAAGCACAGAAGAGATCATGGGATTCAAACAACAGATGATGAGTGAGTTCGAGATGACCGATCTCGGATTGCTTAATTACTATCTCTGGATTGAGGTAGTGCAAGAAGATGGGCGAATTACAATCAAGCAAACATCTTATACGAAGAAGGTCCTTGGTGAATTATGTATGCTGGATTGCAATCCCACAAAATTCCCCATGGAACAAAGGGCGCAGCTGCATAAGGATCTAAATGGACAGTCGGTGGATGCAACTGAGTATCGTCGCATCATTGGTTGTCTAAGATATTTGCTACATACAAGACCTGACCTTTCATTTGCTATCGGGGTGATAAGCAGATTTATGGAGAAGCCCACGGTGATGCATCGCAAGGCAGTGAAGTAGATTCTTCGGTATTTGAATGCACCATTCATTATGGGCTTGTGTATATGAGAGGAGGAACAGAAGAAGTAATCACTGGGTATACTGATAGTGACATGGCCAATGACATGGATGACAGGAAGAGTATCGAAGGTATGATTTTCTATATCAATGATAGTCTGGTGTCACGGAACTTGCAGAAGTAGAAAACGATGGCTTTGTCTTCATGCAAGGCTGAATTCATGGCGGCAACGGCAACGACATGCCAAGCACTATGGCTTAGAAGTCTGTTGTGGGAGCTGATAGGAGAAGAGAAAGCGGTCAAATTGTTTGTTGATAACAAATCAAGGATTGGTTTGACGAAGAATCCAGTGTTTCATTGGCGCAGTAAACACATTGACACCAAGTTTCATTTCATCCAAGAGTGTGTTAAAAGAGGCCAGATTGAGGTGGAGTTCATCTGCACGAAGAAGTTGCGAGCTAACACTTTGATGAAGGCATTGTCGGCAGTAAAGCTGGCAGTCATACGGTATCTACTGGGAGTTCATGATCTTAGCCCGTGCTAGGATTAGAGGGGAGTATGTTAAATTTAATCCAGCATGGACGTCGGAGACTCGGTTCTACACGGCAAGGAATACATATATGGCTCGTATACACAAAGAGTACGTATAGTTCGAGTTTGAGTTAGAATCTGATTCGGTTTAGAATCCGATTTAGATTAGGTAGCAGATGCTATATATATAAAAGTTGTAATCCCTGGTTTAAGTAAATTGAGTAGAGTCCAAAATTTTTCTCAGAAAATCGGATCGATCTGTTTTTGCTCTCGTCGAAATCGTCGAGTTCCAGTTTGCTTGTCACCGGGTGGTTCTCGCACGTACTAGTCACGTCGAGTTCGAGTCTCTCAGCGCTTGGCTTGCTTCTCTCTGGTTGCTTCCGTTGAGCTTTGCGACTTCGTTCTGCTCTTCTTGTATCTCGTCGAGTTCAGCGTCTCGGCGAGTTCACTTTGCTTCCGTTGCTTTGATCGTTCCCGGCGAGTTCCTGCGTGTGTTCAAGTTTTCGAGCTGCAGAGAACCTGCATGAGTGTGCCCCTGGGAGCACTGCACCCGTGAATTCTAATTGGATGTAGTCTCCAAAGAATGTAGTCCTGATAAGCAAATATAGCTGTTGCCATTTGGCCTGAAAAGCTGAGCCTAAAATCATGCAAATTAATTAAACCAATAGAAATCCATGACACAGGAGGTTCAATACAATAAGCATGACTGGAAATAAAAATGATTGTAAAATTCTGAGAAACGATCACGGGTTGGCCTATCATAAACAAAGCCAATGCACGAACCAGAATAAATCAGTCCCATATGCTACACTAAGGAAATATTGGTTGTGTCCAAATTTTATTCTCTCAAAAAAGCAGCGTAATCATGCTGGAACGATGATGTCAGCTTCCACGGCGGCCCTGATCTTCCCTATCGCATGGCAGAGCTGCTTTCCGGCATCGTCAAAGGCCTCAGTGGCAAGGTTATCGGTTGTGATGCCTGGCAACAGTGTCTGGCACGCCACGGTGACAAGAGACCCTGCAGTGGCAAAAGCGCTGGAGGTGCTCGGACTGTGGTGAGCCAGGCCGTGTCCGTCGGGGAGTACGGCGAACCCGGATGGAAGGAGGAAGCTAGAGGTGTGGTCGCCACCGTTCATGACAGCAAGCATCGCATTCTCTTCGATGGGACTGTACACCACCAGCGAGCATGACACGTCGGTGCTCACGTCTTGCAGGATCAATATGTTGCTGTTTGTTCCATCAGTAACCTGCACGAAAAGCAAACGGTTCTAATGTTTGATGAAAGAAATGGAATACGTAACATTTATGCTACCTAGGTGACTGAGCCATCGAGTGCTAAAATTCTAAACTACAATACTTTTAAGTTAACGACGAGTAACGGCTAAATATTTGTGTTTCTTTTTAATAATGTGTACACAAGGAACCATAAATATGTGAAAAACCAAGAGTGTAGACATACATTGGGGCGGAGGACAGAGACGGCATTGCCTTCGAGGTAGCCACCAGTGGAGATATAGGCTAACTCTTTCACTGTGGCACCATGCGTGTGTGTACCCCACTCGCCATGGTGCCGCCAATCGCGGAGGTAGTCGAACACATGCTGTGGCAGCGTGCTGGGCAGCCACACCGTTGTAGCGGCACTCAACACCATGCCTGGAAGCTGTCCATCAGGCACACTGCTAGCACACCAAGTCACCATGCGCACGGCTACCTCAAATCTCTCTGAGCCAGTGCCACTGCCGCCACGCCACTCAAAGACGTTGCTCGATGCCAGAGTGACCGGCCCGGAGATGGCAGCGTGGAAGCTCGCTGTCATCCGCTGGGCCAACTCCATGATGCCCCTTCTCCCATCGGTTGTGGCTGTGAAATTTTCAGTGCAAACAGATCAACAAAATGTTTAGTTTCGATGCAAATATGAATTCACAGAAACATCACTAACGGAAGGAGCGCAGAACGGCCATGTATTCGCACTGCCTCTGGAGCGGCGCGAGCCAGCGTCGTGCACCAAGGGCTTGCCCGGAGCGGAGAAGTGGCCTGAACAACGGTGGCACGGTGGTCTCATCATACTCTGCATGTACAATCCATGTGACCTGGAATGCGCAAACAAATTGCAGGGTCATACCCATACAGTAGAAGAAATTTGTGCAGCAAATTCATATGATAATATGTTATCAACTAACGTCTAGTGTCACATATCACTAGGGCAGATCCAATGGTTTGTATTTTGAATTGTGTGGTACAGTACCTTGCAGTAGCCGTTGCCCATGTCCTCAATGAGGCAGCCAGACGGGAGCAACCTGCAGCCCGTTTGCCCAGCCGGTGGCACGATGCTGCCTTCCTGCCCTTCTCCAAGCATGCCATCAATGGACACGTCCACAACAGCCCACTGCTGGCTGTTCGCCATCGGCTTGGTAAACCTCATAAACTTGACCCTGCGGTTCGGCATGCGTGGCAACTGCACCCACAACTCTGCATTCATCTGCAAGAGCTCAATAGAGTCAATTGATCATATCGGTCAGGGTGATTGATCGCGATAAACATGACTATAGACGCACTAGTGCATGCATGAACTCACCAACTGAATTAGCCCGTCACATGATGGGGCAATGCCACCGGAGCCGAAGTCTTGGGTGCTCACTGTTGCCACCACGCCAGAGAACATCTCAGACCAGCGGGCCTATGAGATAACACAGAGATGCGCACAAACATTACACGTAATGAGCGTTGCTGGAATAGAGATGCAGATAGGGGTGTATACTGCGTCAGTGAGGATGCCGATGAGGTCCGTGGTAGTTCCCCTGATCATGGCAGCCTCCCTGGTGGCCTCCACGACGAACCCCTCTGGGCAGAGTCCAAGCAGCCTCGGGAACGCGTTGGGGCTGTACTCCCGGTGGTTGAACACCTCACCGTCGATTGTTGGCATCCACAGTGGCTCCGCCGTCGTCACTAGAGTTAGGAACTCCTTCATGGCACATTCTGCATGTCGGAGAAGTCTGGCAAGGTCTGCGCCGCCGTCGCGGATGGATGGCACCGAGAGAGGAAGCACCGCCCCGCGGGAGAGCTCACTGAGGACAGTCTTAAGCATTGCATTCTCAATGAGCAAGCTCCGCTTCTCCGACGATTGCTCGGCATGCGCCACCAGTCTTACACACGTGAAGCATGACCGCGCCAGCATTTCCTGCTCAAGTTTGGCGTTCTCAGCGAGCAGGGCAGCATTCTGGTAACGAATCAGCCTGTTCTCCTCCCCACATGCCTTCACCTGCACATATTAATTAGTTGATAAAATGAATAGGTGAACTTCCCACATATTAGTTGTTCGTTCATAAATAAAAAATATACTAAATATATGGTGTCCATTTAATAATACACACGAAACCGCGAAGTATTTCTAACACCTTCCATGTCACCTGGACACAACCATATACAAACTACATCTGTTATCCATTGTTTCTACTTCGTCAAATACATTGAGTACTACACATTTGGGACATATTCAATGCATGGCAGTAACAGGCATTAGAGATATATTATTTTTAATCTTTACCATGATCGAAAGCTTGCAGTAACAGGCATTTGGGATATATTCAATGTGGCTGGAGCTACGCATGCATTATACTCAAAAGGACGACCGATGTTATAAGAAGGTAACAAGTTGTATGTTGATCTACCTTCTTTTGGGAGCGCCGGTTTTGGAACCAGAACTTGACCTGCCAAGCCTCCAATCCAATCTTTGTGCCAAGTGTCTTCCGCGTCTCCTCGTCCGGGTTAGCACATTGTTGGAACAATCTGGGCAAAATTAGAAGAGACAGATAAGCTCATATATATTCTTCGAACCAAAACATGCCATTATTCATCTCTTTTTAATCTATTACACTTCGAGTGCTTGAAGTTGCTCCATGGTGTGGCGTTTTACACGCCTGGAGGATTTCTTGTCCTTGGGATGGTTGTCCTCGTCTTCTTCAGCAACATAAGCGCTAGCATTGACATTGGCTCCGAGCAGAGCATCCATATCATACTCAAGGTTGTTCCATAGCAGGTCGGTGGTGTCATCGTTTCTAAGGTCATGGCTCAGATCATGGCCACTGTTGCTGTTCATGGGCCCCTCGTTCTCCATGGTGACCTGATAGCCAAAAGTGAGAGTAACATTGAGGAATTCTCAAAACATTTAATTTCGAGATGTAGGGGAGGACATTCCCTAGAACCATACAAATTTTAAGATGACATATTGCAGTTAAGAGAAACAAAATTGAAAAGTACAAAAATTAACAACACTGATGATCTATATTCATGTAAGATTTCTCTTTTACTATATTTCTCATTTTTCTGAGAATCTTTTTAAACTTCTATACCTAAGAAGTACAATGATGCACCATACGAACAGCAAGCACATGATATGTTCTCGGGTAAAGAGTTGTCTGCTACCGTAGAATAAAGAGTAGCAACCAAAAGTAAATAGTGTAAAAGGCTTGTACGCTTGCACCTCAAAGGTATATACAAGTATTTATCTAAAACAGTAGAGAAAACTATATATGTAATGTACCACATAAATGTTGTGGAGAATTCTTATTTTCTTTTCAACATTGAGGGCATGTTCAGTAGTTCTGTGCATTCAGGTTCGGTAATTCGCAATGCTTTTTCTTAGTAGCAACTACTGGTGTAGAATATTATTCTACCTAGGGTGTAGAATAGCGCTATCTTGTTTGCAATGGTTTTAAATTCTAAATGATATTAGATGTATGGTAACTTTTTAATTATGGTAGTTTGTTTTAAAAAATATTTTCTGGGAAAATCAAACGTAGTCTGTACCCCTTAATCTCATTGAAATAATGAGAAGCAACTGTTTAGAATTTGTTTACGTATATGTATAAGAACTCTTTCTCAATGCCTTCCGCTACTTTAGAAAGAAAATTAAACCAGAAGTTCACACAATAATCCCCATGCAGAAAACAAGTTATAACTGGTCAGACCAAATAAAATTGTATTGCATAGAGAGCTCAAGTTATGGCAGCCATTGATAGATGTAGAAGACCTGATTCTGCTCGAAGAATCGCATAAATCTTATCCATGCATGATATTGTATAATATAAGATAGGCAGTAATACAGTAAATCCCCAATCAAAACTCTGTACTCTTAATGAATGAGTTGTATCACGCTTGGATTGAAAAGATAATATCTCTCTAAAGTGCATATTCAAGCAGCAAAAGACCCCATATCGTGTACTCTCTTTAGAGACTACTAGTATTGATAAGCGCATATTCCAGCAACAAAAGATCACCTAACATATACTCTGCCTAGAAATTGAAGGGGTTGATGACTAGTATAAGAAAGACAACAAGTGCATTTGCCTTTATAAATTGAAAAGGATAATTTATGCACTGGCATAACGATGTAAGTATTCAGGCGACCAGGGCTGCACACTAGGGCCCACGGGGAGTTGCGCTATTGGATCTGGACTACATATGATATCTTACCACCGTTGTGATTTACAAATGCTTTCATTCTTATTTTTACCCTTATGACACATAGTTGTAGTAACTTTTTCTATGTGCGGTTCCACGTGCCACTACTGATTGAATGAAAAAAAGGATTAAATGGATACTGTATGCGTGCCAAAATGCCTCGTGATTGATCACAAACTAAAGCAGTGTGTCAAAATGGAAACAACAAAACAACATGAAAATGGGAAGCGGGTGTGCACGGGCAAATCGTGTGTACTCACGTGCACGTGTGAAAAAGCGCCCCCTTTACAAATACCCCAAATTGCATACTCTCCATATGCCGCAAAAAAAGGAAAAACCACACACTCTATGGTCAGATCCGTGTGATCTACGCTAGCTTACGATTGATTCAGAAGCATATATTGCCTCTTCACATGATGCCATTGTCACAGAAAGTACTTCTATCAAATCAACTACCAGCATCTATGTTCCCCTAAGACACAACTGTGGGTGTATAATACTTAAAATCATTATGATTCTGGAATCAACATGAATCAATGACCTTTAACAATGCAACAAAATAGCTAGTGCGATTTGTGTTCCATGTGATATACCTTTGAGTTGAAGCTGTTGTCCCCTACACAAGAACCGCAGGGAATGACAAAAACTGCTGGAATATGGGTTTGGAAAAACTGTGGTGTGGTTGGGACTTCCAACAGACAGGGGTATGAACTATGGTGACAAGAAACACCTGTGGCCTTGCTCCCTATTTAAGGATTCTTCTGGTCCTATGAATTAGCTAGCTGCCCATAAAACTGGTTTCGAAATGGGAAACTATATTGAAATATAAAGGTTTTAGAGTGGGTCAAAGTATGATGGAATAATTGTACAGATGTCAATGTGACAGTATAAGTGTGTTTATATTTGGAGTACATTAATTCGTACTACTAAATAATGTTATACAGAAATATTCGAATATTTAATTATGTTGTCAAATAATCTGGATATGTTCCTTTGTACATTTATTTCTTTATGCAGTTCATTATGGCACACTCCATTTTTGGGTGTCACCACTAGCACTACTTCACTACTGTCATTTGTGTCTTAGTGAATTATGATTTGTTTGGTAAGGTTTAATGTCATTCAAACAGTGCTACCTTTTTTTCCTTGGGGAAAAAAATGAATAGAAGGACAGCATATATTATGGTTATTCCGCCAAAAAATTCAAATTAGTGTAATATTGAAGTAAAGAAAATTGACAAAATTCTTTACTAAGCATATTTGCTTTGTTCATAATTGGGGAACCATGTCACAAATTTTCAATTCTAAGTTATTCCAGTGGTCAATTTTAGACAGGGACAGCTAATCTACACGCGTCAGAAATTTCTGACAGCGAAACGACAAGCTTGGCCTGAGCGTCTTCTTTTTCCCACTCATTCATAGAAAGGACATGCGACTCGCACCTGATCCAATGCAGCTGACTAAGGAACGAAGGACTTGCAGTTGTCCTGGATTATATTGCAGGCATGTGATCTTTCGTTTGCCCGGATCAAGTTGTGGAATGGACGATGGCAGGAAATAAACAACGCAGACTGAAAAGAAAAACAGGAGTATATACAACATAGTAATCGATGCCATCAAAACAGGAAGAAGTAATGGCATTCTAATCTATCAGGCCCATGTCTGAGATATAGGTCCATGCGCATCAAAATCTAAACAAGATCGATAAACCTGCAGTATTTCGTGTTGAAGATATATGCAAGGATAGATAAGGTGACACCACACTGATGGAAACTAAAAATTTGAGTCATAGGAATATAAGGTGACACCACACTGAATTAATGAAAAAAAAAATCAGTAGTAACTACAGATGGTGACTACTAAGGGCATGTTCGGTAGTTACGTGCATTCCGGTTAAGTAATTCACAGTGTTTTTTCTCAGTATGAATATTATTCTACCCAAGGTGTAGAATAGTGTTACCATCATATGCAGTGCTTATAAATTCTAAATGATATTAAATGTACGGTAGTTTGTTTAGAAAACATTATCTTCTGTACGAATGGAACTTAGTATATGTCTCCTAATCCAATTGAAACAACGAGGATCAACTGTTTAGAATTTGGCTACCTACGTGCATAGTAACTCTTTCTCAATGCCTACCACTACTTTAGAAAAAGAAAGACCAGAAGTTCACGCAATAATCCCCATGCAGAAAATATGTTATTACTGGTCAGACTAAATCAAATTATATTGCATACAGAGGTCAAGTTATGGCAGCTGTGTAGATTTGAGTATAAACACTTCGGTGTGTGTGCTATTAAACGATTCATTGTGTGACCATCCAATTCTTATTGTGCAGATTCGAGTATAACATGTATGTTTTCTAGTCATGTCAGCGCGCATATGTTTTCTGGATCATGCTAAGTCATGTTTTCCGGTCACGCCAAAATATATTTTCCAGTCACACTATATATATTATCCGGTAATGCCAACATATATTTTTGTTGTCACTCCAACATACGTTTTTCAGTCACCATAATCTATATTTTCCAGTTAAGGTAACATATATCTCCAATCACGGAATGGATTTTTCCAATCAAGGAATATGGATTTTTGGGTCTCCGAATGAGTTTCTTCCTGTCAAGGAATAGGATTTTCTGGTTTTAGAATGAATGTTTTCTTATCAATGAATAGGGATTTTCTGTTTGTCAGTTTTTCGGTTTTTGCATGAGTGTTTTCAAATCATGGGCTGATTCGACGAGGTTGGGTTGACCCATGCATATATAATTTTATACGGCAAATAATTGAATCAACACATTGGTGGTGATGTTGGCCCACGCATGTATTAGATTTTACAATGTATTTAGCAAATACTCTGATATGTGGGTCTATTCAACCTAATCAACAACAACATGGTGTAGTACTGTAGAATATTAGTAGTGGTGCAGGCTCATACGGGCCATGTGTTAGTTTGGTGGGATGAGTCAACAGTGATAGTTTAGTTAGGTAAGGACCAGCATATAAGCATTTATGCTCCAAACATAACACGTCCAGGTAACCTGTAATAGCCCAATTTCATAATAGAAAAAAACATATTTTTATACAAAGAAAATAAATTAGTAAGATAATTAAAACCTAAAGGTGTATATATACATATATGTTTATACATACAAATGGTTTAAACTCTTGTTTGAAGTTGTTTGCTTTTGATGATTATTTAGGCTTCAAAATTACTTCAAATGAAAAGTTGTATAGTACAAAGTTGTAGATCTCGGTGAGAGCTACAATTCTCATATAAATGATTTTTGCATCCGACTCAGTATGAATATTTTATGAATTTTTTAATATCTCACTAAAAACAAACAAACTGACACTTGTTTTCCCTTGCCTGTAATCCGCTATTGGTACCCGTTCGTGACACAAACCAGGACTAATAGTCATCTATTAGTACCGGGTTATGACATGAACTAGTAGTGATAATGATTTTTTACTGCCAATTTTTATGGAACTGGTAGTGATAGAGGGTCGAGGATGGATGTTTCTATAGTAATGAGTCCTTCATGGCCTCCTCCACACCAACATTGCCACCCCTTCCCATACCTCCTCCACCATGAGCCACCACGACCTCCTTCGATCCGCTGCCGCCTCAGCCCAAACATCCTCCACAACATGCCACCGCACTGTCCTCCAACCCGACACCGCTACCAAAACAAAGTATGAATGGATGGATCATGACTAGATAATTTTAAAGAATTTTAGCTGAATTTAAGATGATTTTAGATGCATTCTAAATGATTTAGGTGAACTTTAGATGATTTTAGGTCAATCATAGAATACTTTTAGATGTATAAGATGATTTTAGGTGCATTCTAAATTATTTAGGTGCATTTTATATGATTTTAGGTCAATTATAGATTAAATTTAGGTGTATCCGGCTAATAATCAAGTAAGAAAAAATGATATATTCTTTACTAAGCATATTTCCTTTGTTGACATTGGAGAACCATACAACCATATTTTCAGATATTATAAGTTGTTACAATCAACTTAAAAATGATCAATTTGTTGATAATTAATCTCATGGCACACACGATATTATTCCTAAATGCCCAATGTGCTCTGTACATGTGCCATGGACGAAATCGCTCATATCACATCCAAACACATCATATTTAAGCATGCTGATACACTTGATAATACGCTTGAACATAAGCCATCCGTGACAAGTTTTGCATCAAGAGATGACCGGCCAACTGTCATGATGACAAAGTGTTATTTAGAAATGGATACATATATAAGAAAGGTCAAGCTGGTTTTCCCCCATTTCGCTCTTAAGCAACACAGTAGAGTTAAACCATGGAAAGGACCATCGACGCCATCCTTCAAACATTCGATACAAAGATGCACGGCTAAGTTGTACTCTGAAGACTTCTAGTGTATCACAATGTATAAATAGATGAATGACTAATTGAAGAATGCCTATCCTGCCAAGTTATTATTAGATCATTTGAAATAAGGATAATCATAACTTTTCAGTGAAATTTATAAGTGCATTTGTCTAATCAGCAATCATGTACCATAAGAGTAAATCGTGACCACAAAAAACATTGAACAACCCATATAAATCCATTTCTCTAGAGACACATATGATCTTGTCCCATGCCTCATTTCTATCACACCACCAATACCTAAAGCCAAGATGTTTAGGTTTGAAAATTTCTGGAGGGAACACGATGATTTCCTGCAGGGGTGGTTCAACATGCTTAGTGTTTTCAAACAATTTTAGTAGATAAGGCTAAAAGAATTGTGACAAAACTAAACAAACCAAAGAAGAGTGCTCCGTGCCTCGCAAACAAAGATTTCAAATCTGACAACAGTCATATCAAACACCAAACTCACCATTTTTTTCCTGGATACCCTAGAAGAAGTAAGAGAGCTTAGAAAAATGGAACTCCAGAAACCTCCAACAACACCACCTTGTTACACTTTTGCAGAGACAACAAATTTACTAGAAATAGAGAGGAATAATCAAATGGGTAAAATTTGGTGATGAAGGTACTTACTTCTTCCATGCAACTGCCTCGATGAAATATAGGAAGAGTGTGATCACAACCCTACCGGATCAGGCTGGTCAGTCTTTCATTGTTCATGAGGATAAAGCCACTCTCTTAAGGAATGCTTATAAACAATGGATTCAAGGGATTATGAACTCTGGCACATCATCTATTCTTTTTAATCGAGTCCTAGGAAAGGTTTTTCATTGTCACAGGGGTGTAATTCAAGGAGATTTTTTTTCCTCCTATTACTTGTGACTGGTGCAGATTTGCTACAAGCAGTTCTTAATTAATAAAGCAAAGGACATGGGACTATTGTTCTTGCCCATACCAAGAACTGGCAATAACTTCCCAATCATTCAGTATGACGATTGTACTTTGCTCATCATGGAAGCATGTTCTAAATAGCTCTTTGTTCTTAAGGTCCTCTTGAATACTTTTGCTGAATGTACATCACTAGAAGTCAATTATAGTAAATCTTGCATGTACACCATTAATGTGGATGAGGCAAAGATGGACCTACTCAACAAAACTTTCAACTGCCAAAAGGGTTCCCAACCTTTTACCTTTCTTCGTCTAACTAAACCAAAACTTGATGATTTTATCCCTTTGGTCCAGAGAATTAAACATCGATTGGTCAACTGCTCATTATTTTTTACTCAAGAGGAGAACTAGAAAAGGTTAATTCTTGACTGATCTCACTGCGCACTTTTTATATGTGTACACTCAAATTGCCTTCTATTGTGGTTAAAAGAAGTGGCATATATAGAAAACATTGTTTGTGGAGAGGCTCAGATATTAATGCTAGGATGCAACCACTTGCAGCTTAGAAATGGTTTTTAGGCCCAAGAATGAAGGTGTACTTGGTGTAATCAAGCTCAGTGTACAAAATGATGCTCTTCTGCTTAAGAAGTTGGATAATTTTTTTAATAAGCATAAATTTCTTTGTGTCAAACTCATTGGGACGTTAAATGTCTTCGCTTCATACCGAAACATCTTTTACGACTATGATTCAACTTCCGACGCATCTCATTTTAACTGTCGCTACCCCCTGTTTTCACTGCTATAAATATGCTCCATGTGGTGGTTTAATTTTTATCGCTTGAACTCACTGAAACCACAACTCCCGTACGAAGGTTTTCTTTCCGAAGTCTCTCACAGTCTCTCGCAGTCTCTTAGCTTTCGAAGCTCAACGCCAATGGCTCTGAAGGTCAAGGCAAACCGTCCGAAGACCTACTAGATTGGACAATCTAAGGTGGATGACGAGGTCCTGGTTGGGCTGGTAAGGGAGGGCTTGATTAGTGATGTCTCGAAGGTTAGGCTCCCGGGGAGCCACGAGACGTTGAAGCCCGAAGATTACAAAGCTATCATCTTCGTCGACTACTTCCGAGCGGGTCTCCGCTTTCCTTGCGATGAGATGGTCTCGAAAGTTTTGAAATTGTTTGAAGTCTACCTGCATCAGCTCACGCCAAACGCTATTGTCCGACTTGGCCTGTTCACCTAGGCGGCCCGTTTCGAAGGAGCGAAGGCGTCAGCCAGGGCCTTCGCCGCCACCCACAGGCTTCACCATCAGCCAAAGCCGGTCTTCACTCAGAGCATGCAGAGTTAAGCCCATTATGGATGCTTAAAGTTTACTTACCACGCTGGCCTGACCACGCCAGTCGTGGTATACAAAAATAAATGGCCGAAGGACTGGACGCAGTGGTGGTTCTACCACAAAGTGCACCAGGAAGATTTTCTTGTATCCAAGTGCGAAGAAGTGAAGGGGAACCGCGCCCCCGATGTGCAACTGAAAGCCTCTCAAAGGCCGGCACTTGAGGCCTTCGCCATGTGTGAGAAGTATCTGTCAACTCGCGATCTCGTAGAAGAGTTCGTGGCATTCGGAGTATGGCCCCTCAGCCGGGACTGGACCATCCAAGAATTTGGAGACAAAGGGTCGGAGGGGCTCTGCCGTCCCCATCTTGCTCTCCAAGGTTTCATAGGTATTATCTTTTATCACGCTCCTAAGTGCACCTTAGCTGTCATTTGCTTACACTTCTTGCTTTGTGGCAGACCTAACGGTAGCCGAAGTGGAGGCTAAGGCCATGATGCTGCTTGGGAAGTTCACCCAGGGCGAAGCCCAGCTTTGCATTGAGCAAGGTCTCAGCCGACGGCTCAACCAGATTTTTGAGTTTCGAGGTCTTGGCTACAAGGACAGACCAAAAGTGACAGCGCCCTTATCGGGTCAAAGCGGAGATGGCTCCTCGACTACCGATATCAACGGAGAACCTTCCACTGGCAGCCAGAGCAAGCGAAGAAACACAAACCCGTCGCCGCAAGGGGAAAAAAGAAGAAAGCACTCGCCCTAAGGAAGAGACCTCGCGAAGTGGCCTTCGACGACCTTCGCGAGGAATTGACTCCCGAGGGCTCACTGGCCCTCCGAGCTGTACCCATTCAACAGGAGCCCCCGAAGGGCACACAAGATCCTCACTCCTCTTCTCTGAAGTCATCCTTTTGCGTGCGCGTGGACCTTCCCACACTAATTCTTAGTGACGAGGAGGAGGAGCCTTCAGATCCGCACATAACCGCTGAGCCAGCGGTAGGGGAAACTGAGGCTGAAGGAGCCAAGAATGTTGAGGCGGTAGCTGACTCATCGTCCTCCTCTTCGTTCGTGAGTTCCTCCTCTGACAAGTCGTCCGGTGGCCACAGAGCCATAGAGACAGAAGAGGAGACTTCGCCACCCATGCTCCACTGTGGCGGAAAGGGGCTTATGAGTCACATCAACTTAATTGACACGAAGGCTATTGAAGCTGAAGGCTTCAAGATTTCATCGTTTGAGCCAAGCTCAGGGGAGGTCAGTGATGTGAAGAAGATTTTAAGCACCTTTGTTCTACCCAAGCTTGAGATTTCTCTCGTGTGAAAGCCCACTGCTGAACTCATCGACGCTTCCGACATGGCCATTGCGAAGGTATTTGTATATATTTTATTATGTTTATTCATTTATTACCGCCCTACATCATCTCCTTGGTTATTCGTTCTCATACCCACGCGCTATCACAAGCTATGTTTATCTCACGCGCTCAGCGCAAGCAGGCGGAGAATTTCGAGGCCCACACAAGAAATGCAGTGGTGCAGAGGGACATGTTTCAGGTTCGGGCAGAGAAGGCTGAAGCCAAAAAAATGTGAGTTCGCATGCCGAGTGAGGGACGCTGATCTGTGCCTGTAGCATCTTGAAACGGAAGTGAGCTCCCTTCGCTCAGGCAAACAGAGCACTGAGGAAGAGGTCACATGCCTCCAGCAGAATCTAATGGCATCGGAAGCTCAAGTTTCAGAGCTACAAGCCCTCTGCACCGCTAAAACAGCTAAAACACAGCGGCTGCAAGAAGAGCTGGATGAGGTGAAGGCGCTATCTGAAGATGCCATCACTGTGCTTGGAGAGCTAGAGCCGAAGGCTGTTGCAGCCTGCGAAGCCATTAGCAATACCTTTGATGGAATTGGTGCTTCGGCCCTGCCTCCAACGCTTGATCTTGTCGGGCTGGGTAGACTTATTAGATGGATGAGTGAAACCAGCTGAAGCCTTTGCCTGCGACCTATTTGTACGGTGACTTCTAAGCCATGGTCTCAGCCAGGAGTTTAGTGCAGTCAATTGAAATGACTGGCTGTGACCATCACATTGTACTTCAAAAACCCACCTTCTGCTACCCAACGGATATGTCAACTTCGGCCATGTCGAGGGCGTTGAAGGCCACTAAGCGGTCATTCACCACCAATTATTGGTGTAAACACGGCTGCGAGCTCGACCTATAGGAGGTGGAAATCAATCGCCAGTGAGTACATGTTTTGTCTGTATTTATTATTAGAGGGTCGTTCATTGAACCTTTTTGCTGCAAGCGAAAGCGAAGGAGGACCCTTTGACTAAGGGGATAACCATGGCGGCCAAAGAACCCAGGAAGGTGTGAAGAAAAAGCGTGAAGTGTCGTGTTGGGTTTTGAACATTTTGTTATCGACTGAAGCATTCTGTAATATATGAAGGGTTGCGGGTAGGCTACGCTAGCACAAAATAAATTTTCTCTACCGCATTCAACCAGGAAGCCATGCGAGTAGGGGATCATGAATCGTTACCACTTGACGAGCAGTGCAGCGGAAGAAGAGTTGGAGCAGACCAATCCAACGTCGTGCGCGTCAAGTAGTCGATCGTCAACCTCGTCCCGAGCACGTCCCGAGCACCTTCCGAGTACTCGCGGGTACGTCCCGAGTACTCCCGAGCAGATCAGCACCGCAACAGTAGCAGCGCCTCCACGGTATCCACACGTACAAGGATGGAATCGCCGTGCGCCGGTGTGCTAGCACTGCGCGCCCGGCTAGGGTTTCGAAGGGAGTTCGGGAATAGGAGGCGGCTAGGGTTTCTGAAGAACACCTTGCGCCTTGGCCCCTGCCTATTCTTATATAGAGCACGCTAATGGGCTTTTAATCAACATTAAAGCCTATTATGACTCTAAACCCTAATGGTCCTTTAATCAATATTAAAGCCCATTAGCAGATCCAATCCGCAAACTCAATCGCCTCTAGGGCATATCACCAACAATCTCCCACTTGCACTAGAGTCAGTACAAGTTTTATATTCCATCCCCTTAAGTGTGTGACCCGTTAGGTTCATGTGTAAACGGCCGCTATCCGGAAACCCTTTTCCAAGTTGCAAGTCAATAGCGGTACCTAGCAGGACATATTGACTCCCGAATGCACACAAAGATCATATCGGCTGAACCTTGATATACTCATGCACCAATCCCTTTACCACACGATACCAGTCAAGCTCAAGGCGAGATTCGTGCCACCCTTGTGATAGCTCGACCATTCACTCGATCAAGTAGTGGATTCACCATGATTAACTCTTTAATCACATTGGCATGGCCATGCACTTTCCAATCCAACTACCTCGAGGGGCCCAGAGATATCTCTCCCGTTATTTAGGAGGGGTAAATTCCATCTTGATCACTCACATCCCACGACATGTTTCATAACATACCCGAAAGCAACCTTTATAACTACCCAGTTACGGAATAGCGTTTGGAAGCCCCTAAGTGTGTTACTACACATTCTGGAATCAATGATGATCTCAGGTCAAAGGATTCTGTAGGTACACCATTTGAGATAACAACTGATGGCACATTAAAAATAACAATCCCAGCAGTATCTCAGGGTGGGTCTATCCAACATCATGTTCTCTAACATGTGTCCACATTACTGATTTGATATCTCCATATCTATGATCCGTGAAACATGATCATCATTCAGTCAAATGTGCTAATCTATAAATCATTATTGTCCCACACAATGATATGAGATTAGGGACTATTTAGAATAACATCATAAAAACAAAGAGTTTCACAAACAAGTCACATACTTGCTGATCAATGTAAATGATAATTATTCATGGAACCAGATAACAATTATCCAAAAGTACATTAGCATAGACAGAACACATTCTCTCACATGCACTAGAGTCTATCCCGCAAGTATCTAATACCCATAGAGCTCAAGTGTGCCTCATGCTTGGGCTGTGGGAGAGGCTTCGTCAACGGATCAGCAATATTCGAATCCGTGTGCACCTTGCATATCTTTACATCACCTCTATCAATAATCTCTCGAATGAGGTGATAGCGCCAAAGTATGTGCTTGGACTTCTGGTGCGACCTAGGCTCCTTGGCTTGTGCAATGGCACCACTATTGTCACAATAGAGGTCCATTGGACTGCACGCACTAGGGACCACACCCAACTCAGAAACAAATTTTCTGATCCAAACAGCCTCTTTTGCAGCTTCTGAAGCTGCGATATACTCGGCCTCCGTCGTGGAATCAGCAACCGTTTCTTGCTTGGAACTCTTCCAACTCACCGCACCTCCATTAAGGCAAAACACAAAACCAGACTGCGATCTCGAGTCGTCCTTGTCGGTTTGGAAGCTAGCATCGGTGTAACCATTTACAACGAGCTCCTCCTCACCTCCATAGACTAGGAACATATCCTTAGTTCTTCTCATGTACTTGAGGATATTCTTTACTATAGCCCAGTGACATTCACCTGGGTTCGATTGATATCTGCTCGTAACACTTAGAGCATAGGAGACATCTGGGCGTGTACAAAACATAGCATACATGATGGACCCGATAGCAGAAGCATACGGGATCGCACTCATCCTCTCGAGCTCATCAGATGTCTTAGGACATTGATTCTTGCTGAGAGTGATGCCATGTGACATTGGCAAGAAACCTTTCTTGGAATCTTGCATATTGAACCGATTCAATACCTTGTCAATGTACGTGCTCTGGCTTAATCCGATTAGTCTTTTCGACCTATCTCTATAGATCTTTATACCCAATATGTATGCTGCCTCTCCTAAATCTTTCATTGAAAAACTCTTTTTCAATGAAGATTTGACAGCATCGAGCATTGGAATATTATTTCCGATCAATAATATGTCATCCACATATAAGACCAGAAACACAAGTGCGCTCCCACTAGTCCTTTTGTAAACACAAGGCTCTTCTTCATTCTTGATGAAACCAAACCCTTTGATTACTTCATCAAAACGAAGATTCCAACTCCGAGAAGCTTGCTTTAGTCCATAGATGGACTTTTGCAGCTTGCAAATCTTCCCAGCATTTTTCGGATTGACAAAACCTTCAGGCTGTGTCATGTACACATCCTCACTTAGGTTTCCATTAAGGAAAGCCGTTTTGACATCCATTTGCCATATCTCATAGTCGAAATATGCAGCAATTGCTAGAAGAATCCGAATAGACTTTAGCATTGCGACGGGCGAAAACGTTTCATCATAATCAACACCTTGAATTTGCCTGAAACCTTTCGCCACCAATCGTGCCTTATAGATGTGAACATTTCCATCAATGTCTATCTTTTTCTTAAAAACCCATTTACACTCGATAGTTTTCACACCATCAGGTGGATCGACCAAGTTCCAAACTTGGTTTTCTCGCATGGATTCTAACTCGGATCTCATGGCTCCAAGCCATTTTTCGGAGTCTGGTCCCACCATTGCTTCCGAGTAAGTCTTAGGTTCATCATTGTCCAACAATAATATGTCGCGCTGCCCCGTGGTTAGGAACATAAACCGCTCGGGTGCACGACTGAACCTTTCCGACCGACGTGGGGCTGGTGTCTCGACAACAGGTTCTGCAACATCTTGCATACCGAGTTGTGGTTCAATAGGAGTTGAAACACTTTCAAGTGGTTCCCGAATTTCTTCGAGTTGCACCGTACTCCCACTAACTCTCTTCGCGAGAAACTCTTTCTCAAGAAAGACACCATTCCGGGCGACAAACACTTTGCCTTCTTCCCGGTTATAGAAATAATATCCTTTGGTTTCCCTAGGATATCCCACAAAGAAGCATTTATCAGATTTGGGAGTGAGCTTATCAGACGACAAACGTTTTACATAAGCCTCACAACCCCATATCTTAAGGAAAGACAATCCGGGACGCTTCCCGGTCCATATCTCATATGGTGTCCTCTCTACAGCCTTAGATGGAACCCTGTTTAACGTGAAAGCAGCAGTTTCTAGAGCGTATCCCCAGAAGGACAATGGAAGATCAGATTGGCTCATCATCGACCGGACCATGTCTAACAAGGTTCGGTTCCTCCGCTCGGACACCCCGTTCCATTGTGGCGTACCCGGTGGAGTCAATTGTGGAACGATTCCACATTGCCTTAGATGATCACCAAATTCATGGCTCAAATATTCACCTCCACGATCTGATCGCAGAAATTTAATTGTCTTGCCTATATGATTTTGTACTTCATTCTGGAACTCCTTGAACTTTTCAAAGGATTCAGACTTGTGCCTCATTAGGTAGATGTAACCATATCTACTAAAGTCATCGGTGAAAGTAATGAAATACTGAAAACCACCTCTAGCTGTAGAACTCATCGGTCCACATACATCTGTATGTACTAGGGCCAATAATTCATTTGTCCTCTCACTTCGACCAGTGAAAGGCGTCTTAGTCATCTTGCCAAGTAAACAAGACTCGCATGTATCAAATGATTCGAAATCAAATGAATGTAGAAGACCATCTTTATGGAGCTTCTGCATACGCTTCTCATTTATATGACCTAATCGACAATGCCAAACAAAAGTGGGATTCAAATCATTAAGCCGAGGCTTCTTTGTATCAATGTTATAGATAGTTATATCCTCAAGATCCAATAGATATAATCCATTTACTAATGGACAATTACCATAGAGCATACCATTCAAAAATATCGAACAACACTTGTTCTTTATTATGAATTCATAACCGTCTTCTTCCAAACATGAAGAAGAGATAATGTTTTTGCCCAAGGCAGGAATATAATAACAATTATTTAATTCCAAAACTAATCCTGAGGGTAGCGATAAGGAGTAAACGCCAACGGCCAACGCAGCAACTTTTGCACCATTGCCGACGCGAGCATCCAGTTCGCCTCTTGCACACTTCCTAGTCCTTTTCAGTCCCTGCAACGATTTGCAAGTATGAATCATTGATCCGGTATCAAATACCCATGAATCATCAGGACGAGTAGCAAGATTAATTTCAATAACATTTATACCTGAAGATGAAGTCTTACTTCCCTTCTTCTTTTTGAGTTCTTCCAAGTACAATTTGCAGTTCCTCCGCCAATGACCAGTCTTATGGCAGTGGTGGCAAGAGTCAGAAGCGGCAGGGCCAGCCTTGGGCTTTCCAACAGGTTTAGGCTTAGAACTCGAGATCTCATCCGAAGTTTTAGCCTTGTCCTTGCGCTTTCTCTTCTTGCTATCCTTTTGAACCATCATCACATGACTAGAGCTCTTCTTAATGCTTTCCTCAGCAGTTTTTAGCATCCCATGCAATTCAGCCATGCTTTTCTCCATGCTGTTCATATGAAAGTTCAAAATGAACGGCTCGAAGCTCGCAGGGAGCGACTGGAGAATTACATCCGTAGCCAACTCAGGGCTAAGGGGAAAACCAAGTTTTTCCAGGCTTTCAATGTAACCAATCATTTTGATCACATGAGGACTGACTGGACTGCCTTCTGTTAACCTGCACGCAAACAAGGACTTTGAGGTGTTGTACCTCTCGGCCCGAGCTTGGTTCTCAAACATGCCTCGGAGTCCCACAATCATATCATGGGCATCCCTGTTCTCATATTGCTTCTGAAGCTCAGAGGACATACAGGCAAGCATGAGGCAGCTAACATCCAGTGAATCGTTGGTGTGCTTCTCATAAGCCCTCCGATCCGCGGCAGGAGCATTATCAGCTGGTTCATCAGGATAGGGGACCTCTAGAACATATTCCTTTTTCTCTTGTTTGAGAACAATTCTCAGATTTCTATACCAATCAATAAAGTTTGTTCCAGAAAGCTTCTCTTTTTCAAGAATCGATCGCAAATTAAAACTGGAAGTGTTACTAGCGGCCGGTGCCATGATCTACAACAGAAAATGCAGGTTCAGCACTATGCCTATGTGAATCTTCTATTAAACAATTTAACAAAAGATACTCCACTATATGTGTTTTCCTTCTAACAACATATAGAGGATCAAGATCCATATTCAACTAAGTTCTAGTGAGCTTTGGCATCACTGCTAGAAACTTAGTGACATAGGTAAGCAACGCCTTGCTAATCACATCCCTATGTGACTCTTGTTTGCTGGGTGGCATCGAATGCCCCGGCGCCCAACATCATGCCCCAAAGCCCAAAACCGTTTTGATAGCTTTATCAAGTAAACCAATACTATGCGTGTGGATGTCCGACATCCACTCTAACTGGTTAAGATAAATGATGGCACCCTGCTTTGGCAGACCTACCACACAATGATCAAAACCTTTGTAGGTGCAGCTATTGGAAGGGCATCAATTACTCTTGATTTTTCTGAGGGAAACTACTCTATCATGAAAATCATATCCACCACATATAAAACATGAAAGAATAGTATGACAGGAACATAAAAACATCACAGGCAATCATATTAACTGTGACATAGTATGGCCCCTTCACATGGTGATCTTCATCGCCACGGTTCCTGTCCTCCGGGTCATCATGCTTCAAATCTCCATGATCTTGTTCTAGTCTATTACACCTAATAGCACTAGATAAATTACATGAGAAGAAGCATCACAAGTCGACACGCAGGCCGTTATACAATAACATGACAGCCTTGGGCTGCAATTAACCATGACACGCAGGCCATGAAAAATTACACACATGCATCACATATCACAAGGCCATACCAGTCACAACATTCTCTGCAAAAACGAGTTAAGCGTAGAATCGAATTCTAATGTCGTGATGGGATCATGTTATTACAAAAATCTATGCGTGTACGCAACGGCGGTCCCGCTATGAAAATCTCATCGGATCGATCGTATCGAGCCAATTCCGAGCCATTCATAATGCCTCAATTTCCATTAGATCAATCCCATTGATCATCGCGTGAGGTTTTTCCAGAAACGATGACAGCACACACGACCTCGATCTGCTGTTCTCCCGACCATGTCGCGATGCACGCAGTTAGCCCCGATGGTGATTCCAGCCGGTAGGGGCAAGTCGCACGCAAAAACAGGTGGGAGATCGAGCTAATCTTTTTGGCTATGTGGTTTCATCGACTGGCATCTCATCCGATCTCTAATTCACCTAACCAACCGTGCATTGATCAATCCATCATATGAACTGATCAAAAACAATAGATCTAATCTATTTCTATCACATATCTTCTATATGTGACTGATCCAGATCGAAAACTACGCAGGATGGCTCTGATACCACTGAAGGGTTGCGGGTAGGCTACGCTAGCACAAAATAAATTTTCTCTACCGCATTCAACCAGGAAGCCATGCGAGTAGGGGATCATGAATCGTTACCACTTGACGAGCAGTGCAGCGGAAGAAGAGTTGGAGCAGACCAATCCAACGTCGTGCGCGTCAAGTAGTCGATCGTCAACCTCGTCCCGAGCACGTCCCGAGCACCTTCCGAGTACTCGCGGGTACGTCCCGAGTACTCCCGAGCAGATCAGCACCGCAACAGTAGCAGCGCCTCCACGGTATCCACACGTACAAGGATGGAATCGCCGTGCGCCGGTGTGCTAGCACTGCGCGCCCGGCTAGGGTTTCGAAGGGAGTTCGGGAATAGGAGGCGGCTAGGGTTTCTGAAGAACACCTTGCGCCTTGGCCCCTGCCTATTCTTATATAGAGCACGCTAATGGGCTTTTAATCAACATTAAAGCCCATTATGACTCTAAACCCTAATGGTCCTTTAATCAATATTAAAGCCCATTAGCAGATCCAATCCGCAAACTCAATCGCCTCTAGGGCATATCACCAACAATATATACAATTTTTGTTTGTTGTTAAATATTTTGACTATCTTCGCTCCCTACACAGGTGCTCCCCTCGGACACTGCGTAGGTAGCCGAAGACAATGTTCCCATCACTATGATGCGGGACAATTTTTTCATGTCTTGGTCTTGCTGGGACTCCTTCCGATGCCACCATCCAGCTATCGATTTCGAGAGGTACTAGAGGGCGAAGTGTAGGGCTTTATGACGTGATGAATGCCAAATCCAAAGCGTTTTGGAAGTCTTTTAGCCCTTCGGTTTTAGATACCCGTAGGGCTGAGTGTGAGTCCCGTCGGATTGCATGCGGAGACGTTGAGCCTCCGCATATTCTCGTCGACCGAAGCTTGAGCCAGAAGACGATAATGGTAGGTTCTTGCCCCGCCAGTTTCAATTTTGTTACCATTGAGGGCCTTCTACACAAATAGTGCAACATATCGAAGGTGGGAGCACTTCGCTTGTATCTTCGTCTACCACCTGCCTTTTCATGCCAGTCAAGGCATAGCCTTTCAATTTGGCTTTAGCCAATGGTATAAGGATTTTGTTGATCCTGATGTTGATGATTTTACGGAATAAAGGATGTTGAGACGATTATTATGTTTTGTTATTATATTGTGCTTATCGAGTTGGGTCTTTAGAAGCACTGTGCGCGAAGTGTGATCTTGACAACGCCGTCCCCCCTGACATTAAAGTCGTAGGGACCTTCGGCAGCAACGTACGCGAATCATCATTCGGAAAACACCGCCCCCCCAACTTTGAATCCATAGGGACCTTCGGCAGTAACACAAGCGAAGCATCATTCGAAGAACCCCCCCCCCCCGCGACTTTCAAGCTGTAGGGACCTTCAGTAGTAACGCCAGCGAAGCATCATTCAGAGAACGCTGTCCCCCAAGCACCCCCCTCGACCTTGAAGCCGTAGGGTCCTTCGGTAGTAGGGACTTTGCTCTTAATTGCCCAGTAGTGCATAAATTGGTTTTGCATTGTAATTGCTGCTTTTCTTCCGAAGGTTTGTTTCTCCTTCGATGTGGGGGGTAGGCACTTTTAGCCCCCGACTTAGCCGAGAGGTGCGTCGCCTTCTTTGAGGTCGATCAGCACTTCGGCTGTCTTTTTTTTTCTTCTGAAGGTTTGTTTCTCCTTCGGTGCGGGGACAGGCACTCTTAGCCCCCAACTTAGCCGAGAGGTGCGCTACCTTCTTTGAGGTCGAGCAGTACTTTGGCTTTTTTTCTTCCGAAGGTTTGTTTCTCCTTCGGTGCGGGGGTAGGCACTCTTAGCCCCTGACTTAGCTGAGAGCTGCGCTGCCTTCTTTGAGGTCGAGTAGCACTTCAACTTTTTTTTCTTCCGAAGGTTTGTTTCTCCTTCGGTGCGGGGGCAGGAACTCTAAGTCCCCAACTTAGCCGAGTGGTGTGCCGCCTTCTTTGATGTCGAGCAGCATTTCGGCTTTTTTTTCTTCCAAAGGTTTGTTTCTCCTTCGGTGCAGGGGCAGGCACTCTTAGCCCCCAACTTAGCCAAGAGGTGCGCCGCCTTCTTTGAGGTCGAGCAGCACTTTGGCTTTTTTTTCCTTCTGAATGTTTGTTTCTCCTTCCCTACGGGAGCAGGCACCCTTAGCCCCCAACTTAGCTGAGAGGTGTGCCGCCTTCTTTGAGGTTGAGTAGCACTTCGGCTTGTTTCTTTCATCCCCCCCTTTTAAGGATTGCAGACATTCATAACTCGATCGTAATTACTTTGCCATAGAGGCGAGGATGCCGCAGAAAGAAATTCGTTAAAATGTGGACAACTTCGAAGCAACCCATGATTGGAGTTTCTCCGCAGGTTTATGCCCGTCTGAGGTCAAAGGGTAAGATGTCTTTCTTTGACATTTCGTACCTCGACTTTTATGGTGAGTTCTTGGCGTGCTTCTTGTCGATTGGTGTGCTTCCTTTTTCGAAGGCCTACAACACTTCGACGATGAATTATGCATACTCAACAAAAGTACACGCTTTCTTGGGGGTATTTCCATATATATTATAGCGTTTACAAAGGTCGTTGCCTCATTAAAAACCTCACGCCCTAACGAAGAGTTCCCCCTGTGAGGAAAAGAGTACAACGCCCGTACACTGTTTTGATACCATGAAAGGAAAAAAAATTACATAAATGTTGCATTGGTTCTTGTGCTTCGCCCATTGATGTGAAGACTTCCTCTGTTACTACACATAGAACTTGTGAAGGTTATCGTCATTCTAAGTGTGCGGGAGCTCATCACCTTCTATAGTAGCTAAGTGATAAGATCCGGGCCTTAACGACCTCTTCACCAAAAAGGTTCCGTCCCACGTGCTTTGCAGTTTTCCCATGGCGGAAGCATTGTTGAGTCTTCGCAGTACCAAATCCCCAGGGGCGAAGTCCTTTGGGGATACTTTCTTATGTCTCCACCTTCTAGTCTCCTCCTGGTTTTTGGTCAAGTTTTTGGTGGCCTGTATTCTCATTTCCTCCAGTGCATCTTTTGATGTCAATTCTTCGCTTTGTGCTGATTCATTCGTGACTTGAAATGATCTATTTTTACATTCCTCTGGAGTCATTGCCTCTTCGCCGAAGAGCAGACATGATGGTGTGAATCTAGTCGGTCTTTTTACCGTTGTTCTCACGGACCATAAGACCTTCGACAACTCTTCCACCCACTTTCCTTTCGACAGGCCTTGCAGACGTCTTGTGACACTAGCAAAATACAATGCCGTTTGCCCGTTCCACGGATCCATTTGACTGTGGGTGATATACTGATGCGAAGTAGGCTTTGATTCCCAGGTCTTTGCAGAATTGCCTGAACCCTTCACTATCAAATTGCGTGCCGTTATCAACGGTCACTTTGCGTGGAACTCTGAAGCGGCAGACGATGTTCTGCCACAAGATTTTTTGGATATTTCTTGATGTTATATTCACCAGCGTCATTGCCTCCACCCACTTGGAAAAGTACTCTACTGTGAGACGACAGCGTAACGCAAGTTTCCCGGGGCAGCTGGTAACTGGCTAACAATGTCAATTCCCCACCGCGTTAACGACCAAATTGGTGGTATGAGCTGTGTCTTTGTTGAAGGCCTGTTTGAACCCTTTGCCAAGTACTGACACTGTGTACAACTTCGGACTATATACTTCGCATCGTTGACCGCCTTCGGCCAAAAAAATCCTTGCCTGAATGCTTTTCCGACGAGGGCTCGAGTGCCTACATGTCAGCCACACAGTCCTCCATGTATTTCTCTCAGCAAGTTTTTCCCCTCTGCCTGGGATATACATCGCAACATCAGTGCACAGACTCCCATCTTGTACAATTCATCCCCCACAATTTTGTAGTTTCTGGCTCTCTTGGCCATGCGCTTTGCCTCGACATTATCTTCGGGCTCATAGTAGCCGCGAAGATAAGCCATTATGGAAGAGCGCCAATCTTCGCTCTCAATTATAGTGACTGAGTGTGCCTTCTGTGAAGAGGTCTCTACACTTGGTACCTTCATTTTCTGATAGAACACATCTGGCGGTATTGGCAAATTTTGTGCCACGGCCTTTGCGAGGTCATCAGCCTCAAAATTGTCATTTTTTGATATGCTCTTGACTGTGAATCCCAGGAAGTGCTTTTCCATGCTTCGAACCGTTGCCATGTGTTTGAAAAGCTCTGGCTCCTTCATCTGAAATGTCTTGTCAATTTGGCTCGCTATTACTTTAGAGTCCGTCTTTACAATACCCTCCGGGCGCCCAAAGCTCACGCCTTGCGAAGGAAAAGGAGAACTGCTTTGTACTCCGCGACGTTGTTTGTCGATCAAAACTCGAGCTTGGCGGCGTATCTCAACTTCACTCCGGAAGGCGAAGACAGCACTGCAGCCACACCAGTGCCCGAAGCCCCCCAGGCTCCGTCACAATATGCGATCCAGACCGGGTCTAACAGTACTTCTTCTGGTGCTTCAGCCTGCGGCGCCCAATTAGCCATGAACTCCGCTAATGCCTGAGACTTCATCCCTGTTCTTGCAATGAAAACTATCATGAATGGTGCAATCTTTGCAGCCCATTTTGCAATCCTCCCTGTAGCTTCACGATTTTCAAACATGTCACAAAGGGGTAAGGAGGTGGGCACTGTAATCTTGTGAGCCGTAAGGTAATGGCGAAGCTTCCGCGATGCCATTACTAGTGCATAGGCCACCTTCTCCATTTTGGAGTAGAACCTCTTCGGGCCCGGCCAAAGCCTCTGACACATAGTATACTGGAAATTGTTGCAACTTGTTATTTTCTTGCCTTTCTTGCACGATTATGACACTTACTGCCGAAGGGGATGCTGCTATGTATAGCAACAACTCAGCCTCGGGATCAGGGCTGGACAGGGCCGTGAGCTTCGTTAGATATTTCTTCAACTCATCGAAGGCTTTCTGCTGCTCCGCGCCCCATTTGAAGGGGTCAAAGCCTTTTAGCATTTTGAAGAAAGGTAGGCTTCGCTCGGCTGATTTTGCGATGAACCGGTTTAGCGCTGCCAACCTACCTGCCAGGCGCTGTGCTTGTTTCCTTCTCTGCGGGGGTCTCATGTCAATTATTGCTTGAATCTTTTGGGGTTCCACCTCGATGACCCTTTTCGAGACTAAGAAGCCCAGCAACCTTCAAGACTGCACCCCAAATGTGCATTTTTCAGGGTTCAGCTTTAGGCCTGCACTTCGCAGGTTTTCGAAAGTTTCTCGAAGGTCTTCGAGGTGGTGGTCCTTTCTGGCGCTTTTGACCACCATGTTGTCGACGTATGCCAAGACATTTCGCCGTAGCTGTGAATTCAGCACTGTCTGTACCAACCTGGCGAAGGTGGCGCCAGCATTCCGAAGGCCAAAAGCCATCCTTACAAAGCAATATATACTGAAGGAGGTTCTAAAACTTGTTTTTTCCTCGTCCTCCTTCGCCATCCAAACCTGGTGGTACCCAGAGTACGCATCTAGAAAACTCAACATCTCACAGCCAGCAGTAGAATCTACCAGCTAATCAATTTGTGGTAGTGGGAAGTCATCCTTCGGACAAGCTCTGTTTAGGTCTGTGAAATCTAAACACATTCTCCACTTGCCATTACTTTTCTTGACTAGCACCGGGTTTGCCAACCACTCTGAATGCAATACTTCGCGCACCATGCAAGCGTCAAGCAACTTCTTCACTTCAGCCTTAGCTTCTTCTTCCTCTCTTTTGAAGCCTTCCGAAGCTTCTGCTTCTTGGGCTACGCATTGGGGTCTACATTTATAGTGTGTTGAATGATTTCTCTGCTGACTCCTTGCAAATCCTTTGGAGACCAGGCGAAGATATCTTCGTTGTTGCGAAGGAACATTATCAACCTTCGCTGATCTTCTTCTGTGATTTCTACCCCGATGACAACTTTTTTGTCTGGCCTGTTTGGACACAGTGGCACTTTCTTAGTCTGCCCTTCTGGTCCAGCCTTTTCCATTTTATGTACCTTCGGTTGCACTTCGCGCTCTCCATGATCCATCGAAGGTCCAACCACTACGTGGACATTTTGACGGTTTGGAGTATTTCCCACTTCAATCCTACGGGCCACCTATTGATCTCTGAGCACCGTTATGACACCTCCAGGACCAGGCATCTTTATGAACATATATGCATGGTGCGGTATTGCTCCGAATGTATTCAGGACTCCTCGTCCGAATATTGGATTATAGGGATAATTGATATCAACCACATCAAAGGTGATATCCTCCATTCGAAAGTTTGACCCTTCGCCAAATGACACCGGGATTGCTATCTTCCCCAAAGCATTGATTGCCTTTCCCCCGAAGCCTAGTAGCAGGGACCCAGCCTAGTGAAGGTCACTTCGCTGCATACCCATCCTGTCGAAAGCATCGACAAAGATGATATCTGCCGAGCTTCCGCCATCTATCAAAATTCTGTGCACTTCATTTCCTGAAATGTTAGCCGTAATCACAAAGGCGTCCATATGTGGGAAATCTAGAACCCTCATGTCCTCTTGTGAGAAGGTAATGGGCACATCAGACCACCTTGAATGAACATAAGTTGGCCCTACACCAACGTGGGTAACCCTTCGCACATATTCTTTTCGCTGCCTCTTCGATTCTGTTTCCTGATTGGATCCTCCAGAGATTTCTAACACAACATTGTATCCATGGTTTACTGTGCTTACCGATCTGCTGGTCTCCGGTGTTGATCGCTGGTGTTGTTGGAGGCGGAGGTAGCTCTCCTTGGAAAGCCAACATGCTAGCCGTCTGGTCTGGCTAGGCCGAAGGTACATGAATATATTGGTGTTCCGGCGCAACCATTGGTCACCACTGGTTAGCGAATGTTGTGCTTAGGTTGTGGGTCTGATTGTTTTCTCACGCTTCGCCCTGCCTAAAATGTGTGGCATGATGCACGATTCTTGCATGATCGAAGGATTGCTTTGCTAAGCTTTCTTTCATGGCCATGACCTATGGGCACTGCTTAGTCCTATGACCAGTACCTTTGCCACGTAACTCACAGTAGAATGTGCTGGGTCCTGCGGAGCCCGTCCACCTCGTCCTCCTCGGCCTCGGCCTCTGACACTCTGGCCTCCTCGAGTAGCCCCCTGACACTCTGGCCTCCTCGAGTAGCCCCGCCTTGTGCTTCGCTTATCACCTGGGCAACTTCGACTGGTCCAGAGTCTATCTGGTTGACATTTTTTTTTGCTTCGATGTGTACTCAAATGCTTCCACTTTTTTGATATGCTTCGATCTATCTCTGGAGTGTCCAGTGCTTGCCTCTCTGGCTGATGCATTTGTCTTTAGCATTTTTGAAGCTACCATCTCACTCTTCCTCCGAAGGTGATCCAACTCAGACCTTGCGTACTCTTCCATCTTATTGAAGAGCTCCTGTACACTCTCTGACCTCTTTATGGTAAGCTTTCCTGCCAAAAGCTCTCCTCTGATGCCCTGTATAGCGGCATCAATGATGGTGTCTTCACTCAAGCCCTTCGCTTGGCACCGAATGTGGAAGCGACACATATAGCTATGCAGTGTCTCTGTGGGCTGTTGCTTCAGTGCGAAGAGGTCACTGGCGGTAACCTTGTCTGCTTGATTTCCTTGAAAATTGCTATACAGGGCATTGCGCAGTTGCTCCCATGAATAAATGGATCCTAGAGGCAACACGGAGTACCACGACCTTGCTATTCCTTTAACAGCCAATACAAAGGCCTTCGCCAGTGTCGCATCATCTCCTCCAGTGGATTCGACTGCCGCCTCGAAACTCATTGCAAACTCTCTTTGATCTGACCTCCATCAAACATTACCACTCTAGGCATCTTGAAGCCCGAAGGCCGCGGTTGGTTCTGCAAGCCAATGGAGAGAAGTGACTCGGGATCACCCGTGCATGGGCCGAAGGTCCTGCGCCGGTCATGTTATGACTTCTGATGGAGTCATGTGGCGAGCCGTTTCATCTGCGCGATGCAGCATGTCAATCTCTTCTTGCATTTTCTCCAGTGTTCTTCTGGCTTCTTCTGCTCGCCGGTGATATTCCGCGGCCTTCTGACTTGCTGCCAAGCTATTCAGCATGTGCTTTTTTTTGCGCAATCTGCCTCTCCAATTCTTTGGCTTCTAGCCTGGTTGTTCTTTCCTCTTTTGTCTCATCTTCGTCTTCATATTCTACGAAGTTACCCAGGTCATCCCACTCTTCAGCAACATGCACCTTTCTTTGTTCTTTTGCTGAAGCCTCGAAGCGAGCGCGAACATTGGCTTATATGCCTCGCACTGCTCCTACTGCGTCTTCCTAGATGGCTGCTTCATGGCTGTCTCCGTTATCGCCCGAGGGCACCACATCGACACCATCATGTTCTTGCTGGCCGCTGCTGGCTCCACCGGTCAAAGCATTGCTCAGACCTGGCACCGCCGAAGGTAGCGTTTCGGCCGAAGCTCCGGCTGAAGCCGTGCGCTTCGGCAATGTCTCTAATGTACCGAGTGGCTTCGTCTTCTTTTTAGGTGGCATGGCTTCGGTCTGTTCAATCCCACAAACGACGCCAACTGTTGGAACCTAAGTTCCCAGACAAGGAAGGCCTTCCAACTGGAGGAGAAGCCGAAAGCTTCAGAGTGTGACACATATTTAGAGGGTGAGATACTCTTAATTCCTCTGTCACCTCAGGTACAGTGCTAGCCTATTTAAGGCCCGTACTCAACCACTCCACACTAGGATTTAAAGTTTCACGCCGCCAACTGCCACATTCCCAGCATATTCGGAGGTATTATAGTACCATCAAGTACATCTGCACATTTACAACTATACCCTGAGCGGCTATGCGGGCTTCGACGCCCACTAGTCACCTTCGGCCAGTCCCGGCACTGCACCTCGGGTCACCCTTTCGTCTCCACCTGAAGGTTCACTAGGATTTTCGCCTATTTTGATCCCCGGTGTCGCGGGTCGACCTTCGGGCTCAGAGCGAAGGCCCGCTACAACCTTCGCCTATGCTGACAGTTGGCATCGTGGATCGACTTTCGGCCTCCGACTGAAGGTCCACCAGAGCCTTCGCCTGCGCTTCCTGAAACACAACTGTAATATTTATCAGTGCTCAACCACCGGCGGGCTTTGACTCGCCATCCGAAGGGGTAGGAGAGATCATCCCCCAACACATCTATTAGACACTTTCAAAGGAATTGCAACAATTCATATAGGCAATGGAGAAACAATCTACTTCTGGTAGGATATATGGGATGGATTAATTTTGTTCAATCTTTACCTAATATATGTTCCTATATAAAGGTCAAAGCATCAGCCTGAAATTAGGGCTGCACAACCAATATCTTCATGATCTGTTTCACTTACCATTGTCAACACTAGCCCTCTTTCAGCTTTAGGATATTTAGATAAGTGTAGATAATGTAAATCTAATAGAAATGCCTGATCTTTGAACTTACATATGGGGTACTGCAACCTTTTCCTTTAAAAGGGCATACAAATTTATCATTGTTACAGACATATTCATCCTGCTTTTAGATGGATATGGAGATCTTTTTTGTCAGAAATAGCATAAAGTTTTCTTTTTGTTACTCTAGAAAGACAGGTTGAGCACGAGAGGTTTGTCGCGAAGAAAGAATATGTCAATGGATGATTACATTTGTGAGCTATGCACTATTCAGTGGGAAGAGACCAATCTTCTTATTTTCCTCATATGTAGCTTTGTCAGAGCATGTTGGAAGTCGATGTCCATATCAATTCCGCTGCACATACACCCAGAATAAAATTGGAATTATATAAGAAAGAAAGTAAAAGTGCCCTTCTTTATGGAGATAATGATACTAATGTGCTAGAGCATCTGGGCAGTTCAGAATGACTCGATTTTCAACGGCATAGATTTCACAATTCAGACATGCAAGATGAAATTCATTCATTCATGAGATAACCTTAGTGATTCCTAGGGCAAAGAGAAAATACTTTCCGCAAATTTCTCAATGGATAGATTCAAGACTGTAATTTCTTGACTTTATTTTATTTTCTTCCCTTCCTAATCTCTCCTTTACATAAGCTCTTTTACTTAAAATTAATGTAATATTTAGGGACATGGTCCCTCCAGTTTTTCCTAAAAAAAAAAAAAATACAAGGAACAAGTGAGAATAACATCATATGGAAAGCCACCATTTTCATCCTATATGTTAAAAAATATACCAAAACTAAACCAAGTGACATCATTAAGAATGCTAGGGGGCATCGTTTGTTCAACATAATGACCATGCAGTGCTGAAATATCACATTTTGACGTATCAATTTGGACCCCAAGCACATTAACATTTCAAAAAAGGATATTGCTAGTGAACATTCACTACTTAGCAAACTAGTGAAAAAATTCTTTATTGAGCAGGAGTGGATTTTAGGGTATTCTTAATACTCAAATGAAAATATATTTCAAATTAATTGGTGTCATCGTTTTGGAACCATGTGGTCTCATTATTATGAAAAAAATATATTTACTTTATATTAAATTTGGCAAAATTTGGATGTCTTAGAATTTGCTAACCTCACGGGCTATAATTAAGCAAACTTATTTTAAGATTAAAATATTCAACAACTGTACTATCTCAACAAATAAAATATTCTATCTGAATAAGTCATATATAAATGTTGAAAATGTCTATGCAAATTGTTGGATTTCAAGAAATGTTGTGGGTGTTCACTACTTGCTTAAGTAGCAAACATCCACTATTTCTAAGCCAAACAACTAATTGACAATTCAATAGGGTAACATTTTAATCAAATAACCCGACCCATTTATATGTGGTGAATGTTTGAAAATAATACATATATGAGCATTTAATCCCTCATGCTATCTATATTTTTTTTTGAGAAATTCAACAAGTAAAATAATAATTTTATCTAGATTTTACCCCAACTACAAAACACTAACAATTAACTGAATTCTAATGGGGGATCGACTCACCGGCAATAGAGGATGGTGCAGATTCACAATAGTTTCCATGGAGGGTTCTTATTGGGTGCACGTGCATCCCATAACACTGAATGCATGGCCCATTAGTGCTCGATAGCTATTTATTTTCTATTCCATTTACTCTTTTCCTTGATCTGAATTGATATTTTTACACGTTCATATATGCAATCAATAGTTTAAATGACTCAATGCAACAATTTGTGAAACTTGATTCAACAATTGAAAAGTCATATAACTTTCTTAGTCTATGTAGCTTTTCTGAAAGACATGACACAAGAATATCTCAAACCTAATTCAATAATTTGCCAAATATATTCAACAAATTATATGTTATTTGTTGAGATACTATATTTGATCCAAGTATATTTGAATTGTTATGTTTATAGAAAAGTCATAAAAAACAAAATATATGATGTATAGGTATTATATTGTCAGATTAATTATAAGTAACATCTTAGTTGAAATGTTTTGCTAGTTGTAGACATGATTTGGGAGAAGTTTGCATTTGAATTCAAAAATCATCTTAAAGTCTCCCTGTTGCAACCTCCGCCCAGCTGAAGCAAACATGCCCTTAGGGACTAATATGTTTGTCAAGTATATGCTTTAATAGGTCTCATAAATGCAATGCATGAAGAAACATCAAAGCCGGGACAAAGATTAGTTGAATTGGACAAGTCTTAGAAAAATGACTACACCGAATGGTCCGGTGACAGAGGTGTTATACACGCTAGAGTGTTTCAGGTCATGACACTTGTATGGAGAAGACTTCAATAGCTGTTTGGCGTGATTGTACATGGTGGATGGTCTGGTGCTGAAGGTTGGCTATGCCAGAGCATTTTGTGCAGAGAAGAAGTGGCATGATATGTAAGATGGCATGCCTAGTGGAAAACAAGCAAGAAAGCAAAATACTTAGGGATGCCAAGGTTGACAAAGGGGAGGAGCTCTTGCATAGGTCGATCAAGGGGGATAGTGCCAATGGTGAAAGGGGGAGCAACAACTAAAGGATGACAAAGTGGTAAGAACATACATCCAAGCAAAGTGGTAAGATATTGTGCAAGTGTTGCTATTCATTATTAGTGGTATTTACAATTCATATTATTTATTTGCCACTTGTTTTGGTTGTGTTGTCATTAATCATCAAAAAAGGGGAGATTGTAGCAAACATGCTCTTGGGGGAGTTTGTAGTGGCCAGATTTAGGGCATGTATATGATTTTAGTGATTAATGATAACATGGTCAATAGGACTAAAATGTTTGTCAAGTATATGCTTTAGTAGGTCTATGGATGTAATGCATGAAGAAGCCATCGAAGACGGGACAAAGATTGGTTGAATTGGAGAAATCCTAAGAAAAATAACTACGCCATATGGTCCGGTGATAGAGGTGTTATACACACCGAAGTGTTTCAGCTCAAGGCACTTGTACACACCGGAAGGTCAGGCGTGTGAAGAAAGTGTACGTCAAAGTATTTCTCGAGGAAGAATTTGAAGATGCTACACGGCAGATGGTCCCGTGCTCTAAAGTTCTACACGCCGGATTATTTCTTGTATAGAAGACTTCAACGATAGTTTAGCGTGGCACGCTGGATGGTCCAGCGTTGAAGATTGGCGACGTTGGAGCATTTTGTGCAGAGAAGAAGTGGCTCAGTCAGCACAAGGGTACACACCGGATGGTCCAACAATGGAGCTGGTGAACACATCGAAATATCTAGTGTTCACATTGAATTTGAGTGGAGATCCAATGTCTAGTTTTTGAAGAATGTACACGCTGAATGGTCTGGTGAGTACAATGTTGTTTACACCGGATCATTCGGCATTTACAGTAATGGTGAGCCATCAGGCATCGGCTAGTTTGTGGGGTTGAGGCTATCTAGTGTAAGCTCATATACAATAGTGAAGACATCCAAATCACCAAAGTGCTAAAAGTAATCATCCAAGGTGATTAAGCACAATATTAGTGACTGATTAGTGCTTATAGACCTAGAGAGAGTTAGTGCTAGGTGTTGCTGCCAAGAGAGTGGATCAAGGAGTGATCTTTATGTGTACCATGAGGTATAACGACACCTTGGAGTCTTGGTGATTCATCGACAACTTGGGCACTGACGGCTCAAGCTTGTTGACCCTCCAACTTGGTGTGATGTAGAGGTAAGAAGCGTGTATGGGAACGCGAAGATTCTTGTTATGGTGGCTAAAGCTCCAAAGTGAAGACGACAACAAGTGGCCGAAAGAGAGGCTCGCGGTGAAACCTTGTCATAGGTGGCTTGGTAACTCAAGAGTCATGAGCGAAAAAGTCTAGATGACTGAGAGCATATCCTTGATGGAGCTTCAATATGGACTAAGTATGATATTCATGATATTGATACCACCGGATAAAAATCCATTGCACCGAGTTTGCTCTCTCTTTCTTACTTACGTTTTCGTATTTACTTACTTATAATTTACCTTTTTAGATAGGTTGCAATCTCTTTTAAACAGTAGAGTAGACATATTAGATAAGAGCACATTTAGATAGAATTTGATATAAGTTTATCTTTATGAAGTTTTTAGAGCTAATTAATTTTCAAATATCCTAATTCAGTCCCATGAACCTGCGGTTTATTCGGCACACACTAAATAGGAAACCGGGTGCCAATGTTCTGTAACATAAAGTTTGCTGCATTTAAAAATTTGAAATAGATCTGTGAAAAATTAAGAAGGCTGGCACAAAGCCTCATGGCTTTTACTGCTTGGCCCTAGTGGGCTCACATGATTGTTTGGCCAAGGGGTCACATAGTCTGAGTTTTTTTTTATTTTTATATTTTTTCGAGTTTAAATTTAAATAAATAGATTCCCGGCGAAAAGATTTGCAAAAGTAGGCACCCACCGCCCTCTCAGAGGGCTGCAGCCCTCTCAGAGGGCGGGTACGGGTGCTAACCGCCCCCTGAGAGGGCGGTAGGCCTAACCGCCCCCTCAGAGGGCGGTTAGCCCCTCTTGCCGCCCTCTGAGAGGGCGGTTAGGGGCTTTTTTCATGTAAAATTAATTTTTTTCCATTTTATCCTATAAAAATGTATTATTTTTGTAATTGAAAAAAAGAAAGAAGGGGTGTAAGGAAATTAAGAAATTAAATTTGGAGTAGGTTATGTAATAACGGGAGCAAAAAATCAGTAATTAGTAGTTGCAGCATTTTACGTGGGTATGGGGTGCGAACGAGGACAAACATAGTATTGAACACATGGTGAAAATATTACAATACACTGTAACCGCGACGACACAATGAGGAAACAAAGGTGGCATGTATGGTTCGCACTAAGACCTTATTAGTGCGCCGATCCTAATCATAACATGCCTTAGGGAAGGAAAGTATGTCGGGTTACATTAGGTACTCTCTACTGCGTGCATCTAGGATACTTTCCCTTTTAGAGGGCATCGGGACCTGCCGCCTTAGCACGGCGGGCTCTCTCCCGCTTCCTTTCCCTCTCAGCCTCTCGAGCCTGAGCCACGGTACGGTCGTGCGCCACCTTCCTCATGTGCTCTTCTTCCTCCTGCTTGAGACGAAGTTTCTCTTGCTGTTGCTCGTACTTCCGACGTGCGTACGCTTCCCTTCTCCACCTCATGTTCATGTCGACCCACAGCTTCTGTGAGTCATTTTGCTCATTGTCGAGCCACTGAATAAAATCACAGAGCGGTGGAGGGGACTGAACAAATGGAACAAGATGAGCGGTTAGTAAAAGAGGGTGCGTAATCGGAAGAGATGAGGCGGTCATCTGTTACCGTACTGGTCGATAACCAGTTGTTGCATTGCGAGGCTTGTCATACTCGTAGTTGGCACACATGAAGAAGCGTAGTCCATAGGTGTATGAGATGTCCTGCGACTGCGGAGCTTACAAAGGTCACCATAGAAGCACATTGGTGGTTCGAGATCTTCAGGTACGGTAGTTCCCCAATGTTTCTTTGGTGGGCTCGATGGAGCTGAGGAAGACATTGCACTTGAGAGATATGAGAAATGAGCGATGCTTCTCCATAGTTTGTTTTAGAGTCAGTTCATCAAGTCTTGCCCATAATGCATTGAACTTACGTTGTTGGTTCTGACTGCACAACTTCTTGAAGAGCTTCATTAACTCTTTGTTTTTAAACTGTCTGTAGAAGTTTGCACCCATATGGCGCATGCACCACCTGCTTTTGAGATCTGGCCACTATACTGGTAGACCCCGTCGCACGCTACCGTGTTGCATATCCAGCAAAGCTGCAACAATCCTGCATGTCTATCATGAATGAGACACACACCTGGTCGGTCAAGAACAATTGCATGCTTCACCCGCTCTAGGAACCAATACCAGCTGTCCCCATTCTCACTCTCCACGAACGCAAACCCTAGTGGCAGCACTTGGTTGTTACCGTCGACCCCTATTGCAAACAATATCTGCCCTTTGTACTTCCCAGTTAGGAATGTTCCATCTAGGCATATGATGGGTCGGCAATATCTAAATACTTTGATAGTTGCACCGAATGCAAAGAAAGCATGCTGCAACACTCTTTTTCCACTGTACTCCACATCAGTAGAGGGGTAATGCTTGATATCATAGTAGCTGCCTGAATTTCTTGCACAAATTGTGGCTAATTGACGAGGTAGATTGTGATACGAATCTTCATATGTACCGAACCTAATCTCAATAGCCTTTTGTTTCACCCTCCATGCCTTCGCATAATTTATTGTGTACTGGAACCTTTGCTCAATAGCACGGATTATTGATCGTGGCTCATACCTTAGGTTGTCCACAATCTCTCCGTACATAACATTTGCATTGAAAGCAGAAGACAGGTTCCAATGGGCGAACTCTATTTCCTCAATATGACAATTATGTTTCTTAACTATTGAGCATTGCCAGTAGTCTGCCCATTTCCCTCTAAATGCGTGCACCCGCCAAGGGCACTCAGGAACCAAGCACTTCACATCGTACTCTCTTTTACTTGATTTAACAACCTTGAATTGCCTACGAAGAGACAACGACCAGAATTTCACAACATCAATAACTGCCTCTTTTGTAGGGTACATAGCACCCTGTGACACCTCATTCTCATGGTATGGCCACGGTGTCTGGTCAGCCTCGCTAACCACCAACTTCGAAAATTCTTGATCCCGCCACTCTGCAGGAACTGCAGCATTACCCTCCTCATCAGAAGAATCCCCATCGGCAAGGCCTTCCTCCAACTCTTCATCCTCCAAATCCATATCTTCAATGATGCTAGGGATGTGCTCCCCTTCATCAGCTACACCCATCGGCTGCAGGTCTGGAACATCACCAACCTCCTCTCTGGACCCTACATTAGCCGCCTCTGACTCATCTTCCACTGCCTCACTTGGTCTTGCTACTGCTTCTTCAGAGTTCACCTCATTTTGATCTTTCAGGTACGCCGCAGCTAATAAAACAAGCGGCATGCCACGTTCACAGCATATATCTACATACTGCCTCCAAGTTGATGTGGCTTCGATGGGAACAAGCTCATCAAAGTATCCATGACTAGCACGGCTCAAAACACCTTTCAACTTCAGCTCATATTACTGCGGATCCAGTTGGAAAAACCGCATGAGCCATTTGCACACCCCCACTATAGTCCTCTCATTAGCCTTACTAAGCCCCTTCATAACATGGCGAAATCCAGAGAGATCTACACCGTTGGGACCGTACATAATTTCACCATCACCATAATATATCTGAAAAATTAATTTATCTCACATTCCTGGAAACACCCGCAAACATAACACATGTTAAGACAACAAACTATATTTCTGATTATCGGATAAAATAGTTTTTAAATGCTACCCTAGGTTCGCAAATTATCATCTACTGTTGACTCATACGTCCGCATGTACAAGTAATATACTATAAACTATATACTACAAACAATATACTGAAAATAATATACTACAAATAATATACTACAGGTAACAAATTGAAAATAATATACTAAAAATAATATTCTATATTCAACTATTATCGTGCAATTTTCTAACTAAATTTTACAATTTTCTAAACCCTAGATCTAAATATCTAATATCTATGTCATATACTACTACTGCACTAATTAACAACAATAAAAAGGATAAAAAAATTGACCTGAATTTTTTTTCCAAATCCGCAGCCCAAATGCAGCAGGGCTTCGCCGATCTCTCTTCCTCCCCTCTCTTCTACTCTCTTCTCTTCTCTCTTCTCAACTTTTCTTTTTTTCCGAATTTTATGATTTTTTCTCCAATTTTCGGGGTTTTTATAGACTCAGGCGCAGGGGGCCGGCGTGGGGCGGCGGGCGGGAGGAGCCCTGAGGGGGCGGTAAGCTGCGGGGCCCGGGCGGGAAGGCCTACCGCCCTCTCAGGGGGCGGTTAGCACCTGTACCCGCCCTCTGAGAGGGTTGCAGCCTTTTGAGAGGGCGGTGGGCGCCTACTTTTGCAAATCTTTTCGTCGAGAATCTATTTATTCAAATTTAAACTCGAAAACATATAAAAATAAAAAAAAACTCCACATAGTCTTACTTCGAAAAGTAAAAATAGGTTCGGGGAGGAGGGTTAGTGAGACAAATTTTATATTTTCAAATTTTAAATGCATATTTCTTTGGAATCAATTGTCTGTTTTTAACATTATTCATAAGTAATGCAACAAAACAATATGCAATATAAATATATTTTATAATTTTTGAAAAATGAAACTATTTGAATGTACCATTTTAACAATTCTAATATAAGGTTTCTACGGATAATGTAAAAAATATTGAAAACATTATCGCAACATGATGAAAGAGGCCACACAAATTTTTGAACCCAACTTTTCAAAATATTGAATTGGGCATCCACATTTGTAGAATTAGGTTTCACGAACTGTTGATTTTGTTCTTTTGAATTGTAGAGTGCATATGAAAGACAAAAAACCAAACTATTATAAAAACATGAAACAGAAACAAAATATAAAATAAAGATACGGAAAATGAAAAATACAATAAAAGCTTCATAGGCCACATCGGCCGACCAATATAAGCTGGCTGCCATTTTTTCAAAATATTGAATTGGGAATGCCACGTGGCGTGTTGCCGGCCGAATCTCCTCAGACTGTGCTTGGTCTCATCACTCCAAGTTCTCTGCTCTTCTCAACTCCCTTTAACATGAACCTGCGTCTAGCCTTAAACAGATAAGAGCGAGCAACCACTTGTGCCCGGCGGCGAGCCATGCTGGGGCCTAAGGGCACAAGCTAGAAGCTACTGATGGGATAACTGGTGTGCTGGTGTTACGATGTCATAACACTACCATAAAACGGATCCTTTATGAGGGTGACAAATTTTCGTGAAAAGAATTAAAAATCCTAAAAAAAAGTATGTATTTTCGTGACAGGTATTGTTAAACCCTACAAAATTAATTTTTCACGACAGGACCTTAGTGCACTACCAGGAAAATTAGCTTCTCATACATAACTCTCTGTTGGCACCACCCGCATGCTATTTTTTCAGCTGGCGCCATCTTGTCCTCTACTTCTCTTGCTGTTTTTTTGACGCCACCTGGTCCAGCCCGAACCCACCTCTTAGATCCCCAAACGCAACCTGCTGCCGCCTTCGCCCCAAACGTGACCCCCACCTCGCGCGACCCCTGCCGCAGCCTCTCCAGCCTTCGCCCCCAAACGCGACCCACCTCGACGCCCCCCCCCCCCCCCCCGCCTCTCCAACCTTCGCCCCCCGTGTGTTTCAACTCCCCTTCATCTACCTGTCGAATTTGCGCTGGCCCCATCCCATTCGAGCCCCTGGTCTAGCCCAAAGTGACAACGGGCGGCTCGCGTGCCGCCGAGAGCTTCGATCCAGTGAGTTCTCCTAACCGACCCTCCCTCCTCCGATGTGCCTTTTGGCTGAAATTCTGGTTTCCGAGAAGTTGTGTTGGTCGATCTGGTGACACGCTGCTGGGAGCTGTAACCTCTTTTGGGGGATTTGAGCAGGAACTGATCCACGCCGTCTTCAAGCTGGTGTGGAGCCGTCGGGGAGAGAGGGGCAGCGGTGACGTCCACAAGTTCATCGACGTTGAGGTGATTTTCTGGTCCAGTTCGAAACCTAGATGCTCTGGTGTTTCTAACCGCCCCTCTTTCCCCTACGAAATGTCCATGTTGCTGTTGCTATGTATTTCTGATCTGGGTGTTTTATTTTCTGATTGGCAGCCTGCTCTGGAGACCTCGAGAAGAAATCGGAGTACAACTAGTAAGTGAGTGCTCTTTTTTTTTTGCTAGACTGATGTAAGGATTTGTTACATAGTTACATATCAGGACACTTTGGCAAACAATACTATGAAATAGCTTATAGTAAGTGCATATGCTAGTCTTTGGTGCAGTCGAACAGCATCAGTTTGCACAGAAACTCTTTAGCCAATGTTTCTAAAGTTTCTAATCTTCTTGGATAAATTTCATGTAAACAGAGACAGAGCAAAATTGGTGCTTAAACTTTTTGGCCTAGCTACATAGGGATGTGCTTACCTAGTATAGTAAACATCATAATTCACGACCAGTAAAATATGTCCGCCAGACGAAATTTGTAGTTACAAGTTCTTTCTGAAATATTTAATGGGGTTGTACAAAATATAGTTGTAGCGAGTTTCAGTATGACAAGCCATACACTTGATTTGAACTTAACATATATTCATCAGTTAGTCTTCCATGTACTCTGATTAGTAATTATAATTGTAAGTCGATGTAGTCTGATATTATACCGAATTATCGAATTTGTATTATCTTTTGTCAAATTTTATACTCTTTTACCGAATTTATGGTCCTTTACCGGCAGGATGCACGAGGTGGCCACGTGCGCTCTCCTCCGGTAATTCTATTTCTACCCTGCATAATCTCTATATATTCTGAAATGATGTCTTGTTAGTATGTTTGATGTGTATTATTCGTTTTTGTTGTATGTTCAATTTGTTCCTCTTCTGCATTCGAAGCTGTCCTGTGTGTACTAGTTTTGTAGTTTCTTGCAAGATCATGTGATCTCCCATGTGTAGTACTTATGTGTGAATATAGTGTTCAAGTGGAGTTGCTGCCAAACATCTGCATGTCATAACAAATTATGTTGCTTTCGATGTGTTTAAAAGATGCTATAACACTGTATGGAACATCTATATCGACCATCTGTAGTGTTGGAACTAGATTTGTTTGAAATATGCTATTTTCTTATATTTTTGCTTGCTATTGTTGCACAACATCTGGAATGTTGTGTGTCCATGTGCTTTAAACTGTGAAAGCAAAATTGTTGCTACGCTACCAGGTGTGTCAATTTGAAGCTATTGCTATTTTCCTTTTAATTGGAATGTTGTGTGTGTACGTATCTTGTATGTGTGCAAAAAATTATCGCTTGTGTGTACGTATCTTGTATCCTGAATAATTCATTCTCGAGCATGTCATAGATGTATAGTACATAGCATAAGCTTGTTCATATTAATTTTTTTCACACACTTGTTCATATGTACAGAACACATACTTGTTCAATACTTGTATTAGAGTAGCAATTTTTTTCACAAGTTGATGCTTGTTCATATGATTTTTTTATACGGTTGTTCATATGTATAGAACATATACTTGTTCAGTACCTGTGTTAAATAGCAATTTTTTGATAAGTTAATGTTTGTTCATATGAGTTTTTTTTCATACGCGATGCCATTAGCTATAATTATTTGAGCAATCAGACAACAATAGTGAATGACATTGCTCATCTTTTTTTTTAAAAAATAGAATAAAGTAATGGCAGACCGTGAGTGGATGTATGCTGGTTGGTCTCGTGGACAGGCTCCGTCTAATGATTGGATTGAAAACACCAACCGATTCTTAGATCTTGTGTTCTCTATACCTAATCTAGTTGTAGGTGAAACCATTAAGTGTCCATGCAGTATGTGCCGGAACTTTGTTATGCATAAAAGGTTTACGATAGAGATGCACTTGTGTAAATTTGGGTTTAAGGATGACTATGCAACATGAACAACACAAGGTGAGAGACTTGTTGATAGTCATTTTGAAGGTGGACATGATGAGGGATTTGGAGAAACTGACTGCATGGACGATATGTTGGTTGAACTTGGCGGCAACCATTCACCACCACTCGATGAGGAGCCAACAGAGTCTGCTCGAGCCTTTTATAGGATGGTTGCTAGTGCTGATCAATCGGTCCATGAGAACACAACACACTCATCTATATCTGCTATAGCACGCTTGTTCGCTTTGAAATCACGATACAACATGTCAATTGCACACTTTGAAGCGAACTTGAATTTAATCCATGAACTTTTCCTCCGGAATCTAAGTTGCCTAAGGACTTCTACCAGTCAAAGAAACTCTTAGAGGGCCTTGGTATGCCGTATATCAAAATTAATGTCTGTTATAATAATTGCATGCTTTACTATAAAGATAATGAAAATAAAGACAAGTGTCATATTTGTGATACCTCTCGTTATGAGGAAGGTCATAATAAAGTCTCACGTAAAGTGTTGCGGTACCTTCCCATCACAGATAGGCTACAAAGGTTATATGCACATGCGGAGATGTTAAAGCTAATGCGGTCTCACAAGTGGTCCACATTTGGTAAGATGGTGCACCCATGTGACGGAGAAGCGTGACAACAATTTGATGAAGAATTTCCAGACTTCACTAGTGATTGTAGAAATGTGCGGCTTGGTTTTGCAACAGATGGTTTCACGCCCTTCATTTTGAGTGCAGCTCCATACTCTTGATGGCTAGTGTTTGTTACTCCATTGAATTTTCCACCAAGCATGATTATGAAGTCAGAGTACATATTCCTTACCTTTGTGGTTCTGGATCCTGAACATCTTGGAAAGAAACTAAACATTCTAATGCAACCTTTAGTTGATGAATTATGAGGTTGTGGGAGGGGTTAGAAATATGGGATGCTTCACTAAAGCAAAACTTTACACTGCGAGCCACCTATCTGTGGTCAATTCATGATTTCCCTGCTTATGGTAACTTTGCTGGACAGAGCACTCATGGTAAGTTTGCGTGCCCAGTATGCTTGTGTGATAGAATAGCATTCACACTTCGTTATGGTCACAAGGCTTGCTGATTTGATTGCCATAGACGCTTCTTACCTAGAGGCCATGAATTCAGATTTCAAGCTAATGCGTTCCGTAAGAACACAATGGTGCTTGATGAGGCTCCAAGGCATTTATCATGGGAGGAAATATTTGCACAAATGAATACACTCGTAGGTAACACAAGAAACTTTAGTAAAGTGCACAATTGGACCCATGTTAGCTGTTTTTGGCAGCTTCCATACTTTCATAAATTGTTGTTGCCACACAACATTGATGTGATGCATAATGAGAAAATTGTGGCTGAAGCTATATGAAACACATGCTTTGACATACCTGATAAGACTAAGGCAATGCGAAGGCAAGGCAAGATCTAGCCGAGATATACAATCGTCCATCACTGCATTTGAAGCTGAAGGAAAATGGCAAGTGGGACAAGCCACGGCCCCATTTGTCATTGATAAGAATGACAAGCCAAAAATTCTTAAATAGCTTCAAGAACTCAAGTTTCCTGATGGCTATGCAGCCAATATTAGGAGGGGGGTTAACTTGTTGAAAAAAAAGATCTTTGGCCTAAAGAGCCATGATTACCACATCTTTATGGAACGCTTACTTCCCATTGCATTCTGTGGCTTTCTTCCGGAAAACATAGGGTCTATTTGGCTAAGCTTAGCATCTTCTACCGGTAGTTGTGTGCCAAAGAGTGAAGCAAGGATACCATATGCTCGCTAGAACAACAGATTGTTGTTCTCCTCTGCAAAATGGAGAAGATATTTCCTCCTGGGTTCTTCAAGCCTATGCAACATCTAATCATTCATCTTCCTCGTGAGGCTTGACTTAGAGGCCCTGTCCGATCCTGCTGGAACTATCCATATGAGAGGTAAAAATAGAAACAATATACTATGTTTTATTGTATACTATTCTTCTCTTCATTCTTTGTTTGGTTCATGCAAGGAATCCAAAAGCTTAGAAAGAAAGTACGAAATAAAGCTCGTGTTGAGGGTTGCATTGTTGAGGCTAAATTAGTTGAGGAGGCCACAAATTAACTTTCTCTCTTTTTTAAGCCCCAACTCGGTCAATTAGAAATATGATTCCTTGATATGATGATGATGCTTCTACCTTCCAAAGTTCATGCAACCTTGAAATCTTTCAATGCCCTGGTCGGTGCATTAGCCCTCGAGGTGTTCGTGAGCTCTCAACGGAAGAGTATGAGGTTGCTTTTCTATATATTTTGATAACCATGCTGGAGATGGATGAATTCTTCAAGTATGCACACATTGAATCTACCAACTCTAATTTATTTTCCATATAATTTGTTGGCAGCATGCTAACTTACTTTGTTCCCTTAGAAAATTTGAGAAGGAACAATGGAAGAGCCGAATTAAAGCAAAACCTAAGCAGCTTCGGGACTTATGGTTGCATGGGTGGAAGAATAGCCGTGGGAAATACGAACCTAATTTTTTCGATTGGTTCAAAGAACAAGTATGTTGCTGAAAATTTTCACATTAAAGTAATGTAGCCATCTGAATAGTGCAATAACTAACATATCATACTATTTTGAACTTGCAGTGCATGAAGTTGTGTAGTGTTGATAATGCCTTGCGTGAAATATCTTATGGTTTTCGCAGAATAGTAACCAGCTATGGATGCTATGATGTGAATGCTTGACAATACTTAACCTGTATGCTGGATTGGTGGAGTAAGGAAGTTTGGGCCAAACTCTCCCACTATTGGACCACTGATGAGTACAAGGAAAAGAGAATGAAAGCCCAAGCATCAATATTGAAATCTGAAGATGTTGCTCAGAACAGAGGAGGTTCAAGGCAATGGGGGGAGACACAACAATTGCTGGTATGAAATCCTTGTGCTTTCCTTATCGGTGAATATATATGTAGCTTTTACTGAAGATATTGTTCCTGAAAAAAGGCCTTACTTTCCTCAGTTTCCTCAAGTAATCAGTTATTTAACTTGTCAATCACTTTGTACTTGTCATGCTCAATCGCTCGTATGCTCACTGTCTGTGAAGGACTTTTCTGTAGAAAACCAAAATATTTCTTGCAATTAAAAAAATAAGTTATATTAAGAAATAGAAAATAAATAATGAACAAACCTCAAGTCCAGATGGGTTGTTAATGATATAACTTTATCTTTTAGGGTCGTCATTACACTGTCTAGACTAGAACCAAAGTAATGCTCATCATATTGCATTATTTCCTCAAGCATTGCATGTTTTGATCTGAAAGCAATTTAGATACCTCACGAAATAGAGGCCTTACTTCTAATATGTCGCTTAAGTATCATAACATAGTACTAAAAAATAATGGTGTCTTAGCCTCTAACTAAAAATTTAAACCGCAAGTAACAATGTTTTTGTTTTCTAAGAATCTCAAGTAACATGGTGCACTAAAGTAAAACTTCTGATCCATGAGTCATGTTGTCTGTCCAAAGATAGACAAAAGTACAACTTTTAATAGCAAATACTATACTTTTAACCATTTGAGAAATGAAACTAGGAAAACCGCTATATGGCATCAGTGATCAAACAATCATGCATAGATCAAAACCCAATTTGAATGCTCTGTTATTAGCCAACTTGCTAGGGCTCTAACATTTTATATGATGAGTTTGTTCTCTCCTCTAAAAATATATGGCTGTCTTGTCCATTATAATTTCTTTATTGTTTGATGGTCTTATAGGAACATAAATTTGGCCGTGAGAAGGCTGGCACTTTAAACACATATGCTGTAATGAACTTTGGGATGAAAAATGTGGACAACAGTGAAAAAAGTGCTCCATTCTGTAGCCAGATAGCACAAAGCGATTGGTAGATTCTTCATGCTTAGTATTTTTTTAGATAAGTTTGTTCCATTTTTTGTAATTTTGATATTTTGTTTTAGGATGAGTACAAAGCAGAGGCAAAAACAGATGAGAATTCTCAAGAATTGGATGGGAAAGTGTTATACTCCATAGGACATGGCATGCCTCATGGCCATGTACCAATAGCCAATGGTGCTGTAGAAAAGGCTGACATTCTAGCAGCTGTGAAATCCAATTGAAGGGAAATAACTTATGGAAGTCTAGTCGAAGAAAATGAGCAATTGAAGGGAATGAATGAGCAACTGAAGCAGACAAATGTGCCCCTCATGGAGGAAAATAGTGTCAATCGTGAGCTGATCCTGGTAATATCTGTTTCTTTGCTTGCAACAATCTTTTTAGTCCTATACAACTTTGGTTATTTGCCTACTGTTCAATTGCAGAGGTTCTATGCAGACTTTGGAAAAGAACCACCTGCTGATCTGCTAATCCGTCTAGCCAATATTGATGCCCGTCGTCATCAGGTCAGATCTAGAACCGTCTTGTAGCTAGGCTTTTTAGTTGCTGTACTTATGTTTATTGGGTAAAATTGCTCACCTAATAATTCAAGTTTAGGAGTATAGGACTTGCATGAGATAGAATTTGCAGCACCTAGAATATTAGCTAACATCAAGAATATTAGCAGCAAGCCTACAATTAGGTGTAGTTGGGTTTTAGCCTGCAGCACTCATCTGATTCGATGTTGAATATTTGATGATACCCTAGAGATTCCAGGGCTATGTTTTGGTGTGCCTTTGCTGCGAAATGCTTGAGCTTTTAGCTTGGATTCAGGCTGTTGAGTTCACTTTGTTTGCTCATATTAGTGTATTTGTTCCTAAGCCAGAATGGGAGATGTTCTGGAACCAAGTGGACCAATGAAATCAGTGTGTTGTCATCATGCTTTGTCCAAAGTGAGAATGCAATCCAGCTAGCAGTTCTACGGTCAGTAGATTTATCTCTTTGAATAGTCATGTTGCCAGAGTGGCTGTAAAACACGCAGCAAGCTATACTTATAACTTGCAATATGACACAAAATGCAAAAATAGATAAAGCAAAGGTAGCTAAAATATTAGGTTAGAAAAGGCACATGTATAGTGCTGCCAAGAATATCCAAGCAATATACCTGCATTTGGAAACAGCTTCAGAGAACCAATACATCTTATTTTACTTTGATTACAAGTTCATATACCAGGGATTGCTTACCATAGACTGAAGTTTGAATAGTTTGGTTTGATGGTCTTCCTAATAAAAGGTGACGAGAAGAAATAGAAGAAACCAATCAAACAAGCATACATGGAACACCATTTAAAATTATTGTCCAACTTCATTGTAAGGTTTTGCAAGTTATCAGAAGAAAAGAAAAAAAGCCAACCAGCAAACACAGCAATCATAAAATGTCTTGAGTGCTTATGCGGGTATGGGTATCTACGAGTGAAGATAGTCCTCATCCTCTCCATTTTGAGGGATTCAATCGACGGCCAGATGGTTGCTTACGGAGTTTTTCTTTTCCCATAAAAACTCCCAAGTCAGTGATTCATGCTCCTAGGCAGCCAAATAGAGTACTTTATCACTGGAGAAATGTCTCAAATTTGTGCACAGATATGCAAAACGAAATATTTAGGATGCCTACCTTCATTGGAGGATATTAAAAAAAGTTTTAAATAACTGAGGAAACTTGCACAACGTATTTCTCACTCACAGTACCCCACCACTGCATATTTTCACGAACTTACCCTGAAATCCTGACAGGACCACACCTATGGAGTTTCACACGAGGTTGTGCATGATGCATCTTTATCATACCTTTTGCACGGGACAAGTTCATCACATGCAGCCACTGACCTAGACGACATGCGCAGCAAAGGCAATTACTTGGACTCTGACTATGTTGACGATGAGGGCAGCGATGATGTCTGTGGTGATGAGGCCTATGATGGCATGTACGGTCGCGATGAGATGGATGGTGGATACAATGGTGATGACTATGGTGGATACGATGGATGGTGAATATCAAACTGGATGAAGCACCTGATGCTTTGGCCTCTTTTTTGTTTAGGCGAAACAGATGCACATGAGTACTTTTGGTAACTAGTGACTAGATTCAGGTTAACTGAGTTGACAAATCTTTTAATATTTTGGTAGAATTAAACTATGGCTACTGTGCTTTTGGGTGCTGGAATGATATTGTGTGATTAATATATTTCATGGATGTGTACATCTGCTGGAATGATATATATATATATATATATATATATATATATATATATATATATATATATATATATATATATATATATATATTTGTGGATGTTGCTCGAATGAGTGTGCTTGTATCTGTTCACAGTACAATTTTCTCGAATGATATCTGTTCATTAGTGTGCTAGAATGATATATACACATTTATTTGCAAATTGTATTGTGGCTGTTCATGTATCCCTGTGGTTCTTGTATAACCTGAAAACACATTTTCCTATGGGTGAGTAGCTTTTTCCTGGCGGTTTATATATTCACTGAAAACACATTTTTCTATGGGTGAGCAGCGTTTTACTGGTGGTGCAGCTGGACAGGGAAAGTAAACTTTTCCGTGCGGCTAATCTATTTTTCCTGAGGGTTTACAATGGGACAGGAAATCATGTATTTCCCTGGCGGTTTGGAATCATATTCCTGTCGAATTTTTATGTGGGTTGGCCGTCACAAATCCGACTTTGAAAATCTGACGACACATGATATTTCGTGACGGTGACCCTCACGAATTTCCGTCAGGAATATATGTCCTGTGGCTGCCTGCCAGGAAATATTTATTCCCGTGGTGTCTGTTCCGTGAGTGATTTAGCCTGAGAGTTGGCCGACGGAAATAATTTTCGTGACGGTTTGAAACCTACAGGAAAAGTCCGTTCTGTGGTAGTTTATAAGGTAGCTCTCACAACCGGATCTGCTACATTTTTTCTCAGCCATGTATATTTTGCCCCATTAACCAACCAAACAGACCATTTCATATATTACCTACTGTCTCGTCAAAAGTTTGCCTTAACCATTTGAATTGATTTATGTGATTCACAATTTTCCATTTGAATGTATGAGCGTTCATGTTGATTCCATGATCGGTGCCAACGCGCATGAGCGGGACACGAACGCGGGCGCAAAAACGCGCTTTGGCTAACTATGCTTGGCGCAGCTTCTCGCAATTGTTTTTGTTCGGCGGGAAGCAAATTGAGTGTGCCCCTGGGATTACTGCACCCGTGAATTCTAATTGGATGTAGTCTCCAAAGAATGTAGTCCTGATAAGCAAATATAGCTGTTGCCATTTGGCCTAAAAAGCTGAGCCTAAAATCATGCAAATTAATTAAATCAACAGAAATCCATGACACTGGAGGTTCAATACAATAAGCATGACTGGAAATAAAAATGATTGTAAAATTTTGAGAAGCGATCACAGGTTGGTCTATCATGAACCAAGTCAATGCAGGAACCAGCATAAATTAGTCCAGTGCAGAGCCTAGCGTAATCAAATTTTATTGGTTGTGTCCAAATTTTATTCTCTCAAAAAAGCAGCGTAATCATGCTGGAACGATGATGTCAGCTTCCACGGCGGCCCTGATCTTCCCTATCGCATGGCAGAGCTGCTTTCCGGCATCGTCAAAGGCCTCAGTGGCAAGGTTATCAGTTGTGATGCCTGGCAACAGTGTCTGGCACGCCACGGTGACAAGAGACCCTGCAGTGGCAAAAGCGCTGGAGGTGCTCGGACTGTGGTGAGCCAGGCCATGTCCGTCAGGGACAGGGAGTACGGCGAAGCCGGATGGAAGGAGGAAGCTAGAGGTGTGGTCGCCACCGTTCATGACAGCAAGCATTGCATTCTCTTCGATGGGACTGTACACCACCAGCGAGCATGACACATCGGTGCTTGCATCTTGCAGGATCAATATGTTGCTGTTTGTTCCATCAGTAACCTGCACGAAAAGCAAACGGTTCTAATGTTTGATGAAAGAAATGGAATACGTAACATTTATGCTACCTAGGTGATTGAGCGATCGAGTGCTAAAATTCTAAACTACAATACTTTTTAGTTAATGATGAGTAACGGCTAAATATTTGTGTTTCTTTTTAATAATGCGTACACAAGGAACCATAAATATGTAGAGTCATATAACCCTAAAAAATTACAACAAGTCTATGCACGCAATGGAAATACTGATTGTAGTGTATGGATATGATAGAGGCAAATATTTGAAAAACCAAGAGTGTAGACTTACATTGGGGCGGAGGACAGAGACGGCATTTCCTTCGAGGTAGCCACCAGTGGAGATATAGGCTAACTCTTTCAGTGTGGCACCATGCGTGTGTGTACCCCACTCGCCATGGTGCCGCCAATCGCGGAGGTAGTCGAAAACATGCTGTGGCAGCGTGCTGGGTAGCCACACCGTTGTAGCGTGCCCGGAAGCTGTCCTTTAGGCACACTGCCAGCACACCAAGTCACCATGCGCACGGTTGCCTCAAACCTCTCAGAGCCAGTGCCACTGCCGCCACGCTACTCAACGACGTTGCTTGATGCCAGAGTGACCGGCCTGGAGACGGCTACGTGGAAGCTCGCTGTCATCCGCTTGGCCAGCTCCATGATGCCCCTTCTCCCATCGGCTGCGGTTGTGAAATTTTGAGTGCAAACAGATCAACAAACCGTTTAGTTTCGATGCAAATATGAATGCACAAAAAGATCACTAACGGAAGGAGCGCAGAACGGCCATGTATTCGCACTGCCTCTGGAGCGGTACGAGCCAGCGTCGTGCGCCAAGGGCTTGCCCAGTGTGGAAAAGTGGCCTGAACAACGGTGGCACGGTGGTCTCGTCGTACTCCGCATGTACAATCCATGTAACCTGGAATGGACAAACAAATTGAAGGGTCGTACCCATACAGTACAGGAATTTTGTGCAGCAAATTCATGTGATAATATGTGATCAACTAACGTCTAGTGTCACATATCACTGGGGCAGATCCAATGGTTTGTATTTTGAATTGTGTGGTAGAGTACCTTGCAGTAGTCGTTGCCCATGTCCTCAATGAGGCAGCCAGATGGGAGCAACCTGCAGCCCGTGTGCCTAGCCGGTGGCACGACGCTGCCTTCCTATTCTTCTCCAAGCATGCCATCAATGGACACGTCCACCACAATCCACTGCTGTTCGCCATCGGCTTGGTAAACCTCATAAACTTGACCCTCATAAACATCGCCATCGGTTCGGTATGCGTGGCGACTGCACCCAATAAACACATCGGTCAGGGTGGTCGATCCCAATAAACATGAACATAGACGCACTAGTGCATGTATGAACTCACCAACTGAATTAGCCCGTCAAATGATGGGGCAATGCCACCGTAGCCGAAGTCTCGGGAGCTCACAGTTGCCACCACGCCAGAGAACATCTCGGACCAGCGGGCCTATGAGATAACACAGAGATGCGCACAAACGTTACACGTAATGACATGACAGCACTGAGCGTTGCTGGAATAGAGATGAAGATAGGGGTATATACTGCGTCAGTGAGGATGCTGATGAGGTCCATGGTAGTTCCCCTGATCATGGCAGCCTCCCTGGTGGCCTCCACGACGAACCCGTCTGGGCAGAGTCCAAGCAGCCTCGGGAACGCGTTGGGGCTGTACTCCCAGTGGTTGAACACCTCACCGTCGATTGTTGGCAACCAGAGTTAGGAACTCCTTCATGGCACATTCTGCATGTCGCGGATGGATGGCACCGAGAGAGGAAGCACCGCCCCGTGGGAGAGCTTACTGAGGACAACCTTGGTGCGCAAGTACACATCCTTAAGCATTGCATTCTCTATGAGCAAGCTCTGCTTCTCTGACAACTGCTCGGCATGCGCCGCCAGTCTAACACACGTTAAGCACGACCGCGCCAACATTTCATGCTCAAGTTTGGCGTTCTCAGCGAGCAGGGCAGCATTCTGGTAACGAATCAGCCTGTTCTCCTCCCCACACGCCTTCACCTGCACGTATTAATTAGTTGATAAAATGAATAGGTGAACTTCCCGTGTGTTGCTGCGGGGCTAGTTGTTCGTCCATAAATAAAAAATATAGTAAATATATGGTGTCCATTTAATAATACACACGAAATCGCAAAGTGATTGCTAACACCTTCCATGTCACCTGGACACAACCATATACACACTACATCTGTTATCCATTGTTTCTACTTCGTCAAAAACAGTGAGTACTACACATTTGGGGCATATTCAATGCATGGCAGTAACAGGCATTAGAGATATATTAGTTTTAATCTTTACCATGATCAAAAACTTGCAGTAACAGGCATTCGGGATATATTCAATGTGGCTGGAGCTACGCATGCATTAAACTCAAAAGGACGACCGATGTTATACGAAGGCAACAAGTTGTGGATCTACCTTCTTTTGAGAGCGTCTGTTTTGGAACCAGAACTTGACCTGCTAAGCCTCCAATCCAATCTTCGTGCCAAGTGTCTTCCGCGTCTCCTCGTCCGGGTTAGCACATTGTTGGAACAATCTGCACAAAATTAGAAGACAGATAAGCTCATATATATTCTTCAAACCAAAATATGCCATTATTCATCTTTTTTAATCTATTACGCTTCGAGTGCTTGAAGATGCTCCATGGTGTGGCGTTTTACACGCCTGGAGGATTTCTCTTCCTTGGGATGGTTGTCCTGGTCTTCTTCATCAACATAAGCACTAGCATTGACATTAGCTCAGAGCAGAGCATCCATATCATACTCATGGTTGTTCCATAGCAGGTCAGTGGTGTCATAGTTTCTGAGGTCATGGCTCAGATCATAGCCATTGTTGTTGTTCAGGGGCCCCTCGTTCCCCATGGTGACCTGATAACCAAAAGTGAGAGTAACAATGAGATATTCTCAAAACATTTAATTTTGTGATGTAGGGGAAGCCATTCCCTACCACCATACAAAATTTTAAGATGACATATTGCAGTTAAGAGAAACAAAATTGAAAAGTACAAAAATTAACAACACGGATGATCTATATTCATGTAAGATTTCTCTTTTACGATATTTCTCATTTTTCTGAGAATCTTTTAAAACTTCTATACCTAAGAAGTACAAGGATGTACCATACGAACAGCAAGCACGTGATATGCTCTCGGCTAAAGAGTTGTCTGCTACCGTAGAATAAAGAGTAGCAACCAAAAGTAAATGTGTAAAAGGCATGTACGCTTGCACCTCAACGTTCGTAAGTATATACAAGTATTCATCTAAAACAGTAGAGACAACTATATCTGTAACGTACCAGAAAAATGTTGTGGAGAATTCTTATTTTCTTTTCAATATTGAGGGCATGTTCAGTAGTTCTGTGCATTTAGATGCTAAGAAACATGCTGAATTTATTTTTAAGTTGTATGAAACAACTAAAAAGAATATAGAGAGCGTGACTGAAAAGTATAGGGTTGCTGGAAGTAAAGGTAGAAAGGAAATAAAATTTGAACCGAGTGATTTAGTTTGGTTGTATTTGAGGAAGGATAGGTTTCCAAAACTAAAAAAATCAAAGTTGATGTCTAGAGTTGATGGACCATTTAATATAATTGAGAAAATCAATGACAATGCATACAAATTGAATCTACCTGTAGATTTTGGGGTTAGTTTCACATTTAACATTTTAGATTTGAAGCCCTACTTGGGAGAAGAAGAAGAGCTTGAGTCGAGGACGACTCCAATTCAAGAGGGGAAGGATGATGAGCCCATAGCTCCTTCGGATATGATCAATATTGTCAATAATCCTTAAATCATACAAGGTCCAATTACAAGAGCACGTGTACGATAATTAGATCACCAGGTAAACTTGTTCCTTGCTGTTCATACCTTCTTGGATGGATTGCTACTGAATCTTTGTGATGTTTTATTGCTTAGGAATATAGGAGAAGCATCACAACCTTCCACAACCTTATCTGGATGTCATCCCTCAAAGGACAAGTCTACTCGGACTCGAAGCTAAACTCTAGTCGTGGTCGTGGTCGAGTTCCAGGACAGCATGTCAATAAAATGGGCATAACTCTCGCATACGGAGTCCAATTGAGGCGTTCTTGGACTCGTTGGAAAGCTATTGACGAGATTTTTTCAATGGATCTAGTCTGACCCTTAGATTCCTTATATATTAATTTGAGTCATTAAAATAAGGTGTTGCATCACTATTTTAGGCCTTGTTAGATCTTGTAAATGTGTTAGGGTCAGAGTTTAGGTTGAGCATGTCTCTTTCCATGGTTGCACAACCCTGGGTCGACCTCCTCACGACCATCTATATATACACAGCATCCATCGTAGTTTAGGCTCAGGTTTTGCTTAGATTATTCTGTTTTAAGACAGTTTCGTCGTATATCGGTTTGTGGAACCCCAACTCGAGTACTTCATTGGTAATCAATAATATTCAGATTGCATCTACCTGTTCTTGCTTGTGTTCTCAATTCGCTTGCAGGAAAAACCTTCTTGGCGAGGTCAACCACGTCTTGGCACGGTTGATAACCACGGAGTAGTGGTGTAGTTGTTGTGAGGGTTCTCGATCTATTCTGGTCGGAGCCTTTGGATCATCAATGTTGAAACTACACCAATCGACTTATCATATTACCTTCGGAAGATCCGGCAAATGCACATCAGGATAATAGCCCTACATCCTATTTATCCTTGATTAATCTCATAAAAAGACAATTACAACAAGTGTACATATAGATCATCATAATGATCTTGGCGAGTTCTCTCCTGTTTTGAATCCTGAAACTCTTGTCGAATGAATCTAATAGTGGTACGACTCCGTTGTGAATCTCAATGGGTTATTTTTGCTCCTATCCGACTAAACTTGCTCTGTATTGTTTATCTGGCTTCTTCCTTCCAATCTCCCCCCCTTAGATCCTCTAACCCCGTCTTATATAGTTGGATAGGGAGACATATCATACGTAGAATCTCCAGGTGTAATATTTTTTGAATTGTATTATTTCTGAATATTTGGAAGATTCCTTCCTTATCTGAGGATTGGTTTCATGTAGAATATGGTAAACTATCTAGAATATTGGCACATGACTTATTTACCCCATAACGGTTGTGATACCTACCGTATCGCACTACCACAGAAATTGTGAAAGCAGATGAACTGACACAAATGGTTTCCTAGGACTCATCACTGACTATTATCACAAATGGTTTCTCTTAAAAAATGGATGTGTCTGGATGATAGACATAGTCATATTACTACAAGAAACTATCTATAGTTAAAGACCATCTATAGGAAGGAGAACATATAGACAGTTCATTCTAATAACCCTGTGTGGGTCTCAATTGTTGCTCTAAGATGGTAACACGCGGATTTTCAGACAAAGCAGCATGAGAGTTTACAAACAGAGAGGGCACGAGTTTCCTTTGCCTTGTGGTATGATTTCTTTGGAGTCTAAGAAATGTGCCATTGATTTTAAGTTTGAGTTGGTTCTTGGGATCCCAAGAGGTTAGTATTTATCTCTTTGTACCTTCTTTAGCTCCAAATTGGTAGATTAGGTTTGAGTATGGTAGGGAAAAAATATATTGGGGTCTCCTCTTAATAGGTTTGAGTAGGGTAGGAAAAAATACACTGAAGTCCCCTCTTAATTGGTTTGAGTAGGTTTGAGCAACAAAATTGTTAAAAAAATTACTGAATGTTGCTATGTGAGCCATAATAGATTCATTATTCAATAATTGTTATACTTTTGAAATCACAAATGGCCGACCGAAGTTGGATGTACCTAGAGAATTATACTTGTGATATATTTCTTAATGGCGTATATAGATTCATGCGTGCTGCCGAGGTGGATATGTTGCTATTCTTGATAATTTAGAGCAGATGGTCTGCGTTGCCGAGGGGAATGATGAGCACAATGATAGAGAGTTTGCTCAAATTCAAGAATTTGTGTGACGCTCGAAGGTACCATTATATCCAGGCTATAAGGAGCAATATACAGTGTTATAAGTGGTACTCCTACTTTGAAATTGAAGCCAAGCATTGGCTGCTTTGATAAGAGTTTCACTACATTGTTACATCTGTTAGCAACATTGCTTCCCAACAGGAATCTGCTAACCATATCCACCTATGAAGCAAAGAAGATAATTTGTCCTTTGGGAATGGAAGTGGAAAGAATTCATTACTGCAAGCAAGATTGTATTATTTACCATGAAGAGTATGCAGACTTGCATGAGTACTCTGTTTGTGGAACCCCTCGATACGAGCGTCAGAATGATGGGGGTGATCGCCATAGGAAGAAAGGACCTCCTGCAAAGGTGATGTGGTGTCTTCTTGTAATACCTCGTTTGAAGCATTTGTTTGCCAAAAAAAAAAGAGGCCAAATTGCTTCATTGGCACAAAGAGGGTCGTACGAATGATTCAAACATACGGCACCCCTTTGATTGTGCATAGTGTCAAAACATCGATATAACATTTAGAGAGTTTGCGATAGAACTGAGGAACATTAGGCTTTCTTTGAGCACGGATGGAATGGATCCGTTTAGTAACATGAGCAGTAGACATAGCACCTGGCAAGTAGTTCTGTGCATATACAATCTTCCTCCTTGGCTATGTCAAAAGAGAAAGTAACTTCTGATGTCAGTTTTAATCCAAAGTCCTAAGCAACCTGGCAACAACATTGATGTGTATCTCAGACTGTTGGTTGATGACCTTAAAATACTATGGTCAAAAGGTGTCAAGGTATGGGATGAGTACAAGCGAGAGTAGTTCAATCTACATGCCATGTTGTTTTGCACATTCAATGATTTACCGGCCCTTGGTAATTTGTCAGGGCAAACTATAAAAGGAAGCAAAGCCTACCCCCAATGCTTAGATGCTATCGAGAGTATGTGGCTAAACAACTCAAGAAAAATAATGTATATACGACATTGACTTTTTTTGCCCAAGTCTCATCCATATAGGAATACGAAGAAAGAATTTGATGGCACTAGATGGAATGTATTAGATCTTAAACATTTTAGCGGGTAGGAGGTATATGATCAGGTGTAAAATATCAATGCCATTTTTGGAAAGAGAAAGCACTCTAGTAGTGATGAAAAGATCATGCAAAAAATTGATATTTTGGGAGCTACCTTACTTTCCGCACTTAGAAGTTCGGCACTGTCTTGATACCATGCATATCTAAAAGAATGTCTGTGAGAGTCTCATTGGTACCTTGTGCAATATTCCTGAGAAAAAAAAGGATGGTCTGAAGGCACAAAATGACCTCGTCAATTTAAACATATGGCCCGATCCCCCAAAAAGATGATAAAGGTAGAGTGCACATCCCCCCCTAGCTGTGGGATATTGGCACTTTCGAAGGAGCAGAAACAAGAAATTTTTGAGTTCTTGCACAGTGTGAAAGTTCCTTCTGGTTACTCTACTAATATCAAGAAACTTATTCTATAAAAGATTTTAAATTTATTGGCATGAAGTCAAATGATTGCCACATGATGTTGACACAGATGCTTCCTATTACAATTAGGAACAATTTGCTAGTCAATGTCGGAGAGCCGATTATGAGCCTGTGTTTTTTCTTTAATAATGAGCCTGGGTTTTTTCTTTAATGCATTTGCTCAGAAGGTCATCGATCCCACAATACTAGATGCCCTAGAAAGAAACATGGTACAAACCTTATGTCAGCTTGAGATGTATTTCCAGTCATCATTCTTTGATATTATGGTCCATGTCATTGTCCATCTTGTCAAGGAGATAAAGTACATCAGTCCAGTATTTCTACATCAGATGTATCCATATGAGAGATAAATAGGGATTCTGAAATCATATGTAAGAAACCGATCTCAACCAGAGGGCTGCATAATTGAAGGGTATACATCTGAGGAGGATGTTGAGTGGTGTGTCGACTTCATTGATTCATCAGGGGTTATCTGTGTGCCCATATCTCGGCACGAGGGCTGGTTGGCAGGTAAATGTACCATCGAAAAAAAGGCAATAACTCATGAACAAAAGGTTTATGCTCAGGTTCACTTCCTCGTTTTGCAGTAAATGGATGAAGTGTCAAAATATATCGAGGATCACAAGGCATTGTTTATTCAAGAAAATGTGGAACATAACGATGTTTGGATAATCATACAACATAACAAAAGGTTCAACACATGGTTCCGATATCGAATCCAAGCGAGTTCATGCACAGGTGAGACACTTAAGACATTGGCAAAATGGCCGATCTTTACAATTGTGACATGGCAAGGATACGACATTGATGGCTACACATTTTACATGACCACCAATGATGAGAAAAGTACAAGCCAAAATAGTGGTGTGCGCATAGATGTTTATGACAACACTATGCATAAGAGAACTTACTATGGACATATAGAGAAAATATGGGAGCTTGAATATGTAGGTATTAAGATACCCCTATTTTGATACTATTTGATTCGGGGCAAAAAGGGCGTGAAGGTGGATAAGTATGGGATCACTACCGTTGACCTACGACATGTTGGATATAAAGAAGAACCATTCGTTCTTGATAAGCATGTTACGCATGTTTTTTATCATAAAACTTTTGGAGTTGGTTCTCTGCCTTAAAACTTTTCCCTGCAGTCTGTAATAAATAACTTGGTAGATTTGTTAGACTTGTAGGAATTTAAACACTTTTCACATTTGATGGGAATACTTTGTGTTGGATGCATTCGATAGCATATCGTGATCTCCTTACTGACTTCTTCCTTCGATTAGTTCGGGATGCGTTAATCACTAGTCAGAGCACTTATTATGACCAATCTTAGGTTTGCTTGACTGGTAGGCGTCGTATCCCCCAGTCACTTGTGGAACATGATAAGGAGCCTTTTCGCAACACGAGTTCGCAACGTAACGATCATTCCCTTCTTGTTCGAATCTGCTTTCAGAAGGTACACAATATGTTGTTTTCGGTTTCCAGTACCAAGTAGTTGTTAAGCCCCCGACTGTCTGCCCGAAAAGGTCTTTTCTGGGTAGGTAATTTAAACAAGAAAGCTAATATAAGAAAGAAGAACTCATATTGCTCTTGCATTGAGAAAAAACTTTCCGCTACCCCGGGTACGCGTTTGGGATGAGGACCTAGGAAGCGACTTATCCCGTTGTAATAGACAAGTAAAGGGAGAAACGAATTCGATCGACCTCCCAGGCAATATGATCTTTATTATTATGAAGGTACTCTTAGTACTTACGCTTGGGACTTACAGAGCTTATTGATGACCCATGATCTATTGTAGACCTAAATTCTGAAACCTAAATGGCACAGACTACATTAAGCCGATAAGCAGTGACCCTTATTACTTCGAGGGTAGCGTAGACGTTGTTACATGGGTTCTGAATTAGTCATGGAACCCAGCCCCCGGGTTTCTGGATTTGTGTCTCGAGGCGCTATAGTCGCGGTTACAACTGAGGCTTCTTGTTCACCTTGATCCTTGAGATCTTAGGTTCCTTGCTTGGTTGGTGTTGAGATGCCATGTCGAGACAACACTTGTCGCAACGGAGATTGACCATGGGGCAACCTTGAATAGTGATGACCCCTTCGGGTCCCTGGATTTTTACGCATTGATCTGCGTAATGCGTGACTGTCATGAATTTGGCGAGAGTAGTTCTTCCCAAGATGGCGTTGTATGCCGTCTTGAAGTCAACCACATTGAACATAATATTTATTGTCCAGAAATTGTCATGCTTCCTGAAGGTAATGGGGAGCGATATCTGGCCGATGGGAGTGGTCGAAGATCAGGGTACTATGCCGTGGAAGGCTCGCGTAACCGGCTTGATGACAGACCCATCATGGATTTTTCATCGGATTGCTTCGGATAGGTGTCTCGATAATCCATGTTGCCAGAAATTGCAGGGGAAGATCCCAGCTTATGGTGAATATGGAATTCATGGCTGTCTTGGTAGCTGAGTGGTTCAAACTCGATGCCATAATCCTTGGCACATTGATCGATAAAGCGACTTACCTCATCACTAGAATCGTCGTCGGAAAGTCCTTCATTGAAGTTCACCCAATCGATCGCTAGTTCGTTAGTGGGAGGGGTGGAGTTGTCATAGAATCCCTCATCCGAAAAACTGGTCCTCGACGTAGGCGTAGTCGACGACATGTTCCATGTAGAATTTTCAACGCCTATTTTCATGATCCCCAGAGACGGTGCCAGCTATCAACGATTTGTGAACCGCCGATCTAATAAACTTGTTGAAGAAATAGGGGATGCTTTGAGTAGATGAATTGCAGGAACACGGGGTGTTTTATATAGGTTCGGGCCTTGTCAGTGTATCAGGAACCGGGGTCCCTGAGTCCCAAGGCCAGGCCAGCCGTCCGCCACGTGTCACCATCCCGCGAGGTTCCTCCTGCGAGGTGAGGAAAGTTTAAGTTCCAGGAGAAGGTGCTCGGGGCCACAGTCCTTGGTCCCCGAGCACCCCAGTTCCCCGATGACCCGCAGAGTCTAAGTACCGGGAAGAAAGTGCTCGGGGAGGTGCCCGGTCAGCACCGAGCACCCTAGTCCCCCGACGATCAGAAGAGCTAAGTTCCGGGAGAGAGTGCTCGGGGGATGCGCGCAGCAGTCCCCGAGCGCACGGTTCCCCGAGGGTCAGTGTGAAAGTGGTTGGGAGAGAGTGCTCGGGGTTGCGCGTGGCGACCCCCGGGCTCTCGGTTCCCCGAAGGTTCGTACAAGAGTGCTCGGGGAGGTAAACAGTACCCCCGAGCACCGGTGCCCCGAGGACAAGGATAAGCATTCTCGGGAGAGAGTGCTCGGGGAGGTGAACAGTATCCCCGAGCGCTCGGTGCCCCAACGACCCGGAAAGGCCCCCGAGGGGCCCGCCGATGAGGTGTCAATCAGTCAGAGGCCTGAGGTCGCGTTTAATGAGCGTGCGCGGCCTGACATTCCCAACTGCTCCCGCTGCAGTGTCAGTCCCTGCCACGTTTTGGCAGAGAGGCGTGGGGCTATTAATTGCACGGGTCCCATCCCGTGTCATCCGGTGTGTCTCAGGATAACATCACCAGGATCAAGGCATTCCATCTGCCGCCCTGCCATGGCAGAGGAACAAGACAGGGCGGGCACGCCGGGTAGCTCTGTGGCTGCCCGGTGGGCCCTCTCAACGGCGCCCATTGCCAGGGTGTTTATGGTGACAAGTGACTGGGCGTGCGCCGCATTTTCCACCTCCCCGGTCACTTCGCCCAGAGAAAATGATGACGCCTTTCCCAGTCATGGCGTCTTGGAACTTGTGCCCCCTCCTTCCCGTTCGGGGCATGTCGCAGCCGGCGAATGCATAAAAGAGTCGGCACACAGAAGAGAACAGGCAAGAAAAGAGGAACCACCCGGCAATCAACAAAGGATAGACCGAAAGAGAGTCCGACCAAAGATACATCTGAGACGTCCAAGAGATCGCAAGCATTGAGCACAGAAGCACCAAGAATCAAACTATAGTCCCTGCCCAAGAACAAGGAGCCTCAAGCTCTTAGTTAGACACAATATTCTTGTAACCAGCAACATCCTTGAGGGACTTTCTCAGGACAGTTATTACATCCACACAGGAGTAGGGTATTACGCCCCTGCGCGGCCCGAACCTCTCTAAACTCCGGTGCATTTACTTCCCTTTGCACTAGGTCGATCATCCCCCACCACCGGCCGTTGCATTTACTTTCACTTCCATTTATTTCTCCAACGAACTTATTCAGGATCACCCCCCCGGCCGAATCTCTAAAAAGGGGTCTCTCGGGATCCCTGCGACAGGAGTTAATCCTCCGACAGCTGGCGCGCCAGGTAGGGGGGAACATCCCTGAATCTGTTTGTTTGTTTTCTTCCACAGGAAAAAATGGCCGGTGGACACCGCCTCCAGCGTTCCGACTCCACTTCCAGTGAGGAAATGCAGCCCCTCCCACATGAGGCCCTAGCCGCTGCTGCGTCCCAGCAGCAGCCGCAATCTGCACGTGCGGCTTTCCCCTCCCAAGGGGACCAAGGCGCTGGGCCCAGCAGGGCCGCCATCGCCGCCATCGGTGCACCTTTCGACCCCCATCAGGTGGTCGAAACTCCAGCCGCCAGGTCCGCCTCTGGACAGCGCCGGGTGCCGCTTCGGCGTAGACTTGCTTTCAGCGAGGCCGGCCCGAGGAGCGCGCTGCTTGCGGCGCACGCTCTCCTCAGGCATCCGCCTGTCTAGGCGACGCCGAACACCCGGAGGGTCGCTGGATCCAAGAAGTCGCTGCCCTGGTCGGTACTGCTCGCCGCCAGGTGTTGGCTGGGAGTTCTCGCGCCACCTCCCAGCGTGGCGCCACCCGGACCGGCCCATCAACGGGCAACGTTCGCACCGGCCGGGGGGCCTCCAGGCAGAGCGCCACCCCCCTGGCCGCATCCAAAGCCCAGGACCTCCGCTTGCGTCTCAACGAGCGGAGGGGCCATGAAGATGCACATGTCACCCTCGAGCGCCAGTGGGAGACCCGGTAGGAGGCCGAGGCTGAGGACCAGGCTTCCTCTTTTCCGGCCCACGATTGCTAGGAATCCCCGGCTCGCCGACATTCACCGCCGAGGGGCGTCGCCCGCATCACGGGGTACGGCACCGGCTGCCGTGCCTTCTCTAGTGAACTCCGACGGGTCAAATGGCCCTCCAAGTTCCGCCCTGAGCTGCCGAAGAAGTACGACGGGTCCATCGACCCCGTCGAGTTCCTCCAAATATACACTACGGCCGTCCAAGCGGCCGGAGGTAGTGAAAAGGTGATGGCAAATTATTTCCATGTTGCCTTGAGGGGTTCTGCCCGTTCTTGGCTCATGAACTTACCTCCAGGATCTATTAGCTCCTTGGACAACCTCTGCCACCAGTTTGTGGCTAATTTTCAAGGCACGTTCACGCGCCCCGGCTTGGAGTGCAACCTCCATGCCGTCAAGCAGCAGGAGGGGGAGACGCTGCGGCGCTTCATTTAGCGTTTTAGCCAGGTCCGCAACACCATTCCGCGGATAGCCCCCTACGCTGTCATCGTCGCCTTCCGACAGGGTGTCTGCGATGAGCGGATGCTCAAAAAGCTAGGTACGCATGAAATCGAGACCACTGCGGAACTCTTCACACTGGCCGACAAGTGCGCCAAGGCGGCGGAGGCCCGGGCGTGGCATGCTCCGCGCCCTGCCACCGACCAGCCGAGTTCTTCCCGCTCCGACAGGCGGGAAAAGAAAAAGAGAAGAAAGCGTGAGGCCACTCCTGTCGAACCGGCCCAGGGCCCCACCCATAGGCTGGCCCAAGAACCCGACCGCCGGCAAGAACGACGGGCGGTCGTCGACAGACGGCCCGCACCCGCGAGGACCCCAACCAGGGCCCCTCCTCGGGCACCGGCTCCCACAAGGGCCCAGGCACCTGCAAGGGCACCAGCTCTAGCAAGAGCCCCGGCACCCACTCGGGCTCCTGCTCCAGCGAGGGCCCTCGCTCCCGCGGGGCCCGAGCCAGGCAAATGGTGCCCCATCCACCAGACCAGATGGCACGATCTCACGGAGTGTCGTACGGTCAAAGGTCTCATCGAGCAGCGCCAGTGGGAGCGCGACGAGTCCTGTGGGGGAGGCGACAGTGAGGCCACCCCCGACAACGCCGAGCTCGGCTTCTAGGAACCCGAGCACACTGTCGCCTTCATCGACGGAGGCGCTTACACGCCTTCCTCGCGGCGTGGTATCAAGACCATGCGGTGCGAGGTGTGCTCGGCAACCCCGAGTGAAGAGGCCGCCAGACCCCTGAAGTGGTCGGACGCTCCGATCACGTTTAGTATAGCCGACCACCCCACCAGTACTGCAGCCGTGGGGCGACTACCCCTGGTGGTGTCCCCCACCATCTGCAATGTCAAGGTCGGCAGAGTGCTGATTGATGGGGGTGCAGGCCTCAACCTCCTCTCTAAGGAGGCTTTTAAAAAGCTGCAGGTGTCCTCCAGGCGCCTGAAACCGTCGCTCCCATTCTGCGGAGTGACACCCGGGCACTCCCTGCCCGTCGGGCAGGTCGAGCTACCCATGACATTTGGGAGTCGGGACAACTTCCGCATGGAAAACGTCCTCTTCGACGTTGCGGAGCTCCCCCTCCCCTACAACGCCATTCTCGAGCGTCCGGCGCTCGCCAAATTCATGATGGCCATGCATTATGCGTATCTCACGGTTAAGATGCCGGGCCCAACAGGCCCCATCTCCGTGACTGCCGACTCCGGTGGCGCCGTTTCCTGCGCTGAGCAGTCGTACATGGCTTTGGTCTCAGCCTAGGCCGAGGTCGAAGGCTGCACAGGGGGTCCGGGACCCTCTTCATCCAAACCCCGACTAGCTGCCGATGCCTCTGTTCCTACGAAGGTGGTCGTGGTGGGCGAAGGCGCTTCCCAGGTCGTCCGAATCGGCGGTGACCTGGGCAGCAAATAGGAAAGCGCGTTCGTCACCTTCCTCCGGGCTAACACAGATGTGTTTGCATGGCAACCATCTGACATGCCCGGGATCCCTAGGGAGGTGATCGAGCACCACTTGGCTGTGCGATCGGACGCACGCCCGGTGAAGCAGAAGGTCCGGCGGCAAAATTTCAAATTGCCAACAACTCAACTTCCAACTATAAAACTATGTGAAATTCGAGGATGGTTCGTCCTTTTCTTAGTTACTCAAGTAAAAGACAAGAAATGAGAGTTCTATAGTCCTGTTGGTGGTATATGAGTTGATGACAATATGGTTCAATTCCTTATATTGTGTACATTTGATAATGAGTTGTATATAGTATTCTATGATATATTGCTTGTGATGTACATTTGACCTTTTTTTTTAGTATTTTGTGATTGTGGTATGCCTATATGATATATTTCCTGTGATGTGCCTGTGTAATGTATTCCCACAGGGTAGCCAGGGAGAAAAATGAATGCTTTTGGGTGGAATGGCACACACAGACGGGTTTTAAAAGAAATTTGTCTGAAAGCCCTAGACATGGATGATTTTTACAGTAACACATTTGTGATATTTGTTCTAAAAGGCAGATTTATAAGAAAATCCATCTGAAAGTGTTAGGCAGTTTTAAAATAAAACTGTCTGAGAGTATTTTCAACATAAACCATATGTGACGCTTCATACACACAAACAATGTTTCTGCAAAATCCGTCTGTGTGGTTTGCGAAACCGACATGTATGTAGCTATATTATTGAAGCGCCTCGGGTCATCCTCGGTACTTAAAACTTTATTATACCAGTCCATGTATCAGTTGCTGGTAAATACAAGTCTTATATCATGTGATACCACAGTCATACAACAAAGGAAATGGTGAAATAAATCCACAAAGCTAGTAATACATAAAGGGCTCCGCAAAGGCTCGCGAGCAATATAGACCACAACACCAGAGGGTACAACAGGATCAGCATAGGGACATGCCACTCCACAGGCAACTCGGGTGCAGACGCGACCAAGATTTATTTATCAGCCTCACCGTCGACGTTGGTGAAGTCCGGATCTTCCTCTGAAATCATAAGCAAAGGTGAGTACAGATGTATTCAGCAAGTCTCAACCCTTGCCCTACATCAAGGGGCATAAATACATGCATGCAGTATTGACAAGGGTACGACTATAAGTTTAATTTTACGGAAATACAAAGTTTACACATGCAAGGGTTTATTTTTATAAGGCAGGTTTGTGAAAAAACATATCAGCATTATTAAATGAAGGAGGGGTTTAACCGTGGTGGAAGGTCACCAGAGCCCAAGTTTTAATGTTGTCGGACACTCCGTCCCTAGCAACCCACGGCATACTGCTGGACGTATTTCCAAAAGCAGGCACACCTTGCCCACTCACACTCTAAGAAAAAAACATGCAACCTATGCTAGTTGCTGTGATTGAACCGTAGTTAGTCTGTGGCCGTGGACATGGCTATTCAAATAGTTTTACCTCTCCAGAGTGGTACACTTTACTCACAAGCTGAGTTTGGAAACATACCACCTTCATGGCATTACGACTCAACAAAGCCATTACCCACCTCAGCATTATCCCACTAGTCGCCTATGGGAGCTAACCAGGGGTTCCTGAGCTTCAAATTAGGCCTCCAACCAGGTTGACAAGCCTGCACCTGCTCCTTAGTCTCCCATTGCACTCCTACCTTTGGACGACTCGTAGACTAGCTAGCGGGGTTTAGACTAAGCACTACCTCATACAAGGTCGAGTGACCGTACTGTGAAGACTAGGTAAGATGTCACACCAACTCGGCCCTTAATCAAGCCAAGGTAAATATCTCCACACCAAGCCTGCCACACAGGCAGCACTTAAACTCCCAAGGCGTTCCCGTCGGGTACCTTGATTTGCCCCAGTTCTAACAAATTCTCTTTTGTTATCATTATCTGATAAGTCTCTCCATCCTGATAACTCACACAACATCAAAGCACCGAGTTTCACACATTTTGCAAAACTAATCATGATTAAAAGAAATAACAGTAAAGTACACAATCCTAAGCATACTAGTAACAAGGTGTTCGTCATAGCGTAATTAAAATTGCCGAGACAAATGTCCTAGGTTACCAAGGTTATATTATGGTCAAAAGCAATCAGGTCGGCTAATATAAAATAGGACATAACTAGATCAACAATTCAAATTATGCTAATAAGTAATACTTCATTCATTTATTTGGTGGAAAAATGGTTGCAACGTGTTGTGGTGATAAAACTTGGGTTCAATATGATCAACGAGGGAAACAGATTGAAACTTGCCACCGCTAAAGTCCTCGAAGGGGTCCTGCTCGAAGTCCTGCGTTCCTGACTCCTCATCCTTGAACTCTCCAGTATCTAAAGAGCGGGCACATAAGCAACACAAATAAATACACACAAAATAAAAATTAAAATAAAATAAATATGAAACTGATGGGAATGGATAGGATTTGAATTTAGAGAAATATTGGTGGAAGAACCGTCAAAATTGGAGTTGAAATGTAGGAGATATGGGCTTCGGAAGTTGGTTGGAAGATAAATTCAGGAAAAAGAAAAGGGTAGAATATTCTGTGGAAAATAGATTTTTGGATTTTATAAATATTTTTGGAAAATAGAAAAAGGTTGAGAGACTGACAGGTGGGGCCCAGTCAACAGTAAAGTTGACTTGGTCAACATGATTACTATGCTGTAGGCTTGGCTCATGGGTCTGTGGATCGAAGGGATTCTTATCTATGGTCTACGGTGGACTAGGGCCATGGACTACGCTGATGAGGCAGCTGACTGGGTTAAAGGGGTGGGGTCGGTGCTGAGGTGGCATTGATGTGGCACTGACGTGGAGGCACACGCATCAACACGAGTGACCTCGGTCATCAGGGTGGCGCTGGGATGGTGACACTGGGGTGTCGGCGGCGCGGCCTGCCGGAGAGCTCGCTGCCAGCGACTCCCGACCTCGGATCGGACCAAGAGCTGGTCTAGGAGGACCAGAATGGCACGGTGGAGCCAGTGGTGGGTATATCCACAGTGGGCGATGGTCGGAACAGTGCCAGCAGCTCGACGAAGTTGGGAATGGCGGCGGTCGATGGGGAAAATATGGAAAGGCAGTTTGGGCAGGGTTTTAGGGTGTCGGGAGCGTGCGCGGGGTGCGAGGAGGTTATCTCTGCACTCGGCTTGGCCGGTGAGGCATCATCGGTGGCCAACGATGGAGGCGGAGGCCGGCGGCCATGGTGGCTTGGTGGTGACTCAGGAAAGTGGGGAAAGGGCTAAGTAGAGGGGCGAGGGAGGTGGAGGGTAATCGGGTGAAGCTCGCTGCGGGGCCTAATTGGCCGGTGGTGGTCTCTGGTGACGGATCGACGGCTGTTGCCGTCGGAGGAGAAAAATAGTGAGAGAGGGAGAGAGAGAGCGGGGAGTAGAGGGCGGAGCTTTCCTTGGCAAGCTCGGCGAGTGGCAGTGAGGTGCGGAGGAGCGAGCGCCAAACTATTATAACTAGGCGAGGGCTACATCAGTCAGCGGTGGGGTCCAACAGCGGAGCTCTGCATGCGGTACGGCGCGCGGTGGCTTATCAACGGCAACAAGATGCAGCAATGTAGCGGCTATGGACGCACACGGCGTGGGCGGAAAAGGCGGCATGGCAGCCGAGGTGGTGACGGCCTTTTCTTCATGTGCGTGCCTGAACCAGCAAGGTTCTCGGATGCTGCCATCGCGCATGGTGCTAGAGGAAGAGGAGTGGCGAGGTGGCAATGTAGATGACGACTTTGTCGTCGGCACAGAGCAGAAGTTAGACATGTGGTAGGGGATAGGCGGGTGGCGTTGTCGCGGTTCGGCGGTGGTGTCCAACGGCTGGCGAGCTCAGGCACGTGCGCCCAAGTGGGAGGAAGAAGAAAGGGAGAGGGACAAAGGGCCGGCTGGGCCGGCAGGCTGGTGGGGAAAGAGAGAAAGAAAGGAGAGAGTTGGCCGAGCCAGGGGGAGAAAGAGATGGGCCATGGGAGATGTTAGATCAAAATGAGCCCAAGGAAGGGGAGGGAGAGAGAAAAGTTTTGAAATTTTATTTGAATTTGGTTTCTTTGAAATTGATTTTTGATTTCGATATTTGCTGGAATTTTGGGATGTTACAATGACAGACGCAGGTCTTATTTAGATTCGTCTGTATATAGCCAGCTCTGTTACAGACGAAGTTGTAACTGTCTGTGACAAGCTCTCGATATCACAGACACTTTTGCAGAGGCGGAACCCAAACCAAAATGCTATAGGTTTTAACATCCGGTTGTGATAACCCATTCTAAAATAGTGTCGGGGTTAATAATATATATACGGTAGATGCTCGTTTTAAGGATATACTGTATTTTTATTAAATATAAATATTTATTATTTATTTTTCACTTTGCATTACTTTTTAAATCTCGGTCGTCTAGCCCGCATATCCGACCTCTTTTGCCCTTGGATACGCTAAGAATCATACATGCACGTGAGGTATGTACATCGCAAGATGCTTAGTCACGAGTGTTTAAAAAGGAAGAATACTGCCACATCAATCATTAAGCACTTGTATCAAAACTCTTCTCTTCATTGCAAATAGATTCTTAAAAAGGTTCAAGTACCATTTTAGCACACCTTAAGCCCATCTGCCTATCTATAAACACCCCACTACTAAAAAACAGTTTTCAAAGGCGGGTGTCAACCCATTTCCACTAGCGTTTAGCCACCCGTCTCTAATCAAGGTCCGTGAAAATAGACGATTTCCACAGGCGCAAAAGAGACCGTCTGTGAAAATCTATTACCAGAAGCGATTCACTTAAGAAACCGGCTATGGTAAAAGATACATGCGGTTCACTTAGAGAACCGCCTGTGTAATAAATTTTCATATACGGTTTTTTAAGCAGACCGTCTCTAGTAATAGGTCCCCGAATCGAAGTTTTTCGGCCCGAAAAAAAAATTGCACCTAAGAAACCCTGTGGCCACAGGTCACACGATTTTTTGCACAAAATATACGCGCATGCGGTTCATAATACTCGAACTCAGGAACTCTCAACTCACATGATATAACTTTACCATCCCACCACAGAAGTACTAGTCATGCTAATAGCATATACAATCCTTTTGATATATTCTGTCTGAAACTTCAAACAATTATTTAGATATCTAAATAACTTCAAATAAAAAAGTTTTCAACTACAAAGTCATAGATCTCGTCGAGGGCTACAATGTTTATTCAAAGTTTGTCCTTATCCATCATCATATCAAAAATTTACAAATTTGTTAATATACATTGTCATCCCATTTTCAGAGGCTGTTTGGATATATAATGACTTTAAATGAAAAAGTTTTCAACTACAAAATTGTAGATCTTATTGAGGATTACAATTTTTATATAAAGTTTGTCTCCATTTGACTTCGTATGAAAAAATTATAAATTTTTAAAAATTAGTTGTTATCCTATTTCTAAAGATGGTTCATATAAGAAACCGCCTCTGAAAATACCTTTTACACATACGGCTTGTTATGTCACCCACCGCTGAAAATCATACCTTTTTCAGAGGCTGTTCACGTAAGGAACCATCTCTGAAAATATCTTTTACACAGGTGGTTCACATAAGAAACCGTCTGTGGTAATCATTCTATTTTCAGAAGTAGTTCACGTAAGGAACCGCCTGTAGTAATCATCCTATTTTCATATACGGCTGTAGTAAGCAGCCACCCGTGAAAATTTATTTTCACAGATGACACGAAAATGTAGAAACTGCTAAGACGGTTTATCATTCGAACTACTGTGAAAATACATTATGGATGTTCCAACAAATAGTTTTTTAGTAGTACCCGTTTCATCTGACATGTGAAAATAAACTAGTTTTCTTATATAAGCACATCTCTATGCACTCCCATTGTAAATGTATTTGTCTCAAGAAATACAATGCTCCTTTTTCTTTTTACCTTATTACAAGCAAATCCCATCTGCAAGATGCACGAGTCTCAACACAGATCCAATGGTTCTGCTAGTGCATGGACACGCATACATACATACATACATACATACATAAGCGCTGCGTCCTCTAAGTCTAATTAACTCTTCGGTCTTATTTCGACACCCTCCAAGATGAGGCCTTTCTTCCAGTGAAGCTGTACGGTCTCTGTCAGGCGGATGGCGACCATTCCAGTGTCCCCATAGTGGTTGTAGAACTCACCCAGCTCTACCTCCATCCAGCCGTCACCCCTTTCCCTTGGGTAGCTCACGGTACTCTCCTCCTCTGCTCGTCCTCCTCCTCCTCGCTCGTCTCCTCCTCTTGTACCCAAGCAGCCACCACCGCTGCCGCAGGGCGGTGTCTCTTGCGCCGTCGTGCGTGGGTGCAGAGAGACGGTACGCTTTGCTGATACCATCAGATCGCGAATGGTGATAGACGCCTCTTGCGTCGGGCAGTCGAGGCCGTACGATTCGTCCGCCAGGTTGAACACGAGGTAGGCTGCGTATTGCGTGTTGGGTGAGAGCTCTGTGCAGTCGATGTTGCCAGACATCTCAAACCAGCAGACAGATAGAAGCTCAGCTGCTTCTTCAAACCTGCAACAAGGAGAAAATAATAAGCTCGATCGATGTGGCCACGGAGTTTTTTTTAGGATACTCCCAAATCAATTTACATTGTGGTGACTATTTATACCTTTAATACCTTGTATTAGGAGGTAACTAGGTCACCCTTGAGGCCATGACTAACAATCGGGTTTATTCGCCTTTTTGTTTTGAAATTTTGCATGAGAGTTAATAATAGATTTGAAGCATATCCTTTGTAATTATGGTGCTATATTGGTCTAGCCACATGATCATGTTGGAGATAAATATTTTAGATAAAGAAAGCTTTATCCCATCATGAAATAAGGTCACGGCTTCTTCACTAGGAGGGTGTACGCAGCCAATGCTGGAGGTACACGATGAGACGTCTTCACTCCAGAATGAATAGCACTTGTTGCAAGGATCTGGTACAAGTTGAAGAAATCCTGGATATTTTAAACCCAATTTCTTGCTAAGTTTTGTAATCAACATTGTGTGTTTGCCATTACGATTTTGTGGTATTGAAAACTCTACAATTTGGAGTTGCTTGTGCATCCGTCGGCCTCTTAATTCACCTTTCGCTGGATGCCTGTGTGTCCACCAACACGGATTTTTTAATAATATTATTTTATTGGAAAATTATAAAAATAATACTCAAATTCATAAAATTGAAAAAATAGATATTTGTCAGCACGTGGAGTACCGACCGGGAATTTGTCGGCATGCGGAGTGCCGACAGGTTATGTGGCACTGGGCCCGTGGTCTATCAGCACACGGAGTGCTGACAGGTGGTAGGCCCAAACCTGGGCCGGCGCCATGTCGGATCTTGGGGCGCCACGAAGACCTATCTGCACGTGGAGTACTGACAGGTGCTATGTGTCAGCCTGTCAGCACTCCACGTGCCAATAGGTGCCAACTCAGGTCTGTCGGCACTTCGAACGCCACCAACATAGGAATATAAAAATAGAAACGGAGTGCCGACAGGTCTTTAATAATTAGGCAGCCGCTCATTTGCCTCCCCGGCTTTCGTCTTCCACACATGCGGGCACAAGAGCTTCAGGTGGCGCGTGGCGAGGCTAAGTGATATGGGTTGAAGCGGCGGAGCGCGGCGGCTTGACGAGGTGGCGCGTGAAGAGGCGGCGGTTGGCTTGGCTTCGAGAGCCGGCAACGGGCGGCGAGGCAACCGGTGACAGGCGGCGAGGTGATCAAGGAGGAGAGGTAATTTTTTTTAGATTAGAGATATTACAGAGGAATATTGTAGATAGAAATGTACGTAGAAAAATAGGTAGATAGAAATATTAGAGAGAATTTAGGATTAGAGATAGAAAATTGTGGATTAGAGATATTTGTTTAGATATACAGGTAGAAGAATTAGGAATATTAGTGAGAATTTATGATTGGAGACCTAGAGATTTAGATAAGAAAATGTAGATAGAAAATAGTTGAAGAAAATTTAGGATTAGAGAAATTTAGGTACAAATATAGGAATAGACACATAGACTTAAAGTAGAGGAAGAAATATAGAAAATTGAGAGACATAGGACTATAAACATAGAAAATAGAGTTGAAATTTAGAAGAAATGTAGAATATGTAAAGTAGAATAGTTGCAATGGATCGGAGTATGTACAAATATTTGAAATTAGAGGATAATGTTTAGAGTAGGAATAAGATTGATATGACATATTAGAATTTAAAGGAAATATAGTATAATGTAGGTAGAAAATTAGTTCGGAATCGAAATTCAGTAAATTTTGAAAAATTAGATTGGCAATTCCTTAGTAACAATAAATTTGGAATAGGATTGTTACGGTACATTTGGATTGGATATTTAGAATGTTTAGAGTATAGTACTTCAATTCGATTTAGTAGAAATCTAGGATTATAATATTTAGGAGACTTTAGAAAATTAGAGGAGAATGTTTACAATAGTAATTACATGTTGGTGAAAATTATAGGTATAGAATTTAGAGACTATATAGGAATCTACAGTATATTTAAAATTGGATTTGTTGGTTGGAATATTTAGGTAGCCAATACAAGAATTTTTAGCGTTTATAGTGATATTAGATTAATTTGTAAGGTAATTAGAGTTAATTTAGCTCACTGAATATTAGTTATGTTGAATCATGGATGTCAACTATAGTGGGGTTTAGGTTTTTTTACAGCTCTAGATATGTCATGCATTGTGATAGCGGGGTGGATTTGAGTAACTTCTAGTATGTGGACACAAAATTGAATAGTCCAGGAGAGATGAGGCGGGCCCAAGTGTTAGGTTGGCTGTATAATCTGCTGCAACTTAGTCCAGCACATCAGCGGCTGACAGTGAAGGTTTTGATTCCTAGACGTCGTGAAATCAGATGGCAGTGGGAGCTCTGGGAGCTTACATGTTCCAAGTATTGGAAGCAATTTGTGTCACTGGCGTTGAGACGGGGTTTTACCCACTGCATCCTAGTAGAAGCAAGCGATCTTGGTTCGATAGAAGCCGGCCCTAGCACCATAGAAGCTGTTGGTGAAAATGTTGTCGTTGAGGAGGAGCAGGAGAGTGTGGTTCCGGAGGTTCCCTTGCAGACTAGTGCACCGCTTGAGGTAGAGACGGCAAGAGAAGAACGTAACGATGGTGAAGATAATCAGGTCGTGATGCTTGCTGATCAGGAGGAGCGAGACGAGGCCCTTATGGACTAGATGGAGGCAGATAATGATGAGTTTCGTACATTTGTGGACTCAGCTCACTACTACAAAATTGGCCATATATGCCGACCCATCACTGCTGGTACCTAATGGGCCGGCATTGATGGGGGCATCACTGCGGTTCATAAGCCACGCGGAAAGAATTAGCCAATGTGGCTTATGAACCGACACTGCCAGCCGATGGCTTGAGACGGTAGTGATACCCTATTGTAGCTTCACTGCCACGTGAGGGCACTAGCTGGCAGTGATACCTGTACTATCATTGCCGGTTCTAGCCATGAACTGGCAATGATAGTTCGGATGACACCTTATCTTAAAGAATTCATAATTTTTTCATACGAAGTCAGATATGGACAAACTTTATATGAAAATTATAGCTCTCGAGTAGATCTAAAACTTTGTAGTTGAAATTTTTTGCATTTGCAGTCATTTAGATATCCAAATAATCATTTAAAGTTTCAAATAGAAGAGATCAAAAGGATTACATATGCTATTGTTATCACTAGTACTTCTGTGGTGAGATGGTAAGGTGTATCGCGTGAGCTAAGAGATTCTGGGTTCGAGTCCCACGAACCGCATGCGCGCATATTTCACGTGATTTGTGACTTGCGACGGTACGAGTGCAGGGTTCCTCGGGTGCAATTTTTTTCACTTTTTTCGGGCCAAAAAATGCCGATTCGAGGACGGACTATCACTACCGGCTGAAGCATTCCACTAGTTGTGATAACCCCTTCACTGTCGCTCCCCGGGTCGAGTGATAGTCGAGGACTATCACTGCCCATTGCCCACTGCCTGCTCCAAAACCAGTAGTGAAGGTGGTTTTAGAGCTGGCAGTGAAGCCCATTTCTGTAGTACTGGATACCAGAATTCTAGAGGAATGAACGAATCTTGCATTAGAGAATTTGACAGTAAACGATGGACACGAGTCATCATGGAAGTTTGATTCTATCGTGGTGACCAAAGGACAGATGTTTCATGACAAGGTCCATCTGCAGTATGCAGTGAAGCGATGGTGCTTCTCGGAGAAGAGGGAGTTCACGGTGGTTATTTCCAATCCTTAGACATACGACATGAAATGTTTAGCTGAAGGTTGCATGTGGTGAGTCCATGGCTTCATGCCGAGGTATGAGACTATATGGGTAGCATCCATTGTTGAACCGCATACTAGCAACTTGAGCCGACCTCTGCGCGCACATAGGAACGTGACCGCTGATTTTGTTGCAAAGGAGATGTACCCAGATATTGTAAAGAAGACTAGTATATCCTTGTTTGGAATTATGCATACTATTGACAACAGATTTTGGTACGACATTCCTTATGACATGGCTTGGAGAGAAAAACAGAAGGTGTTAGAGAAGAGGTTTGGCACATATAAGGACTCATACCACAACCTACCTTCATTGCTACAGGTTATTCAGGGGAGGAACACGGGCACCTGTATTGCTACTCATAATTTTGTCCATCAGGATGGATATTAAGTCCTTTAGCGGGCGTTTTGGTCCTTCAGTTGTATGATCAAGGCATTCCGACATTGCCAGCCGGTGATGTGCGTAGACGGGACATTCCTCACATATAAATACAGGGGGCATATACTCACAACTATCGGGGTAGATGATGAGAACCAGGTTGTGCCTTTGGCTTTTGCATTCGTTGAACATGAGTCTATGGATAGTTGGCTTCGGTTCCTGTAGTGGGTTAAGAGAGGTATTGTTGGTAACAAGCCGAACATGTGTGTCCTCCACAATCACCATGTAGGATTGTTGAATGCTCTCAACACATTACAGAGTGGTGCAGACAGGGTATTACCATGACCAGATTTGCATAGTCATTAGTGTATGCGCTATCTTGGAGCAAACTTCTACAAACAATTTAGGAGTAAGAGGTTGATGAATCTTTTTAAGCTGTGCAAACAAAATCAAAGGAGGAAGTTTGATGCTCTATGGGAAGAGATGGATAGACTAATTGGTAGGCACATGGAAGAAGTTTTGAAGAAGCCAGTTGTACCAAGGGAGGATGAGCTTGAGGGCTTAGAGCCTTTACCACTTGAGCTTCAAAGTGTGACCAGGAGGAGGAAGGGTGGAAGGAGGGTTAAGTATTTCTTTGATTGGATCAGACATGAACCATTGGAGAAATGGGCACTCATTGCGAACACTGATGGTTCACGTTATGGAATTATGACAACTAACCTCACTGATGTTTACAATTGGATAATGAAGGGGAATATATCACTGCTATTGGTGGCAATTGTGGAGGGAGTCACTCGTGGAACACAACGATATCTCTGAGAGCGTTACAGCAAGGTCGCCCTACATATGGGCAACCTGCAAAGGGTGTACATGGAGAAGATAATGTGTTACATGGAAGAGAAGAGCGGGAAGGTCCAAAAGCACATGGTTCATGTTGTTGGTAACCATCGGCACGTGTTCGAGGTGATGTTGAGTGACAAGGGCGGCCTCGACATCGGAAGGAAGGAAATTACAATGGAATGCAAGTTTTGGCCAGCGGACAACAAATGTGAGTATAACTGCAACAAGCTATCACTATTGCATTTGCCTTACGCTCATGTGCTAGCTTGTTGTGCGAAGGGCAACATATAGTTGGAGTATTTTGTGTCGTTGTACTACTGCAAGGAAGCCAGAAAGTACTTGGCGTGGCGAGTTGCTTGGGTGGCGGGCGGAAATGGACTTCACGATGTTGTCTGAAAATGGCCCATCTTGGATTCCATATCAAAAGAGCAAGGTTGACACAAAGGGGCGATGCAAGACTCGTCGTATCAGGAATGATATGGACGTTGCTGAGGGAGCACGAGCACGCAAGGAGTGCCTGATATGCGGAGGTCCGCATTTGAGGGGGCAGTGTGATCAGTATCTGGTGGACACTCTAACGTCAGGCATGCAGATCAGGTGTGTCCCGGTCTGCAAGTCGAAGAAGAAGAAAAACTCGTCAAACAAGACTCAAATTTGAAGCACGGCGAGACTGTTCCCATGTTTATTACTAATTGGATGGTGCCATAAGTTTGTAATATTCATCATACTATGTGCTGAACTCTTGTAATATTGGCACATTGTTGTATTATGTAATATTCAGAAAACCTGAGTATGTGTTGTAAAAATTGGACCATGTTGTAATATTTGGACCATGTTGTATTATGTATTATTCGGACTATCAGACAACCTAAGTATGTGGTGTAATATTTGAAACATGTTGTATTAAGTATTATTCGGACTATCTGACTATGAGTTGTAATATTATGGACTGTTGTAATTATTCGGACTTTGTTGTACTATATGATGTGTTCGAACAAGCTGCTACGTTTCTTGTAATAATGTATTTGATTTTCTACATTATTCTTTAAGTTTTATTTACTTTGAGTTCAATTTTTATTTTTCATGTCCTGCGTTTCATTGCTATGTGCTTATCTTATTCATTATGTTATGCAGTAGAATCTTTTTTTCTTCTAGGTATGGAGCTCATCGGCCCGGTGATCGATGCGATGCATCAAACACACTTGGAGGGCACCGAGTTGTACCCCACCTTGCGTCTACATACTCTGAACCACCTCTGGAGGCTTAACCAGCGTTAGATCCCGAGGTAATAAGTTCATTCATTGTATGTTTGTTGTTGTGAATCCCCCGATATTTTACTCTCAATCTTTATTTTTCGTAGGTTGAGGGCCTCGGAGGGTTCCCCTTGACCGGGCACTATTGACTACACTTGTCGAATGCTGGAGGCCAGAGACGCACTCTTTTCACCTTCCCGTAGGTGAGATGATCATCACACTACAGGATATCTCCATGCTACTGGGTTTTCCCTTAGCGGGGCCTACAGTGTACGGGCCTCACTTGCACACTGGGGGGAGGGATGAGCTGCTAGCTAGGTTCAGCAGAGTCATCCCTAAGGGTCAGCAGCCAGAGCAGGTGGACTTCACCTCGAAGCACGGTCCGTCAAAGGCCTGGCTCAAGCAGTTTTAGGCGGACCGCCTCATAGTAGAGTCGGAGGACTGGAGAGTGCGACGACTCCTGGAGGCATACCTGTTGTGGCTGTTCGGGTGGGTCCTCTTCACCAGCATGCACCACGACACCATCAACAAGTGGTTTATCTTCTTCGCACAGGAGATTTCAGACGCCCCCTGGACCAGGTCTCTCAGTACAGTTGCGGCTCCAAGGTCCTAGCATAGACATACTGGGTGTTGTGCAAGGCCTGCAGCAGCAGCAGTGTCTCCGCGTCGATCATGGGTTGTCTATTGCTCCTGAACCTATGGTGGTACGAGCGCTTCGACATAGGGTGCCCGCAGCTAAGGTCATACGATGAGTACGACGGTTCTTTCTACTTCCGTGATGAGTGATGGGTTTGCTCTGGTGCAAGCGCGATGTAAGTAATACAAGTTAACACATTTCTTTAAGTGTCGTTATTTCATTACGCTTATATGCCTGACACTTTACTTTTTCATGTAGTCGAGGTGGGCGACGATGATGACACGCGCTTCGTACCCTCCGTTTTGATGCGCTTTGTGCTAGAGGTTACCGGACGTCATCGATCCTAGCACACATAGGAGGTCTCCGGCATGCACTCAGGCTACAATGCCACGCTTGTACACAAAACCAGCGTTGTCGTCTCAACCACCACCGATGCGCTACATGCTGACTCCTTGTTTCCGCTTGGGTGGTACAATTTCAGGTCCGTCACTCTCAGCATCCCCAATCACCATACTACATTGGTGGTGGTGGTGGAGGAGGAGGAGGAGGAAACTTTTGGTGACACACGCAGGGGCACCAAGGATCGAGGCATATTGTAGGATCGTCGATGTGGATGACCAGTTTGTCCTTCTCTGGATGGATTGGAATAGCATCAACTTCACTCTGCAAGATACGGTCTTGCAGGTGATGGATATACTCCTGGATGTTCTGTTCAACAGGAGGATCGACCTATCTCATGTAGTGGTAGCTCTCATCTTCATCTGACTCCTGTAAATACATAAATATTAAAGACTAAAATGTCCTACAATACGATACTGAACTTGTTGGCATTCTCACCCTTCCAAGAGGACATCGGAAGAATCTATGACCTCCTTTAATGCTACCATCATACATCTTTACAACATGGTCATATCCATAGGAGCACTTTGGCCACTCCTCTTTTGGGTGGTCGTAAGTCATCAGATGATAGCGTGGCTGAAACTCACTCTTGCCCTGCAAAGGGGAGTTCTCAAGTGGCTCCTCATACGCACTAGGACTAAAGGAACCTGGCCATATCATCGGTGCCCTCCCCATGCTAGTAGACCCTCTAGTTTTCCCTCTCCCACCTCTAGTAGCCATTGTTTCATTGTGCCTACGGTTGGAACTATACAAACCCTTTTGTAGATGTACTACCGCGAATCAATTATGCTAGCATTAACATTAAACCTTACACACGACGCTTATCGTAATGTTTAACCCTAATCCAACGATTTAAGATATAGTCTTTTCAGATGTAGCCTTTTCAGAACTTGATGGCTTCTCAGAAGTAGCCTTTTCAGAAGTAGCATTTTGAGACGTAGCCTTTTCAATAGTAGCGTTTTCAAACATAGCCTTATCAGATGTAGCCTTTTGGGGCAATTCCTTATATGTCACTCGTAAAACTTACAAATCCCTTATATGCAATCATGTGTCTATGACACGTGGGGCCACCTCAGTCAATGACACATGGGGTCTAATGGCATATCAGAGATTTAAGTTTTAGCTAGTGTATATAAGAAATTTTTCCTAGCCTTTTTCACAAGTAGATTATTTATATGTAGCCTTTTCAGACTTAGGTTTTCAAGCGAAATCTCCATAGGTCCATGAACCAACACTGATTTTTTTGTATAAATAGCAACCCAGGAGGCAACTTGTCCAAAACAAACTAAAGCCTTCTCCTCTTACCAAAATGGCATTTGATCCTCACCCGAAAAAGTCAATACCAGATCTTTTGCCTGCTGGGGTCGAAATTCAGATGTGCTGATGTGGAGACCTGTGTGGGGTTAGAAAGTCCAACGACTTCTCGGACACCTACGACAGGAAGTTCTTCATGTGCTCCAACTACGAGTACGACCCACCAGAGGGCAGCATCCGTGGTGGCTACCGCAACCAAGTACTCACATATTGCAAAACTAAAACACAACTATCTATTGTTTACCACTTACAAATTTTCCTTCTTTGCTAGTCTTTGCCACCACTATATGACTTCATATAGTGGATCAATAGAGCAGAGTGAAGAAAATGTGTTCCTCCTACACACCCAACACCGAACGGCATGGAGACGATTCCATGAAATGGAAGCCGATGAGAGGATAGAGGTGACATGCAAAGGCCTACAGGAGGATGAGCAGAAGAGGAGAGGGGAGCAGAACCACCTCAAAGCAGAGGCGCATAAGGCAGGTAGGGAGCAGAAGCACGAGAGGGAACGTAGGGCTTGTGAAGCTAGACCTGAGGCAGCGAGGAAGGAAAAGTACTCACGCTACACTTAGTAGAGTGTCAGTAGTAATCGGTTAGTTTAAATTCCCTAAGTCATGTTAGTTTTAGAATCGGTACATGTCTAGATTACTTTCAAAATTATACGTACATGCCAATGTCGTCGTTACTTTCTGTATGTGGCTTCTTTAAATCCCCTAAGACATGTTAGGTTTGTCTTTGATACATGCCTATGATGGAATGAAAAAATGTACTGAACATGTCACTATCACTGTTAGAGTCGATGTATGGGCCTGTGGTGCTTCGCGCACTTTAACATTTCAATATTGCAAGCGGTATTGTTTAGTACCGACGTATGCTTAACGCGCCCATATGGATATACACTACATTTTGATCTAGATGTGCCTTATTAAATACATGATTCTTCCCAAATTAAAAAACAACTAAAAAGAAAATTTACTTGTCGGCACGCCGGTTGCCGACAACCCTATTAGAACTTAGAATACCGACAAGCCTATCAACTATCATTAACCCAACTGCCATCTCAGTGTGTACCCTGGGGCCTATCGGCATGCGGTGTGTCGACAGGCCTTTTCGGCCTCACATGCTTGCTGATAGGTCTCTGGGCCCATTGCCATATAGGTTGTCGGCACGCGGAGTGCTAACAGGCCCCTATTCGGCACTCCACATGCCGACAAGTATCTATTCTTGCAATTTTGTGGATTTGAGTATTATTGTTGCAATTTTTTAATAAAATAATATTATTAAAAAAAATCAACCAACACGTCCGTGCCACCATGGTACTTCTTGATGCATGCATTTGCGCGCGGGTGGATGGACAAAATCAGGATTTGTGGGCAACGAGCCAACGATGGGAGGGGAACGAAAGGAGATGGGGTTTCCAACTCCTGTGGCATGAGAGAAGGAAAGTTTAGGGCAAAGCAGGAAAGAGGAGCGTGGAATGGAAGAAAGTGAGATTGAGCTTTTCCAATCCTTTTCTGGTGGCATGAAAGGAGAACATGAGCAAGTATTCAATGCCGTAGGGAAAGAAAAAGGTACTTTCCATTTCAAACCAGGTGATGTCCGTGAGGACAACCGACTGTAGCCGGCTAAGATGTTAATGACATTTTAGTTGCCCAACTTGACTTAAAAAGAAACGGTACAGATCTGTTCTCTCCCTTTAATTACCTCCTAGAAGGTAAGAGGAGAACCTTAAAAGAGTTACTGATACAAAAAGGGGAAAAATAATGCAAGAACAGGTACGTTTTCAGAAACTATGTATGTTTCCAAGTTTTATTCAGTAATAATGAGAACACAAGCGAGTTTTGTGTTGTTGATGATGAGTGATTGATGTAATTGTTGATTTGGAGCCTTCGGTTTGCATAGCATGTTTCAATGGTGTTTGATTATGTTTATGGCTAACTGGGGGTGAAAACAGAGGATTGCGGAGAGACATGTTTCTTGGCTCATGATGTGTAGGTGTATGGATGTGACAAGGCAGTCGACGGCAAGGTGGTGAAGGGCAAGTGGAGGCTTTGTGCCGATAGACTGTGCTAGGCCGAGTGGAGCCATGGGCGATCCGCATCGCTTACATGGAGGGTGCAAGAAAACATGGTGAGAAGAGAAGGTGATGAAGATGATGTCAACCAAGTCAAGGTGGAAAGGCGATGGCAAGTCGAGAGGCGGCCCGGTGGTGGGACTACGAAGGCTTGAAGGCGTCAAAGGTCATGGCGGAGGTTGGACACGCATCGACTTCGAGAAGTCATGCTTGGAGAAGCATGCAAGGCGGTTTTCCTGGTTTTTCCTCAAAACCGGGGGCAGAGTCGGAGGATGCGTGTCACCATCACTGAGCTTGCTTGAAGACGAAGCAGAGTGGTGAAGGTGCTAGGTCCATCCGATGGACAACAAAATAATTGGACTATTTTGCCCTTTAGGGATAATATTTATGTATTAGTCTTTAGGGGCATATTGGGAATTGTTTATTTGCCTATATATATATATATGGGAGAGGGCTGGTGCAAAGAGAGCTTTCTGTGACAAAAACCAGAGCACGTCAACACCTCTCCAGGACCTATCTTATCTTCTTTTGGATATTTTCTTAGGCTTGGTTAGGATTTCAAGAGAGAGTAGTTAGAGTTCAGAGCTCTAAACTTTATCTCATCAAGAGTGAGAGGATGAAGGGCGGCTTCCAAGCCATGTATCTATGAATTTTGCTAAGTTCATATTTATATTCAACAGTTGCTTAGCAAACTTGTGATGCTTTTAATCTCCTTCCTGTTTATCTCTTGTTCTTAAAGTTTTGGTTGATTTTTCACTCCTCGCTTTTGATAGCGATTTCAAGTGATTTTGTTGGGTTAAAAAGTTGCTAGGACTTGTGTGAGAACATCTAGGGTGATCCCATATAATCTCCCTCACACGAGGAACTTGAAGTCCTTTTTCTAAATATTTTCCTCTCCACTTGTTTTTGGTCAAATCCACAAAATAGAGATTAAAATCTTGATCTCTTTAAGGAGATCTTTTGGATACGGTGTTCGTGAGAAGTTGTGCCTAAAATTTTGTTAGATTTAGGTAGCGTTTAGTTGGATTTCTAGTTTGAATCTTGTGTTCTAAGCTGCAGTTTTTCAGTACTGCAACCAGTTTGTAACTTCCGGTTCCTATCCAGAACATCCGTGAACAATATTTATTTTGCAACCAGATCTTTTTTGGACCTTCCTGCTGGTCGGAGTTACTGACCATCGGTACCGGTCAGAGGTACTGTTCATTAGTACTGGTCAGAGCACTGTTCATCTGGTCGGAGTTACTGTCCATCAGTACTGGTCAGAGTACTGTTCATCAGTACTGGTCGGAGAACTTTTGCTATTTGTTGTGAGCGCACTTTCGTGTTATTTCTGCTGTGCTTTGTGTTGCTTTCAGTTGTGTTTCTTTCTTGTGGAGGGTTAGGTTCGAATTGGACTTAGGCCTTGTTCTTTGATTAAGAATTTTTTAAGGACTCCTATTCAACACCCCCTCTAGTCACTGTTCTAGTCATTCAATTGGTATCAGAGCCTAGTTAAAGATCACCATATCTTTTTTGGCTTTGTGGTCCAAAAAGGCGATAATGGAACGAGGAAGCAAAGTTCCGTATTTCGATGGTTCTAACTATGCCTACTGGAAAACTCGCATGAGATCCTACCTTGAAAGTCAAGGGTCTGCAGTATGGAGCGTAGTTCAGAGCGCTCAATTTGTGGTTCCCGATGTTCGTATTAGCCAAGCTCAAAGTTGATGAGTTTGAAGCTAAGAGCAAGGCGAGAAACATTATCTTCTCTAGCTTGAGTCGCTCTGAGTTTGATCGTGTCTCTAATCTTACTACTGCTTATGCTATTTGGACATGATTGCAAAACTCCCATGAGGGAACTACACAGGTCAAGGCTAGGTTGTTCGACACATACCGAAGAGAGTATGAGAACTTTAGCCAATTGCCTAGTGAGATTATAGAGTCCATGTTTAGCAGGTTTCAGGGGATAGTGAACAAGATGAGAGCGAATGGTAGACTTCCCTATGATGATCATGAGAGAGCAATAACACTGCTTTATAGTCTAGATCGTAAGGTTTGGGAGGTCAAAGTCGCTGCTATAATTGAGTGCCCCAACTATGAAACTCTCACTGTGGATGAGTTGTATAGCAAGGTTAGATCTACTGAGATTGACAATGAGACTAGAGCCAAATATGAGAATCCGTCAAATTCTCAGAGTATAGCCTTGGTTTCGGAAGGTGGCTAGTCGAGTGACAGTTCTGGTCTTACTAACACCTCACATTTTGGTTTTGCTTTATCATCTCTGGTTTCTGTCACAGAAGAACAGGTGGATGCTCTTGGAGATGAGGAGCTAGCGCTGATCACGAAGAAGTTCAACCGCTTCTATGACAACAGAAGAAACCAAAGGAGAGGCAACTCCAAGGGCTGTTTTGAGTGCAGCGATCCGAACCACTTCATCGCTGACTGCCCCAAGAAGAAGAATAAGGTCGAGGCCGACAAGCCTAAGTATAAAAAGAAGAAGTACTTTGATCATGAGGCTTTGAAGACGGACTTCCGCAAGAAGTTCAAGGCGAAGGAACGTGCCTTTCTCGCCTCCCTCAGCGACTTTGACGTCGACTCCAGCGATGATGATTCCTCAAGGTCAAGTGAGGATGAGGACAAGAAGAAGAAGAAGATCATCGACAACCTCAACGGCTTGTGCTTCATGGCCAACGACAAACAACGATGCCGAGCTGGACTCAGAGGTACAGCTTTCGGTCGATGAGCTCTCTGTGAAAGTAGATGAACTAGAAGATGCTTTGGTAGGTCAAGATCGCAATATCAAGTTAGATGTGCGTGAGCTTACAGAATATAAAAAGAAATTTGAAAATGCTACCATGGAACTTGAATTGCTAAAATCTGCTCCCATAGACTGTTATTTCTGCCTGTGATACATGTGCTTCCTTGTTAAATGAATTAAATACTTGTCAGGCTGAAATGCTTAGATTGGAAGATGAGAACAAGCTGCATATGTCTGTGTTGAATTGGGTGTCTACTAGTGAACCATAATTGGGTATGATTATGGAACAGTTCAAGAGAGAGGATATGGCTGGTGCCAGGCGTGACTACACCAGAGTGTCTTATGAAAATGGGAAAATTGGAGAGTGCAGTACCTCTGGAGTGAGTGCTTGTGAAAAATCTACTGCCACTAACTCCCAAAACAAATGTGAAGTTATCGTAGTTGAGCCACCCAAAATTCCTCCCAAGAAACAGATATGGATACCCAAGCCCAACGAGTACCAAAACAGGCTTGACACCGTTCCACCAATTCCTGAGAAAGGCAAGCCTAAACAGCCAAGACAGCCTCCTAGAGTGAATCCCAAACCTAACAGAGGGGTTAGATATCATTGTGAGTAATGTCACCGTGAGGATCAACTAGTTGAATTTTGTTTCAAGTGCAAGAGAAACGAGAGACGTGAGCTTGAGTGGAACAATCGTAACATGTACTACCCTACCCATGGTGTACATGAGCCTTTTCATCAGGTTAGCCACAATCAAGCTGCTCACCCTCGTCGTGGTGGAACTGGTTGCATGGTTGCAGATGGTTCTTTTGCCCGGCGTGGACCTGGTCGTGCTCTCTATGGCTATGGCTCATGTGCTCATGGCTTTGAGTCTCAAGGCTTTGATGGACCATGTTTTTCCCATCGTAGTGCTCGCTTCCCGCCTGTGAGAAAGAATAAGTATCCTCGTGGTAATCCTGTTTTTGGACGAGTGACTCGACACTGTAATGCTTCATATTTCACTAACCCCAGTGTTGTGTCATTCGCTCACAATTTCTCCCATTATTAGCAGGAGGACGGAGGTTTGGAGAACATGTGGATCATGGATTCCGGCTATTCACGCCACATGACCGGAAATCCCAAATGGTTCTCCAGCCTCACCCCAGTGATGCAAGAAGAATTTATCACTTTTGGGGATGACAGCAGAGGAAAGGTAATATCAGTTGGTGCCATCAAGGTAAATGATTATTTTGTACTCAAGGAGGTCGTTTTGGTCGACAACTTGAAGTACAATTTACTTTCAGTTTCGCAACTTCTTGAAGATGGCTTTCAAGTGCGCTTTAAGAGAAATTCTTTCCGTGTTATTGATTCTTTTGATGATCTTGTGTGTGGTATTTCTCCAGCTGGCCGAGTGTTCAAAATGGATTTTTTAAAGTCTTTTGGTTCTTCTCGTTGCTTAATGGCCAGCTTGACCTCTGACCTTTGGAAGTGGCATAGGAGACTTGATCACATGAGCTTTAATTTACTCTCTCGATTGAGTGCTCTTGACCTTATCCAAGGATTGCACAAGCTTAAGTTTGAAAAAGATTTGGTTTGTACTCCTTGTCGTCATGGGAAGATGATTGCTGCTTCTCACCCACCTGTCAAACAGGTGATGACTGATCACTCGGGACAACTTTTGCATATGGACATTGTTGGTCCATCCCGTGTGCGTTCGGCGGGTGGAAAGTGGTATGTTCTTGTGATCGTTGATGATTTTTTGAGGTACTCTTATGTGTCTTTCATGGAAGCAAAATATGAGGCATGTTCTCATTTTTGAGATTTGTGTTTAAGGTTGAAGAATGAATTTCCTCGCAATGCCATGAGAGCTATTCGCAGTGACAATGGCAAGGAATTCAAAAATGCTCAATTTCAGGATTTTTGTGCTGAACATGGACTAGAGCATCAGTTTTCTTCACCTTATGTGCCTCAACATAATGGTGTGGTTGAAAGAAAAAATCGGACCCTTGTTGAGATGGCTAGGACGATGCTTGATGAGCATAGGATTCTTAGAAAGTATTGGGCCGAAGCAATCAACACCGCTTGCCATGTTTCAAATCGAATTTTCTTGTGTTCAATTTTGAACAGAACTTCCTATGAGCTGAGATTTGGAAGGGCACCCCAAGGTGAGTCACTTTCATGTGTTTGGATGCAGATGCTTCATTCTCAAACAAGGCAATTTGGACAAATTTGAGTCTCGCTCATCAGATGGCATATTTCTTGGTTATGCCTCACATAATTGTGCTTATCGTGTGCTTAATTAAGAAACTAACAAAATCATAGAAACATGTGAGGTTACTTTCGATGAAACTATGCCATGCACAACCCTTGCTTTTGAGACTGTAGGTGAACAAGATTTGAGCAAGAGCATCTTTGTTGATGAGGACTTTCCAGCTCCAGTTGATGATGATGATGACGTTGGTTTCAATTCATCACCAACTGCTCAAGAGTTGTCTTCTGCTTCCACTACATCAACAAAAGGTCTTGATGCTACTACTGCTTCCACATCTGCTGCACCACTACATGATCAAGCAGAAGCTCCAGCTGTCGTTGAGGGGGAGGCTACTTCAGAAAAAGAAGCCCCTCGGCACATTCAGTGCCAACACCCCTCACAGCAGATGATTGGTGGTTTGCATGAACGGACTACACGGTCAAGGTCAAATCAGATATCCCACTTTGCTCATTCTACTTTTGTTGCTAATTTCAAGCCCAAAGATGTTGGACATGCTCTATCTGATGCAAATTGGGTTAATGCTATGCATGAGGAGCTAGAAAATTTTGAGCGAAACCAAGTTTGGGTCCTAGTTGAGCCTCCCATAGGTTGTCATCCCTTAGGTACCAAATGGATTTTCAAAAATAAACAGGAGGAGGACATAGTTGTGAGAAACAAGGTTAGGCTGGTGGTCCAAGGGTATAGCTAGAAAGAGGGTATAGACTATGATGAAACCTTTGCTCCCGTTGCTTGGTTAGAAGCCATTAGAATCCTTTTAGCTTTTGCAGCCTCCAAGGGTTTCAAGCTTTTTCAAATGGATGTCAAGAGTGCATTTCTAAACGGGTACATAGAGGAGGAAGTGAATGTTAGGTAACCCTCAGGTTTCGAGAACCCAAAACACCGAGACAGAGTCTACAAGATCTACAAAACTTTGTATGGTTTAAAACAAGCCCCTAGAGCTTGGTATGCTAGGTTGAAATTTTTTTGCTCAAAAACAGGTTTGAAATAGGTTTGGTGGATAAAACTCTGTTTCTCCTCAAGCATGGAAATAACTTTCTTTTGGTTCAGATATATGTGGATGATATCATTTTTGTTGGTTCATCTCATGCTTTAGTTGCCAAGTTTGCAGAGACTATGAGCAAAGAATTTAAAATGTTCATGATGGGTGAGCTGAATTTCTTCCTTGGACTTCAAATCAAGCAAACCAAGGAAGGCACCTTCGTCCACCAAAGCAAGTACACCAAAGATGTATTGTGGAAGTTTGACATGACGGATGCCAAACCCATGTCAACTCCCATGCCTGTGTCGGTAGCTCTGGATGCGGATGAAAATGGAGAAGCGGTGGATTAGAAGGAGTACCGGAGCATGATTGGCTCCCTTTTGTACTTGACTACTACGAGGTTGGACATACAATTTGTCATGTGTCTATGCGCTCATTTTCAAGCGTCTCCGAGAACCTCACATCGCCAAGCCGTCAAGCGGATTATGAGGTATCTCCGTTTTACCCCCGAGCATGGTCTGTGGTACTCTGCATCAGCGACACTCACACTTCACGGTTATTCTGATGCGGATTTTGCTGGGTGTCGTATTGATCGCAAGTCCACTTCTGGAACGTGTTAGTTCCTTGGATCTTCTCTTGTGTGTTGGTCTTCCCGCAAGCAATCCAGTGTAGCCCAATCCACCACTGAAGCTGAATATGTAGCAGTCGCCAGTTGTTGCTCCCAGCTATTGTTGATGATTGCTACTTTAAAGGATTTTGGGTTGAGTTTTCAGAGCGTGCCACTTTTATGTGACAGCACCAGTGCTATAAATGTTGCCAAAAACCTCGTGCTTCACTGAAAGACAAAGCACATAGATGTGAGATTCCATTTCTTAAGAGACTACTATGAAAAGGGTGATATTGATTTTTGCCATGTGGATACCCATAATCAACTTGCAGATATATTCATCAAACCGCTTGATCAATCCACCTTTGCTTGCTTGCGAGGGGAACTTGGAGTGTGCTTCCCATTTTGAATTGGGGAGTTTTGGTTCTTGTGTACTTTTGTGTACATTTGTGTTTTCCTTTGCTCTTTTATGTACACCATATGAGATACTCTTTTTATGCATTGCATCTCATCATGTATCATATCATCATCATGTGCAATATGCATTTTAGTGAACTTCTCGTATATATTAATAGCACTTGCTGGTACTAGTTATGAATTTGTGCTAAATGTAGTGGATGTATATCAATCTGTGCAAGCTTAGGCTCTTTTTGAAATATGCTATAAAATCTGTTGAGCAAGCTTGTCTTTTCCAAGGATGAATTTGAAATATGAATATTGAACTTAATCACTTGTCACCCTTGAGTGTTTGCTTTAGCTGGATCAGTGCTTGAATTAGGGCTACTTCTGTGAAAAGCTTGTGCTAGCCCTCTTTGTTCAGGTCAGCGGATTGGGGAACATTGCACTTTGTTCTTTGTCTTTGTAAATGTTTAGCCCATGATTAACCCTTGGGGGAGCTTATGCTCTTTTGTCTCGCAAAGACACAACTTGCTTTGGCCTTGTGAAAATTTGCATATTTTGAATCACATGTTAAGTCAATCAAAATGAATGATTCATGTCATTTGCCAAGGAAGTGAACCCAAAGTTGATCTGAGAAAAATCTCTGCGTCCACCGTGTACTCGTCTGTGGTCACTAGTGCTCAGCACAGTGTGTTCGTGTGAATGGTCGCATGTACTCGTCTGTAGTCGCTAATGTTCTTCGACAGTTGTCGTGGACGTCCTGTATGTGGTCGTATGTGACCTATACGTGGTTGTGGATGTCCTGTGTGTGGTCGTTGGTGACTCGCGAGTAGTCACTGGGTGGTCGAGCAGCTCCTCCTAGCAGTGCTCGACTGGGATCTATAGATGGGCCAAAGTATTTGATCAAAGAATGAAAAAAGGGCAATCTGTACTAGTTAAAATGTGCTAAGAATGTTTTGTTTCACCTTGTCAAACTAAGGCTTGGATCGATATGTGGGTGTTTGCAAAGCCCGTCGGGTAGAACTTGGTTGACTAGTTTGAGCTTGACATAGCACTAGTTTTACTTAATCCTTATACTAATCATGTAACTGTGAATGCTTCTATGCTGACATCTTTTGAAATTTGAAAGATATGATCAAAACTTGCCTTTTCTCCCGGTGCTTGTAATATAGTATCACTTTAAGACTTTGTGCGCCTTTGAGCTATATCACTTTACTCCTCATAGTGCTTTTACATGTCTAGTCCCTTCAAGTGCTTTGTAATCTATATGTGAAGCTTTGTAGGCTCGCACCTCATATGCACCCCATATCATGGCATGCTTGCTCGTGAGCTTGATGTTTGCATTGCCAAAAAGGGGAAGAGTTTACAAAAACAGGGGGAGAGTGAAGAAAGGGGGAGAGGGGAGAGATTGCATAGTATGGCTAAAAAGGAGAAAACAGTGAGAAGATGCACAAGTAAGGGGGAGTGTGCATTCATTTGTGCCAATGTGATCACAAATTGAGGGGAAGCTTGTACTCAGTTTGCACGGTTGAGTTCATTTGTGCTCTATCATGGAAACTACTGCTTTTTGTGAGTTTTGAACTTCTATGGCCACGTTGAGCTTTTACCTAATTATTTGGGGGTCACATGAATTCTCAGTTGTGTTGAGCTGTTGCCCAATTCTTTGGGAATCGAGAAGTTCTTCTTTGCTTTTCTCCGGTTTTTCTTGTTTTCTCATTTAAGTGACCTTATGTTTCTTTTCTTGGCTTTTGGTCTGAATGAATTTTTTTTCTTTTATAATTATCAAATCAATATATTTGTGGTTTAGTGTTGTCAATGCACTCATCAAAGGGGAGATTGAGAACATAAGGGAGTTTTGTGTTGTTGATGATGAGTGATTAATGTAATTGTTGATTTGGAGCCTTCGGTTTGCATAGCATGTTTCAATGGTGTTTGATTATGTTTATGGCTAACCGGAGGTGAAAATAGAGGATGGTGGAGAGACATATTTCTTGGCTCATGATGTGTAGGTGTAGGGATGCGACATGGCGGTCGATAGCAAGGTGGTGAAGGGCAAGTGGAGGCTTGGCGCCGACGGACCGTGCTAGGCCGGGTGGAGCCATAGGCGATCCGCATCGCTCACATGGAGGGTGCAAGAAAACATGGTGGGAAGAAAAGGTGACGAAGATGGCGTCGACCAAATCAAGGCGGAAAGGCGATGGCAAGTCAAGAGGCTGCCAGGTGGCGGGAGCGCGAAGGCTTGAAGGCGTCAAAGGTCATTGCGGAGGTCGGACACGCATCGACATCGAGAAGTCATGCTTGGAGAAGCATGTAAGGCGGTTTTGCCGGTTTTCCTCAAAACCGGGGGCGGAGTTGGAGGATGCGTGGCACCATCACGGAGCTTGCTTGGAGACGAAGCAGAGTGGTGAAGGCGCTGGGTCCATCCGATGGACAACAAAATAATTGTACTATTTTTCCCTTCGGGGATAATATCTATGTATTAGTCTTTAGGGGCATATGGGAATTGTCCATTTGCCTATATATATATGAGAGAGGGCTGGTGCAAAGGGAGCTCTCTGAGAGAAAAACCAGAGCACGTCAACACCTCTCCAGGACCTATCTTCTTTTGGATATTTTCTTAGGCTTGGTTAGGATTTCAAGAGAGAGTAGTTAGAATTCATAGCTCTAAACTTTATCTCATCAAGAGTGGGAGGATTAAGGGCGGCTTCGAAGCCATGTATCTATGAATCTTGCTAAGTTCATATTTCTATTCATCAGTTGCTTAGCAAACTTGTGATGTTTTTATCTCCCTCCTGCTTATCTCTTGTTCTTGAAGTTTTGGTTGATTTTTCACTCCTCGCTTTTGATAGCGATTTCAAGTGATTTTGTTGGGTCAAAAAGTTGCTAGGACTTGTGTGAGAACATCTAGAGTGATCCCATATAATCTCCCTCACACGAGAAACTTGAAGTCCTTTTTCTAAACATTTTCCTCTCCATTTGTTTTTGGTCAAATCCACAAAATAGAGGTTAAAATCTTCATCTCTTTAAGGAGACTTTTGGATAAAGACTCAGGGTGTACGTGAGAAGTTGTGGCTAAAATTTCGTTAGATTTGGGTAGCTATTTCTAGTTTGGATCTTGTGTTCTGAGCTGCAGTTTTTCAGTACTGCAACCAGTTCGTAACTTTTGGTTCCTATCCAGAACATCTGTGAAAAGTGTTTATTTTGCAACCAGATCTTTTTCGGACCTTCCTGCTGATCGAAGTTACTATTCATCTGGTCGGAGTTACTGATCATCAGTACTGGTCGGAGATACTATTCATCAATACTGGTCGGAGATACTGTTCAGCAATACTGGTCGGAGTACTGTTTATCAGTATTGGTCGGAGAACTTTTGATGTTTGCTGTGAGCGCACTTACGTGTTGTTTCCGCTGTGCTTTGTGTTGCTCTCGATTGTGTTTCTTTCTTGTGGAGGGTTGAGTTCGAATTAGACATAGGTCTTGTTCCTTAATTAAGAATTTTTTAAGGGCTCCTATTCACCTCCTCTAATCGCTATTCCGGTCCTTCAAATAAATTTGCAATTTCGGGAAGAATATTAATGCATGCAAACCTGGAATCGGGTAAATAAGACTGTCTCCAGTATATGGGATTATCCGCCAATATAATCATTAGTGATCTCGATGATAGCATGTAGCACTTGGCGCCGCTTGTTTGTTCCAACCAAAAGCTCTGCGTATATATACAAATCGATTTGATTTGGTTTGCATCAGGATAACAAAAGATCAACCGATGCTTGAATTTAAGAGTAAATTGCACCACAACTACAACAACTTGTGTGGTGGGTGCATGCAGGTCATAGAACTTGAGAATTGCTCAAATGAGTCGCACAACTTGTTTAGGTGGTGCAAGTAGGTCAAAGATAACATATTGTGGCAAAGAAAAGGAAAATACATGTGGCGCTAATTGGGACACCATTTTGGCATGTGAACAGTGTTATTTCACAAAAGAGCCTCTTTTACCACTTGCCTCCACATCTTTGTGTCGGAACCTAGTGGCTGGAGTCGCCGGCGACAGCGCTGCCCACACCTTTGCTACCCCTCTTCCAAGCTGTCCTGCCAGTATTCCCGCTAGAAACTATGGCTCAGAGGCAAGTGCGTGATCCACTTCCTGTATTATTTGATCAGTTCTTGCCTTCTTAGTTCTGTTTTGTTAAGAGTTAAGATGGAGATAATTAAGCTCTATAAGTGCCAAGAGGAGGTAGGTCTGATGCAAATGTCGTGGCTTTGCAAGGGATTCAACTTGGTTGGAGCAGTGATTTCAGTTGAATCGAGACGAGAACAAAAGAATTTATTCGGTATGTTCCCGGTTTGGTGCAGGGTGTGATACACGAGCACCACTTCAAACATTTTAATTTGTAATTGTTGTGAGCGTTGAGGTTACTCCTATTGGGTTGTATCATAAACATTAATTAATCCGCCACATAGGATTTTTGCTGAGTTGGCCAGGAATTAAAGAGGATAGCGATGAAAGTTGTACTATCTGCTTGGGTACGAAATCCAAGACTATGAAACCGTGTAGAGATGCATAGAGTTATATCATAGGACATAATTGCTCATAACATTTGCAGAAATTAATTGCCTTGGGAGCCTAGGAAACAATAATGTGATACTGTGTATTGAAGAAGTTGTTTTTACACATTATTTATTGTCCTCTCTATGTGGCGTGTAGTCTTGGATATAGCAATATAATACTTTATGTTGGGAGTAGCCTGATTGTTCGCCGATTCGTTTGAGGCATCAAAGTTGCGACCGGTGAGGAGAGAAATAGCGAGGAATTAGATGGAGTGGATGACGTGGACGCTGAATCAATACCATGCATGTGTAGACATGCCATGGTGTGAGATTTAGACATATTATGCATTACTAAAACAAGTTATGTGACCTATTTAAGAATTGTCAAGTTCTATGACCTAGATACACATACACCCATGCATATCTTACTCTAAAATTAACGAGCATCAAACAATTTTGTCTAGGTTTTGCATACGTACGTACGTACCTTGGTGCCTTGGTCGAGGAGGACGTGGTCTTGTGCGAGGTTGAGGAAGAGCTCCTTCTTGGTGGACGTGAGATCCACAGGATGATCGGCGCGATCGAGGATGGAGGTGTATCCTGGCGGCAGGAAGCGCTCCCACACCGTGTCAGAGCTCGCCGCCTTTTGGAAGGCGGAAGACACGGCAGAGGAGCGGCACGCGTCCATGGGAGTGGTCAAGGAGATGGCGTGAGCCAGGCACGCCTCTGGAAGGCGCGTGATGCTGCAGTCGTCGTACCCTTCTTCATTCGCAACGGTGGTCTCAACCCGGGGTTCTTTCCCATCATCCCTTCGTGATCGCTTCATGATCTGCAGGTCCATTGCTGGAGATCAGCTGAACGACACATCTGCAGGCAGCCAAGTATATATATAACATATGATGTGAGCAATGGCTACGCGTCACTGGGGAAAAACACACCGTCACCAGGGGCACATTGATATTCCATAGCACTGGAAATTGAGCAGAAAGTGCATGCAAGCATGCCTACGGAAAAATATCGCTGATAATTGGGAAAATATCGCTTAAAGAAAGGTTGGAAGAACTATCGAGCAATTAATTCTTCGATGGATAGTTACATGCCGCGTATGACTGACTTTGAATGCCAAGTCAAAGAAACATCGCGATGACGATGGAAAATTCTGTGATGTTTCTACCGTGCAAATCTTCATTTTCTTGGAACGGAGAAAACACTATATATTATCTTAATTAATTAGGGAGTATGAACGCTCAATATGGAGGTTCATGGAAAAGTATTGCTTCCTCCGTTTTGTCATATATAGTTCACACATATCTGTACTTGAAAGTGAAAATTTTGGTCAACACTGAGAAGTATTCAAAAAGGGAGGGAGCACGAAATAGTGGAAAAGTATTCTGATAAGCAACTTCCACAGTACTCCCTCCATTAAGAAATATAAGGCGCAAAGTTTCAATAATTTTGATACTGCATGTTTGAATGCATATTTTGAAAGGTTCTTTATCATATGCATTTATTCAATACCATTTATCACCCATATACAAAATGTTCATCTTTACCAGAAAACTATGATGGGTTTTTAAGTCATTTTCTCTCACTACTAAAAAAGACAAATCAGTGCTGTTTGAAAAATAACTTCACTGCCGGTTTTTCAACCAGCACTCTTTACTCGACACTTATAGTAGGCTACTATCAGTGCCGGTTGTCCACCCAACACTGTTACCATTTCCAGAGAATAAAAAAAGGGAGAAAATTGGTGATGGCGGGAGACCGCTCCAGTCGCCGCTGCCGCCAGGCACTGCCGGGCACACATGCAAAACAAGATAACACGGCGGCTCAAAGGCCGCCGCCACAACACATGCACAGACGCATAGATCCTGCTGCCGCTCGGCCATCGCGCTTGGATCCCTCGGCCGCCGCACGTGCCTGGATCCCTCCGCCACCGCTTGGCCGTTGCACATCGCACATCGCCTTCCTGACATTGGGCTGTTCGAACAGGTCAGTGCCGGTCTCGCGGAGGTGCTTGAGCATCTTCATTTCCTCGCGGGCGTTGAAGGCATCGGAGCACCGGCAGATGCACTATTGCCACCGCCACTACCTCGGACCCGCCGGCTGCCGCGACCTTGGACTCGCTGCCCTTGGACCCTCCGTCGTGGATCTCGCCGCCCTTGGACCCTCAGCTGTGGATCTCACCGCCCTTGGACCCACCGCCACCGCTGCGTAGTGGAGGACCCGCGCCGCCGCTGCCACTACCTCGGACCCACCGGCTGCCGCGCCCTTGGACCCTTCGTCGTGGATCTCACCACCCTTGGACCCGCCGCCCTCGGACCCTCTGTCGTGGATCTCGCGAGGCCGGTGGGGGAGGCCGGTGGGGAGGCTGGTGGGGGAGGAGGCCGGAGATTGAGGAGACTGAGAGAGAGGAGGCTAAGAGAGAAGAGAGAGGCCAGCACGAGCAAGAGAAGAGAGTGGCCGGGAGGATAAGATCGAGGAGCCCGATGAGAGAGAAGAGAGTGGCCAGGAAAAAATCGAGCCGCTGACGGATGTGAGGTTGTGAGATTAAAATAGATTCAATACAAATTTCGGATCCGATGAGTAGTATCAGTGCCGGTTAGTATTAAAAACCGGCACTGATTACTGATGCTAATAATCAATGCCGGTTTTTATTTGAATGGACGGGTGGATGTCTGGTTTTGCTACAAACCAGCAGTGATACCCTATCAGTATCAATTTTAGCCGAACCGACACTGATGAGCCGATACTTATGATTAGTTCTATAGCAGTGTCTCATGCTATTCTAATACACCCAATATTTTTGAACCATAATAATATCTTTACAAATTGATGTGAGCAATGGTTACGCGTCACTGAAGAAACACATCATCACCACGGGTACAATGATATTCGATAGCATTGGAAATAGAGCGGAAGGTGCATGCCTACCGAAAAAGATCGGTGATAATTGGGAAAATATTCCAAGAAACATATCGGTTACCGAAAGGTTGGAAGAATTATCAAGCAATTAATTCTCCGATCGATGGTTACATGCGCGTAGGACTGACTTTGAATGCCAAGTCGAAGAAACATCGCTATGATGGAAACTTTTATGATGTTTCTACCGTGCACATCTTCGATTTCTTGGAACAGGGAAAACCCTAAATATGATCTTAATCAGGGAGTATGATGTCGACATCGATGACATGAAAGCTCAATATTGATGGTTCGTGGAAAAATATTGCTTCCGTGCCGTGTTCATATATAGTTCATACAAATCTGTACTTGAAAGTGAAAACTTTGGTCAACAGTGACAAGTATTCAAAAAGGGCGGGAGCACAAAATAGTGGAAAAGTATTCTGTAAGCAACTTCTACAGTACTCCTTCCATTAAGAAATATAAGGTGCATTACTACAGAAATGATTATCACTGCTGGTTTAAAACTATACTCCCTTCGTTTCGCAATATTTGTCCATGCTCACCATTACGTACAAATCAAGGAATACTAAAATCGAGTGAAAAAATGCATAGAGATGGCCATGCTACCCCTAATCAATACAAGGATGAGAGTAAGTAACTCATCAGCGTTGGAGTAAATGCATGCATGCACTCAAGGGCATAGTAGAAAAATAGACCATAAAGTATCATTGGTTACCGAAATGGATAAATAATTTGAGACAGATACTCCCGAGGCTATGGACAAATATTGCGAAACGGAGGAAGTATTACTGTTGATTATTGAACCGACTATCAAGAACCAACAGTGATAAGTGATACAAACTATCACTGATGGTTCCGGTTACGAACCAGCAGTGATACTCAATCCAGGGGAAAAAATTAAATTTAAATAGGCAGATAATAATTTATCTGAGTTTTATATTACTCATCTCTAGAATTACTGGTTTAAATCACACTAATAATTAGTTAAGTCATTAATAATTCCTAACTCCATCATTGTACACAAAAAACAAAAGACACGGCCGCGCGTGCAAAAGAACCCTAAACCCTTTGTGCGCGTCTACCATGACCACTTGGGATCAACCATGACGACGAAGAAGTAGTTGTCTCTGTCATCCTCGTCGCTGACGTCGTTGTCATCATCGTCCACGACTTCCTCCTCCTCCCACATGTCGGCCTCCTCCTCTTCCTGCTCCTCCTCATCTTCGTCCTCTTCATCCGAGCTCCGGAGTCTAAGGACCGCGCCACGTCCGAGCTCTCCGGTGGGGCCTGAGCCTCGTTGTCAGACGATGGCGTGGGTGTGGGAGGTGTGGCCAGAGATGGTGGTGGCGGAGGCGGCAGTGGAGTGGCCGGAGCGAGAGAAGGTGGTGGATTGTAATCCATTGCGCAGTGATGGCGGCAGTGGAAAGGAGAGGGTGGAAGAGATCGAGTGTGCGCGTGTGAGAGTGAGAGTGACATGAGCGATCGAGTGTGCTAGAGTTAAATTTAAAGGTGTTCAGGAGAAGCCGAGCAAGCAGGCGCCGGAAGTCGTACTGTTTTTGAGCTATCACTGCTGGTTATTAAAAACACATCTTTTTATGAACTGGTATCACTGCCGGTTCCAGCTAAAAACCAGCAGTGATAAGTTAATTATTATTGTCGGTTCGTGTTACTAACTGGTAGTGATGTATCACTGCTGGTTCGTAATAAGAACCGACAGTGATAATCACTATCACTGTAAGTTCTTGCTAGTTCGGCTTTTTATGTGCGTCTTAAGCTTACAAACCGGTAGTGATAAATTATCACTGCCAGTTATTATCGAACCAGTAGTGAAAGGGGTAGGGATGACTCTTTCTATAGTAGTAGTGCAAAGTTTTAATAATTTTGATGTTGCACGCTTGAATGCATATTTTAAAAGGTCCTCTGTCATATGCATTTATTCAATACCATTTTATCACCCCTACAAAATGTTCATCTTTACAAGAAAACTATGAGGATTCTTAAGTCATTTTCTCTCATGCCATTCTAATACACCCAATAATATTTTTGAACCATAATAATATCTTTACAAATTGTCCCACGAATGGATAAGATGGGGAGAAAAAAACTTTCCTTTTCCACTCATATCCTCACTATTCTCCTTTATGCCATCAGAAAATGGCCCCTTTTCTTTTGGGGCGGGGGGGGGGGGGGACCCGAGAGCTTAGGTGGCAAATCACAATCAGCGTTGAGGCATTGATATAGGAAGGTAGGACTCGGACCGAGCTACATCTGCAACCCCATCCTGATTACAAGCAGTTTGCACAACCTAAATTTAAGTTAATTCTTAAATAAATCATGAATACAAACTAATAAAGCATCCTAATCAAATAGCAGAGTATATTCTAAACATCTATGTAACATGAGTACTTTATATCTCTTTAATATACTCAATGACCAAATACAATTATGGAATCAAGTAAACAATGCAGAAAATGATGATGAAGACGATGTAGAGAAAACAGATCGTGAGTAGTCGATGTAGCAGACGACGATGATCGGGACGTAGATGAAGAAGATCATGAGCAGTTGCATCGAGCGCTCCTCAAAAGCCATATTCGACCTCCCCCAGTGCAGGATCTATAGGGTGATGGATTCTGAAGACCTACTCTCCCGATAGCCGGTGCACATAGGCGTAATGGGATGTAGCAGCTTGATACATATGGCAGTGCATCAGAGAGAAAGAGGCAAAACTGTAACTCATGTGTGTCTTTTGTGGTGGCAGTCAGTAGGTATATATAGAGAGAACCATGTGGTTGAGAAGTGCCACGATTGGATTTTAATCGACCGAGTTCCGTATATAACCATGCTGACCATTTTGCCACTCCTGCATAAGATATTAGACCCAATTTCGACAGACCATTCACGCAGGTTTCATATGCCCACGCCTTTTGCCTCGGCCATGGTCTCGACACAGTGAAGCAAGTGAGTGTGCATGTTCTTCTAGGTCTTTCATCAACATGTGCTAAGGGGACGAGGGACACGGTTGCTTTTAAGTTGGCCCTTTCCACCTCCACTAGCAAGGTGAGACTAAAAACAACATACTACCTTTAGAATGGTCAATCACAGACAGATTTTAAACCCTATCACATATAGGTTCCATCTCTGCAAAAATGTATGTGATATCGACCTTGTTACAGACGGTTACAACTCCATCTGTAACAGAGATACACACAGATAGATTTTCACAAAAACTATCTATGAGTAGTAAAGGTCACAGATAGATTTTCTAAAAAAAAAAGGTCTGTGAGTAGTAAGGGTCACAAACGATTTCTGTAAAAACTTGTCTATATAAAGTGTCACTGACGAAGTTTTTTGAACAACCGTCTGTATGACCCTTTCCCCTTAAAAGACATTTTGCTTCGTCGCTACCCTCATGATATGTCATACACACTTCATGATATACAAATACAACATCACAAGCAATTCCATATCACAAATAATAAGAACATCACATATTGTTCAGAACATCAGAACATGTATTTACAAATCACAAATAATAAGAACATCACACATTATTCAGAACATCATCATAGGTATTGACATATCACAAATAAAAAGAACATCACATATTATTCAGCACATCTGTGAGGATCGGTGACGTCCTAAGAGAGGGGGTGAATTAAAACACTTAGAATCTATTCGGCTCAAACACAATACAAGATAAACCTATATTAATTTCTATCTAACTGTACTATAGGTTTATCTAATGTGTCTACTCTACCGATCAAATCACTTACAACCTATCTAAGAAGGTAAATTGCAAGTAAGTAAATGCGGAAACGTAAATAAGGTAGAGAGAGCAAACTCGGCACAAGAGATTTTTATCTCGTGGTATCAATGGCATGAATACCACCCCTAATCCACGTTGGAGCTTCACCAAGGATATTCTCCTTGTCGGCACCCGGTCACGGCTATTGAGCCACCAAGTCACAAAGACAAGGCCTCAACCCGGATGAGCCGCCAAGCCACCAAGACAAGGCCTCACCAGAAGCCTCTCTTCCGGTCCCATGTCACTATGATCACTTCGGAGTTTAAGCCACCAAGGCAAGGATCTTTGGGTCCCTGTACACGTGTCTTTCTGTCGCTCCACACCAAGTCAGATGGTCAACAAGTTGTCAGCGAGTCACCAAGACTCCAAGGTATCGACGTACCAAGAGGTACAAGCTTGGATCACTCCTTGATCCACTCTCTAGGAAGCAATCACCTAGCAACACACTCTCTAGGCCTATAAGCACTAATCACCCTCTAATGGTGTGCTTAATCACCTTAGATGATCACTTTAAGCACTTTGGTGGCTTGGATATCTTCTCAGGACTCCAGCAACCTCAAATGACTGAGTGGAGGGATATTTATAGCCTCAAACCTGCACACTAGCGTTTAACCCAACGGCTCAGAAAAGTTGTTAACACTGAATGATCCGGTAAGAACAATAGTATTAACACCGGATCATCCAATGAATACACTCTCACAAACTAGCCGTTGAAACCCCACTCAACCCTCTGTGAACAGCGAACACTCCAGTGTATACTTCATCTTCATCACCGGACTATCTGGTGAGTACACTTGAGCCATCCGAGCTTCTGCAACTTCTCTGTGTAAATTGCTCAGATGTAAGCATCCGGTGTATACTGCATACATCACCGGACTATCTGGTGAGTTCATCTTCAGTCTTCAGCACTTGGAGTTGCCTCTGCAAGAAATGCTCCAGTGAGCAATCTTCCCAAGCACCCGACCATCTGGTGGGTCGTTCCATTTTGCTTTCTGAGCAGAAACACTCCGGTGAATGCACTGGTCTGAACACCGGACTATCCAGTGCCTTCTTTCTCCTCTGCTGAAAATACTCCGGTGAGTATAGCCTTCTGGACATCGGACCATCTGATGAGAACAAATCTCCTGGAACTTCTTCAATTCATCCAAACTTTGTTCCGGGTGCAGTGGCTTCTTTATGTATTACATCCATGAGGTCTACTAACATATATTCTTGACAAACATGTTAGTCCCATTGACTATGTTGTCACTAATCACTAAAATCACAATCATGGCCTAATATGGTCATTTTCGCTACAATCTCCCCCTTTTGGTGATTGATGACAACACAACCAAAGCAAGTTTCAAATAATAAATGATATCAAATGTAAAGATCATAAACGAGTACAATGTCTTACCACATTGCTTGGATGCATGTTCTTACCACTTAGTCCCTCTTTCTGCATCGCCACTATCTCCCTTGATCAACCCATGCAAGAGCTTCTTCTTCTCCTCCTCCTTCGTCAACTTCGGCATTCTTAGACATCTTACTAGTTGCTACAATCTCCTCCACATTGTTCATCTTGCAACTTGCATCTTGCTTTGGTCATCAAAATTCTCCCCCTTTGTCAACAATCTCTCAAAAAGGCTATATGCATATGTTGAACTTACAGGGAAAAATATTAGAGTAGATGGGAGAGAGCTTCACAAATCATGATCTAATTAAAAGATACCAATTGTATGGATATCACTACAAATGAATGATACCAATTGTAGGCTAGGAAAGCACATGGATCACAATTTATAAAACTCACACAATATAGTCTAAACTCCCCTTATATGTGTGCCTACATATGATGAGAAAGAAACACATGCACAACTAGACAATATATCAAGATAGGAACTTTAAGCTATATTATGCATGGAGGTAGCTTAAATGAACAAAAGAATTGACAATTATACCAATTGAAGCCTTTAAGCATTGCATACCTCCGAAAACTTGTAGATTGCTCCATGAGACTACAAAAGAGGTAACTTGCAACACATATTAGTCTCAAAATCACAACATATAGAATATACTCCCCCTAAATGTGTGCATACAAGTCTTAAATACTTGTGAGATATATGCATTTATTATTGATAACAATGGGGATTTATCCTATACATTGGATCATGGCACATAAAAGATACCAAATGTAAAACTAGTGCCATTAAAGGGACCTACAACTAATAAACCATGTAGGTTGCTCATGGGTTAGAGAGAAACATAAGCAACCTATCATATGAAAATATGCACTATGCATTGGAATGAATAGAGATAAACCTATGCAATCCTAGATAAGGTTAATGAGCTACATCAAATGAAAGGATTTTGCATCTAGATCTATTACCTATTTTACCTTTAGATGGGGATTTGGGTACGTGATGATTATTATCTTCATTAATACGTCCAATCTTGTACAGTTGGCTTCTTTTTTTTGAACCTTCACTTTATCTTATGAGCCAAGTCTCTAAATCCCCGAGCCGACTTGTGCTTCAAGTCTTCTTTGGAACCCAAACCGATTGGGGCCCCTTTATATTGGTGATGACTTTCTTAGGCACTCAAATGGGTTGATTCCAGCCCCGGTCCTTTCTCCCAACTATTTGTGCAACCACTTTGCCATTGTTCTTCTTCTTGAGCTTGTAGTGGTTACTCTTGATCTTGATCTTGTAGTTGGGCTTGGTGTAGATGTTGAAGGTCTTGTTGGAGAGGTTCATGATCTTTTTCTTCTCCTTAATCTCCTTCTTGACTTGGTTGCATTGGAAAGACTTGTGGCCTTCTTGATGACACTTGAAGCATGTCACACTTGAAGCATGTCACGGTTGACCCCTCCGCAAGCTTCTTCATCGTGGTAGCACGGTTATCTTGAGGAGGATGGACACGTTCTTTGCCCTTTAATCTTTCCAAGTCTTTCTTAAGCTTCTCCACTTATTGCTTAAACTCAACATTCTCTTATGCAATGAAATTGTTAGAAGATTCTACAACAACGTTCTCAACACAAATCTCATTGCAAAAGGGTGAGCTAGATAAAGTAATTAAATTATCACAAAAAGTAGAAGCATCTAACTTAGGATTAAAATTAAATAGAGAGGTAGATTGCTTCAAAGAGACTTTAGTTTGAGATTTAATGCACTCAAATTTAGCCTTAACCTCTTCATGCTCCTTGTTTAGTAAATTGAATTTGCACAATAATTATTCATAATTAGAAACAAAGGTAGCATGAATGTCATTAAGTGCATTGAATTTCTTAAGCTCCTTAGATTTTTTCTTAAAGGTCCTTTGTTGCTCATTGATCAAATGAATGAGTTCATCATAGGAGGGAGAATCCTCATCGGATTCATCATCACTTACATTGCTATCCATACCTTTAGCCATGAGACACTTATATGATGACTTGCGTGATTATGATCTTAAGGAAGAGCTTTTTTTGGAGGGGTGGATGGTGATGCTCTCATCACTTGAGCTTGAATCTTCATCATCACTCACCCATCTTCCTATGTTTACGAATACCTTGGCTCTTCCCTTTGTCTCCCTCTTCTTGATGTTGGTCTTCTTCTCTTTCTTGATATAATCAATTGTTTTGATGAAGTCTTGAATGGAGATTGAATGATCAACCTTAACATTAATCCTCTTCATGTTCTTCTCCAATTTTGAGAAGAACTTAGCTATCTTAGGATCAATTTCTTCATCACTTGATGTGCTTTGATCATCCTCTTCATCGCTCTCTTCATCTTCATCTCCATCATCTTCATTTGAGCTTGACTCTTGCTCTTTCCTCATGTGTTGGTATGGTGCTTGCTTGCTTGTGAGGGCAAGGTTCTTGGCGTCGGATGAGGAGGAAGCTTTCACCCCCATATTCATGGTCATCTTATGGGCGATGATCTTTTCGAGCACTAGACTTGGAGTCATCCTCTTCATGTCGTTGTTGTCGTAGATGATGGAGACTATCAATTTGTACTTTGGAAAAGGATCTTGAAGTATTCTTCTCACCACTTGATCATCTTCAATTGGCGTCAAACCTAACACATTGATCTCATTGATAAGAATATTCAAACGTGAGTACACATTATTAGCACTTTCATGAGGTAGTTGCTTGATGCCATTGAGCTTATTAACAAGCACATAATATTTCTCATTGCGCACATTATTTGTGCCTTCGTGTATTTCAATTAGACTATTCCAAATATCATGTGCATTGGTGAGAGAATAAACGCGATTAAATGTATCAACATTTAAAGATGAGAAAAGGATACTCTTCGCAATGATATCGAATTGTCTTTCTTTGTTTATGACTCGAGCACTCATCCCCTCCTCGGTGACTCTTCAAACATCTAAATCTTTGGCTTGCAAATAACATTGTATTAGAATTTTCCAACGGGAGAAGTTTGTGCCCTCAAAATGTGGAGCACTACCGATATCCATCTCAACCCCGGACGTTACAACTCACTAGGTGGTGAAGTCTAACCGATCAAAATGAGACGGGGTCTCAAAATGCTACTTGAATGGCATGTCCTTGTGAAAGGTGTGAGCCCCGGCTCTGATACCAATTGTAAGGATCGGTGACGTCCTAAGAGGGAGGTGAATTATAACACTTAGAATCTATTCGGCTCCAAAAACAATACAAGATAAACCTATATCAATTTCTATCTAAATGTGCTCTAGGTTTATCTAGTATATATACTCTACCAATCAAAGCACTTGTAACCTATCTAAGAAGGTAAATTGCAAGTAAGTAAATGCGAAACCGTAAATAAGGTAGAGAGAGCAAACTCGCCACAAGGGATTTTTATCTCGTGGTATCGATAACATGAATGCTACCCCTAGTCCACGTTGGAGCTTCACCAAGGATATACTCCCGGTCGGCACCCGGTCACGGCTATTAAGCCACCAAATCATAAAGACAAGGCCTCAACCTGGATGAGCCACCAAGCCACCAAGACACGTCCTCACTAGAAGCCTCTCTTCCGGTCTCTTGCCGCTGTGATCACTTCGGAGCTTGAGCCACCAAGGCAAGGGTCTTCGCGTCCCTGTACACGTGTTTTACCGCCGCTCTACACCAAGTCAAATGGTCAACAAGTTGCCGACGAGTCACCAAGACTCCAAGATGTCGGCGTACCAAGAGGTACAAGCTTGGATCACTCCTTGATCCACTCTCTAGACAGCAATCACCTAGCAACACACTTTCTAGGCCTAAAAGCACTAAGCACCTGCTTAATCGCCTTGGATGATCACTTTAAGCACTTTGGTGGCTTGGATATCTTGTCAGGTGTACATGAACTTCTCAGGACTCTAGCAACCTCAAATGACTGAGTGGAGGGATATTTATAGCCTCAAACCTACACACTAGCCGTTAACCCAACGGCTCAGAAAAGTTATTAACACCGAATGATCCGATGAGAACAATAGTATTAACACCGGATCATCTGGTGAGTACACTCTCACAAACTAGCCGTTGGAACCCCACTCAACCCTCTGTGAACACCGGACACTCCGGTGTATACTCATCTCCATCACCGGACTATCCGGTGAGTACACTTGAGCCATCTGAGCTTCTGCAGCTTCTCTGTGTAAATTGCTCCGGTGTAAGCATCCGGTGTATACTGCATACATCACCGGACTATCCGGTGAGTTCATCTTCAGTCTTCAGCACTTGGAGTTGCCTCTGCAAGAAATGCTCCGGTGAGCATACTTTCGAAGCACCGAACCATCTGGTGGGTTGTTCTATTTTGCTTTCTAAGCAGAAACACTCCGGTGAATGCACTGGTCTCAACACCGGACTATCCGGTGCCTTCTTTCTCCTCTGCTGAGAATACTCCAAGGAGTATAGCCTTCAGGACACTGGACCATCCGGTGAGAACAAATCTTCTAGAACTTCTTCAATTCATCCAAACTTTGTTCCGGCTGCGGTGGCTTCTTTATGTATTGCATCCATGAGGTCTACTAACATATATTCTTGACAAACATGTTTGTCCTATTGACTATGTTGTCATTAATCACCAAAATCACAATCATGACCTAATAGGGCTATTTTTGCTACAACATCACACATTGTTCAAACATAAACCTAGCTAGCTAGCTATACACGAGATGATTGGCATCATTGGAGATGTCATCTTCTAAGAAGGACGAGATAATTGATATTATTGGTCGATGCTATCTTTCAAAAGGACGAGATGATTGACATCATTGGTTGACGCCGTCTTCCAAAAGAACGAAATGATTGGCATCATCTCAGTCGCCTGTGTTTCAGCACAATGTCAATCCAAACACCATCTTCAATCATCATATCGTTGTCATTCGGATCAGGCTCCATCCTGACTAACTCAGTCACGTGCCAAAACTAAATTGCATTGCTGCCAAATTGCCAGCCATGGTTAAGTAAGAAATACGCGTTCAAACCATTCTTGCAGTTCACGAAAATATCTCTATTGTGATGAACAACAATAGAGAAATCTCCATATGAAAGAACAGAATGTAGAACGCGATTCACAACAAAAGCATGGTCCACAGAGGGGCCCTTCACAGCAGGGAAGAATATATAGTCCACACGACCGAAAATGACACCAAGCATTTGCACTGTGGACATACGCATAGGGACAACCCCATCCTACCAACGCTTGATAGCTCTGAATAGAGACATTGTAGATCTGCGATGAAAACACCATATTACCCGTTACTCACCTCAGTACAATTAAGGGGATTCGGCGCCCAGATATCGCTCCTCCGATGTGAAAAAAAACCATAGCTAACCGTCGCGGAATAGGCTCTCGGATGGCAATGAGGAGAGCGAGGAAGATGAACTCTTCGTCGCTTTATATTCAATGAGCAAGGGGAGACGAGCAGGTTATGTGTATAGGAAGTCAAAGAGCAAGGGGAGATGAGCAAGTTGTGTGTATGGGAAGTCAAAGAGCGAGGGGAGATGAGTATGTTGTGTGTATGTGAAACTAAAGAGCGAGAGAATGAGCGGTCAAATTTAAAACAGTACCTGAGTCTTTAACTACAGACGGATTTTTAGAAAATTCATCTGTGTCTATCATACAGACACAGATGAATCTTATAAGAAATTGTCTAGGACAATATCACAAACAGATTTTTCTAAACGCTGTTTGTGTCTATATGATAGAAACAGACAGATTTGTAAAAACAGACTGTGAGTTCTGATATACCTAGACGGCGGTCTTGTTATAGACACGTCTATCTTAGCAACCGTCTGAGGATATTTTGTTAGTAACAGGTCTAAAAAACCGTATGTGAGAGCCCATCTACTTTCACTTATTATGTGGTAGTGACACCCTCTCCTTTACTTGTTGTGGCTTTGAGATATATTAGAAATTATTCTTAAAATATAATGTGCCAAGTCTATGTATTCTAACACGCTTAGCAAAAACCAAAACAAAATTTGTGAAAGAGAACCAAAGCTCTCAAATTTGTGAAAGAGAACCAAAGCTCTCTAACTAACATCAGCAATCGAGGAACGGACACTCTTCATTGTCCACTGATTAACAATCTCCTGACAACCAGTGTCCATCAAAACTTTGGTGAAACATCATTCCATTGACTGGCAAAGTGACCCAGTATCAACAAGCCAAAGCCTCAATAGTCAGGGCATCACTTACCACACTCCTTAGAAAGCAACTTGATCATCTCTAGTCGAGCAAATAGGGCCATTAGGAGAATCAAACCTAGCTTGGGTGATTAGTAGAGATTGTTTATCCTCAACCCATATAGGGATCAAACCTCATGTTTATTCTTTGTATCAAAGCAGAATTTTTCACCAGTAGATGATGTTCCTGTTGACAGCAAGACGTCTATAGTGACTTTGTCAATCTCTAAGCTCCGTATTTTTAGTTTTTAGTGGACACTGTGTGAGTGTATGCGTGCATATGTGATATGTACTGGTGTTTAAAAAAAATAGGGCCATCAGTTTTGACCTTAATCCAAATGGAACATCTAGCTGGGCACATTGTACCTGCCTAGGTAACTCAACAGCACCTCTTTCACATAATCCATTGATTTCATAGGATAGGAGAGGACTGTGGCCGTCTTCATCGTGAGTCCATTTATTTTTTTGGACGATCAAATACACCAGATGCATTTTTTTAGGATAGTGCTAAAAATCTTGACCTCTGCACTCAGAGATGCACACATCCAAGACCACATGCATGATAGTAACCTTTGCCGGCACTTTCAATTCTCCACTGGAACCTGTTCTTTGAAATCACGCATGACAGTACACATCCAAGGCCTGTATGGCATGGCCCAAACGCTGCATAACATTCAAAGGCACCACGGTCTCCCTCATCGTCGGTCATTCCTTGTTTGACCGCACGAAACCTCCGTACGACTGAAAAACGAACGCATGCCTAGTTTCAAAATTCCGTGTCAAAAGCTGTTGCTCCCTTGTCCAACTTCTCACAAGTGGCCAAAATAGCAGCTGCGACTAGCAAGATATACGGGCCCACAAGCGGCAAAATCGAAATTGGCCCGGTTGGAAAAGGCAGCAGCCCGCAAGTGGAAAGTTACCACTGCACATGCATGATAGTAACCATTGCCGGCACTAATTCTCCATTGGAACCTGTTCTTTGATGACTAGTCAAGGCCTGTTCACCACATGATGATGATAGTACTGCCAATTTTCCATCACGCAACGCGGTTCAACAGCCAACCACCAGAATATCGACAGAAACGGAGGGATTTCTGTACAAGTTTACAACAGTCACCGATTGCCCACAATTGAAATCGACCATAGATCATTTCTCCTGCACTCTTCACCTGATCAGACTCCCAAAACAATCAAGATGGCAGCGGCGATGAAGCTGGTTGTCGGTGGCTTCTTGTCCGCTGTCGTGGACGGTGCAGCCACCAAGGCCGTTGCATGCCTCGAGAGCAACTATGGCATGCCAGAGCGCGCCAAGGAGCTGCTGAGAGAGCTGGAGACCAGGCTCACCGTGGTGAAGGCCGTATCCGAGGCGGCGGACAACCGGCTCATCACCAACACCAACCTGGTCCAGTGGCTGAAGCGCCTGCACGCAGCGGCTCAGGAAGCCGAGAATGCCCTCGACGAATTTGAGGTCGAAGAGGCGAGCATCACAGGCAAGCGCAAGGTGAGCGAGCTCATGGTGTCGTCTCTCAGGTCTCTGAAAAGTTTGGTCATCCCTGATAACGGCATGGGAAGGCTGGAGCATGTGGTGAGAACCCTCGCCCAGCTCTGTGAAAGCTCGGCCACTTTTGTTGAGCTTCTCAAGATGGATGATTCCAAAGCAAACCAGCAGCTGGCAGGAGTTGTTAGAGAGTCTAGCTCTCACCTTCCCGTAGATGTCGAAGTGTTTGGCCGGGATGAGGTCAAGGAGTTGATCCTGAAGGTAATTATTGGATCCTCATGGCATGATCATGCAGGATCCGACAGTGGAACTGGAAAAATAAGAGCAGCTAGGCACAACATTCTTGTTCTCCCAATAGTTGGTATGAGCGGTATGGGGAAGACAATACTTGCCCAAGTCATCTACAATCATGCCAAGGTGAAGGAGCACTTTCAGCACAGAGCTTGGGTCTATGTTTCAGAGCATTTCAGCTTCAAAAGAACTTTGCAAGAGATCCTGCGTTCCTTCAATGGATACGAAAACATGGATTTGGATAGCGGTGATAGCATGGAAGTCACCATTACAAAGCTCCGTAGCAAGCTCTGTGGAAATAGGTTCTTTCTGGTGCTAGACAACGTATGGGCCGAGATGTGCCAGGAATGGAGCACCCTTCTCACTGCATTATCCGACGAGGCACGTCAACATGGCAGTGTTCTCCTCGTCACAACTCAGAGCCAAAGGGTTGCACAAATTGTTGCCACGATATGTCCTGTATATCTGAAAGCGTTGCCATGGGAGAGCTTCTGGCCTCTCTTTCAGTACCATGCATTCGGAGGTGTGGAAGTTGCCCAAAAAGAAGACAACCAAAACATGCTATTGATTGGTGAAGAGATCGCAAAGAAGCTAGATGGAATGCCTTTAGCAGCGAAAGTAATAGGAAACCTGCTGAGATGTAGATTCTCCTGGGATAACTGGAGAAGAGTTGCCAACAGTGACTGGTGGAACTTGGGTGAAGCTTTGCAGGGCATTCTACCCTACCTCAGGGTCAGTTACCAGCACCTGTCACCAAAAGAAAGGCAATGTTTTGCCTTCTGCTCGATATTTCCTAGGAACTACCTGTTCGACAAGGACAGGTTGGTTCAAATGTGGATTGCTCACGATTTCATTCAGAGCAACGACGTCCCAGATGGTATGAGGCTGGAAGATGTTGGGAGGCAGTGTTTCGATGATCTTTTGGACAGGTCCTTGTTCCAACCAACATTTGTCAGCAACAAGTATGTCATGCATGATTTGGTACATGGTTTAGCAATCGTCATTTCTCTGCACCAATGTTTCCTCCATGGAGAAAGATCAGGGGGAGCTTCGTCCTCAGCACCGGAAAATGTTCGTCACTTAGCCCTGCAGATTGGTAGCCTCGAACAATGCCAGGAGCTGCACAAGTACAGAAATCTGCGCACTCTCCTACTATTTGGTCGTTTTGAGAGTGATGCAACTTTTTCCCTCCTTGATGGCGTGCTAGGAAACTCACCAGGTCTCCGTGTGCTGGACTTATCGTATGTCGAAGCTCCAGGGAAGGGATGGCCTAGTGATGCTAGGGGGCTGAGGAAACTGCGATTCCTTGATCTTTCATTTACAAGGATTGCAAGGTTTAAGGATCTCCCCAGCAATCTCCAAGTTTTGCATCTTCGCGGATATGACGCTGACTGCTTGCCACAAAGCATTACCAAACTGACCAACCTGAGGCATCTTTACGTAGATGATTCAGCGCTCTCCAAGATTCAAGGTATTGGACGGCTAACTGAACTTCAAGAATTGGATAGCTTCATTGTTCGAAAGGGGCAAGGATTTATGATACGAGAGTTGAAGAACATGCGAGAGCTCACGGTGCGATTGTGCATCCGCGGCATCGAGAATGTGAGAAGCAAGGAGGAGGCGATGGAAGCCAGATTGATGGACAAGAAACACCTGGGCGCCTTGGTGATCGAAGGGAGAAAGGTGCCCAAGTTTGCTCTTGAAGGACTGCAGCCACACCGAAACATACAGGAACTAACCATCAAATTCTACCAGGACCAAGTTTTTCCTCACTGGGTGCTGCAGCCAGATAACTTGGCCAATCTCTTGCATATAAATCTTGAAAGCTGCCGCTTGTTGTCTACCCTTCCAACATTGGGCCATCTCCCTATGCTCAAGCTTCTCAGTCTAAGAAAGCTGCCCTCAGTAAAGCACATCGATGGCACATCCTTCGGTTGTTTTCCATCTCTTCAGGAGTTGGAGTTTCATTGGGTGGAGCAATTGGAGGAATGGACAGAGCCAGACGCAGCAGCAGCAGCAGAACTTCATGCTCATGGGTCGTCGTTGTTCCTCAGATGTCTCAAGAAGCTCCATCTTGAATCCTGCCCGTCACTGAGACAGTTGCCACAGCTTCCATACTTATCTGCATTGAAAGAGCTGAAGATCTCCAAGCCTGGAAGCTACGTTCTGGCATTACCAACCTGTACACAAGTCTTGGAATACCTCACAACGTTGAAGATTGAGTATTGCCACCACAGCGTTGTACTGTCTGCGCATCAATTCAAGTCCCTGGAAAATCTCGAGCTCATCAAATGTGAAGGGGTACGTTTGGCTGATGGCTTCCAGTGCTTTGGCAACCTTAGAAGCGCACGGGTGGAGAGTTGTCCTCAACTCTTAAGTGCCACCGCTGCCTTTGTCTCGACTGGTCTTGGGCAAGAATCACATGAGAAGAAGCAGCAGCAGGAGCAGGATGCCAATCTTCTAACCAACCTCAGAACTGATGACAGCTTGATGACCGGAGATTACTTCAGGGCGATGGGAAACCTCCCATCACTTCACAATCTGTTGTTCTTCGACATACCCAATTTAACACATTTTTCGGAGGAGCAGGAACTATGGTTTCAGCAACTGACCTCACTGGAGTGCCTCTCCATTGTAAGCTGCTACGCGTTGCAACGCCTCCCTTCTTCCTTGGCTGCTATTCCATCCATCAAGACACTAGGACTTTTTAGCTTGCACAATCTACACTCCTTGCCGGATGATGCTCTTCCTCCGACGCTCCAAGAGTTGCATATCAGCCACTGTACTGGAGATCTGAATATTCGGGTATCTAAAGATGGGGCCGATTGGCCAAAGGTTGTTCATGTTCCATACATCAAAGTTGACGGTACAGTTATCCAAAACATATAGACTTTTGTACTGTGTATATGAACTGCTAAGCAATATCTCGTATGACCAAAAAAATGGCTTGTGGTATTCAGCAATCCAGTCAACATGTTTTTTTCTCTGTCATATGTTTTCTTGAACAGGTCAATTATATCCTTGTCGAAAAGGTACACATAATACATATAAGCATGATCATATAACTTGAAGTTGGAACTAGAGCGGTAGAGCCATTGTTTCAATTATCGCGTACTGGATCTTCTTAGCATCTTGAAAGAGCAACAAAGCCCTATTTGCAATCTTGTTGTTTGGGTATGCGCTGCTGACTCATGTGTCGCTGCATCGTTGACTCAGCCTAACAATCAGTCACTGCAAAGATTAGCAATGGCATTCTTGATCATTAAGCTTATTCTTTTGGCAAAAGCCACATTCCACTTCCAACGTCAAATTCATAATATCTGTTTGCCATCTGTGATTCTGTGACTCATTACTGGATGCATATTTCAAAATTCCATTGGTCGACAGTATGTCTTTAGCCTTTTACTTATGTCAGGCTCATGTTCCCTGATGTCAGTATCTTCTTCTGCAATCAAACCAGCCATCTTCTCGTGTCGAGTCAACACAAACAGCACGCGTGTATCATGTGTGCAACCAGACCGAGGAAGTTGTTTTCTAATTTCACAGGATTCTGGAGAATGGTGAAAACAAAGTAAGGATGCCACTCACTGCAGATTGTAGAGTAGCTGGTGGGCAGACCCAAAAAGAAAATCAGGGAACAAAAAGCGAAAAAAAAAAAAGAAACCACAGAAGTACAGCAGATGAAAACATCCACGCAATTTGGAACAGTTCATGAACAAAAGTAACCCGAGGTACACCTGCAGCAGGGTGATAGCAGACAGAGCAGCAGAAAACGAGAGAGCGAGAGACCCTGACCTTGCTAAGCATTTCGTCGAGCAGGTTGTGGTCGACATGGACGAAGCGAGCTCTGCCGCGCCGGGCACGCACCTGCAGCAACGCCATGGAGGATAGGAGTAGGACGGGCGCCGCGGAGTCTGGTGATTGCTGCGTTTGCAGCTGACGCGGAAGAGGGCGGCGCTGCGGCGGCGAGTTTTGCAGGGTGCGGAGATGCAGCGCGGCGCGACGCGACGGGAGGCTCAATCGGCGGCGGGCGGGCGGGCCGCAGTCTCCGCTACCGGGACAGCGCGACGCGGGCAGCGTAGGCAGCGAGTTTGGGTCTGTTCTGGTTGGGTTTTTCAGACACTTCTCCGACTTCAATTGCTGCTAAAGCACAATAAAGCATTTCGCAGGACATTCCCGCGAAACTTGGGCCATTCTAATCAGCGCAGACGTGCTGGGACATTCTCGCAACTTTTCTTTTTTGAAAAAAATTTCAATCCATAACTTTTCTTTTTGGAAAGTTTTCAAAAAAATTATCGAGAAAAGTTACCGAAAAAATTAACGAGAAAAGTTATCAGAAAAAGTTAATGAGAAAAGTTTTGAAGAAAAAATTTTGAGGAAAAGTTTTCGGAATTTTTTTTTCAAAAGTAGAAAGTGGGGCCTGTCAGGGGGCGGCGCGAACAACGCGTCTGGCATGCAAGTGCTAATAAGGAATTCTGATGAAACTGTCTGATTCCTATCCTACAGGAATGGTATGTTAGAATATATTTGTGTAATTTTAAATAAATCTCAAAAGCTCAACTATATGAAGACGGATGTGTAATGTTTTAGTTCTACTTTGCTAGTGGAGGTGGAGAAAAACAACTTAAAAGGGATTCTCTTCTTCTCCCACTTAGCATGTGTGGAAGAGATGACTAGCAAAACACACACGCACGCTCGCTCGCCTCGTCGGGCCAGGCGGTGGCGGAGGCGTACGGCACCTGCGTGAATGGTTCATCGAAATCAGGTCTAGTTGCTTGTGCAGGTGCGATCTCTTTTTGCAGTTTTATTATTTTTGCTATGTGGGCAAACAGGTAAATATATGAAAACCGTGTTAGTTAAGAGCCCAATCGTGACGCATAACTGAGTCCGGTCGTGGTGCGTCTCAACCGCTCGATCCTCTCTATATATATATCTGCCAATCATCACCATAAAGAAGAGACGCCTATACGCAATTAAGGTTTTGCCAATTTCTCTCTGTTGCGCCGTCGCACGTAGTCTACTCCATCCCGCTGCGTCGGCGTGCACCGACAAACGGGAGAGCAAGTCTCCGGAACCCGTCGCTCTTGGGATCCTGCACCGGGAGAGAGCGAATAAAGATTTTGGTAAGCGCGCATCGCAACTACTCACGATTAGCTTCCTCTACATCATCGCGATCTACATTGACTACTTCATCATATTCGTCGTTGTCCATTGCATCGACGTCATAGGAACCTCTGCATCTCACGCCGTCATCGGTTACGTACATTACAATCTGTATTAGATACTTAGTTGAAATCCTGCTCGAGTATTTATTCGAGACTCGTCAGAGCTAGTTGAATCCTACTTGAGTGATAGTCGAATTTAGTCAAGACTCGTTAGAGCTAGTCAAAATCTAATCGTTTTTATTATCTGCATCTATTCTTATTTATGTTATATCAGGAATTGAATTAAATTAAATCTGAAAGTGCTATTTTCTAACAATCCAAAAATCTTATTGTAGGCACTTTGATTTAACTATGGCTGATTTTACCGATGCACTGAGGCCGAACAAGTTTACCGGTGTGCACTTTAAGAGATGACAGGTCAAAGTCATTCTGTGGCTTACGGCTATGAACTGCTACTGGGTTGCTGCTGGCAGGCCTGAAGAAACTCTTTCCTCTGATGAAGAGAAGAAGTTCGAGGAATCCAACATACTCTTTGTAGGATGTATTCTTAATGCTCTTACCAATCGTCTATGTGATGTGTACATACACATAAAGGACGCAAAGGAGTTATAGGATGCACTGAATGCAAAATTTATTGCGTCAGATGCAGGCAATGAACTGTATATCATGGAGTAGTATCATGATTATAAGATAGTCGATAATCGATTGGTAGTCGAGTAGGCTCATGAGATACAGTGTATTCTAAAGGAACTTGAACTCCTAAAGTGTGCCTTACCTGACAAGTTTGTGGCTGGGGCATCATTGCCAAATTGCCTCCCTCGTGGAGTAATTTTGCCACTGCTCTAAAACACAAAAGACAAGAAATATCTGTTGAGAGTCTAATCACGTCTCTTGATGTTGAGGAGAAAGCTCAGGCTAAGCATGTGCATAACAAAGGAGGTGATGGATAGTATAGCGCAAATGTGGTGCAACAATCCTCTAACGGCAAGTTCAAAGGGAAAAATAACAAGGTCAAACAAACCACCAACTTTAAGAAGAAGAAGATGAACAAAGATAATAAACTTTGTTTCGTATGCGGTGAGGTTGGCCATTGGGCTAAAGATTACCGAGACCATAAAGGGAAAAGGTTAATCAAGGAAAGAACACCAAGTCTGTCAACGTGACCATTGGCAACACTGGAGATGGAGCTAATGGGTATGGTAATTTACCTATTGTTCTTTCAGTGAATCAATCTACCAGTTGGTGGATTGATATTGGGGCTAATGTACATGTTTGTGCTGACATTTTAATATTCTCTTCTTATCAGGTTGCTCGGGATTCTTCCGTCTTAATGGGGAATGAGTCTCATACTTCTGTTTATGGTATTGTTACAGTAGATCTAAAGTTTACTTCGGGAAAGATCGTGCAGCTCAGAAACGTGCATCATACCTCTTCAATAAACAAGAATCTAGTTAGCGGTTGTTAAGACAGACGTACCTGTAATAAGATAGACATCTAGATGTGAACGAACTCACAGACGGTTTTTATAAATATGTCTGTTTCTATCTTACAAACACAGACAACTTGTAGAAAAATCCATCTGTGATATTGTCAGGCAAAAATACGATTTTGTACAATATACGTGACCGTATTTACTGAAATGGATAACTATTTTCCGTATTTATGAATTTAGCACATGTATTCAGCACACGGTGTGCCGAAAACGAATTTTCGAAACACGGTGCACCGAAAAAGTCATTTTCAGCACACCGTGTGCCGAATACAGCAAAAAGCGTATTTCGGCACACCGTGTGCCGAAATACATGTTTTCTTCGTGCTCCCTGCATTTCATGTAATTTGACTGTGTATTTTATGTAACCAAATTAAAAATTTGTTGCTAATGTAAGACATTTCAAAATGCATGAGTAAAAAAGCAGTCTTTAAGGCGACCGATAGTCTAAACAAGGTATATTCGAACATGCGCCACATTAACAAGGTATCAGTGATCATCTTAAAATAGTGATGGAAAGTGATGATGTAGATTAGTGAAATCGTCGAGGCATTGGTGGCATGAAATCATCGTCGTCATTGTCTGGAGGTATCACGGTTCGAGCACGTGCTCTTGTATTGTTCGTTGAACCTTGTACTGTGTGGCTGTGGCTGGTGGAACGTCGAGGCATAGGTGGCATGAAATCGTCGTCGTCATCGTCGTCCGGAGGTATCATGGTTCGAGCACGTGCTCTTGTATTGTTCGTTGAACCTTCTCCTGTGTGGCTGGTGGAACACCGAGGCATTGGTGGCATGAAATCGTCGTCGTCGTCGTCGTCTTCATGTATCATGGTACTAGGACGTGCTCTTGTAGTGTGAGTTGAACCTTCTCCTGTGTGGCTTGTGGAACGCCGAGGCATTAGTGGCATCAAATTGTCATCAGCTCTTGTACCCCTTGGGTTCGCTGATCTTCGTCGTCTTCGACGCGAACCAGGCAGCACACCCCCCGCCGAAGAGCATTTGCATTGCCAAGAGGTGTGGTATTTCTTTGTTGATTAACTCCGCGTCTTCTGGGAACACCTAAAGCAGAAGAGGGGTATTCGAATCAATAACAATAAGATAACTATGGTGATCAAATAGAAAATGACGAACCTGTATATGGGATGCATACTGGTCGGGCAACATCGCCATCCTTCGTTGCCTCATATAAAAACCCAGTAAAGAAGGATGGTCGGCTAGTTCGCAAACCATGAGGTATATTCAGCGGCGCTCATGTAATAGGGCCCTAAGGTCATCGGTTGTTACGTGTAGAAGTGGAACGGTGAACGCAGAACATGGCGGTCTTGTATTCAATTTAGACACAACTTGGATTAGGTTGCTCTCTTTGAAGGGATCATCCTTCCCTCCATGCACAACCTGCAAGAAGGCAGTTAATGCTATATCGATCGTTGTATATGTCCATGGGAAGCCAGTACTAGAATTTCTCGCCATATTGAGATTTCCCTGCAACTTTTTTGCTCTGCACCAAAGCACGAATCGCTGGTTATTTAATAAACATTAAACATGTATGAAATATCGATAACGATATATACAAATGCTTAATACGTTACTGATAAATAAGTTATGTGTCCTAATTAGTTGAAAAAGATTATGTAAATTAAATGTAATTACTTGAACACTGAAGTGTATGGCATAGTACAAATGAGTACATAATATAGTGAATACATGTTAGTACAGATGAGTACACAAAATAGATGAGTACACAATATATTGCACTAGCTCATTAACGACGCCGACGCCACAAGCAATCCCCAGGAGTGTAAGCGTCTGGCGGGTGTGTGGCCCTCATCCCAGCGGCCTGAGCTGGCCCCTGCCACGTGTGCCCTTGGTCCTCATCTTCGTCTTCATGCTGTGTTCCAACTCCACTAAATGTGTATCCAGAACCGCTAACTCGACCCTGCATATACCACGCTGTAGGATCGTCATGCGGGAGTATGCCTGCCGGTAGTACATGCTCGGTGGGAGTCTAAAATGATGAAATCTTAGCTTCCTGGTACCAGTGTGAACCCCCTGGTGCATCGGGATATTGGGGGTATTGGCCACTCAGTAGCTCGGTGAAGCTGCTCGCTTGCAATGCAGCAGCCCAGTCAAAATCTTGAGTGCCACTCCAGGTGGGCGTCTGCTGTGTGCAGCCAATGACGTCCTCGTGGTGAGTTGATAATCCTGGTGGAGTTGTCTACGTAGCCTTAGTAGGTTGTGTGAATGGAGGGGGCTGGGAACCTAGTGTGCACTCCTCGAGAGCGGAAGCCTCGATCACCTCCTCGGCTCCAGCACAAGAATGTGTCCCATGATGTGCCGCAGACGAAGGGCCTCCCGTGAATGTGCCTCATGAGCACTGGATGAGCGCCTGCTGTGGGAGGCACGGGACGGGTCCATAGCCGGTACGTCGTATCCCCTATAACGCGAGGCGCAACCACCTAGTCCACATATCGCGGACCAAAGACGAGACCCTCTCGTCCTCATGTATTCCCGGAGAGGGTGCTGATCCCTTCGCGTCTGGCCCTGGGATAAGGTACCCACTTAGGCCTCTCGATTGCTTTGTAGCTGGATCTGATGTTAAACGAACGCATCTTTGGAAGCCATGTGCTCCTCAGTGCATCGATCGTGAAATAGGGTGATTACATTGTTGCACGGTGTCCCCCGCACTATATCCAGAAGTGTACTGACGATGACACATGACCTCAAATTCATTGTTGGTCCGGTCGTAGATCCTAGTCCGATGAAAGTGTGCCTTACTCCTCCTTCTGGATAAGATTTCCTCCACCTTAGATGCGAACCGCATGCTGCACTCTATTGCAACTATACCACGGTCTCAAAAGTAGTCAGCTGTCCTATAGAATGTGAGCTCAATTATGGCACACAATGGGAGGCCGCGTATACCCTTTAGGAAATTGTTGAACGCCTCAACTATGTTCATTGTCATGATCGTATACCTATTATAAGAGACAACAATTTTAGATACGATATTTTCATAACCAAAAGGAAAATACGATCTTTCAAATGCTATGTTCTCACCTGGAACCGTGAGTATCATGGAATAGGGGGCCCAACGCTCCGCCGGCTTTCCCACTATCCACTGGCTAAACGTACCACGTGAACAACTAATGATGGTTTGGCCCCCCACCATTTGCGTCCGCAGATGGTCCTCCTGTGCTTCTTGCTATGCCATCATCTTACGAGTGGTCTCATTTAACTCTCGCCATATCTCGTTGAACTTCGCCTGCTGGTTCTAAAGACATAACCCTTTGAACCTCTTCACAAGACCCTTGTTGTGGTACCTTGAGTAAAGGTTCGCACCTAAGTGTCGCATGCACCACCTTCTCTCCACATCAGACCAAGCAATGGAGGGGTTTGTGCTGTCATGCAGCACATCCAACGCATGCAAGAGGCCCTTATTGCGGTCTGATATGATGCAGACTCATTCCCTATTGCCAATGACTCGTGTCCTCGCCAAGGTGAGGAACCACAACCAACTATCATTATTCTCACTCTCAACTAATGCATAAGCGAGATGAATGATCTTATTGTTTGCGTCCGCCACCATCGCTGTCATTAGGTTACTATGGTACTTGCCACTAAGAAATGTGGCATCCACACATACCACCGGCTTGCAATGCCTGAAAGCTTCGATGCATTGGCCAAAGGACCAGAAAAACATAATGAGGTATCGATCAGTGTTGCTGTATGACCCATCATCCAGCCTGATCGGCTTGTCCGCCATGGCCCACTGGGTTCCGGGGTTGGTCATGGCAATCTTCTGCAGCAGCCTCGGTGCGTAGTGGTACGAGTCTTCGAAACTTCCAAACAACATCTTCAATGCCTTCTGCTTCGCTCGCCATGCGGTGTGGTAATTGATTAGCATACCCGTCTTAGTCTGCACCTCCTCCATAATGGATTTTGGCGACAAACATATGTTTGTGCCAACAAAGGTGATGAGTAGTTGGGCTATGAACCTTGCATCAACCGCGTGGCTCACATTCCTAACAGCCTCTTCGCTGCATGTATGTGGGGTGTGTCTACTCAGCACAAAATAGTTCTCGTGCTAGGCTTATGGGCTCGTACGAAGTAAGGACAAGTTGGGTGCTTTGTACACCTGACCTCATACTCCGTATGGTTAGATCGAGCACACTTGTGGTCCCTTGTGATTACAGCATAGTTGCTGATAAAGTGGATGATCTCTTCCCTGTTCCAAAACCGTTGCCCCACCTGGATATCGCTATTCTGGTATCCCCAATTAGATAGGGTGTTATACTCACTGATGGTACAATTTAGCATCCCAGCACCATGAAAGTACTGGAGCACCAGCACCGGGTCATCGTTGTCAGCACCTTCTTCGTCGCCACTACCACCGACTTCATCATCCATGCATCGTGTATCTACCTCACCATGGTCCACTTCGGGTCCATCTGTACCCGAAGTGCCCTCCCCGACATTCCCTCCTGCCTCATCATGCATCACATTATGGTCTCATCCTTCCACGGTAGCCACCTCTTCACCATGCACCAGTCGTGATACTATGTTTACGTACACTCCCATTTCAAAATTCTCCTCTAATGCCTTACGTGAGTACAAAGCCCATGTGTTGTTCCTTCTCAAATCGAACAACGTATGGACAATGAGCGAGCTGTTTGGTACATGCCGTGGCCTAACACCCTCTAGGATAACATTGTAGGACTGCTGGTTTAGATGCAAAAGGCTCATAGCATGTGTTTGTAAGCCTTCTAGATCAATTGGTAGCTCAACCGTACTCTCTACGTGCTGGCAGTTCTGAATGGACACAAGTCTCCCATACAAAACAGCGGGACGTTCTCCATAATAAATATGGATAGTCATAGCGTCTCTGCTAAACAAATGTAAATGACCAAATAACTAATTAGATATATGTTACATACCTACTCTGTTTTAGCCAATGTATTAGTACGGAATAAATACTATACTTGCTCTAATTACATTTTCTAATCTAAATATTACACTATAGTTGCTTTTGTTGCGTGATCATAAAATATGCAAATATTGTACCTACTTTATTTTTCTAACTTAATATCATTTATCCAATGTATTCGAACAGAATAAATGCTATACTTGCTCTAATTACATTTTTTAATCTAAGTATTACAATTAATGTTACACTATAGTTGCTTCTGTTGCGAGATCATAGAATATGCAAATATTATACCTACTCTATTTTACCAACTTAATATCATTTATCCAATTTATTCGAACGGAATAAATACTCTACTTGCTCTAATTACATTTTCTAATCTAAATATTATGATTACTATTACACTATAGTACCGTCTATTACGAGATCATACAATATGCAAATATTACACCTACTCTATTTTAGCAACTTAATATCTACATGCTATAATTATATTTTCTAATCTAAATATAATTACATACATAATCTATGATCCAAATAACTAGCTGATTCTGTTACGATATCATAAAATATGCAAATATTATACCTACTATATTTTATCAACTTAATAAGTATAAGTACTTACTACTAACGAAGGTTGTCCTACTGCACCGCAGCTCCTCGTGCTCGACTGCTCACGCTCGCACTAATCTGCTGCGCTGCTCACCGTCGTGCCCTCCTCCCTGCTCTCCTCTGCTCGCAACTCCAAACGTAGATTAGCGCAAGCCGTCGTGCTCTCCTCTGCTCTCCTCTGCGCTGCCATTTATAGCTCAACGAGCCGGCCAGCAGCAGACAAATTGATGCGTCCCCAACATGAAAAAGCGAAAAGGGAAAGTAAAAAGGAAAAGCGAAAAGAAAAAGTAAAGCGCGACGCGACACGATGTGACGCAAAAGGGGTATTCGGCACACCGTGTGCCGAAATACACTTTTTGCTGTATTCGGCACACGGTGTGCCGAAAATGACTTTTTCGGTGCACTGTGTTCCAAAAATTCATTTTCGGCACACCGTACGCCGAATACATGTGCTAAATTCGTAAATACGGAAAATAGTTGTCCATTTCAGTAAATACAGTCATGTATATTGTACAAATTGTATTTTTGCCATATTGTCACAGATGATTTCTTATAATATCCATCTGTGATATTATCACAGACTTTATAAATACCCACATGTATTTAAAGACCTGCGAATATTTTTAAATTTGACCGCTTGTGTCCCCTAACTATTGGCTTCCCACATACACAACTCGCTCATCTCCCCAAGGTCTTTTGACCTCCCACATACATAACCCCTCATCTCCCCTCAATATAAAGCGAATATGAGTGTTCTTCTTCCTCACTCGTCATATCTAAGTATTTCATTGCACTAAGAAGCGTCCTCACTCACCATCAATGCCGGAGAAGTGAGATCTCGATGGAGGCCGAATCCCTTTCACTACACCGATGTGAGTATCATATGGTTCCATTCGCTGTTTAGTTAGAGTTTGTTACGTTTTCATTGCTTCGATCTCTGCAACTGATGGCACTACCTTGTTTCCGTTGTAGATCTGTAATGTCACAATTCATTACAATCAGAAGGTGGCAGGATGGGGTTGTCCCTATGACAGCTTCAACGACACAGATGTTTGTCATCGACTTCATCTCGGTGGACTTCGTCTTCTTCGCTGCTATGATGGCCTCCTCCGCCGACCTTGTGTATGCTGTCAACCGTGTTCTCTATTCTGTTCTACTGGATGAAAATTTCTCCAATATTGTCCGTCAGAATGAAGACATTTTCATCAATTGCAAGACATGCTTAAATACCCATTTCTTGCTGAATCATGGCTGGCGGTTTGGCAACAACACAGTCTGGTTCTGGCTCATGCGTGAGATAGTCAAGGTGCAGTCAGATCTGGATGACTACGAGCTGCTCATTGAAGATGATACTTGTGTTGACATTGTGTTGAAATGCAGGAGGTTAAGATGATGTCTATCATCTCGTCTTTTTGAAAGACAGCGTCGATGGACCCAAGTTCGTCGATTAGTTTTCGTCTTATTGGAAGATGGCATCGCTATGATGTCAATCATTTCATTATTTTGGAATACGGCGTCGATCAACCAATGATGTATAGCTAGTTAGGTTTATGTGTTCTGAATAATATGTGATGTACATATGTGTGATGTTCTTAACTTTTATAATATGTAAATGCATGTGTGTTTGTGTTATGAACAATATGTGATCGATGTTCTGAACAATATGTTAATGTGTTTAATTTGTGAATCATAAAGTGTGTATCCGTGTGACCCTTCCCCCTATAAGCAAATTTGCTTCCTGGCAGCAGAAAGGGACAGGGGAAAGGGAGACACAGATGGTTTTTTTTTTATAAAAATCTGTCTGTGATAATTAACACAAATGAGTTTAAAAAAAATTCATCTGTGACTCTTAGTACTCACAGATAGGTTTAAACAAACACCGCCTATGACTCTTTCTATGCACAACCGATTATCTAAAAATCTGTCTGTGTGTAAGTGTATTGCAGACGGTTCTAAAACCGTCTGTAACAATGTCGATATTATAAAAAAATTTGCAGAGACAAAACATATAACCGTCTATGATAGATTTTAAAATCCGCCTATAATAACCCGTTCTGGGGTAGTGAAGGGCCATATGTTAGTTTGGTGGGATAAGCCATTAAGAGTTTAGCTAGGTGAGGAACAACATATGTCTTTGTGCTTCAAACATAACACATGTAGGTAACCCTTTTACATGAAGCGATAATAAATATTGAAGCGAGATGCTACACACACGTAGATCCGCCACATGTGGGTGGGGCTTGGCTAGAGGGTTTCGAACAAGGAATGCTACGCAGGGTCATACCAAATGAATATCTTCGATCTATTACCTTTTTCAAATAATGAGATAATTTCAAAATTTCCCTAAATTTTGATATTTGAGTTTTAATTTTATATAGTAGAACCCCATACTTCTATATCTTTTAAATTTTAAATGTGTAAACAAATACAAATTTATACTTATCCTGATTTTCTTTGGATTTATTTTATTCCACCTACTTACTGGTACCAATAGAGTTGAGTTTGCATATTATTAATCGGAACTTGTATAACTACCCATACATTTGTATATAAACTTCCTAATATAAAAAGCATGAGTTTGAAATATTCAAAATATTCTATTTATCAACTTTGATCCAATGTCTTACCTTCCGAGTTGGTTCGGTGCCCTCCCAAAATCAAGGAACCAATCCCGCTCCCCTCCAGGGCTTGTTTGGCAACCGTGAAACATAAAACAAGGAAGAATCAACCCACATGGGCATTGGGTTGATCCCCTCCCACCACCTAATCCCCTCCCTCACAGGAGGTTTCATCCCTTAGTTACTAATCTTCATTTGGATCACCTTGGGTTGGTATGGATTGGACATGTGCAACACAAATTCATACGTGTACTGATTCAATTAAAATTGCAACAAACTTAATTGATATCATGTAGTAATCATGTAGTACCTGAACCAAAAAAATCACTGTGGTGAGAAAATAAACTATCGAGGAAAAGCAAAATGAGATGTCGTGTAATGTGTGCACACCAACAAATATCATTTATTTTTCTCCCAAATAACGTATGCATACATGCAAACATGCAGAACTGAATGAAGTTGGGTACTTTGACCTTCTGGTGTCATACATGAACATGGAAACAATGGTAGTAGTTGGAATCGCAATGCATTGCAAATTTGCTGCGATGTAACTACTGCTACTAAAAGATAACTCTTAGCATGTGCTTTTAACAATATGCCCAATACAATCACATTGGTTCAAATCAGAATTGTGTTTCAAACTGAATGAAGTACTGATATTGCTCAAATTCAAGTTTTTTTTGCTATTAAAATATATATAAATGAAGCACCATATGTCCAATACCGAATGAAGTATCACACTTCTCCTAAATCGTGTTTGGGACAATGTCTACAACCATTGCTACATTTTGCTATTAAAAGATTTGTTTTGCTATTAATGAAGTTGACTTGTTAACTATCAAGCAACTAGTTCAGATCCCTGAGGCACCTCCACCTTTCTCATAAGAAAAAGACACTATATTATGCACTTATTGTAAGCTCTAAAGTGGAAATGTTCAGTGAAAATAATCCCTGCTAACTAAATGAATAAAATATATGAAATTGAAAGATCAATCAAAACCTTGCTTATTTTGGTAGCAAAGGAACTCTCAAATTGGAGATGTCAAAAGTTTCAACATGAGACATATTGCCACAGTATGCAGCAGCTAATGACTAATTCATGTATCATTTAGAAGAACTCATCCATGAACAAGTTAATGTCACACTAACACCGCTAAACTAAAATATGTAAAACATATTTTGGTCTTGCTGGATAAATTCTAAAGCCATCACTAAATGAAGCAAAAGGCAATTCAGAGGAAATTCAAACACTAAGCACAAATCTGACCACCAATAACGCAGTAAGAGTGAATACTATATATATGAGATGAAAATGTATCGGGAAATTCAGAGGAAATACCAATCTAAACACTAGTAAGAGTGAATATGCAACAACAAAATTAAACTGGAGAATATATAGCTAGTCAATCACTCCCATCTCAGGGAATATATATTTTGCTTCCGTCCTTTCCTTTCTCTCCTGACTAGTTGGCTTGGCTACTATTACTCACTCATCACTCCTGCTTAGATAAATTAAGGCTAGTTGCATAACCCTAGTAGATCTAGAAAACTTAGTCGGGAAATAGCATAATCCTAGCAGATCTAGAAAACTAAAACAAATTTGTTGCAACCAAGCATCATCATGCTGTTTCAGTAAACTAAATCTAAGCATCATCATGCAATATTGAGTAGTAAATACTAAATCGGTAATGTTAATTCTTTGGCTATCCCCCTGGATGCTCGATGTTTCATTAAGATCAGAAAAACATAGGAAAATTTAGTGTTTCAAACATTTAGACACTAAAACATGATATCTAAAACAATAAGATCAAAACAGTCCTTCATTTCCAATTTTAACAAAATATTTAGGTAAATTTATCGATAGATTCTTACAACCTAATTTTTGTTAATAGTAAGCAAATCTGATTGGCCCTGAAGTTCAGCATCAATGCAACCAACCATAGTAGAAAAGCTAGATTCTAACCTCAAAATTCTATATGGAACTAAGAGTTGCACATGCAAATTGATACTTCTAGCTGCTATATAAACATGACTGGAATGGATCAAAATGGTACGTCGTTTCCTACACTTGATTCACCAAACATAACAAAACAAAGGTAGCGACAACATCTCCTAAACTTTCCAATTACTTGTTAAATGTAATAGAATCCAGGTCACGCAAAACACTGTATAATTACACAGTATAGTCGAAAGAGCCCCTCAATTCCACTCGCATCAACCAAATTATGCGTGGTCAGGTCCATCTACTCCACCAATCCTCCAACTAGACCACGAGATCTTGCTACCGAGGCACCTCAAGAACATCACTGCGCTAGGCACTATGAATTCCACTAAGCACATATCTCACCACCAAGAATGTAGCATACGATAAAAGATTCCATTTCAGATCATAGCAGAGGTAACAACTTCTCAACTTTAGGCACTTGTAGCGGTCGATGTGAGGCATCTTGAACAAGACGCAGGACAACAAGGTGAGCACCCGCAGATCTAGCACAAGAGCAGGGGATTCAACACACAAAACCCTAGCATGAAGAGGAGGAGTGGGAGGGGGAGGAGGGGGAGGGGGTGGAGAAGGAGTACCAGCCGCTGGGGAGGAGAACGTCGGAGTGTAGCCGGAGTCGCAAGAGGGTGGTGGTGGTGTCACTTTTTGCGAGGAGCAATCGAGTGACGCGAGAGTTCTCGGCCTGTGGTGGAGTTGCTGATTTCTCCCTTGGATTGGTGGGGATTGAGTTGGATTGTTTCCATCCCCGGTCATTGCTAAATGCAATTTTGGCTTGACTTGGGATTGATTCCCACACGTGGGTTTTGTTCCATGGGTGGCCAGGATCGGTCTCCAATCCCGGTTGATACATGTGTTGCCAAACGAAACCCCACTGATTACAATTTACATCCCATCTCTAGGATCCCATGATCTAATCCCCTGCGCATCTCTCCCTCATGTCCGCCCTGCCTAGTAGGCCCCTCTTGGCACCGCCTCCGGTCCATGCCTTCCTCCCTGTCCATTGGTGGGCATGTACATATGTATATCTAAAGTTTTGTGTAATTTTTTCTATATATCAACTATATAAAACATGAGTTGTTCTCGCGTCACCTCTTCCCTCTACTCTTCTACCATCTAATAAAAACCGCTAAAATTCAAATAATTTACCCATTTTTGTTATCCACTCTCGTCCTCTAGCCTCCCCACCTCGTTACCGAGTACAAATATGGGCCTACTTTACTAATAAAAATAACTGAAGAAATTAGAAGAGAAATTAGCGAATAATCTCCTACTCCTTTTTCTAATCCCATCTGAAATCAAACTATGACATTGCTCTCGACGTATTTATTTAGCGGCGTTCCCATGACGTATTCATATCTCCATACCTTAAGTTTATGCTTGATGTTACCGTGTCCAATGTTTGTGTTTTCATTACAACACATGGTCACTTAGCTAGTGTAATGTTTTGTAGGTGTGCTAGTGACCACGGTTCACAATGGCTCAAGCCCATATCACCACGACTTGGTCGGCGTCGACGCGGCCACAGCTCACGACCCACTACCCACATGACCACGCAAAGCGACCCAGGTACCCTCGATGCATGAGTGACGACCACGTGAGTGAGTGCGTTGATTCCTGAGAGGTTGAGACCGTGTGTGTGACTGTATGGCGATCATGATCCTGAGATGGAGGGCGGCAGCGGCATGGGCGCGAGCGAGGCAGGGGTCACGGTGGCGGGGCGTGGAGTGGGTGTGGGCTCAAGCCTGAAGGGCAGCGGCAACACAGGCTCAAGCTAGGTGGGGCGCGATGTGGGCGTGGACATGAGTGAGACAGGGCGCACCTAAGCACGATGTACATCCAAGATGAAAATGTTAAACCTGCGGTATCCTAGCTTTCGCCGCCTATCCTCGATCCCTATCACCCGATCCCTATCACCCAACCGCAGCGTGATGCGACCCAGGAGAAGAGTTGCACAACAGTGCGCATGGCGATGATGGAGATGGCGAGCGTCGATGCCAATGCAGAGATTGCTAGCGCCGCCGTTCATCACGGGCGTGTAGTAGAACATGGGGGTCGACGGCCATGAGGAGGTCTCAGTTGAGGAACACCCACAAACAGGTAGACGGTCCTGCAGATCGAAGATGCCACCGAGGCGAACTTGATTCTTATTTTTTTTTTAGGACAAGGCGAACTTGATTCTTGCTGTTGCCATCATCCCAGTGCCGCTCAAGCTTCAATCATTGACCATCCCCGCCGCAGAGCGCAGCTGACCCGCACTACCCAAAATCACTGTCCAACCTGCATCAATCAAACCCGCGCAACGTCAACTCAGTCAACTGTCGAGGTTACCACCATGTCTGCTTGTATGTATTCTTTTTTTTTTTTTTTTTTTGCGAATGCTGCTTGTATGTATTCAGTTTCACTAAATCCTAGATCACTGATATATCTTTTGAGTATACAAGATATCCCCTGAACCTTAATTATATTTTTTCCTACACAGGTCTAAATCAATTGTAGTATCCTCTGAAGTTTGTTTCCTCCATTCCTTTCAGTATACAGATATCCCCTGAAAATCTGATTGACTGTTATTAGGTACTAATTGTGAGATGACTGGTACGTAATCCTACTTAGACTACTCCCAATGCGAGTATAGTAAACATTAAATACCTTATCATATAGGACTGTTTGCTGACTTGACATAGAATTAATGAGGAAAGAAGAGAGAGTGATATCTTATATGCAAGATACAATCTGGACACGAAATCCAACTTATTGGAAACTGAACTATACAAGTGACCCACAATTCATAGCCACAAACACAGGTAACTATATCAATAGACTCATTTATTATCTTGTTTCTGACGTGGCAACCTAGGAAGTAGTATCATGATACTCCCATTGGGATTAGCCATCCTTAGTTTCAGTATTCAGTTACTTGCCTGTCATTGGGTACTAATTATGAGATGACTGATGACCCTACATTTAAGTATCTAGATGTAGTTAATTATCCATCTCCTGCTGGAGGTAAGGTAATATATTTCTTCAAATCAGGTAAACATTCATGTACCTAATAATTACAGGGAACTTGCTACTTCATCTATGCTTTGCCAGTCTTTAAACAAGTTTGGAGAAGTAATCCGTGGAAAATAACTGATGGCTTAGGCTCACTTTCTGGTAAATTGAAAATTGTTTCCTATGTATGATTTCTATTTGGTTTATGTAGCGTCCAGGCAAAGGAGGTTAGATAATATATTTATGACAAATCGTTCCCTCTTGTTTTTTGCTATGCCATATTAAGTTATGGGAAAAATTTTCAATTGACTCTCACATTGTTATTAGAGATTCTATCCGTGTGTTGGATTCAAATGACAATATTGTCTGTGCCACAGGTCTTAGAATGCTACAGAATTTGCTGCAAATACAATTAGATTAGCCAGAAGTCTATGTTGGTAATTTCTTCTTCTTTAAAAAAGTTGCTATACACTTTACATTCTAGGATACCCCAACTTACTTGGGACAAAAGCTTTTTTTTGCTGTTTTTTTTTATTGTTGCTAGACATTTTACAATGCGTCTATGGTCTTAGAATTCTATACATTTTGCCTGTCTATTTGTAATTTTTTAAGGCATAAGCAAATAGTTCTAATTTGTATAGTACCTGTCTGTTGGTTATCGGATTTTTGTTTTCATGCAATCTCATCTTCCTTTTTTTTTTAAAAAAAAATTGTTCACAAGCCACTTTGCTTACTGAAAGGGAATTCTGTAAATTAGTGTGGTGAAGTGGTATGTGTATGATATTTCTCTCCTAGAGATGTATTCTAGATAGTATAGCTTGGAACACAACTGGTATATTATCCTGCATCGGGATCATGGATTGTTGCCCCTACCATTATAATTAAGAACATATAGTGTCTCTTTTCTAATTTTCTCATTCCCCTTCACATTTTTTCATTGGAAGAAATAGGGAAAAACATGCAGCATTCATACACTACTAGAGAAATGATTATTAATGACGAGATATGTGGATGACCACATTTTCGTGGTCGTTAAAAGTTATTAAGAGCCACAAATATGTGGTCGTCCATAGTCGTTAAAGGCTCTAACTTTAAAAGTATTAACAGCCACATAGAAATTCTTGTCGTTAAATTTTTAGCAATGAGACGATATGATGTCATTAATTATGAAGAAACAATTACCCTTGCACGCTTTGATTGCCTACGCACCAGCGGCGGGACAGATGATCCCTAGTCTAGACACCATGTGGACTATCGTATTTCTTGACTTTTTTCGCTGCGGCTTCCATTTCCCCCCTTCCAGTTTCTTCCTTCGGTGCTCAGCTTCTATGACATCAATCTCATCCACCTTAACCCTAACTCCATCATCATGCTCAGTGTCTTCACACACATGTGCGAAGCCTACCTAGGCATGCACCCTTCAGTTGATCTCTTCTGGCACTTCTACCTCTTGAAGGGATTTTCGGGCAGGGTCCCTGGTCGCGCCGGATTCTGCCTCCAAGAAGGGAAGTCGGTGGAGTACATCTGCTTGCCTGCCAAGAGCTCCTGGTTGGGGTGGCATAGGGGGTGGTTCTACTGCTAACACGGCACACCCGAACTCTCGTATCGAGGTCCTGCGCCGTTGGTGATGCCATTGTGGATAGAGGCGCTGAGATCAACCACTGTCTTTAAGGCCCTCATCGCTGAGATCCTGGATCTGAAGGAGCAGGGCGTGATGGCGTGGGATGTCACCAAAGACTTCATCAAGTGCCACATGTGTCCCCTGAGGTTGAGGATTTGCGGTGCTTGGGGGTATACAGCCTTGGAGGATCCAGCCCGAGAAGGTGAGACAGGTATCGACTTACCCTGAGTAGCTATTAGGAGGGCTATAAATACCCTTCATGAGTCATTTCTCATCTGCTGATCTTTCCCCGGATGAGGTGGGGCAGAGGACCAAGTTTCTTTTCTACAAAGGCCCTGAGCCTAATCGCAAGGACGCCCTAGTCCCCATTGTGGAGATGGATGCTAACGCTCGGGCCCAGGCCTTATCGGTAATCCTTGTGAGCCTCTAATTTTTGTTTTCATTTTTTTTATTAGGCCTGATTCGGGTGACGGGTTGGTATGAATCTTGAAGCGACCAGGACATGGTGGCCCAACCTGGAGGCCGAGAATGCGGGCATCCAGGGCGGAGAGTCAGATAACGTCAAAATCATAGGAGCCGTGGGGCACGAATCTTGAAGCGACCGGGACGTGGGTGGCCCGTAGCTTTGGCCCTAACTCCTACTCCTGAGGCTCCAGCTCCGGCTCCGGCTCCTGAAGCTCCGACCCCAACTTCAGTAATGATGGGGGCGGGGGTGCCTGATCTTACAAAAGGTAATATGATAAGTCGATTTGGTGGAGCTTCAACGTTGATGATCCAAAGGCTCTAACCTAAACAGATCGGAAACCTTTGCAACCACTACACCACTACTCTGTGGTTATCAACCGTGCCAAAACGCGGTTGACCTCACCAAAAAGGCTTTTCCTGCAAGCGAATCGAGAACACAAGCAAGAACAGGTATATGCAATCTGAATATTGCTAATTATCAATGAAGCTCGAGTCTGGGGTTTTACAAACTGATAAATGGCGAAACTATCTAAAATAGAATAATCTAAGCAAAACCTGCGCCTAAACTATGACGGCTACTATGTATATATAGGGGGACGCGAGAAGGTCGACGTAGGGTTATGCAGCCATGGAGAGAGGTGTACATAACCTGGACTCTGACCCCGACACGACTACAAGACCTGATAAGGCCCAAAACAGTGATGCATCACCTTATTTCATCAACCCTGACTAAATTAAAAGAAATATTTGGTCAATCTCAGATCCATTGGAAATGCATCGTCATAAGCTTTCCAGTAAGTCCAAGATCGCCTCATTCGGACTTCATATGCGAGAGTTATGCCCGGTTTATTGATGTGCTGTCCTGTGACTCCAAGTAGACTTTGATGTTCGACTAGGACTCGACTTTGACTCCAAGTAGACTTGGCCTTCGAGTGATGATGTCCAGGTGAGCTTGTGATGCTTCTCCCATATTCCTAAGCATTAAATGTCTCACCCAGTTTTTCAAAAGAATAATTATGAGCATTTCACATGTATATCAGGATCAGTTTCATCATACATGCACTGACAACATAAGTGATATACAGTTCTATATCGAACAAAACAACTTTATTGAAATAAATACCAGAGTCTACAAGACAGTAATGGAAGAACACTAGAGGACTCCTATAGATCTTCTAGGCACACCATATATAATCGACTGAGGGCAACGCGACCTGGAACGCTCCATCTCCAATCAACGATCTTCAGCTTCGTTGATCTCCTTGTAGTCTTCTTCATCTGAGTAGCATTTATTATTGGAAATAGCAAGTGTGAGTATATAATGTACTCCGCAAGTGTAGGAAGACATGGGACTTAAGTCAAGAAATGGTTAGACACTAGTTTACTGTACTAAGCAACCTTAACCTATAACTCCTACAACATGCATCCTATTTACTAAATGTGAAGACACAACTTAAACAAGAGGAACAACTCATCGAATTCCATCCGACTACCAAACTCATCAGATATTCCATATTTGGCTACCAAAACTCACCAGGTAATCCCGTTACCTGGCTACCTGACCAACAATACCAAAACCCCGATCCCATCTAATCAAGAAGAAGTCTAAGCCGCTCTTGACCATGAGCATGATAGATCGATCAGTTTTATACTCTACAGAGTTTGCCCATTTTTCCCCACGGGTTGTGATTTCATCACCCGCATTACCAGGTGACAGTCTTCATGTTGTTGTGTTGATCAGGCACTTACACACTTCCTATGGTGTGTCTCCAAGAGATACTTACAAGGTCTTTACAAAGCTCCCGCCGACCTGCAAGTACCCACTGAGGTTTCACCGCTAACAGTGATTACATCACAGCAAAAGCCCCCTCTTGTACCACTAAACCGTCCATTGATGCTTACAGAACCAGAGGAGTGGCTAATTAATTGACCAGGTCGTACCCATATAGGTCTCGTGGTTGCGCTGTTTAGCCAGGTTACAGGCTTCAAGAACCGGTCCTTACGATCCCACACAAGTACAGACACATTCCCACCATGCAGCACAACACATGCGCCTTTTGCACCATCCTCAAACCAACCATCCTGTTAGGATCCCTATACCATGTTGCTACAAAAGATTACCATTCTCGGTTCATGTTGCATAGATATTAGTCAAATTTAACTCATAACCCGACCATGATAGCAACTAGCGTATCTACCCTTTATTCCCAGGACTCATCACAACGACAAGGAAGATAAAACAAATACTAGTAAACCTTAATCATAGGATTCCAATTTAGACAAGCATGCATGAAGGATAAACAACTAACATAAATTCCTAAAATAGGTGGAAGATGTTCAAGGACAATTGCCTGGATGCTGCTCATGATCTTCGTAAACTAGGTCCTGGAATATCCCGAAATCCTGACTTTGTAGCTCAGCGAATCTCTAGAAACGCCATATTCTGCTCACAAGATCAACCGACAAAAGAGAAAGCACAAAACAACTAAGAAATAATACACCAAACAGAGACAACACATCATAAAAACTCTATGGTTGGATAGGTCATGATATTAGATGAACCAAGGAGTGCTACTTGGATTTGAATGAAATTCACTAAACAAGATTTGAAAAGATGAATTCTATTCGAATTATAAGGGCTGAAACAGAATTAACTATAGAGGGCAGGGGTTAACTTGTAAACATCCTAAATAGAAAAGTAAAGATAGAAATAAAGGATCTCTGGAGGGGTTATTTTGGATTCTCACCAAGAGAGAGAGAGAGAGAGAGAGAGAGAGAGAGAGAGAGAGAGAGAGAGAGATCAGAGTGCAGAGCAAAGAGTTTGGCATAGAGGAGTCGGTCGGTGGTGGGCTCTCGGCGTTGCCGGTGGGGGAAAGGACCGGGGTTGATGGAGATGGCACAGACGGGATCGCTGCACAGCCATGAACTCATGGAGGGCTTAGCTTGACCCGGGGTACCAAAGGACGCGCACACCAGCGAGCTGAAGGCGGCGGGGTGCACGTTTGACGGTGATGGCAGCGGCGATCACTGACGCCGACATTGGGCAGTCGTGACATTTCAACAAATCGAGGAGAGAATGGCGTAGAACGGGAGAAGGCAAGCTTGTTTTTATGGTTGGTCTTGGCAGAGAAGTTCCGAGGCAGCGGCAAAACAGTGGTGAACGCTCCCATGTTCGGTGGTGGCTGCGCACAGACACAGCGAAGAAGACGTGCGCGTTCTCGGAGATTGGTTGTGAAATTTGAGAAACCATTTGAATAGGAACGTTCATATTTCCTGGGAACACAATTATATAACTCGGGTTTGAGCAGATCATTCTCTGAGAGGAAGGTCAATCAGCGGAGATGATATGAGTGACGGCTGTGGCATGCTGCGGTTGGGAACTGCGTTCCGGTAGTGTCACTGCACAACTACTGAAGGGATTCGAGGGTCATGTAGAAGACTCCAAGGGACACACTGTGACATGGATGGGGCATCCTATAGCTTCTGGATTGACAAAGAACGCGAATGCAAACCCAGTGCGCATGCAGAACACGACCAGTCACCGAACAATGGCCATTGCGATGTCGAGAATGGCGGCTCTATTGCAGATTTGGACAACCTAATTTGGGAGGATGTATAGGACCATCATAGGCACGTCTTGGACAAAGGACATGGCGATCCTACCCCTGGTAGGCCGGGGAACGCTGATGCCATCCGTGGCAACGCGGTTGGAAATACATGGATGGTGGATCGACATGGACCACAAGGTTCTAAGAAGAGGGATTCATCTGGAGTTGTAGAACATGGTGAGGCACAAACGATGGTGGTGGTTGGGGCAGCAGAAACGTACCGTTGTCGATGGGATCTAAGAACCAATTCGGCAGCGGTGCTGAAATGTGGGCTCGTGTTCCCATTTCACTGATGAAGATCTAGTCGAGCCCTTCAGGGATCCTGAGGTTCCATCGATGTTCTACATGGTGACATGGGTGGTGTGGCCAGATCTTCACTGGATCATCGGGAACGCCGATGGATTCTTCGGTTCGCGCCCTGGACGCGGCCAGACTCAGAATAGCGCAAACGGCGACGTAGATCCCGGCGGCTACGGTGCACCTTTGGCTGATCTGATTTGGGGATTAGTGGAGGATGACCAGGGGAACATCCTAGTGAAAGGGCATGGCATTTGGTGTGCTGGATCGCCTAGAACAAGGTTACCAATCGGGGACGATGTGGTTGTCCGCGATGACAAACGGTGTCCGGGTAGGACAATGGTGGCTTCTAGGGTTGTGGGTGTGGAAAAGGGGCTGTGCAGGGTGTTCTGGTCCCTTTTATAGGGCTAGGGGTGGCTGGCTACAAAGTAGGGAGGGGAAAAGGCCGAAGGTGGAAGATGAAACAGAAGGCTCCGGTTTGAGGATGATATCTCAACCGTACGAACTCACAATTGGACATTTTTGGACTCTATATTGTAGTAATCGATAATATCTACAACTTTGATATTCATTGGAATTTCTGGAAACGCCATTTTGATTTTCAAAAATACATCACAAGATAAACTGTTTGAACTTAGACCAATCTGTGGAGCAGTGATTTCGAGGGCTATAACTCCTAGCTCCATTATCCAAATAGGGACTTCCATAGATGCAAATCGAAGCTCTCGATGAGACCTACAACTTTGGTATTGTCAAGATTTGCATTTGAGGCCATTTTGAACTCCGAAGCTGCGTGAGAAGACAAGGCTGGCGACGAGGAGTAACAGCAGCCGGCTTCAATTGCCATTATGGCCATTAAAGCGGCGGTTTCCACTCTGAATTGCTAGAAATTGAAAGAGGATAAATGGATGTCAATGCTTTTTGATTGTGCACTTACTCGAGTTTAGTTGGCCAGCCATGGCTGCCAGGCGAAGCGATGACGTAGTTTGGAGGTGGATGGAAATGATCAGGTACACGCACATGCAAGAGAGCTGGTTTGGGCTGGCTTTAGCATAAATGTGGGCTGTCCAGCTAGCAATCCAAGGTGATGCAAGGTTGATGACATGTTGCTAGTTTGGAGCCACAGGCTAGAGAGAAAAACATTGAGGAAAGACAGTGCATGTTGGGTTGGATCAAAAAGACGTGCGATGAGATTGTCCATGGAGGATTTTTGGACGATATTGGGAAAAAATGGAACAAGGATTTATCCAACCTTAAAATTCTTTAACCTATTATAATATTTTATAAATACATTTTTCATCACACAAAACAAATTCTTTTTAAACTCTAAATTTTTTTTGGAAAAACTTTCAAATTTCAGGAAAATTGTTATTTTATTATTTTAAAACGCTCACAACCCAAAATCGGAATTTTAGGGTGTGACATTAAAACATCACAAGAATTTAGTAGTAATCCATCCAAGAAAGCATGAACAACAAGGAACAAGTTCACCTAGTGGTTTAATTGTCGTACACGTGCTCTTGTAATTGGTCCTTGTAGGATTTGAGGATTATGAACAGTGTTGCTTGTATCCAAAGGAGCCATATCCTCATCATCCTCCCCCTCTTGAATTGGAGTCATCCTCGACTCAAGCTCATCATCTTCTTCCAAGTATGGTTTCAAATCTGAAATGTTAAATGTGGGACTAACCCCAAAATCCACAGGTAAATCCAATTTGTATGCATTGTCATTTATTTTCTCAATTATCTTAAATAGTCCATCAACTCTAAACATCAACTTTGATTTTCTTAATTCTGGAAAACTATCCTTTCTCAAATGCAACCAAACTAAATCACCCGGTTCAAATTTTATTTCCTTTCCACTTTTACTTCCAGCAATCCTATGCTTTTTCAGTCATACTCTCTATATTCTTTTTAGTTGTTTCATGCAACTTAAGAATAAATTCAGCATGTTTCTTAGCATCTAAATTAAGTCTTTCAGAAGTAGCCAAATGTAGTAAATCAATAGGAGTACAGGGATTAAATCCATACACTACCTGGAACGGACTTACCTTGGTGGTAGAGTGTACCGATATTGTAAGCAAATTCAATATGCGGTAAACACTCTTCCCACATTCTCAAATTCTTCTTTAGAGCAGCCCGCAACATGGTCGATAATGTATGATTGACGACCTTTATTTGACCGTCAGTTTGGGGATGACACATAGTAGAAAACAACAGCTTCATCCCCAACTTATTCCAAAGTGATCTCCAAAAGTGACTAAAAATCTTGGTGTCACGATCCGAGACAATTGTATTCCGCACTCCATGTAGTCGAACGATTTTCTAAAAAACAAATCAGCTATGTTTGTAGCATTATCGCTCTTGTGACAAGGTATAAAATGTGCTATTTTAGAAAAATGATCCACAACTCCAAATATGCTATCCCTACCCCTCTTTGTCCTAGGCAATCCTAAAACAAAATCCATAGAAATATCCTCTCATGGTGCACTAGGAACAGGAAGAGGCATATAAAAATCATGTGGATTTAAACGAGACTTAGCTTTATTGCAAGTGGTGCAACGTGACACGTAACGGTCGACATCATGTTTCAACTTTGGCCAAAAGAAGTTGGTTCAACTTTGCCATCACATCTTCAGTCTTTCTTGCTCCAAAATGTGCCATCAATTATAGAACCACTCAACTCATCAAGCATATCATCCAACCTAGGGATAGGATGACGATATTTTTTAGTAATATTATTGATGGCTCTGTAATCAACACACATACACTAACTACCGTCTTTCTTAGGAACCAAAATAACGGGAACAACACAAGGACTAAGGCTTTCTCGTACTTACCCACGGTCCAAAAGGTCTTGGACTTGTCGCTGGATTTCCTTAGTCTCTTCCGGGTTGGTCCTATATGCAGCACGGTTTGGCAAGGTCGCTCCCAGAATCAAATCAATTTGATGTTCTATCCCTCGAATATGTGGTAATTCTGGAGGTACTTCAGCTAGAAATACATCAATATACTCCTGCAAAAGGTTAGTAACAGCAGGAGGCAAAGAGCTAGATATATCCTCGAGTGAAACTAAGACATCTTTGCATATCAAAGCATAGCATGCCAGCTTATTGTTATAACACAACTTTTAAACTTAATTCCATCAGACATAGAATGTGTCATTGCTTTGTCCCTTTTAGGTGAGTAAACATGTTTTACTACTTACTGATTTTCAGATTCATGTTGAAGATCTTTTCTCTTATTTTCATCTATCTCTTTTTCACATTTCACAATTTCAGCAGGGGTTAAAGGTAGAAAGGTTATTTTCTTTCCTTTATGCATAAACGTGTACTTATTACTTCGACCATAATATATTGCATCAGTATCAAACTCCCATGGTCAACCTAACAAAAGAGAGCATGCTTGCATGTGCACTACATCAAAATCAGCACAATCGTGGTATGAACCAATAGAAAAATGTACCCTAGCTGTTTGCATTACCTTCACCTTACCGCTGTTCTTAAACCATTGAATATGGTAGGGGTGAGGATGAGTCCTTGTCGGTAAAGCAAGCTTCTGGATCAAATATGAACTTACCAAGTTGTTGCAACTCCCACCATCGATAAGGACTCAAACACGATAATTCTTGACTATGAGGAACATCTGAAATAAATTGTGGCGTTGTAGTTGTTCTGCTTGCTCCATTCGAGTGCTTAATACTCACTGCACAATTAGGGTACGATAATCCTCCATTGCGGCTGCACCGAACACTTCTTCATGGTCAATATCCATCTCATGTTCATCCTCGTCACCTGTTTGGTTAGCTGCAAGAGTATATTCATCCTCAACATCATTAGCACGTACATATCCATCGTCTTCTGTTGCAATGTACGCTCGCTGATTTTGGCAATCCTTCATGAATGGCCCATTCCCTTATATCCGTGGCAAACAATCCCAGTCGTTTGACCCGTTGAAGCAACCGAAGAAGAGCTCTTGGTTGCAGCCTGCACGTTAATCATTTTGCTTACCTCGGGTGCTTGTGACGGTGTTGGAGGTGCTGCTGAACGTGCCCTACTCGAGAAGGGGGCAGCAGACCTTATAACTGAATGTGAGGCTATTTTGACTTGTCCCGACGTCGATTTTGATGTAATCGAGCTTCCAAAAAAATTTCTTGGCCTCTGTTGTCGTCCAAAATTTTTTTTTGGTCTCTGTTGTCGTCCATGTAATTCTTTTTCTACCAAACATGCAAGTTAGAACAATCTTAGAACACTATTGTATTCTTTGTATTCAACTATATCCTGAATTTCACGCCTTAAGCCTCCATAAAAGCGTGCCATTACAACCTCTTCATCCTCAATAATATCACAACACAACATACTATTTTGTAGCTCCTGATAGTATTCTTCTACAGACCTATCACCTTGGTTTAAGCGCTGAAATTTCTTACACAAATCACGTTTAAAAGAGGGTGGAACAAATCTGTTACGCATATCAACTTTTAAAGCATTCCATGTTGTAGGCGCTAATCTATTGATGTATACTCTATTCCACCAGATGATTGCAAAGTCTTTAAATTTACTAGTGACTTGCCTAACTCTATGCACTTCAGGAACTAAATGAGCATTAAACTTCTGTTCGACCGTCATCTCCTAATCTAAATACTTTTCAGCATCATAAGCACCCGCAAAAGATGGTATAGTAAACTTAACCTTAACAAATGAGTTATCATTAACATGTGAGTTATGTTGCTAGAAATTATTACCCCTCATACCTTGACGGTTGAAGTTCAATTGGTTCCATTATCGTGCATCAAAGGCTTCTTGTTCTTTCCTTAAATTTTATCATCCGCGACAGACTCCTCATGCTCATGGGCTGCATCATGAGGATCCACTCGACTATTGTTCAGTGGCTGATTGACCAACCGATCAAAGCGTGTATTGAGCATTGCAATGCTATCATTGAGTTGCTGCAATGCGGTATTTGTTCCTGCAAGCGTCTTATCAATATCATCATTAATAGCTTGTCGATAATCATCCAACAACATTGTGAGTTCTTTCCTCAAGACACATTCTTGTGCATCCGATGTTTCTCCTGTTATGGTTAGTCGAAGATAGAAACAACAAAAGATAAATTATCCCTATCGACTACTAGGTGGTGGAGGTGGAGTCACACACTCTCAAGCGTCTTATCACGCTCTTGCAAGTGTTCTTACCAATCACAACAGTTGACACAACCGGTGGCTGATTCGTGATACTTTATCGGATGCGAGTGAGGTAGTTGCAAGGGTAGAATTGTTTTGGTCAAGAGAAGGTGTAGCTTGGACATGCAATATTTAGTAGCAAGGAATAGCAATTAATTCAAATCAAATTAGCAAAGCTGAATAAAAGTCCATAGTACTCATCACAGTTGCTGGCCTGAACATGTTCCTAGAACTAGCTCAAGCAAGCCGAAAATAATAGGATAGACACAAGCACAATGGAACAAAATTCACAATGCAATCTGAATTTTTCTTCTCTCTTTTTTTTTGACTTTATCTTTTTTTTGTACTCTCTTTTTTTGCACTTTTTTCTTCTTACTTGCTTTTTTTCTCCTTTTTTTTTGCGAATGTGACACAAACTCAAAACTCTTCGACTAACTTTTCTAGGTCCAAAAAGGTATGTGAGTCACAAACTTTTTTTGGAGAGAATATGGGTAATAAGGTAATAAAAATATACTCTCTCTCTCTCTCTCTGAACTTTGGCTTCCTCTGTTTAGGCTATCGAGTTACTACTCGAACTTTATCGGACAATGCTCGATATGAAGGGTGCGTGGGGGTGTCTGAGAGCAGCCAGAAATAGATAGACTCCGACTAGGTTGTAGAGGCGAAATCGAGTGGATAGTCGAATTTGACTAGGTGGTTGAACCCGAAAGGATGGTCGAATCCGACTAAGTGGTCGAATCCGAGGAGCTGGTCAAAACGACTAGTGATCGAACCCGAATAAATGGTCGAAATGACGAGTGTTCAAACCTGAGTAGATGGTCGACTCGGCTAGTGGTTGGACTCGAGTAGATGGTCGAAGCGACTAGTGGTCGAAGTGAGTAGTGATCGATCTCGAGTAGGTGGTCGAAGAAACTAGTGATCGAACCCAATTAGTGTTATAAACGTCTAGTGGTCGAACCCGAGTAAATGGTCAACTCGACTAATTGTACGATCTCGGCTATAGTAGACATGGGCAAGCCGAGATAAATGACTACTAAATAGCAATGACTCGATGCTAGAAACTTGAACACAATGACTCGATCAGCAACAAAGACACCAACGATGGACTCGAACTCAGTAACGCGAAAACTGAAAACAAAATTACGAAAGGCACAAAGTGATTTGGACAGCGGAAAAACTAAGATCTAAATATTTTTGTGGGGCAATTTTCTGGACTCTAGGTAATGGAAAACGACGAAACAACGGGGATAACTGAGATTACCTAACGGGTAATCGAGGCTCTGATACCACATGATGGGGGCGGGGATGCCTGATCTTCCGAAAGGTATTATGATAAGTCAATTTGGTGGAGCTTTGACGTTGATGATCCAAAGGCTCTAACCAGAACAGATCGAAAACCTTCGCAACCACTACACCACTACTCCGTAGTTATCAATCGTGCCAAAACGCGGTTGACATCGCCAAGAAGGCTTTTCCTGCAAGCGAATCGAGAACACAAGCAAGAACAGGTAGATGTAATCTGAATATTGCTAATTACCAATGAAGCTCGAGTTTGGGGTTCTAAAAACCAATAAACGACGAAATATCTAAAACAGAATAATCTAAGTAAAACCCGAGCCTAAACTATGACAGCTACTATGTATATATAGGGGGACATGAGGAGGTTGACCTAGGGTTATGCAGCCGTGGAGAGAGGTGTACATAACTGTCACGTCCCAAAGCCGTAATTACGTAATTAAGCCTAATCACTCTTCATAAGCATTAGGTTTAATTTTGAGTAGTTTTGTTTCGGAGCATTAGAGCACTTAGTTTTAAAACATTTGGATGAGAGAAAGAAATTCGGGAGAGAAAGAAATGACAAGACCTGATAACCTAGACTCTGAACCCGACACGATTACAAGACCTGATAAGGCCCAAAACAGTGATGCATCACCTTATTTCATTGACCCTGACTAAACTATAAGAAGTATTTGGTCGAGCTCAGATACATTGGAAAGGCATAGTCATAAGCTTTCCAGCAAGTCCAAGATCGTCTCAATCGGACTTCGTATGCAAGAGTTATGCCTGTTTTACTGACGTACTATCCTGGGACTCCGAGTAGACTTTGGAGTTCGACTAGGACTCGACTTTGATTCCGAGTAGACTTGGCCTTCGAGTGATGACGTCCAGATGAGCTTGTGATGCTTCTCCCATATTCCTAAATATTAAAACATCACAATAATTTAGTAGTAATCCATCTAAAAAAGCATGAATAGTGAGGAACGAGTTCACCTAGTGGTTTAATTATCGCGCACGTGCTCTTGTAATTGGTCCTTGTAGGATTTGAGGATTATTAACAGTGTTGCTCGTATCCAAAGGAGCCATGTCCTCATTAGGTAAGTTCAGATTTCTCGTTGAACTCTTGTAGACGCAACGATTGACTCGTTACACAGATAAGTGTTGGAGCAAGATCGTGAAAGGTGGTCGCTAGCACGGGCGCATCTGCTACTATGAACTCGCCTGAACCAGGAGTAAGGACTGAGGTGGGTGCCCTTCCGAAGCCATCCAAGAGACCAGCCTCCATCCTTCTCCCGTTGAAGTCCTTTCGGGGCATAATGCGGCCTAGGTATGATCGTTACCGTGGATGTCTTTCTTTATGTTCATAGGGGCACGATTTTAACTTTTCTTTCGCAGGATGCTCGGAGCACTAACGCCAGCCCCTGGGCCTAAACAACTTTGGATCTAGGAGATCTAGTCCTCCGAGGGGTGCGGGAATGAGTCCACCGAACCCCCCGCACCTGCTAACGAAAGCAGGGAGGTGGAGGTTCCCTCTCATAGGGTGGATGCGAACCTAATCAACGGGGTGCCCAGCGATATGCCATGTTGGATGTTGTCAGGGGGTCCTAAGTCTCAGGTGGCCGTGACCCAGCGATATGCCATGTTGGATGTTGTCAGGGGGTCCTAAGTCTCAGGTGGCCGTGACTAGGAGGAATTCTTCGGCGCCTTCTTCATGGTGAATGTTTCCCTGTAAAACTACTGTTTGATTGATGGAATCAATGGGCACTGACCAGACGCTTTGCAACTGTACATGTCGTGGTTGCACACGCTCCGCAGCGAGGCCTGACAGGCTACAACTCGGGTGACAGAATACGAGGAGGAGCTCACCAAGAAGGACCACCGACTGGTCGAGATGGGCTCCCAACTCTCCCAAGAGGTCGCCGAGAAGGAGGGGATGCACGCTGAGCTAGAGAGTAAGTCCAAAGGTAAGCCCCTGATATCTTGGGCATGCCTCGCTTTTACCTTCTCATTCTGAACTTGATGCCATATCCATGTAGAGCTATCCGAGAGTTGCGACGCCTTAGCCCAGGAGGGGGTCAGATGTCTTCCGTCCGGCAACAACTTGCTGTGGCCCTGGATACATTACAGGATGCTGTTGCCAGAGTCGGAATCCAGGTGGAGCCCGTGGACGCCGGTGACGCTGCCAGACTAGCCACAATTCAATATGGTAATATTTTAATCAAATAAACCGACCCATTTCTATGCGGTGAATGTTTAAAAATAATATATATATATATATATATATAGATATAGATATATATATGAGCATTTAATCTCTCATGCTATCTGTTTTCTCTTTTGAGAAATTCAAGCTAGTAAAATAATAATTTTATCAAGATTTTACCCAAACTACAAAACACAAACAATTAATTGAATTCTAATGGGGTCGACTCACCGGCAATAGAGAATGGTGTGGTTCACACTAGTTCCGATGGAGGGTTCATATGGGGTGCATGTGCATCCCATGACACTCTGAATGCATGGCCCATTAGTGTCCGATAGCTATTTCTTTTCTATTCCATTTAGTCTTTTCCTGGATTAGATTGATATTTTTACACGTTCATATATGCAGTCAACAGTTTAAACGACTCAGGGTCTGTTTATTTTTATTATGATTTTAGGATTCTAATTTTAAAATAAAAATTGAAAATAAATAGGCCGATTCTACCATCTAGATTCCATAATCTGAAGGTAGATTATGCCATAATCTATAATAAAAAAAACTACTTCTAAATTATAGATTATAGATTACGACATATATTTACTCACCACTTCCATTACAAACATAAGTTTTTTTTTTTCTTCCTGCTGATGCTTCCTAAGCCATCGCGAGCTCCTGCCGCTTGCCGTCGATCTCCCTCTTCCTCTCCAGCAGCCGCACCTTAAGGAACCCATTTCACCACAAGGAAGGGGCGAGAGAAAGAATCATAAATTACTCTGTCTTCCTCAATCTGACCTCCGTTCTCCACCCCTTCTACGTGTTCTTCCCCCCTTTCTATCCTGCTTCGTCCGATCTCTCTATGTGAATGCTGCCAGAGTGAAGGGGTCGGTAACACTCCCCTCTCTTACTCTCTCCCTCTTTTCTTCCATCCTCAACCGAGCGTAGCCGAGAAGACCGACGCGCCGCCATCGAAATCAACCACGCCCCTGCCGAATCGGACATGCCCGAGCTGCAAGGGGGCTAGGGGAAGGTCTCCCAAGGCATCCCCGAGCGATTCCCGTCGCTTTCCTTCAATCTCATTGCCAGAATCGAGATCTGCCTTCTTCTTCTTCATCTTCGGCGGCCATCTCAGCCCCCTTCACCGTGGAGCCCCCTTCTCCCCATCATTTGACTGCACAGTGAGCTTCGCCATGTTCCACTGAACATTTCGCGTGCGATGTTGTGATGTTTGCCCGCTGCCAGCATGGTCTTCCGTGAGGGCCGAAAGCCGCTGGACTGCCATGCGCGTCCTGCTATGCCTACGAGGGAAACGAAAGGGGGCGAGAGAAATAAAGGAGCCCCATCTCTGTAGAGGAGGGGGAGAGCGAGGGAGATTCTAATAATTTGATGTTATTTGTTTTAATTGTATAATTTAGATTCTAGGTTATGAGAATCGTAATATAAATTGTTAGAATTATAATAAAAAAACAAACAGACCCTCAATACAACAATTTGTGAAACTTGATTTAACAATTGAAAAGATCATATAACTTTCTTAGTCTATGTAGCTTTTCTGAAAGACATGACAAAGAATATCTCAAACCTAATTCAACAATTTGCCAAATATATTCAACAAATTATATGTGATTTGTTGGGATACTATATTTGATCTGTTTGTTAAGTATATTTGAATTGTTGTGTTTACAGAAAAGTAATAACAAACTAAACATATGATGTATAGGAGGGTTAGTGAGACAAATTTTATAATTTCAAACTTTAAATGCATATTTCTCTCAAATCAAGTGTCTGTTTTGAACATTGTTCATAAGTAATGCAACAAAACAAGATGCAATATAAATATATTTTATAATTTTTGAAAAATGAAACTATTTGAATGTACCATTTCAACAATTCTAATATAACGTCTCAACGAATAATATAAAAAATACTGAAAACATTATCGCAACATGATGAAAGAGGTCACACAAATTTTTGAACCCAACTTTTCAAAATATTGAATCCACATTTGTAGAATTAGGTTTCACAAACTGTTGATTTTGTTCTGTTGAATTGTAGAATGCATATGAAAGACCAAAAAAATTAAACTATTATCAAAAAACATGAAAGAGAAATAAAATATAAATAAATATAAAGAAAATGAAAACGAAAAATACAATAAAGGCTTCACAGGCCACATAGGCTGACCAATATCAGCTGGTTGCCATTCCATTTTTTTATGCCTACTCCAAAAATCATCGAACCGGGCCACGTGGCGTTGCAGGCCGAATCCTCAGACTGTGCTTGGTCTCATCACTCCAAGTTCTCCGCTGTTCTCAACTCCCTTTCATGAACCTGCATCTAGCCTTCCACAGATGAGAGCGAGCAACCACTTGTGCCTGGCGGCGAGCCATGCTGGGGCCTAGGGGCACAAGCTGGAAGCTACTGATGGGATGACTGGTCTGCTGATGTTTACGATGTTCTTCATCATAAGTAGCTCCCGCAACCGGATGTGTTACATTTTTTCTCAGCCATGTATATTTTGCCCCATTAACTAACCAAACAGACCATTTTATATATTGCCTACTGTCTCGTTAAAAGTTTACCTTAACCATTTCAATCGATATATGTGGTTCGCAATTTTCCATTTGAATGTATGAAAATGTCGGTCAGTGTGCTTTAATTGCGGCCGTAATTGGTCAAGAAAGATGTAAATAGTGTTCATGTTGATTTCATGATTGGTGCCAAATCTATAGAATGAAGTTGAAGCAACAACTTGAATCAAAAGAAAGAGGGAGAAATGTTCAAAGGGGCCCACCCATGCAAATCGCACAATTAAATGCTGGCGCAGCAGCAGGTCTATTGGGATTTGCAACACTAACCAAACCAGATGCAAAGGTTGCAACTTGCCAGGGAGAAATAAAAATTGCCATCGAGCAAGGACAGAAGAGTGTTAACGAGCATTTGGCATGAAATCCATGAGGTAAGCTGCAGTTTGCACTTTGTAATTCTATTAAGAGAAATACCATAGAGGAGATCCCTTCTGCGTTATTGGTGAGAACCTGCATTGAGCGGGACTCGAACGTGGGCGCAAAAACGGGCGTTGGCCAACTGTGCTTGGCGCAGCTTCTCGTAATTGTTTTTGTTTGGCGGGAAGCAAACTGAGTGTGCCCCTGGGAGTACTGCACCCGTGAATTCTAATTGGATGTAGTAGTCTCCAAAGAATGTAGTCCTGATAAGTAAATATAGCTGTTGCCATTTGGCCTAAAAAAACTGAGCCTAAAATTATGCAAATTAATTAAACCAACAGAAATCCATGACACTGGAGGTTCAATACAATAAGCATGACTGGAAATAAAAATGATTGTGAGAAACGATCACGGGTTGGTCTATCATAAACCAATTCAATGCACGAACCAGCATAAATCAGTCCAGTGCAGAGCCTAGATCACGGTTGGTTCACCCTTGACTCGATCCATTGCTTATGACCGTCCCATACGCTACACTAAGGAAATACTCCCTTCTATTGTAAATATATGTCGTTTTAAATTTATACACAATAATTAAGAAAGTAGATAAAATGACTTTATTACTCTTTATTTATTCTGCATCGGAAAAGATAACTCATTTATTTGTGAGAGTAATAGTATTTATTAAACAAGAATAAGAAGGGAACAAAAGAGAAAAAATATATAAAAGTTTGAGAATAACTTATATTTAGAGAATAGTTGAGAGTTTAAAATAACCTACATTTATATTTGAGCGGGTCTTGAGTCCCTTTGCCACTAGACTATTATTTTGAAGGATAACCTTATCCGGTGTCCATCTTCTCTAGTTTCTTTGAAAGTTACGAGTTTTTATGCACAAAGACATATGAAATTGTCTTGAATGAAACCTATGGTTCATATTCTATCAATGATATTATATTGCTATGAAACTAGTCTTCTTGCTTTGTCTATCTGATTCGTTTGCTTTCGCTTGAACGTTTTGATGTGCGTTAGGTGAGAAATAGAAAAAAATCATCTATTTTGAAAAAAATTTGTTGAAACACCTATTCAACCCCTCTAATTATCATTCTGGATTCCACAACGATCATGAATTAGTCTGTCATAAACCAATTCAATGCATGAACCAGCATAAATCAGTCCAGTGCAGAGCCTAGACCACGGTTGGTTCACCCTTGACTCGATCCATTGCTTATGACCGTCCCATATGCTACACTAAGGAAATATTAGTTGTGTCCAAATTTTATTCTCTCAAAAAAGCAGCGTAATCATGCTGGAACGATGATGTCAGCCTCCACGGCGGCCCTGATCTTCCCTATCGCATGGCAGAGCTGCTTTCCGGCATCGTCAAAGGCCTCAGTGGCAAGGTTATCGGTTGTGATGCCTGGCAACAGTGTCTGGCACGCCACGGTGACAAGAGACCCTGCAGTGGCAAAAGCGCTGGAGGTGCTCGGACTGTGGTGAGCCAGGCCGTGTCCGTCGGGGAGTACGGCGAACCCGGATGGAAGGAGGAAGCTAGAGGTGTGGTCGCCACCGTTCATGACAGCAAGCATTGCATTCTCTTCGATGGGACTGTACACCACCAGCGAGCATGACACATCGGTGCTTGCATCTTGCAGGATCAATATGTTGCTGTTTGTTCCATCAGTAACCTGCACGAAAAGCAAACGGTTCTAATGTTCGATGAAAGAAATGGAATAGTAACATTTATGCTACCTAGGTGACTGAGCCATCGAGTGCTAAAATTCTAAACTACAATACTTTTTAGTTAATGATGAGTAACGGCTAAATACGAGGAACCATAAATATGTAGAGTTATATAACACTAAAAAATTACAACAAGTCTATGCACGCAATGGAAATACTGATTGTAGTGTATGGATATAATAGGGGCAAACATGTGAAAAACCAAGAGTGTAGACATACATTGGGGCGGAGGACAGAGACGGCATTGCCTTTGAGGTAGCCACCAGTGGAGATATAGGCTAACTCTTTCACTGTGGCACCATGCATGTGTGTATCCCACTCGCCATGGTGCCGCCAATCGCGAAGGTAGTCGAACACATGCTGTGGCAGTGTGCTGGGCAGCCACACCGTTGTAGCGGCACTCAACACCATGCCTGGAAGCTGTCCATTAGGCACATTGCTAACACACCAAGTCACCATGCGCACGGCTATCTCAAACCTCTCAGAGCCAGTGCCACGCCACGCCATCCGCCGCCGTCGCGGATGGATGGCACCGAGAGAGGAAGCACCGCCCCGCGGGAGAGCTCACTGAGGACAGTCTTAAGCATTGCATTCTCAATGAGCAAGCTCCGCTTCTCCGACGATTGCTCGGCATGCGCCACCAGTCTTACACACGTGAAGCATGACCGCGCCAGCATTTCCTGCTCAAGTTTGGCGTTCTCAGCGAGCAGGGCAGCATTCTGGTAACGAATCAGCCTGTTCTCCTCCCCACATGCCTTCACCTGCACGTATTAATTAGTTGATAAAATGAATAGGTGAACTTCCCACGTGTTGTTGTGGGGCTAGTTGTTCGTTCATAAATAAAAAATACACTAAATAATACACACGAAACCGTGAAGTGATTTCTAACACCTTCCATGTCACCTGGACACAACCATATACAAACTACATCTGTTATCCATTGTTTCTACTTCGTCAAATACATTGAGTACTACACATTTGGGACATATTCAATGCATGGCAGTAACAGGCATTAGAGATATATTATTTTTAATCTTTACCATGATCGAAAGCTTGCAGTAACAGGCATTTGGGATATATTCAATGTGGCTGGAGCTACGCATGCATTATACTCAAAAGGACGACCGATGTTATAAGAAGGTAACAAGTCGTATGTTGATCTACCTTCTTTTGGGAGCGCCGGTTTTGGAACCAGAACTTGACCTGCCAAGTCTCCAATCCAATCTTTGTGCCAAGTGTCTTCCGCGTCTCCTCGTCCGGGTTAGCACATTGTTGGAACAATCTGGGCAAAATTAGAAGAGACAGATAAGCTCATATATATTCTTCGAACCAAAACATGCCATTATTCATCTCTTTTTAATCTATTACACTTCGAGTGCTTGAAGTTGCTCCATGGTGTGGCGTTTTACACGCCTGGAGGATTTCTTGTCCTTGGGATGGTTGTCCTCGTCTTCTTCAGCAACATAAGCGCTAGCATTGACATTGGCTCCGAGCAGAGCATCCATATCATACTCAAGGTTGTTCCATAGCAGGTCGGTGGTGTCATCGTTTCCAAGGTCATGGCTCAGATCATGGCCATTGTTGTTGTTCATGGGCCCCTCGTTCTCCATGGTGACCTGATAACCAAAAGTGAGAGTAACATTGAGGAATTCTCAAAACATTTAATTTCGAGATGTAGGGGAGGACATTCCCTAGAACCATACAAATTTTAAGATGACATATTGCAGTTAAGAGAAACAAAATTGAAAAGTACAAAAATTAACAACACTGATGATCTATATTCATGTAAGATTTCTCTTTTACGATATTTCTCATTTTTCTGAGAATCTTTTAAAACTTCTATACCTAAGAAGTACAATGATGCACCATACGAACAGCAAGCACATGATATGTTCTCGGGTAAAGAGTTGTCTGCTACCGTGGAATAAAGAGTAGCAACCAAAAGTAAATAGTGTAAAAGGCTTGTACGCTTGCCCCTCAAAGGTATATACAAGTATTTATCTAAAACAGTAGAGAAAACTATATATGTAACGTACCACATAAATGTTGTGGAGAATTCTTATTTTCTTTTCACATTGAGGGCATGTTCAGTAGTTCTGTGCATTCAGGTTCGGTAATTCACAATGCTTTTTCTTAGTAGCATATTATTCTACCTAGGGTGTAGAATAGCGCTATCTTGTTTGCAATGGTTTTAAATTCTAAATGATATTAGATGTATGGTAAATTTTTAATTATAGTAGTTTGTTTCAAAAAATATTTTCTGGGAAAATCAAACGTAGTCTGTACCCCTTAATCTCATTGAAATAATGAGAAGCAACTGTTTAGAATTTCTTTACGTATATGCATAAGAACTCTTTCTCAATGTCTTCCGCTACTTTAGAAAGAAAATTAAACCAGAAGTTCACACAATAATCCCCATGCAGAAAACAAGTTATAACTGGTCAGACCAAATAAAATTGTATTGCATAGAGAGCTCAAGTTATGGCAGCCATTGATAGATGTAGAAGACCTGATTCTGCTCGAAGAATCGCATAAATCTTATCCTTGCATGATATTGTATAATATAAGATAGGCAGTAATACAGTAAATCCCCAATCAAAACTCTGTACTCTTAATGAATGAGTTGTATCACGCTTGGATTGAAAAGATAATATCTCTCTAAAGTGCATATTCAAGCAGCAAAAGACCCCATATCGTGTACTCTCTTTAGAGACTACTAGTATTAATAAGCGCATATTCCAGCAACAAAAGATCACCTAACATATACTCTCCCTAGAAATTGAAGGGGTAGATGACTAAGTATAAGAAGGACTACAAGTGCATTTGCCTTTATAAATTGAAAAGGATAATTTATGCACTTGCATAACAATGTAAGTATTCAGGCGACCAGGGCTGCACACTAGGGCCCACGGGGAGTTGCGCTATTGGATCTGGACTACATATGATATCTTACCACTGTTGTGATTTATAAATGCTTTCATTCTCAGTTTTACCGTTATGACACATAGTTGTAGTAACTTTTTCTATGTGCGGTTCCATGTGCCACTACTGACTGAATGAAAAAAGGATTAAATGGATGCAATATGTGTGCCGAAATGCCTCGTGATTGATCACAAACTAAAGCAGTGTGTCAAAATGAAAACAACAAAACAACATGAAAATGGGAAGCGGGTGTGCACGGGCAAATCGTGTGTACTCACGTGCACGTGTGAAAAAACGCCCCCTTTACAAATACCCCAAACTGCATACTCTCCATATGCCGCAAAAAAAGGAAAAACCACACACTCTATGGTCAGATCCGTGTGATCTACGCTAGCTTAGGATCGATTCAGAAGCATATATTGCCTCTTCACATGATGCCATTGTCACAGAAAGTACTTCTATCAAATCAACTACTAGCATCTATGTTCCCCTAAGACACAACTGTGGATGTATAATACTTAAAATCGTTACGATTCTGGAATCAACATGAATCAATGACCTTTAACAATGCAACAAAATAGCTTCTAGTGCGATTTGTGTTCCATGTGATACCTTTGAGTTGAAGCTGTTGTCCCCTACACAAGAACCGCAGCGAATGACAAAAACTGCTGGAATATGGGTTTGCAAAAACTGCGGTGTGGTTGGGACTTCCAACAGACAGGGGTATGAACTATGGTGACAAGAAACACCTGTGGCCTTGCTCCCTATTTAAGGATTCTTCTGGTCCTATGAATTAGCTAGCTGCCCATAAAACTGGTTTCGAAATGGGAAACTATATTGAAATATAAAGGTTTTAGAGTGGGTCAAAGCATGATGGAATAAATGCACTGATGTCAATGTGACAGTATAAGTGTGTTTATATTTGGAGTACATTAATTCGTACTACTAAATAATGTTATATAGAAATATTCAAATATTTAATTATGTTGTCAAATAATCTGGATATGTTCCTCTGTACATTTATTTCTTTATGCAGTTCATTATGGCACACTCCATTTTTGGGTGTCACCACTAGCACTACTTCACTACTGTCATTTGTGTCTTAGTGAATTATGATTTGTTTGGTAAGGTTTAATGTCATTCAAACAGTGCTACCTTTTTTTCCTTGGGTAAAAAAATGAATAGAAGGACAACATTTATTATGGTTATTCCGCCAAAAAAAATCAAATTAGTATAATATTGAAGTAAAGAAAATTGACAAAATTCTTTATTAAGCATATTTGCTTTGTTCATACTTGGGGAACCATGTCACAAATTTTCAATTCTAAGTTATTCCAATGGTCAACTTTAGACAGGGACAGCTAATCTACACGCGTCGGAAATTTCTGACAGCGAAACGACAAGCTCGGCCTAAGCGTCTTCTTTTTCCCACTCGCACCTGATCAAAACAGGAAGAAGTAATGGCATTCTAATCTATCAGGCCCATGTCAGAGATATAGGTTCATGTACATCAAAATCTAAACAAGATAAACCTGCAGTTTTTCGTGTTGAAGATATATGCAAGGATAGATGTTGAAGTTGATGGAAACTAAAAATTCGAGTCATAGGAATATAAGGTGACACCACACTGAATTAATGAAAAAAAAAATTCAGTAGTAACTACAGATGGTGAGTACTAAGGGTATGTTCAGTAGTTATGTGCATTCCGGTTAAGTAATTCACAGTGTTTTTTCTCATTATGAATATTATTCTACCCAAGGTGTAGAATAGTGTTACCATCATATGCAGTGCTTATAAATTCTAAATGATATGAAATGTATGGTAGTTTGTTTAGAAAACATTATTTTCTGTGCGAATGGAACTTAGTATATGTCTCCTAATCTAATTGAAACAACGAGGATCAACTGTTTAGAATTTGGCTACCTACGTGCATAGTAACTCTTTCTCAATGCCTACCACTACTTTAGAAAAAGAAAGACCAGAAGTTCACGCAATAATCCCCATGTAGAAAATATGTTATAACTGGTCAGACTAAATCAAATTATATTGCATACAGAGGTCAAGTTATGGCAGCTGTGCAGATTCGAGTGTAAACACTTTGGTGTGTGTGCTATTAAACGATTCATTGTGTGACCATCCAATTGTAGTTGTGCAGATTCGAGTATAACATGTATGTTTTCTAGTCACGTTAGCGCGCATATGTTTCCTGGATCATGCTAAGTCATGTTTTGCGGTCACGCCAAAATATATTTTCCACTCACACTATATATATTATCCGGTAATGACAACATATATTTTTGTTGTCACTCCAACATACGATTTTCAGTCACCATAATATATATTTTCCAGTTGAGGTAACATATATTTTCCAATCACGGAATGAATTTTTCCAATCAAGGAATATGGATTTTTGGGTCTCCAAATGAGTTTCTTCCTGTCAAGGAATAGGATTTTCTTGTTTTAGAATGAATGTTTTCTTATCAATGAATAGGGATTTTCTGTTTGTCAATTTTTCGGTTTTCGCATGAGTGTTTTCCAATCGTGGGTTGATTCGATGAGGTTGGGTTGACCCATGCATATATAATTTTATAGTGCAAATAATTGAATCAACAACATTGGTGGTGATGTTGGCCCATGCATGTATTATATTTTACAATGTATTTAGAAAATACTCTGATATGTGGGTCTGTTGAACCTAATCAACAACAACAAGGTGTAGTACTGTAGAATATTAGTAGTGGTGCAGGCTCATACGGGCCATGTGTTAGTTTGGTGGGAGTAGTCAACAGTGATAGTTTAGTTAGGTAAGGACTAGTATATAAGCATTTATGCTCCAAACATAACATGTCTAGGCAATCTGTAATAAATAGAACAAAACATATTTTTATACAAAGAAAATAAATTAATAAGATAATTAAAACCTACAGTGTATATATACATATATGTATATACATACAAATAATTTAAACCCTTGTTTAAAATTGTTTGCTTTTGATGATTATTTAGGCTTCAAAATTACTTCAAATGAAAAAGTTGTCTACTACAAAGTTGTAGATCACGGTGAGAGCTACAATTCTCATATAAATGATTTTTGCATCTGACTCAGTATAAATATTTTATGAATTTTTAATATGTCACTAAAAACAAACAAACTGACACTTGTTTTCCCCTGCCTGTAACTCCACTATTGGTACCCATTCGTGACACAAACCAGGGTTAATAGTCCACTATTAGTACCGGGTTATGACTTGAACCGGTAGTGATAATATTTTTTTACTACCAATTTTTAAAGAACTGGTAGTGATAGAGGGTCGAGGATGAATGTTTCTATAGTAATGAGCCCTCCATGGCCTCCTCCACACCAACAATGCCACCCCTTCCCATACCTCGTCCACCATGAGCCACCACGGCCTCCTTCAATCCGTTGCCGCCTCAGCCCTAACATCCTCCACAACATGCCACCGCACTGTCCTCCAGCACGACGTTGCTACCAAAACAAGGTATGAATGGATGGATCATGACTAGATAATTTTAAAGAATTTCTGCTGAATTTAAGACGAGTTTAGATGCATTCTAAATGATTTAGGTGAATTTTAGATGATTTTAGGTCAATCATAGAATACTTTTAGATGTATAAGATGATTTTAGGTGCATTCTAAATTATTTAGATGCATTTTATATGATCTTAGGTCAATTATAGATTAAATTTAGGTGTATCTGTCTAATAATCAAGTAAGGAAAAAATGATATATTCTTTACTAAGCATATTTCCTTTGTTGACACTAGAGAACCATACAACCATATTTTCAGATATTATAAGTTGTTACAATCAAGTTAAAAATGATCCATTTGTTGATAATTAATCTCATGGCACACACGATATTAATCCTAAATGCTCAATGTGCTCCGTACATGTGCCATGGACGAAATCGCTGATATCACATCCAAACACATCATATTTAAGCATGCTGATACACATGATAATAAGCTTGAACATAAGCCACCCATGACAAGTTTTGCATCAAGAGATGACTGGCCAACTGTCATGATGACAAAGTGTTATTTAGAAATAGATACATATATAAGAAAGGTCAAGCGGGTTTTCCCCCATTTCGCTCTTAAGCAACAGAGTAGAGTTAAACCATAGAAAGGACCATTGACACCATCCTTCAAACATTCGATACAAAGATGCACGGCTAAATTGTACTTTGAAGACTTCTAGTGTATCACAATGTATAAATAGATGAATGACTAATTGAAGAATGCCTATCCTGCCAAGTTATTATTAGATCATTTGAAGTAAGGATAATCATAACTTTTCAGTGAAATTTATAAGTGCATTTGTCTAATCAGCAAACATGTACCATAAGAGTAAATCGTGACCAAAAAAACATTGAACAACCCATATAGATCCATTTCTCTAGAGACACATATGATCTTGTCCCATGCCTCAGCACTATCACACCATCAATACCTAAAGCCAAGATGTTTAGGTTTGAAAATTTCTGGAGGGAACACGATGATTTTCTGCAGGGGTGGTTCAACATGCTTGGTGTTTTCGAACAATTTAGCAGATAAGGCTAAAAAAATTGAGACAAAATTAAACAAACCTAAGAAGAGTGCTCCGTGCCTCACAAACAAAGATTTCAAATCTGACAACAGTCATATCAAACACCAAACTCACCATTCTTTTCCTGGATACCTTAGAAGAAGTAAGAGAGCTTAGAAAAATGGAACTTCAGAAACCTCCAACAACACCATCTTGTTACACTTTTGCAGAGACAACAAATTTACTAGAAATAGAGAGGAATAATCAAATGGGTAAAATTGGGTGATGAAAGTACACACTTCTTCCATGCAACTGCCTCAATGAAATATAGGAAGAGTGTGATCACAACCCTACCGGATCAGGCTGGTCAGTCTTTCATTGTTCATGAGGATAAAGCCACTCTCTTAAGGAATGCTTATAAACAATGGATTCAAGGGATTATGAACTCTGGCACATCATCTATTCTTTTTAATCGAGTCCTAGGAAATGTTTTTCATTGTCACAGGGGTGTTATTCAAGGAGATAGTTTATCCCCCTATTACTTGTGATTGGTGCAGATTTGCTACAGGCAGTTCTTAATTAATAAAGCAAAGGACATGGAGCTATTGTTCTTGCCCATACAAAGAACTGGCAATAACTTCCCAATCCTTTAGTATGCCGATGGTACTTTTGTCATCACGGAAGCATGTTCTAAATAGCTCTTTGTTCTTAAGGTCCTCTTGAATACTTTTGCTGAATGTACAACGTTAGAAGTCAATTATAGTAAATCTTGCATGTACGCCATTAATGTGGATGAGGCAAAGATGGACCTACTCTCCAAAACTTTCAACTGCCAAAAGGGTTCCCAATCTTTTACCTGTCTTGGTCTAACTAAACCAAAACTTAATGATTTTGGTTTTCTCAAGAGGAGAACTAGAAAAAGTTAATTCTTGCCTGACCTCTCTGCGTACTTTTTATATGTGTATACTCAAATTTCCCTCTATTGTGATAACCTTAGTGATTCCTAGGGCAAAGAGAAAATACTTTCCACAAATTTCTCAATGGATAGATTCAAGACTGTAATTTCTTGACTCTATTTTATTTTCTTCCCTTCCTATTCTCCCCTTTACATAAGCTCTTTTACTTAAAATTAATATAATCTTTAGGGACATGGTCCCTCCAGTTTTTCCTAAAAAAAAAAGAGGAACAAGTTAGAATAACATCATATGGAAATCCACCACTTTAATCCTATATGTTAAAAACATATACCAAAACTAAACCAAGTGACATGATTAAGAATGCTAGGGGCATCGTTTGTTCAACATAATGACTATGCGGTGCTGAAATATCACATTTTGATGTATCAATTTGGACCCCAAGCACATTAATTACTAAATGCACATTTCAAAAAAGGATGTTGCTAGTGAACGTTCACAACTTAGCAAACTAGTGAAAACAATTCTTTATTGAGCAGGAGTGGATTTTAGGGTATTCTTAATATTCAAATGAAAATATATTTCAAATTAATTTGTGTCATCGTTTTGAAAACCATTTGAGCCATGACGTCTCATTATTTAAAAAATATATATTTACTTTATATTCAATTTGGCAAAATTTGGATTGGTCTTAGAATATGCTATCCTCACGAGCTATAATTAAGAAAACTTATTTTATGATTAAAATATTCAACAACTATACTATCTCAACAAATAAAATATTCTATCTGAATAAGTCATATATAAATGTTGAATATGTCTATGCAAATTGTTGGATTTCAAGAAATGTTGTGGGTGTTCACTACTTGCTTATGTAGCAAACATCCACTATTTCTAAGTCAAACAACTAATTGACAACAGTAGGGTAACATTTTAACCAAATAACCTGACCCATTTTTATGTGGTGAATGTTTAAAAATAATACATATAGAGCATTAATCTCTCATGCTATCTATATTCTTTTTTGAGAAATTCAACAAGTAAAATAATAATTTTATCTAGATTTTACCCAATGTTGGGGGAAAATAAACCAACATGAGGATAATGGTTGAAGATTATTATCCAAGTCCCTCTGGAGCCTTGATCTTCGGACCCTCAGCTAAAGGCTCGATCTCCGAAGTCATCGGGCTCCTTCATGATACCTCTTCGTACTTACGAAGCCTTCCCTTGGCTTAACCGGCTCGGCCTCCTGAAGGCTCAGCCTCCCGAAGCCCCCCCCCCACCCGAGACCTCGGTCTCTCGAAGCCTCAGTCCCCCAAAGCCTCGGCCTCCCGAAGCCCCAGCCTTCCAGAGTCTTGCCTCCCGAAGCCTTCACCTCCCGGAGCCATGCCTCCCAAGGCCCCTGTCTCCAGCTGCTCGGGCCGGCTTCCTGGAAACTACGGGATGAGTCAGCAGGCCTTAGGAGAGATCTATCAGAGGGGGAGCACCGGTCATGCTTTGCCTGCAAGGAAGTGATCGGCATTAAACGCCTAGGCTGCTGGACGCCGTTCTGAAACCCTAGTGTAATGGAGACTATCCTGACACCCCTGACAGTGCGGCACCAGGTCGCAATTGGCGACCGGCTCATCGCACTTCAAGTGGTAGGCACCACGATAGTTACCATGGTGGATATTTATCTCCCAGGTAGGGTAGAAAGTAGTTATCCGAGATAAGGCCTAGTAATTCAGTTAGATCCCAAATAATTGTACATTGGGATAACTTGTACGCCAAGCTACGTACAACCCTATAAATAGGGGGCCATGGTCGCCTGGGCAAAACACACGAGCTAGACAGCAGAAAGACACAGAGGTGAAAAAACACCAAGTCACGCTATCATACTCCTCCCAGTTCGATCCATTTTTTCTACCATCAATACATTCATGGTGTTCCTTCCTCTTAAACTTTATCTCCAAGCTTGAGTCTCCTCCTTAGAAGAAACTCTCACCGTACTTGCTGGGTAAGATGAACTCTTGCTCCAACAGCGAGCTGTCCGTGGGGACCTGAACACAGAAGTGCTAAAAGGGGTAGGAATCCACCAGGAAAACCACCAAAGTGCTAGCCAAAACCGCCATACCCACTGTTACAAGCATGCAACCATATGCATGGCTGTCTCAGCCATGCACACCGTATGCATGCGCCAACCCCGGTGCCATACGGGACGACGTTCCTCCGACCTTGGCCAACCCAAAACCCTAGGTTGGTATAGGAACCCCAGACGGCACGGAGGCCTTCCAGCCTCTGCACGATAAAGACCTCGCCGCCTGAGAGGACGCGGTTGAAGCCACAGCCAAGCAGATCACCTTCCAGTGGTTCTGGGTGGTCCAACCCAGGAGTGTTCCCTCTTGGACTTGGTCCCAAAGTATCCCCTTCGACAACACCTGGGATACCTCGAGCGAGCCAACATCTTTGGAAAGTCTGTCCACCCAGCGTCCTCCTCGGGCCTCTCAGGCGAAAAAGGGTTCTAAGGAGATGTAGGGCTCTAGGGTGCGTAAACCCCACCAACGCCTCTGACGCCGCCCTCGCATCACCAACCGCACGCAGGGAACCCCAAGCCTACCTCATTCGGAGAGGTATAGTCAGAACCACTTCGGCTCCGAAAGCCGGTTCATTGGACAGCCTCAACGGTCTCCCAAAGGGGAAGGAGACCCTGGGGAAACCATAGGCTCCGGGACACACTGCCCGATAGCGACCCAAACGACAACTCCAAGCTCCGGTGCCCCGGGAGGCACACGGGTACATCCTGCACGGACCAGGGCGTGGCCAGAACACCAACGACTGCCGCACCCTCATGACCTTCCGGGAGGAATACCTCGGAAGGCAAGAAGGATACCTGGCCGTAGAAGGACCCGCTGAAGGACGACACAGGTTCGGAGGCCTGGGGCAAACTCCTGGGCAAATCCTCAGCCCCTCAACCCTACACTGTGACTGCCAACCCTACTACCAACGGTACTATATCCAGCAATGAGAACTGAGTCGGGGACATGCCGTCACCAGGCTCCGGACGGGTTACCTCCGGAGCCGGGCAATGGCTAAGGGCTGAGGCGGTCGAGGACCGCCTCTCCCGACTAGCCTTCGACTACGCCTCCAACATGCCGTCGCTAGGCTCCAGACGGATTACCTTCAGAGCCGGGCAACGACTAAGGGCTAAGGGGGTCAAGCACCATCTCTCCCGGCCTAGCCATAGGCTTCAAGGCCTCCAAGCCTCACAATAGAGGCCTTATTCCTACAAAGGTACGCCCACTGTTAATTGTCAATAGTTTACCTAGTGATCTATCTTTTATACAGCAAGGTTAGAGTATGTTGGAGGCCTCCAACCTTACTGCTAAAAGTCTTTTGCAATAGATAACCACTAGGTAGAAGCAGTAGAACTTAAAGTTATATCCTCATTTAGCATGAATAGTTATATAACCTAGCTGTGTTTTATACTGCAATCAGCTTCTTATTGCCAATAGTAGACTGTAAAACTTAGCTAGTATAACCATGCAAAATCCCTACACTCCCGCAGACGCATCTTGCCTAGGTCGCCTGGGGGGTGAGTCTGCCTAGGTTTCCTGGAAGGCATTGTGCGGCCTCGGAAGTGCAATTGCCACGTATCAAGGGATTTCCTTGATAGATTGTGTTGCGGCGCCACCCGTGGGACATCTTTGGGTGGCGTGACAAGCCCACGTACCACGGACGTAGCATGCCTAGGTCACCTGGAAGGCAAGACTACCTAGATTTTCTGGAAGGCATTGCATAGTCTCGGTAGACAGTGTAGCTCACACACCGCAAGCACCGCTTAGGCCTAGGTCACCTGGAATGCAGATTATGCCCAGGGCGCCCTGGAAGGCATTCGCATAGCCTCGGGTGTCAAAGCCACGCCCTGGGGGATGTCCTTGGTGGTGGAGATGCGGTGCTTTGAGGAATGCTGTTGCAAGTAATCCTCGTTGCATGACATGCCTACACACCGCGGGCGTAGCATGCCTAGGTCACCTTGAAGGCAAGACTGCCTATGTTTCCTGGAAGGTATTGTGTAGCCTCGATAGTGTGTAGATGCCAGTTATCAAAGGACTTCCTTGGTAATGTAGTTGCGGCGCCCCCGAGGGATTTCTTCGGAGGCATGACAAGCCCACGCACAAGTAAGCATTGCTTGCCTAAACCCAAGGTCACCTGAAAAGGTTTCCTAGAGGGTAGGCTTTGCCCTGGTAGGCAGTGGAGCCCACACACCGTGGGCATAGCATGCCTAGATCACCTGGAAGGTAAGACTGCCTAGGTTTCTTGAAAGGTATTGTGTAGCCTCGATAGTGTGTGGACACCGTATATTAAGAGACTGCCCTGATGTGAGGATGCGGTGCTCTGAGGAATGCTGTCGCAAGGAATCCTCGTTGCATGACATGCTTATATACCGCGGGCGCAGCGTGCCTAGGTCACCACTAAGGCATCAAGCCTAGGTTTCCTAGAAGGTGTTGCACAGCTTCGGTCGTATAAATGCCACACGCCAGGGCACATCATTGGTGGACAGTGTTGCGGTGCACCCCGGGCGTTTCCTCGGGAGCACAACAAGCCTACACATCGTGGGCGTAGCATGCCTAGGTAACCTAGAAGGTAAGATTGCCTAGGTTTTTTGGAAGGTATTGCGTAGCTCTGATAGTGTGTAGGGCCTTCGGCATTAATACATGCCAAGGAGCTTTATCAAACCTCTGGCAAAAACGGAGAGTCTTACAAAACCTCCGACAAAAATGGAGAGTCTTACAAAACCTCCCACAAAAATGGAGAGTTTTACCAAACCTCCAGCAAAAACGGAGAGTCTTACAAAACCTCTGACAAAAACGGAGAGTCTTACAAAACCTCTGACAAAAACAGAGAGTTTTACCAAACCTCCAGCAAAAACGGAGAGTCTTACAAAACCTCTGATAAAAACTGAGAGTCTTACAAAACTTCCAGGAAAAACAGAGAGTCTTACAAAACCTCCGGCAAAAACGGAGAGTCTTACAAAACCTCCGACAAAAACGAAAAGTTTTACAAAACCTCCGACAAAAACGGAGAGTCTTACAAAACCTCTGGTAAAAACAGAGAGCTTTACCAAACCTCCACACAACGGAGTGTTTTACAAAACCTCCGGTAAAAACGGAGAATCTTACAAAACCTCTGGCAAAAAGGGAGAATCTTACAAAACCTCCGGTAAAAACGGAAAACCTTACAAAACCTCTGACAAAAATGGAGAACTTTACAAAACCTCTGACAAAAACAGAGAGCTTTACCGAACCTCTGCACAACGGAGAGTTTTACCAAACCTCCGCCAAAACGGAGAGACTTCCAAAAACCTCCGCACAATGGAGAGCTTTACCAAACCTCCGCCAAAATGGAGAGACTTCCAAAAACCCCCGCAAATGGGGATGTTTTCCGAAAACTCCGTCGGACGGAAATAATCTGAAAGGACCTGATGGGAAGAGTACCTTAACATCTTGAAGGCAAATGCCTCTATACCAAAGGGGTACGAAACTCGCTAGCCTCCAAAGGGCACATCACACAGATCAAAGGGGTATAAAAATCCGACTCCCTATAGGGAAAGATATGACCCACGTGACTCAAACACGTATGGTAGAAGGTAAAATCATTACTCCCATCTCCTTTAAAGACACATTTCATACGTCATTTTGTGAAAATTATATTGACATTTAATAAAAGCCTATGCTTCGTGGCACGGGAAACATAGTGGAACCCTCGACTGTCCATTGCAAAGGCCGCAAATTCATTGCAGTAACTAAGGGCCAAGGGGGTCGTGGACCACCTCTCCCACCTAGCCTTCGGCTTCGCCTCCAACACGCTATCGCTAGTCTCTGGATAGAGTACCTCAATAGCCAAGCAGCGGCTAAGAGCCAAGGGGGTCGCAGACCGCCTCTCCCACCTAGCCTTTGGCTTCGCCTCTAACACGTCATCGCCAGGCTCCAGATGGAGTACTTCTAGAGCCAGGCAGCGGCTAAGGACCGAGGGGGTCGCGGACCACCTCTCCCGCCTAGCCTTCGGCTTCGCCTCCGACACGCCATCGCCAGGCTCCGGATAGAGTACCTCAGGAGCCAGGCAGCGGCTAAGGGCCGAGGGGGTCGCGGACCACCTCTCCCACCTAGCCTTTGGCTTCGCCTCTGACACGCCATCGTCAGGCTCCAGACGGAGTACCTCAAGAGCCAGGCAGTGGTTAAGGGCCAAGGGGGTCGTGGGCCACTTCTTTCGCCTAGCCTTTGGCTTTGCCTCCGACACACCGTCGCCAGGCTTCGGACGGAGTACCTCTGGAGCCGGGAACTGGCTAAGGGCCTAGGGGGTCACGAACCACCTCTCCCCACTAGCCTTTGGCTTCGCCTCCGACATGCCATCACCAGGCTCCGGACGGAGTATCTCCGGAGCCGGGTAGCGGCTAAGGGCTGAGGGGGGTCGCAGACCACCTCTCTTGCCTAGCCTTCAGCTTCGCCTCCGACACACCGTCGCCAGGCTCGGGACGGAGTACCTCCGGAGCCGGGCAGCGGCTAAGGGCTGAGGGGGTCGCGGACCATCTCTCCCATCTAGCCTTCGGCTTCACCTCCAACAACGCTATCGCCATGCTTTGAACAAATCCCCTCCGAAGCCGGGCAGTGGCTAAGGACCCGAAGGATCAAGGACCACCTCCGGAGCTTGTCTCCAAAGGTTCCAGATGGACTTCGCTGGGTCAAAAATCTGGAAAAAATTTGGAAAAAGGCCCTACCAGTGCCAAGCTCGAGGACTACTCAATAATCGGGAATGATGAGGTCGCCACTGCTTCACCTGGCCCTCCTTAGTTGCCCTACGTATCTACCACCACCAGATTCCCGAGGCCACCTCTCCCCCAGAAGGAACAAAATCGGCGATGATCTATGCGAAGGCTCGGTACCTCAGTCATCCGGAAAACTAGCCATCACCTACAAAGGGGATGAAGAAGCGTGGCTCGATGGCACACACACATACAGTCACTTGTTCGAAAGATCCCCTTGCACTCCGATACAGACAGAGACATGACCGTCCCTAAAGGTCCATATTATATTAGTAAACAACTAGTACATCCAGAGGACACATACAAAAGCGACAGTACAGAAATTGCTACGAAGAAGATAGACCCCGACATAGCAAAATAGGGTGAGAAAGAGTACAAGGTGACTAAGTCAAGCCATGGGCCCACAAAAAGGCCATGGTCGACTGTGAGACATGAATGCCTCACGACTTCACCAAGAACTCCCTCCAAAAGACTGCCTTCACATCCTATGGGTCCCGGTAGGGGCCGCGCATGGGGCGGCGTATGCGCCTCATATGCGGCCTGCCGTTGCGGAAACCGATACACTAGCCAGCTCTCGAGCTGTCGAAGGACGAAGAAGAGTCTGAGGAGGTCACTGGCGGGGCCTTCTCTCTCGCCTTCTCGGCCTCCTCCTTCCCTGTCAAAGTCATCATCGTCTCCGTAGACGCCTGCTCACTCTCCCCCCATAGGAGATCCCAGTCGATCTCCTCATCGTCATCGGAGATATCGATGATCTCGATGGGCATGGCCTCCCAAGACAACGGTTGGGTCAGAGTGGCAGGTAGCCCCCTCCCCTGCAGAGATGGAAGCGGCATGGCCACCGGCACCTCTACCGACGGTCGAAACGGTCCGGCTCCCGAAGAAGCCATCGAGATTATCGACATCTCCAAAGAGGATAAGGAGGAAGACGACGCTATACTCAAGTCAAGGTTAATTGCTCACTCGTAGGGTTGTGGAGAATCCAGCCAGGTGACCCCAACTTTATACCCGGGCCAAGCAGCCACGTAAGCTTGGGAGATGAAGTGGAACCAACGCAGCGGTGACCCCCATTGAATGCCGAAAGGGACCGTGGCCATACCCCGGTCATTCTGCCAGCACGTGGCAGCGCTCCACGACGAATGTCTCGTTTTCTCGCACAGACGTCGCGTCACGTTAATAACCTAGACTCCTTTTGGCGCATGACAGGGGCATGGGCACAAGAATCTAAACGACCCCCTGCATTGTCCAGTCAGAACGTGGCAGTGGCACGTCTCATCCTGCAAGGCAAACGCGTAGGGTCCCCCAATCCTACATGTAACCTCTACTCTGGTGGCCTCAAAAGGCAGGAAGAACCATTACCGAAGGAATCCGGATAGCCTGTATCGACCTCGGCACGGACCTCACAGTACACCACATCCATCGACGCCCCTCTGGCCCAGGGTCTCGACTCCACGCATACTAGCTCCAACAAGCTCTGGAGCAAATCGTCACCACCAGTACGTCATCAGCGTTGGGCCTCACTATCGATGCCCACGGTTCCAGACGAAAAAACTTCTTAAGGACAAGGAATTACTATCGGGCATCCTTGATACTATACCATGCTGGGATTGGTTTTCCTCTACATCCTCTCCCCCCTCCGAAACATTGGGCCCTGAGAACGAGGGGGTACTGTTAGGGGAAAATATACCAGCTTAGGGATAATGGTTAAAGATTACTATCCAGGTCCCTCTGGAGCCTTGTTCTCCGGACCCTCAGCTAAAGGCTCGACCTTCGAATTCATCGGGCTTCTTTGCGGTACCTCTTCGTACCTGCGAAGCCTTCCCTTGGCTTAACCGGCCCGACCTCCCGAAGGCTTAGCCTCCCAAAGCCCGGCCTCCCGAAGCCCGGCCCCTCGAGACCTCGCTCTCCCGAAGCCTTGGTCCCCCAAAGCCTCGGCCTCCCGAAGCCCTAGCCTCCCGGTGTCCTGCCTCCCAAAGCCTTCACCTCCCGGAGCCATGCCTCCCGAGGCCCCATCTCCAGCTGTTGGGGCCGGCTACCTAGAGGCTACAGGGTGAGTCAGCAGGCCTTAGAAAAGATCTGTCGGAGGGGGAGTATCGGTCATGCTTTGCCTGCAAGGAAGTGATCGCATTAAACACCTAGGCTGGTGGACGCCGCTCTGATACCTCGACGTAATGGAGGATATCCTGACACCCCTGATAGTGCAGCGCCGGGTCGCAATTGGCGATCGGCTCACCGCACTTCAGGGGGTACGCACCACGATATCTCCCATGTAGGGTAGAAAGTAGTTATCCAGTATAAGACCCAGTTAATTCGATCAAATCCCAGATATTTATACATTATGATAACTTGTACGTCAAGCTACGCATGGCTCTATAAATAAGGAGCCATGGTTGCTTGGGCAAAACACACGAGCTAGACAGAAGAAAGACACAAAGGTGAAAAAACACCAAGTCACGCTGTGATACTCCTCCCAGATCGATCCATTTTTGCTACCATCAATACATTCGTGGTGTTCCTTCTCTTAAACTTTATCTCCAAGCTTGAGTCTCCTCCTTAGAAAAAACTCTCGCCATACTTGCTGGGGTAAGACGAACTCTTGCTCCAACACCCATCTACAAAACACTAACAATTAACTAAATTCTAATGGGGGATCGACTCACCGGCAATAGAGGATGGTGCAGGTTCACAATAGTTTTGGTGGAGGGTTCTTATGGGGTGCACGTGCATCCCATAACACTCTGAATGCATGGCCCATTAGTGCTCGATATCTATTTATTTTCTATTCCATTTACTATTTTCATTGATCTGGATTGATATTTTTACACGTTCATATATGGAATCAATAGTTTAAATGACTCAATGCAACAATTTGTGAAACTTGATTCAACAATTGAAAACATCATATAACTTTGTTATTCTATGCAGCTTTTCTGAAAGACATGACACAAGAATATCTCAAACCTAATTCAATAATTTGCCATATATATTGAACAAATTATATGTGATTTGTTGAGATACTATATTTGATCTAAGTATATTTGAATTGTTGTGTTTATAGAAAAGTCATAAAAAACAAAATATATGATGTATAGGTATTATATTGTGGAATTAATTGTAAGTAAGATCTTAGTTCAAGTGTTTTTCTAGTTGTAGACATGATTTGAGAGAAGTTTGCATTAAAGTCTCCCTATTGCAATCACCGCTCAGCTGAAGCAAACATGTCCTTGAGGAGTTGTAGCGACCATATTTAGGGCATGTATGTGATTTTGGTGATTAATGATAACATAGTCAGTGGGACTAACATGTTTATCAAGTATATGCTTTAGTAGGTCTCATAGATGCAATGCATGAAGAAACATCAAAGTTAGGATAAAGATTGGTTGAATTGGACAAGCTCGGGAAAAATGAATACGCCGGATGGTCCGGCTATAGAGGTGTTATACACGCTAGTGTGTATCAACTCATGGCACTTGTACACGTCGGAAGGTCTGTTGTATGAAGAAGGTGCACGCCGGAGTATTTCCTAAGGAAGGATTTGAACATGCTACACAATGGATGGTCCGACGTTTTGAAGTTTTACACGGCAGAGTATTTCTTGTACAGAAGACTTCGAAAGTAGTTTGGCGTAATTGTACATGGTGGATGGTCTGGTGTTGAAGATTGGCTACACCAGAGCATTTTTTGCAGAGAAGAAGTGGCTCGGTTAGCTCAAGTGTACACGCCAGATGGTTCGGCGATGGAGCTGGTAAACACTTCAGAACATTCGGTGTTCATAGTGGATTTGAGTGGACATCCAACGACTAGTTTTTGAAGGATGTACACGCCGGATAGCTCGAACAATGTTGTTTAACACCGAATAACCGGCGTATATAGTAAAGTTGAGCAGTTAGAGCAATGGCTAGTCCATGGGGTTGAGTCTATAAATACCCCTTCACTCAGTCATTTGAAGGACGACTATCAAGAAGAAGCTCATATACAATACTGAAGATATCCATGCCACCAAAGTGCTTAAAATGATCATCCAAGGCGATTAAGCACAAGATTAGTGAGTGATTTTGTTTATAGGCCCAGAGAGAGATAGTGTTAGGTATTGCTATCTAGAGGGTGGATCAAGGAATGATCCTTGTGTGTACCAAGAAGTATGCTGGCACTTTAGAGTCTTGGTGACTCGCTGGCAACTTGGGTATTGGTGGCTCAAGCTCGTTGACCCTTTGACTTGGTGTGGAGCGACCGCAAGAAGCGTGTATGGGGACGCGGAGACCCTTGCTGTGGTGTGTAAAGCTCCAAAGTGATGATAGCGACAAGTGACCGGAAGAGAGGCCATCGGTGAGGCCTTGCCTTGGTGGCTCATCATGTTTGAGGCCTTGCCATAGGTGGCTTGGTGCCTCAAGAGCCGTGATAGGAAAAGTCTTGACAACCGGGAGCATATCCGTTGTGCAGATTCAACGTGGACTAGGGGTAACATTCGTGCCATTGATACCATAAGATAAAAATCCATCGTGTTGAGTTTACTCTCTCTTACTTATTTACGTTTTTACATTTACTTACTTGCAATTTACCTTCCTAGGTAAGTTGCAATATCTTTTGAACGGTTGAGTAGACATATTTGGTAAACTTAGAGCATATTTAGATAAAATTTGATATAAGTTTATCTTTTTAAGCACATACTAGATGAACCATTTTAACAATTCTAATATAAGGTTTCTACGAATAATGTAAAAAAATATTGAAAACATTATCGAAACATGATGAAATAGGCCACACAAATTTTTTAACCCAACTTTTCAAAATATTGAATTGGGCATCCACATTTGTAGAATTAGGTTTCACAAACTGTTGATTTTGTTCTTTTGAATTGTAGAGTGCATATGAAAAGACAAAAAAACAAACTATTATAAAAAAAACATGAAACAGAACAAAATATAAAATAAAGATACGGAAAATGAAAAATACAAGAAAAGCTTCATAGGCCAGATGGGCCGACCAATATAAGCTGGCTGCCATAAAATATTGAATTGGGCATGCCACCTGGCGGGTTGCCGGCCGAATCCTCAGATTGTGCTTGGTCTCATCACTCCAAGTTCTCTGCTCTTCTCAACGCCCTTTAACATGAACCTGCGTCTAGCCTTTCAACAGATGAGAGCGAGCAACCACTTGTGCCTGGCGGCGAGCCATGCTGGGGCCTGGCGGCACAAGCTAGAAGCTACTGATGGGATAACTGATCTGCTGGTGTTTACGACGTTCTTCCTCATAAGGTAGCTCTCGCAACCGGATCTGTTACATTTTTTCTCAGCCATGTATATTTTGCCCCATTAACCAACCAAACAGACCATTTTATATATTACCTATTGTCTCGTCAAAAGTTTGCCTTAACCATTTGAATTGATATATGTGATTCACAATTTTCCATTTGAATGATTGAAAATTGTCGGTCAGTGTGCTTTAATTGCGGCCGTAATTGGTCAAGAAAGATGTAAATAGTGTTCATGTTGATTCCATGATCGGTGCCAAATCTATAGAATGAGTTGAAGCAACAACTAATCAAAAGAAAGAGGGAGAAATGTTCAAAGGGGCCCACCCATGCAAATCGCACAATTAAATGCTAGCGCAGCAGCAGGTCTATTGGGATGTGCAACACTAACCAAACCGGATGCAAAGGTTGCAACTTGCCAGGGAGAAATAAAGATCGCCATCGAGCATGGGCAGAAGAGTGTTAACGAGCATTTGGCATGAAATCCAAGAGGTAAGCTGCAGTTTTCACTTTGTAATTTTATTAAGGGAAATACTGTAGGGGAGACCTATTCTGCGTTATTGGTGAGAACCGGCATGAGCGTTGTTGGTGAGAACCGGCAAAGTTATCAGTTGTGATGCCTGGCAACAGTGTCTGGCACACCACGGTGACAAGAGACCCTGCAGTGGCAGAAGCGCTGGAGGTGCTCGGACTGTGGTGAGCCAGGCCGTGTCCGTCGGGGAGAACGGCGAACCCGGATGGAAGGAGGAAGCTAGAGGTGTGGTCGCCACCGTTCATGACAGCAAGCATCGCATTCTCTTCGATGGGACTGTACACCACCAGCGAGCATGACACGTCGGTGCTCACGTCTTGCAGGATCAACATGTTGCTGTTTGTTCCATCAGTAACCTGCACGAAAAGCAAACGGTTCTAATGTTTGATGAAAGAAATGGAATACGTAACATTTATGCTACCTAGGTGACTGAGCCATCTAGTGCTAAAATTCTAAACTACAATACTTTTTAGTTAATGATGAGTAACGGCTAAATATTTGTGTTTCTTTTTAATAGTACGTACACAAGAAACCATAAATATGTAGAGTCATATAACACTAAAAAATTACAACAAGTCTATGCACGCAATGGAAAGACTGAGCGTTCCTGCGTGTGTTCAAGTTTTCGAGTTGGTGCAGTTCTCGTCAAGTAGCAGCGCCTAATCGTGGGTGCCAAAACCAATATCTGGCAACAGAGCCTGACACGACGCGCAGAAGTCCAATACATCAGATTGACCTGCATCATCAGCTTGCTTCTCGGAACAAAGTCGGCACCAACTCATGAAGATATCGATCGTTCCTCAGCGTGAGGCAGCACGGGAGAGCAGCAGTGGGCCGTTTCAGTACCCGCAATTGATGGCGACGAATTACATGAGCTGAGTGATTCGCATGCAGGCGATGATGAAAGATGAAGGTGTCTGGGAGGCAATCGAGCCAATGGCTGGTGCGGCCATTGACGAGAAGAAGGATAAGAAGGCGAAGTTACATCTCCTCCAAGCGCTCCCGGAGGATCTCCTGATGCAGGTGGCGAGAAAAAAAAATGCGAAGGAGGTCTGGGATTGTCTCAATACAAGGTTCATTGGCGCGGATCGCGTCAAGAACGCACGGCTGCAAACGTTAAAGAGCAACTTCAACACCATGCGCATGCAGGAGGGAGAGAGCCTGGACCAGTATGCCGGAAGGCTCAACAGCATGTCCGTTAGGTACGCAAACCTAGGGGAAACGCTCGACGACACTGCATTGGTCAAAAAGCTGTTCGACACCATGCCAGATCGATTCCTGAGTGTGATCGCAGGGATAGAGTAGTTCTACGACCTTGACAAGATGTCGTTCGAGGAAGCCATGGGGCGACTGAAGGCGTTTGAAGAACGTGCTCGCCTGCGTGCATCCGGTGGCAATAGCATCGGCGACGGCCAGCTCATGCTCACTCAGGCTAGGTGGCAGGCGCGGTAGAAGAAGGATGGTGGCGACTTCTCATCAAGCAACAAGGGTAATGTCACGTCCCGAAATCCATAATTGTGTGTTTTAATCCTAAAACATGCAATTTCAGCTTCATGTTCCAGTTTGGGTCACTGGAGCACTTCACTTTGAGTCAATGAGGTGGGAGAAGGAAAAACTAAGAGAAATAAAGGAGCTGGAAGCAAGTCTGAACTTTCCTCTAGGTAAATGGGGCCCACTTGGGTGGAAAATATCTCTCTATAAGTGGGCAACAGCTCTCTCTCCCCTCAAACTTGCCCATACGTACTCCTCACCCACTCCACCATATAAGGCTTTTTGAGGAAGCAAGTTGGAGTTGGCTGTCTCTCTCACTCTCTCTCTTAGGCTCCCTTTTTCCCCTTTGGATCCCTACCTCTGGGAGCAAGATCAAGGTACGTATGTGGTACTCACGAGACCACCAGCTCAAGGACTACTCGTCCATCCAATTCATTTTCAGTTTCCCCGAAGGAATTCGAGTTGGTTCTGAACTTGTTTGGTGTTCTTTGGGAGAAGCAAGGAAGCAGCAGTTTTTCCTCTCTTCTCCAAGCCATTTTTCGTCGTTTCCTCCTTCAACTGGCGGTCACCAACCTCAGCAAAGGACATTGGGTGAGTCTGCTAGGCTCCCATGGCAAGTATGCTCATTTTTGGTTGGATAGATCTTGAATCTGGAACTAGGGTTGCAAAGTTCTTAAAGTTCTGCAGTCTGGGAACAAATGAGGATTTATGTGGATTTGAGTTAGGAATCATGTTGCTAGGCGGTTGAGCAAAGTCTAGACCCTGTACACCCTTCTAGGCATTTTTACTTTTGATTTAGAGAGACTCTCAGGTTAGTTTAGCCTAGTTTTTCCCTTCGTAATGGCTGCTGTTCTGGAGCTGCGCGAGGCTGATTTTACTGTAGCGCCGAGTACTGTTCACCCGATCACCCCGGGTACTGTTCACCCGAGCACCCCTGATACTGTTCACCCGACGACCCCGGGTACTGTTCACCCGAGCACGAGCGCAGTCACCCCGAGCACTCCCGAGCACCCCGGGTACTGTTCACCCGAGCACCCCGGGTACTGTTCACCAGAGCACGAGCGCAGTCACCCCGAGCACCCCGGGTACTGTTCACCAGAGCACGAGCGCAGTCACCCCGAGCACTCCCGAGCACCCGGGGGTACTGTTCACCCGACGACCCCGGGGTACTGTTCACCCGAGCACGAGCGCAGTCACCCGAGCACTCCCGAGCACCCGGGGGTACTGTTCACCCGACGACCCCCCGGTACTGTTCACCCGAGCACCCCCGGGTACTGTTCACCCCGAGCACCCCTGGGTGCCCGTGAGTACTGTTCATCCCGGCACCCCGAGCACGGTTTATCAGGCTTTCCTGATAGCTGATAGCTTGTAAAATTCGTATTTAATTCGTAGGAACTCCAAACTTTTTGAGACCACTTGGAAAATTCTGGTTTGGACAGTACGATCTTGGAATAATGTTGTCATGTATTGTGGAGCATATTTTTCTTACATGATCGCATTTCATACATGCTCATTACATTGCACGCGTTGCTCTCTGTAGTGAACGCCGATCCGTCGATCCCGGAGGCCGTGGGCGATCGTGAGGCGTCCCACCTTTCGGATTCAGGGCAGCAAGGCAAGCATCGTTCATATTGCACCGTGTCTACTTAAAAATTTAATATGTTATCTACGCTTATGTATACATTGCATGTGTCGGGTACTGAGTTGGGTAGAACCTATGCCGATGCATTATCCTATTTCGGTCACATGTCATGTGTTGTTCCTAGGAGCCTAGTGGTGTCATCGAGGTCTAATTTTAGTTCGCTATGCTTAGTGGTACTTAAGCTTTCCGGTAGAAGTCGACGACGGCGTCCACTGTTGTCGCGAGCCTAGGATTTATTACTTGTTCACACTTATGGTTGTGTTGATGATGAGTCGGTTTGGCGAGTGGTGAGTTGAGACGAGGTGTGGGCGGTGTTAGGGGTGTCATCTGCTCACGAGGAGTCCTCAGGCAGTTCGGGGAGGGAACCCGGACACCGTAGACCGCTTGCACCGGTTAAGCACCGATCATCGGTGTAGTCGGCTTTAGCACATACCTTACTCACCACATGCTGATATAATGGTAGGCGAGCTGATTACCTTCGCAGACGTGGTCATGTGGGCCTCGTCATAGACGGTGTGAGTCCGGTTTGAGTCCGGGCTTTTAGCGGTATTAGTTTGCTCGGGGAGTAGTTCTAATACCGCCTCGCCGAGCTATGGTTGATCCACATGGTTGGGCCTGGTTGGGAAAGGTTGTCACGGGTACCCCCTTGTGCGCATCTTAGCGGGTGGCACAAGCCGTATGGTCCCTGTGTCGTGTGGGTCCAGGAGTATCCCCCTGCAGGGTGTATAATCAGTTCGAACTGCCGCGCTCTCGGTCATGAGCATCGCTATCGCTTATCTCCACCGAGCGACCATATTTTGGTCGTAGAGTTTCGATGTGGGTTGTGGCATGGTTGGGTTGGGGTGGTTTGGTCGGTATGTGGTTGGTGGTTTGGTGGGAATGGTTTGCTTTTATACACTTGTTGTTATATATCTGTTTTGATCAGTTGGTTGGCAGGGTTTGAGTCGGTGGTTGTTTAAGTCAGTTGCTTACACCTAGAGTCTAGGTTGCTTACTGCTTAATAAACTTAAACATGTCTTAATCCTTGCTACAGCTTTAAATGCATGATCCTTGGAGTCGAGAATATATATACTCATACTGTGTAAGACTTGCTAGTACCTTCGTACTAAGGGTGCTGCCCTTAAGTTGCTTCCAGGTTCGCAGGTCGGCGAAGAAGAGGCAGTGTTCGGCTACTTTGTGCCTGCCGATCAGGGTGGCGGGCAGGAGTAGCACCTTCTACTCCGAACTCTGGCGCTTTTGGTATGGAGCCTAAGGGCATACGGCTCCATACTCTTTTGTTGTATAGGTTTTTCTTCCGCCGCATAGTAGTTGTTGTTGTCCCTCTTTTGTTGTAAATTGTGGAAGCAGTTGCTTGTTTAACAATGGTAATCCAGTTTAATTATTTGCTCTCTATTAAACTGTGTTGTGATATTTGAGTTGGAAGGCATGTGTTCCGATCCTGGGCACAAAACACGTGCCGGGACTACCGGAATGGTATTCTGGTTAATCGTCGAGGTTGTGATTATGACTAATGATCCTCCTGATGATTAATTAGAATACTATTTGGACGGTTCCTCACAGGTAAATCCCACCTTACTGCAGATAGCAGCAACCACGGCAGGGGTGGTCGTGGACGCGGTAGAGGTCGTGGTGTTAGTAACATAAGCAAGCCTTAAACAAGATCATTAACCCTAAATCAAACACCAACTTAAAACGGAAGGGTGAACACGTACCGGAGCCTGGAGAACCCATTCGGTTCTTGATTAGTTGCTGCAGTGGCGACGATCTTCGAGTCGATTCAACATCCTTTAGGATCGGAAAGAGTTTTGTTAGGGCGTTTGGGACCTCACGGGATTTTCACTACACCGAGAGGCGTCGGGACCCTTTATTTATATGGCGCTGCTCGACTCGGGACCGCAACCAAGAGTTGGTTGCGCCTCCGATTATGGTGCGTACGGAATCGCTGATTTTTCGGTCTCGTTAGTTAGGATACGTTAACTGAAATCAATTCCAACATTCTCCCCCTTAATCGTAAGGCTACTATCATAAGCCCACTCTCAATGAAATAGCACACCAAGACAAAAGATTATAGCGGCTAATTAAATGCCACTGAAACTCAAAAACCCATAGCACACTATTTCATCTCGAAATGGAAAAATTCATTATTCCAAACACAGGCTCACATGACAGCCGCCACATAATTATGGATTAAAAACCCATAACCATGTTAAGGCAAAAATACTCAAATAAAATCAGTGGTTTACAGAGAAGCTAGCGGAAGCTTTATTTATATGAGAAGTCATAATTTACATGATTAAGTGTCTACTTATACAACTTATTTTGATGTAAACAAATTATTAAACACTACACTATTGATATATCTTAAAATTTCCCACGTATAGCATCTAGTCGTCGTTGTCTTGATCATGACCTTGAGATTCTGCGTTTAACACCCAAAACAATTATGAGTATAAAATACTCAGGAAGATAAAGACATTGCATGTATAAATAAACCTGAATTATTATAATATCAAATTTTCATTGTTTATTTAACTCTGCAGAGATTGTCCAATCACTAATATTACATCGTGTTTTGTACCACGATGAGGCCTGAGCTTTTCCTATGGACAGTCCCAAATGATACTTTCAATGTACGTGCCACACCATACATGTGAATAATATAGTCCCGGCTACATGACTAGATCTTTCACTAGGCAGTCCCGGTAACTCAAAATGTATCGACTGTCCACGTCAGTATCCACTCTACCATTAGTGATTGACAACAGTATGAATAATTGATTGAATATATATATTTCTATTCTAGAAATACAAACATAACTTAAAATGTAATATTGAACTGCAATATTAATGGATAATAATGCGTAATAACAGGAAATATAATATTGAAATATAAATAGACAATAATGTTGATATAAATATGTTACTCTAAGAGAGTGTGAATGCAGCTTACAGATAAAAGCATAATAATAATAAAGTAGGGTGCAATACATATTGCAGATAAAAAGACGATATAAATAAGACGGGTGTTAACGCAACTTGCAAATAAAAGAATGATATAAATAAGACTGGTGTCAACGTAGCTTGCCTCTTACTAAGAAAACCAAGATATAACGCCTTTGTCCTGATATGAAATTTTGGCAGAACCGACGTTTGAAAACCGATATTTATATATCTCGGCGGGAAACCTGAACTATAACTTGACAGAATACCCGGACTATAGTTTAACTATAAACTATAGGACCCTAATAGTACACTAATGATCTTGACTAATAATAATATGGAAGTGCAAGAGTGTGTGTATGGGTGTATTGTATGAGGAAGACTTGAGTGGAGGTGTGAGTGTTGAAAGGAGACTTGCTTGTGTGAATGCATGGCAGTAGCAGGTGACTTGCTGTATTTATAGGTGTAGTTGGCTTGGCCCTACGGAAGTTCAAACATTAGTTAAATCTCTCCATCCTGATCCTTGGCTTTTGATTGGCCCTCACGCCAAGTAAGTAGTGCTGGAGGAAAGTGAAATTCTGTGGCTCATTGACATGGCCCCACATGGAAGTGGCTAAAGTTAGCTAACCGACATAGCAAATTCAAAGGGTAGCTGGCTGATACAATGAGCTGTGTTGGAATTGAATACAAGATACTTGTTTGGTAAACTATTCTACCGAGGGTTAAAACAACAAGAGATATGCCTTTCCTATGGCTCTAGTAGTTTTGCATGCTGAAGCTTGAGAGCTGATGTACTGTTGCTGACGTGGATGATAAGTGAGAGTGAAATTACAATGTGCTGGCTCATGTGGAAATATATAGCTTGAGCATTATCCGTATGAGAAAAACAATGAGTGCTCAGTTGTATGGTTTATGTTTGGGCCCTCAAGGTAAAAAAAATCTGAAGTACTACACTCATCCTTATCCAACATGATTGTAGATTATTTCTAATATGCATGTCAGATGGGCCATAGGTAGAATTTTGCTTCCATCGGGTGCAATCATTCCTAAGTACTAAGTTAATATATGGATCAACTCAAGTACCATAATTAATTAGCCAAACATCTTATTATATTATATCTAATTATGTTGTTCCTCACACACTGCCTAGACGCTTGTTTTAGACCATAAATTGATTTCTTAAGGCGACATCCCAAATGTTCATTGCCTTTCATGACAAAACCTTCCGGCTGAGTCATGTAAATATTTTCTTCCAGGTCACCATTAAGGAATACCATTTTTACATCCATCTGATGCAACTCTAAATCATAATGTGCTGTGAGCGCCATAATTATTCTGAAAGAATCTTTACTTGATACAGGAGAGAAAGTTTCATTATAATCGATTCCTTCTCTTTGCGAGAAACCTTTAGCTACGAGCCTTGCTTTGAACCTTTCGATGTTCCTATTAGAGTCATGTTTAGTTTTGTAGACCCATTTACAACCTACTGTTTTGGCTCCGTCAGGAATTTCTACTAGGTCCCACACATCATTATCACTCATAGATTTTAATTCGTCATTCATGGCATTAAGCCACTCAGACGAATGCTTACTCATCATGACCTCTTTATATGAGTTGGGATCTTCTGTCTTCCCTATGTCATTAACATCCTCATTCATATAAACAACATAATCGTTCGAGATGGCAGGTCTCCTGTCACGCTGTGATCTCCTGATCGGTTCATTATGCATTGCAAGACAAGGGCTGGGTACTGCAGGGGACTGCTGAGGCTCATCGTTAGGAATTTCAGAGACCTCAACAGGGGGTGTACTGACGTTGGTTTCTACTGAAGGTGCAACCACCTGAGGCATAGGGACGTATGACTCTTGGATCAGCGGAGTAGGAACACAAACCCGTTTTTCTTCAAGATCAACTTCCCTCGACTCCATATCCCCGTTCTCAAGAAACACAACGTGTCTTATTTCTACAAACTTAGTGATCCTATCTGGACAGTAAAAGCGACACCCCTTTGATCTTTCCGGATACCTGATAAAGTGACAACTAACTATCTTAGGATCTAATTTCCCAATATGTGGATTAAAGACTTTAGCTTCAGCTGCACAGCCCCACACGCGTAAATACTTTAAAGAGGGTTTTCTTCCAGTCCATAATTCATAAGGTATTTTTGGAACTGATTTACTAGGAACCCGATTAAGAATGTGTGTGGCTGTCTTGAGTGCCTCCATCCACAGTCCAACTGGTAAACTAGAATAGCTGAGCATACTTCACACCATGTCCATGAGCGTGCGGTTGCGTCGCTTAGCTATCCTGTTTTACTGAGGTTCACCAGGTGTAGAATATTGGGCTACTATGCTATTTTCCTGAAGGAATCTGGCAAAAGGACCAGGGATTTGCCCATATATGGCATGCCTCCCATAATATTCTCCCCCGTGATCCGATCTCACTACTTTAATCTTCAGGTTGTGCTAATTTTCTACTTCAGCCTTAAATATCTTAAATTTATCGAGAGATTCAAATCGATCTTTAATGGGGTAGATATAGACGTAACGGGAGAAGTCATCAGTGAAGGTAATGAAAGAATCAAAACCGTCAACTGATGTCACAGGAAAAGGACCACATATGTCTGTGTGAATTAATTCTAATAATCCTGTGTTCCGAGTGGCCCCTTTCTTTATTTGCTTAACGTATTTTCCTTTAATGTAATCTATGCAGTGGTCAGAGTCAGAGAAGTCTAAGGGTTGGATAATCTCTTCCTTAATGAGATGCTCCATTCTCCCCATCGAAATGTGGCCTAGACGACAATGCCACAGTTTCGAAGAAGTCTCATTAATTGCACTTTTCTTTCTCTTATGGCTTACATCATAGACATTCATCATCACATAGGATTCATTAAGAGGAAGCATATAAAGTTTGTCTTGTCGGATGGCAAGACCAATAACATTTGAATTAAATTTAAGAATGCATTTATTGTCTCCGAAATTATAATGAAAACCATCATCATCTAACATCGAAACTGAAATGAGATTCCTCCTCATAGAAGGAACATAAACTACATTATTTAATCTAAGAGTGAAGCCACTATTAAGAACTAATGGAAGGGATCCGATAGCTTCAACTTGAGCTTCCTTCCCATTGGCCACTCTAAGACTTTGCTCCCCCTTTCTTAATGTTCTCGCGGTAAGGAATCCCTGTAAGGAGTTGGTAACGTGCACAGTAGCACCTGAGTCAATCCACCATGAATTAAGAGAAAAATCAGCATAAAGTGATTCATCAATGAATGTTATGAAATCATTACCCTTCTTTGCAAGCCACTTCAGGAAACCAACATAGTCCTTTTGGTAGTGGTCCTTCTTGTGGCAGAAGTGGCATCCGTCATCTTTAGATTCTTGAGAGGCAGGAGCAGAAGGAGCAGATGCCTTGGGCATCCTCTGTGCTGCCTTGTCATGTTTAGCGACGAAATGCAACTTCTTCTTAGACTTGAAATCTCCTTGGAATTTTCTTTTATTCTTGGGGCTGCTTACTTGATTCACAAAGTCTTTATTTTCAGCCCTCACCCTCTCTTCCTCTTGGACGCACATTGTGATCAAGTCGCTCATGCTCCACTTCTCTTTCTGAGTGTTGTAATTTATCTTAAAAGGAGTAAACTCAGGAGGGAGAGAGGTCATAATGAAGTGGACAAGAAAACCCTCAAAGATTTCCATATCCATGCCCTTGAGTTTGGCAGCCATGTCTGTCATCATCATGATGTGTTCCCTTATGCCATCGGGCCCATAATTATACTTAGTGTTGAGGAGCTTCTGAATCAGTGTGCTGGCATAAACCTTGGAGGTGCCTTTAAATTGCTCCTCCACAGATCCCAAGTACGTCTTAGCTTTTTCTGAGTTTGGAATTGCTCCCCTTATAGCATCTAATATTGATTCTCATTACCATAAGAGACATGCGGTTGGACCGCTCCCACTTCTCAGAAAGTGCATCATAAGTTTTCTTTAATTCATCATAATTTTTCATGCCAATGGCGGGAGCTGTGGGAGCGTCAACCTTGAGTGCATAGTCCAGATCCAAAACACCAAGGACAACAGTCACCTTAGCTTTCCAAGCAGAAAAATTATTGCCCGTAAGTTGCTCTATGCCGTCAATAGTGGTGGCAATAGAGGAAGCGTTAAGAGCTGGAGAGAAGAATTGGGCCAGATTAGTAAATTTATCATAAGGAAATAATTTGCATGAAAATAACCCTACGTTGGTCTGATTAAAATCATGCAAAAAATAAAACTCCAATCCGCATCACCGTTGGGCAGAAAACGGAAAAGAAATTAAATAAACACATAAAAAATAGCACATAATTACAGTCAACTTTGGTCAGAAAGTAATTATGAACCTATATAAATTGATCGTAAAATTCTCTGGAAAAATCTTCCCGTTGGATCCAATTCAACCAGAGAATTAAAAATGATATTTTATGCATTAATCATCATTAACTTTGGGCTATTTGCATTAGATATTCCAGTGCATAAATGGAAAAAACGTTAGAAATCACTGAAAAATTCCAAATAAATGGAAAAGCCCAAAGTTTTAAAGAAAACAGCCCAAAACGGCCATTCGGCCTGGCTCGGTCCATCAGCACGACCCCGGCCCAATTTGTTTTCGCGCGCGCCGACCCGGCCGAGGGCATGGCCCAGCCACCGCGCCGGGCCCATTTTGCTTTTGCGCGTGCGCCGGCCCAGAGCTTTTCAGCTGTTCATTGCGATTGACGGCAGGTCGACGAAATTGCCCAGTATAAAACGATGTCGGCCGAAACCCTAACCCTAAAAACATTTTCCTCTCCCTCCCCGAAAACTCCGCTCGACTCGTGAGTTCGCTGGCGATGAAAATCGCCGGCCCGGCCGAGAGAGAGAGACTGCAGTGACCACGGCCGCCGGTCGCCCGAGAGAGAAGAGGGCAAGGGTGCCTCTGTGAGACAAACTGCCGGAGCGCGCATGCGACCGAGATCGCGCGCGCCTCCGTTGGTTGGTTTGCAGTGGAGCCCGGGAGGAGGTGGTGGTGAGCGCGCAGCGAAATCGTCCCGCAGCGGAGGCGAGAAGGGACGGATGAACCGCGCACGCGCACGAGGAAGATCCCGCCGGAGGAGAACTCCGACGGGCATGAATAGCGACGGAAAGCGCCGGAGCCGTAAGTCCTCCACCCCCCACTTCTATTGCTCTAGGGTTTCGGAGAAAAAAGGGCTTAGGGTTCAGGATTTTGGGAAAATTTGGGGTTTAGGGTTCGGATTTGGGGGGGAATTGGGGATTTCTTAGGGTTTTTCTTAATCTCCCCAATTCCCCTCCTTCTAATTGCTTTATTGAGCATCATTTGCTTAATCCCGAGTAGGATCTCCCCAAACCGTGCCAACCCATGCCACACAAACACATATATATGTATAAACATGACTAAATCATGACAAAATGGCTCTAATCCGAGACATAAAACACTAATTCACATTAATCCGAGTCAAATTGAGGCTAATTATCATTTAAACATGCTCAATTGAGGTTGATTCGAGACATAAACAGCCTAAAACATGAATAGGAGCATTGATCCGAGCCTAATTCATCTTAAAAAACATGATTTAAAGCTAATTGATGTAAACCAAAAATAATTAGGCCCGTTTGATCATAAAATGACATCAACTGAACACAAATTAATCTAATTAAGGTCTAATTAGTCTGATTAGGGCTAAAGACGGCTCTGGTACCATTGTTAGTAACATAAGCAAGCCTTAAAACAAGATCATTAACCCTAAATCAAACACCAACTTAAAACGGAAGCGTGAACACGTACCGGAGCCTGGAGAACCCATTCGGTTCGTGATTAGTTGCTGCAGTGGCAACGATCTTCGAGTCGATTCAGCGTCCTTTAGGATCGGGAAGAGTTTTGTTAGGGCGTTTGGGACCTCACGGGATTTTCACTACACCGGGCGCCGGGTCCCTTTATTTATATGGCACTGCTTGACTCGGGACCGCAACCAAGAGTTGGTTGCGCCTCCGATCATGGCGTGTACGGAATCGCTGATTTTTCGGTCTCGTTAGTTAGGATACGTTAGCCGAGATCAATTCCAACATGTGGCAGAGGTGGCCGCGGTGGGATGTCACGCAATGACGACGACAGCGGCTCGGGCTGCGATCGCCGCAACAAGAGCCACATCAAGTGCTACAACTGCTACAAGATGGGGCACTACGCAAACAAGTGCAAGGCACCGAAGAAGAAGGAAGAGGAGACACATCTCACTCGTGCTGATGATACCGAGCCGGCCTTGCTACTCATGGTATTAGAAGGGCCAGCACAAGAATGGCAGCACCAGCGGGGAGCCATGCTGCTGAATGAGGAGAAGTTGAAGCCAGAACTACACGGCACCATGAAGGGAGGCTCCAGCTCTGAGGTTTGGTACCTGGACAATGGAGCCAGTAATCACATGACTGGTGATAAAGAGAAGTTCAAAAATCTGGACGAATGTGTCACTGGCATGGTGAAGTTCGGGGATGGCTCCACGATACAGATCATGGGCTTTGGGTCTGTCGTGTTCAGCTGCAAGAACGGTGATCAGTGGCTGTTGCAGGAGGTCTACTACATTCCAAGACTGTGCAGCAACATCATCAGCCTAGGACAAGTTACCAAGGTTGGACACAAGGTGATCATGGATGTTGAACATCTACGCGTAAATGATAGCAGTCCTGCGCGATTGCTTATGAAGGTGAGGCAAACTCCAAATCTCCTATACAAGATCGAGCTGCATCAAGCGACACTGGTGTGTCTCTTAGCCAGCCTTGAAGACCCGGCGTGGCTCTGGCATGTGAGGCTCGGTCACGTTAACTTCACTGCTAAGAAGCTGCTTGTCGACAAGGGGATGGCAGTAGGAGTGCCGCCGATCACGCACCCAAACCAGCTATGTCAAGGGTGTTTGGTGGTGAAGCAGGCAGACAGCTATTTCCGGCAGCGGCAAATTTCAGGGTGGAGAAGCCACTCGAGTTGCTACAAGCTGACTTCTACGGGCCGATCACACCTTCAACTCTTGCCGGTAATAGTTACTTCATGTTAATTGTTGATGATTTTACTCGGTGGATGTGGGTGTATGTGATGAAGACGAAGGATCAGGCCTGCTTTGTGTTCAGAAGATTCAAGTTGCAGGTCGAGAACACGAGTGGGCGGTGCATTAAGACGGTGAGGACTTATCGCGGTGGGGAGTTTCTCTCTGGCGAGTTCACTCGGCTATGCGAGGAGGCCAGTATCGAACGACACCTTACTGTGCCATACACGCCAAATCAAAACTGCGTGGTGGAGCGAATGAACAGCGTCGTGCACCAAGGGCTTGCCCGGAGCGGAGAAGTGGCCTGAACAACGGTGGCACGATGGTCTCATCATACTCCGCATGCACAATCCATGTGACCTGGAATGCGCAAACAAATTGCAGGGTCATACCCATACAGTAGAAGAAATTTGTGCAGCAAATTCATATGATAATATGTTATCAACTAACGTCTAGTGTCACATATCACTGGGGCAGATCCAATGGTTTGTATTTTGAATTGTGTGGTAGAGTACCTTGCAGTAGCCGTTGCCCATGTCCTCAATGAGGCAGCCAGACGGGAGCAACCTGCAGCCCGTTTGCCCAGCCGGTGGCACGATGCTGCCTTCCTGCCCTTCTCCAAGCATGCCATCAATGGACACGTCCACAACAGCCCACTGCATGCCATCAATGGGCAAATCGTGTGTACTCACGTGCACGTGTGAAAAAACGCCCCCTTTACAAATACCCCAAACTGCATACTCTCCATTTGCCGCAAAAAAAGGAAAAACTACACACTCTATGGTCAGATCCGTGTGATCTACGCTAGCTTAGGATCGATTCAGAAGCATATATTGCCTCTTCACATGATGCCATTGTCACAGAAAGTACTTCTATCAAATCAACTACTAGCATCTATGTTCCCCTAAGACACAACTATGGGTGTATAATACTTAAAATCATTACGATTCTGGAATCAACATGAATCAATGACCTTTAACAATGCAACAAAATAGCTAGTGCGATTTGTGTTCGATGTGATATACCTTTGAGTTGAAGCTGTTGTCCCCTACACAAGAACCGCAGCGAATGACAAAAACTGCTGGAATATGGGTTTGCAAAAACTGCGGTGTGGTTGGGACTTCCAACAGACAGGGGTATGAACTATGGTGACAAGAAACACCTGTGGCCTTGCTCCCTATTTAAGGATTCTTCTGGTCCTATGAATTAGCTAGCTGCCCATAAAACTGGTTTCGAAATAGGAAACTATATTGAAATATAAAGGTTTTAGAGTGGGTCAAAGTATGATGGAATAAATGCACTGATGTCAATGTGACAGTATAAGTGTGTTTATATTTGGAGTACATTAATTCGTACTACTAAATAATGTTATACGGAAATATTCGAATACTTAATTATGTTGTCAAATAATCTGGATATGTTCCTCTGTACATTTATTTCTTTATGCAGTTCATTATGGCACACTCCATTTTTGGGTGTCACCACTAGCACTACTTCACTACTGTCATTTGTGTCTTAGTGAATTATGATTTGTTTGGTAAGGTTTAATGTCATTCAAACAGTGCTACCTTTTTTTCCTTGGGTAAAAAAATGAATAGAAGGACAACATTTATTATGGTTATTCCGCCAAAAAAAATCAAATTAGTATAATATTGAAGTAAAGAAAATCGACAAAATTCTTTATTAAGCATATTTGCTTTGTTCATACTTGGGGAACCATGTCACAAATTTTCAATTCTAAGTTATTCCAATGGTCAACTTTAGACAGGGACAGCTAATCTACACGCGTCGGAAATTTCTGACAGCGAAACGACAAGCTCGGCCTAAGCGTCTTCTTTTTCCCACTCGCACCTGATCAAAACAGGAAGAAGTAATGGCATTCTAATCTATCGATCAGGCCCATGTCAGAGATATAGGTTCATGTACATCAAAATCTAAACAAGATAAACCTGCAGTTTTTCGTGTTGAAGATATATGCAAGGATAGATGTTGAAGTTGATGGAAACTAAAAATTCGAGTCATAGGAATATAAGGTGACACCACACTGAATTAATGAAAAAAAAAATTCAGTAGTAACTACAGATGGTGAGTACTAAGGGCATGTTCAGTAGTTATGTGCATTCCGGTTAAGTAATTCACAGTGTTTTTTCTCATTATGAATATTATTCTACCCAAGGTGTAGAATAGTGTTACCATCATATGCAGTGCTTATAAATTCTAAATGATATGAAATGTATGGTAGTTTGTTTAGAAAACATTATTTTCTGTGCGAATGGAACTTAGTATATGTCTCCTAATCTAATTGAAACAACGAGGATCAACTGTTTAGAATTTGGCTACCTACGTGCATAGTAACTCTTTCTCAATGCCTACCACTACTTTAGAAAAAGAAAGACCAGAAGTTCACGCAATAATCCCCATGTAGAAAATATGTTATAACTGGTCAGACTAAATCAAATTATATTGCATACAGAGGTCAAGTTATGGCAGCTGTGCTGATTCGAGTGTAAACACTATGGTGTGTGTGCTATTAAACGATTCATTGTGTGACCATCCAATTGTAGTTGTGCAGATTCGAGTATAACATGTATGTTTTCTAGTCACGTTAGCGCGCATATGTTTCCTGGATCATGCTAAGTCATGTTTTGCGGTCACGCCAAAATATATTTTTCACTCACACTATATATATTATCCGGTAATGACAACATATATTTTTGTTGTCACTCCAACATACGATTTTCAGTCACCATAATATATATTTTCCAGTTGAGGTAACATATATTTTCCAATCACGGAATGAATTTTTCCAATCAAGGAATATGGATTTTTGGGTCTCCAAATGAGTTTCTTCCTGTCAAGGAATAGGATTTTCTTGTTTTAGAATGAATGTTTTCTTATCAATGAATAGGGATTTTCTGTTTGTCAATTTTTCGGTTTTCGCATGAGTGTTTTCCTATCGTGGGTTGATTCGATGAGGTTGGGTTGACCCATGCATATATAATTTTATAGTGCAAATAATTGAATCAACAACATTGGTGGTGATGTTGGCCCATGCATGTATTATATTTTACAATGTATTTAGAAAATACTCTGATATGTGGGTCTGTTGAACCTAATCAACAACAACATGGTGTAGTACTGTAGAATATTAGTAGTGGTGCAGGCTCATACGGGCCATGTGTTAGTTTGGTGGGATTAGTCAACAGTGATAGTTTAGTTAGGTAAGGACTAGTATATAAGCATTTATGCTCCAAACAAAACATGTCTAGGCAATCTGTAATAAATAGAACAAAACATATTTTTATACAAAGAAAATAAATTAATAAGATAATTAAAACCTACAGTGTATATATACATATATGTATATACATACAAATAATTTAAACCCTTGTTTAAAATTGTTTGCTTTTGATGATTATTTAGGCTTCAAAATTACTTCAAATGAAAAAGTTGTCTACTACAAAGTTGTAGATCACGGTGAGAGCTACAATTCTCATATAAATGATTTTTGCATCTGATTCAGTATAAATATTTTATGAATTTTTTAATATCTCACTAAAAACAAACAAACCGACACTTGTTTTCCCCTGCCTGTAACTCCACTATTGGTACCCATTCGTGACACAAACCAGGGCTAATAGTCCACTATTAGTACCGGGTTATGACTTGAACCGGTAGTGATAATGATTTTTTACTACCAATTTTTAAGGAACTGGTAGTGATAGAGGGTCGAGGATGAATGTTTCTATAGTAATGAGCCCTCCATGGCCTCCTCCACACCAACAATGCCACCCCTTCCCATACCTCGTCCACCATGAGCCACCACGGCCTCCTTCAATCCGCTACCGCCTCAGCCCTAACATCCTCCACAACATGCCACCGCACTGTCCTCCAGCACGACGTTGCTACCAAAACAAGGTATGAATGGATGGATCATGACTAGATAATTTTAAAGAATTTTCGCTGAATTTAAGACGAGTTTAGATGCATTCTAAATGATTTGGGTGAATTTTAGATGATTTTAGGTCGATCATAGAATACTTTTAGATGTATAAGATGATTTTAGGTGCATTCTAAATTATTTAGGTGCATTTTATATGATCTTAGGTCAATTATAGATTAAATTTAGGTGTATCTGTCTAATAATCAAGTAAGGAAAAAATGATATATTCTTTACTAAGCATATTTCCTTTGTTGACACTAGAGAACCATACAACCATATTTTCAGATATTATAAGTTGTTACAATCAACTTAAAAATGATCCATTTGTTGATAATTAATCTCATGGCACACACGATATTAATCCTAAATGCTCAATGTGCTCCATACATGTGCCATGGACGAAATCGCTGATATCACATCCAAACACATCATATTTAAGTATGGTGATACACATGATAATAAGCTTGAACATAAGCCACCCATGACAAGTTTTGCATCAAGAGATGACTGGCCAACTGTCATGATGACAAAGTGTTATTTAGAAATAGATACATATATAAGAAAGGTCAAGTGGGTTTTCCCCCATTTCGCTCTTAAGCAACAGAGTAGAGTTAAACCATAGAAAGGACCATTGACACCATCCTTCAAACATTCGATACAAAGATGCACGGCTAAATTGTACTCTGAAGACTTCTAGTGTATCACAATGTATAAATAGATGAATGACTAATTGAAGAATGCCTATCCTGCCAAGTTATTATTAGATCATTTGAAGTAAGGATAATCATAACTTTTCAGTGAAATTTATAAGTGCATTTGTCTAATCAGCAAACATGTACCATAAGAGTAAATCGTGACCACAAAAAACATTGAACAACCCATATAGATCCATTTCTCTAGAGGCACATATGATCCTGTCCCATGCCTCATTTCTATCACACCATCAATACCTAAAGCCAAGATGTTTAGGTTTGAAAATTTCTGGAGGGAACACGATGATTTTCTGCAGGGGTGGTTCAACATGCTTGGTGTTTTCGAACAATTTTAGCAGATAAGGCTAAAAAAATTGAGACAAAATTAAACAAACCTAAGAAGAGTGCTCCGTGCCTCACAAACAAAGATTTCAAATCTGACAACAGTCATATCAAACACCAAACTCACCATTCTTTTCCTGGATACCTTAGAAGAAGTAAGAGAGCTTAGAAAAATGGAACTTTAGAAACCTCCAACAACACCATCTTGTTACACTTTTGCAGAGACAACAAATTTACTAGAAATAGAGAGGAATAATCAAATGGGTAAAATTGGGTGATGAAAGTACACACTTCTTCCATGCAACTGCCTCAATGAAATATAGGAAGAGTGTGATCACAACCCTACCGGATCAGGCTGATCAGTCTTTCATTGTTCATGAGGATAAAGCCACTCTCTTAAGGAATGCTTATAAACAATGGATTCAAGGGATTATGAACTCTGGCACATCATCTATTCTTTTTAATCGAGTCCTAGGAAATGTTTTTCATTGTCACAGGGGTGTTATTCAAGGAGATAGTTTATCCCCCTATTACTTGTGATTGGTGCAGATTTGCTACAGGCAGTTCTTAATTAATAAAGCAAAGGACATGGAGCTATTGTTCTTGCCCATACCAAGAACTGGCAATAACTTCCCAATCCTTTAGTATGCCGATGGTACTTTGGTCATCACGGAAGCATGTTCTAAATAGCTCTTTGTTCTTAAGGTCCTCTTGAATACTTTTGCTGAATGTACAACATTAGAAGTCAATTATAGTAAATCTTGCATGTACACCATTAATGTGGATGAGGCAAAGATGGACCTACTCTCCAAAACTTTCAACTGCCAAAAGGGTTCCCAATCTTTTACCTTTCTTGGTCTAACTAAACCAAAACTTAATGATTTTGGTTTTCTCAAGAGGAGAACTAGAAAAAGTTAATTCTTGCCTGACCTCACTGCGTACTTTTTATATGTGTACACTCAAATTTCCATCTATTGTGATAACCTTAGTGATTCCTAGGGCAAAGAGAAAATACTTTCCACAAATTTCTCAATGGATAGATTCAAGACTGTAATTTCTTGACTCTATTTTATTTTCTTCCCTTCCTATTCTCCCCTTTACATAAGCTCTTTTACTTAAAATTAATATAATCTTTAGGGACATGGTCCCTCCAGTTTTTCCTCAAAAAAAAAAAAAAAAACAAGGAACAAGTTAGAATAACATCATATGGAAATCCACCACTTTAATCCTATATGTTAAAAAAATATACCAAAACTAAACCAAGTGACATGATTAAGAATGCTAGGGGGCATCGTTTGTTCAACATAATGACTATGCGGTGCTGAAATATCACATTTTGATGTATCAATTTGGACCCCAAGCACATTAATTACTAAATGCACATTTCAAAAAAGGATGTTGCTAGTGAACGTTCACAACTTAGCAAACTAGTGAAAAAAAATCTTTATTGAGCAGGAGTGGATTTTAGGGTATTCTTAATATTCAAATGAAAATATATTTCAAATTAATTTGTGTCATCGTTTTGAAAACCATTTGAGCCATGACGTCTCATTATTTAAAAAAAAATATATTTACTTTATATTCAATTTGGCAAAATTTGGATTGGTCTTAGAATATGCTATCCTCACGAGCTATAATTAAGAAAACTTATTTTATGATTAAAATATTCAACAACTATACTATCTCAACAAATAAAATATTCTATCTGAATAAGTCATATATAAATGTTGAATATGTCTATGCAAATTGTTGGATTTCAAGAAATGTTGTGGATGTTCACTACTTGATTATGTAGCAAACATCCACTATTTCTAAGTCAAACAACTAATTGACAATTCAGTAGGGTAACATTTTAACCAAATAACCTGACCCATTTTTATGTGGTGAATGTTTAAAAATAATACATATAGATCATTAATCTCTCATGCTATCTATATTCTTTTTTGAGAAATTCAACAAGTAAAACAATAATTTTATCTAGATTTTACCCAATGTTGGGGAAAAATAAACCAACCTGAGGATAATGGTTGAAGATTATTATCCAAGTCCCTTTGGAGCCTTGATCTCCGGACCCTCAGCTAAAGGCTCGATCTCCAAAGTCATCGGGCTCCTTCATGGTACCTCTTCGTACTTGCGAAGCCTTCCCTTGGCTTAACCGGCCCGGCCTCCTGAAGGCTCAGCCTCCCAAAGCCCGTCCTCCCGAAGCCCGCCCCCCGAGACCTCGGTCTCTCGAAGCCTTAGTCCCCCAAAGCCTCGGCCTGCCGAAGCCCCAGCCTTCCAGAGTCTTGCCTCCCGAAGCCTTCACCTCCCGGAGCCATGCCTCCCAAGGCCCCTGTCTCCAGTTGCTCGGGCCAACTTCCTGGAAGCTACGGGATGAGTCAGCAGGCCTTAGGAGAGATCTGTCAGAGGGGGAGCACCGGTCATGCTTTGCCTGCAAGGAAGTGATCGGCATTAAACGCCTAGGCTGCTGGACACCGTTCTGAAACCCTGGTGTAATGGAGACTATCCTGACATCCCTGACAGTGCGGCACCAGGTCGCAATTGGCGACCGGCTCATCGCACTTCAGGTGGTAGGCACCACGATAGTTACCATGGTGAATATTTATCTCCCAGGTAGGGTAGAAAGTAGTTATCCGAGATAAGGCCTAGTAATTCGGTTAGATCCCAAATAATTGTACATTGGGATAACTTGTACGCCAAGCTACGCACAACCCTATAAATAGGGGGCCATGGTCGCCTGGGCAAAACACACGAGCTAGACGGCAGAAAGACACAGAGGTGAAAAAACACCAAGTCATGCTATCATACTCCTCCCAGATCGATCCATTTTTTCTACCATCAATACATTCATAGTGTTCCTTCCTCTTAAACTTTATCTCCAAGCTTGAGCCTCCTCCTTAGAAGAAACTCTCACCGTACTTGCTGGGGTAAGACTAACTCTTGCTCCAACAGCGCGCTATCCGTGGGGACTTGAACACAGAAGTGCTAAAAGAGGTAGGAATCCACCAGGAAAACCACCAAAGTGCTAGCCAAAACCGCCATACCCATTGTTACAAGCATGCAACCATATGCATGGCTGTCTCAGCCATGCACACCGTATGCATGCGCCAGCCCCGGTGCCATGCGGGACGGCGTTCCTCCGACCTTGGCCAACCCAAAACCCTAGGTTGGTATAGGAACCCCAGACGGCACGGAGGCCTTCCAGCCTCTGCACGACAAAGACCTCGCCGCCTTAGGAGAGGACGCGGTCGAAGCCACAGCCAAGCAGATCACCTTCCAGTGGTTCTGGGTGGTCCAACCCAGGAGTGTTCCCGCTTGGACTTGGTCCCAAAGTATCCCCTTCGACAACACCTGGGATACCTCGAGCGAGCCAACATCTTTGGAAAGTCTGTCCACCCAGCGTCCTCCTTGGGCTCCTCAGGCGAAAGAGGGTTCTAAGGAGATGTAGGGCTCTAGGGTGCGCGAACCCCACCAGCGCCTCTGACGCCGCCCTCGCATCGCCAACCGCACGCAGGGAACCCCAAGCCCACCTCATTCGGAGAGGTATAGTCAGAACCACTTCGGCTCCAAAAGCCGGTTCATTGGACAGCCTCGACGGTCTCCCAAAGGGGAAGGAGACCCTGGGGAAACCATAGGCTCCGAGACACACCGCCCGATAGCGACCCAAACGACAACTCCAAGCTCTGGTGCCCCGGGAGGCACACGGGTACATCCTGCACGGACCAGGGCGCGACCAGAACACCAACGACTGCCGCACCCTCATGACCTTCCGGGAGGAATACCTCGGAAGGCAAGAAGGATACCTGGCTGCAGAAGGACTCGCCGAAGGACGACGCAGGTTCGGAGGCCTGGGGCAAACTCCTGGGCAAATCCTCAGCCCCTCAACCCTACACCGTCACTGCCAACCCTACTACCAACGGTACTATATCCAGCAATGAGAACTGAGTCGGGGACATGCCGTCACCAGGCTCCGGACGGGTTACCTCCGGAGCCGGGCAATGGCTAAGGGCTGAGGCGGTCGAGGACCGCCTCTCCCGACTAGCCTTCGACTACGCCTCCAACATGCCGTCGCTAGGCTCCAGACGGATTACCTTCGGAGCCAGGCAACGGCTAAGGGCTGAGGGGGTCAAGCACCACCTCTCCCGGCCTAGCCATAGGCTTCAAGGCCTCCAAGCCTCACAATAGAGGCCTTATTCCTACAAAGGTATGCCCACTGTTAATTGTCAATAGTTTACCTAGTGATCTATCTTTTATACAGCAAGGTTAGAGTATGTTGGAGGCCTCTAACCTTACTGCTAAAAGTCTTTTGCAATAGATAACCACTAGGTAGAAGCAGTAGAACTTAAGTTATATCCTCATTTAGCATGAATAGTTATATAACCTAGCTGTGTTTTATACTGCAATCAGCTTCTTATTGCCAATAGTATACTGCAAAACTTAGCTAGTATAACCATGCAAAATCCCTACACTCCCGCAGACGCATCTTGCCTAGGTCGCCTGGGGGGGTGAGTCTGCCTAGGTTTCCTGGAAGGCATTGTGCGGCCTCGGAAGTGCAATTGCCACGTATCAAGGGATTTTCTTGATAGATTGTGTTGCGGCGCCACCCGTGGGACATCTTCGGATGGCGTGACAAGCCCATGTACCATGGACGTAGCATGCCTAGGTCACCTGGAAGGCAAGACTACCTAGATTTCCTGGAAGGTATTGCATAGTCTCGGTAGACAGTGTGGCCCACACACCGCAAGCACCGCTTAGGCCTAGGTCACCTGGAATGCAGATTATGCCCAGGGCGCCCTGGAAGGCATTCGCATAGCCTCGGGTGTCAAAGCCACGCCCTGGGGGATGTCCTTGGTAGTGGAGATGCGGTGCTTTGAGGAATGCTGTTGCAAGTAATCCTCGTTGCACGACATGCCTACACACCGCGGGCGTAGCATGCCTAGGTCACCTTGAAGGCAAGACTGCCTAGGTTTCCTGGAAGGTATTGTGTAGCCTTGATAGTGTGTAGATGCCAGTTATCAAAGGACTTCCTTGGTAATGTAGTTGCGGCGCCCCCGAGGGATTTCTTCGGAGGCATGACAAGCCCACGCACAAGGAAGCATTGTTTGCCTAAACCCAAGGTCACATGAAAAGGTTTCCTGGAGGGTAGGCTTTGCCCTGGTAGGTAGTGGAGCCCACACACCGTGGGCATAGCATGCCTAGGTCACCTGGAAGGTAAGACTGTCTAGGTTTCCTAAAAGGTATTGTGTAGCCTCGATAGTGTGTGGACACCGTATATCAAGGGACTGCCCTAATGTGAAGATGCGGTGCTCTGAGGAATGCTGTCGCAAGGAATCCTCGTTGCATGATATACCGTGGGCGCAGCGTGCCTAGGTCACCACTAAGGCATCAAGCCTAGGTTTCCTGGAAGGTGTTGCATAGCTTCGGTCGTATAAATGCCACATGTCAGGGCACATCATTGGTGGACAGTGTTGCGGTGCACCCCGGGCGTTTCCTCGGGAGCACAACAAGCCTACACATTGTGGGCGTAGCATGCCTAGGTAACCTAGAAGGCAAGACTGCCTAGGTTTCTTGGAAGGTATTGCGTAGCTCTGATAGTGTGTAGGGCCTTCGGCATTAATACATGCCAAGGAGCTTTATCAAACCTCTGGCAAAAACGGAGAGTCTTAAAAAACCTCCGACAAAAATGGAGAGTCTTACAAAACCTCCCACAAAAATGGAGGGTTTTACCAAACCTCCAGCAAAAACGGAGAGTCTTACAAAACCTCTGATAAAAACAGAGAGTTTTACCAAACCTCCAGCAAAAACGGAGAGTCTTACAAAACCTCTGATAAAAATTGAGAGTCTTACAAAACTTCCAGGAAAAACAGAGAGTCTTACAAAACCTCCGGCAAAAACGGAGAGTCTTACAAAACCTCCGACAAAAACGGAAAGTCTTACAAAACCTCCAACAAAAACGGAGTCTTACAAAACCTCTGGCAAAAATAGAGAGCTTTACCAAACCTCCGCACAACGGAGTGTTTTACAAAACCTCCGGTAAAAACGGAGAATCTTACAAAACCTCTGGCAAAAAGGGAGAATCTTACAAAACCTCCGGTAAAAACGGAAAACCTTACAAAACCTCCGACAAAAATGGAGAACTTTACAAAACCTCTGACAAAAACAGAGAGCTTTACCGAACCTCCGCACAACGGAGAGTTTTACCAAACCTCTGCCAAAACGGAGAGACTTCCAAAAACCTCCGCACAATGGAGAGCTTTACCAAACCTCCGCCAAAATGGAGAGACTTCCAAAAACCCCCGCAAATGGGGATGTTTTCCAAAAACTCCGTCGGGCGGAAAGAATCTGAAAGGACCTGATGGGAAGAGTACCTCAACATCTTGAAGGCAAATGCCTCTATGCCGAAGAGGTACGAAACTCGCTAGCCTCCAAAGGGCACATCACACAGATCAAATGGGTATAAAAATCCCACTGCCTATAGGGAAAGATATGACCCACGTGACTCAAACACATATGGTAGAAGGTAAAATCATTACTCCCATCTCCTTTAAAGACACATTTCATACGTCATTTTGTGAAAATTATATTGACATTTAATAAAAGCCTATGCTTCATGGCACGGGAAACATAGTGGAACCCTCGACTGTCCATTGCAAAGGCCGCAAATTCATTGCAGTAACTAAGGGCCAAGGGGGTCGTGGACCACCTCTCCCGCCTAGCCTTCGGCTTCGCCTCCAACACGCTATCGCTAGTCTCTAGACAGACTACCTCAGTAGCCAAGCAGCGGCTAAGAGCCAAGGGGGTCGCAGACCGCCTCTCCCACCTAGCCTTTGGCTTCGCCTCTAACACGTCATCGCTAGGCTCCAGATAGAGTACTTCTAGAGCCGGGCAGCGGCTAAGGGCCGAGGGGGTCGCGGACCACCTCTCCCGCCTAGCCTTCGGCTTCGCCTCCGACACGCCGTCGCCAGGCTCCGGACAGAGTACCTCAGGAGCTAGGCAGTAGCTAAGGGCCGAGGGGGTCGCGGACCACCTCTCCCATCTAGCCTTCGGCTTCGCCTCTGACACACCATCGTCAGGCTCCAGACGGAGTGCCTCAAGAGCCAGGTAGTGGTTAAGGGCCAAGGGGGTCGCGGGCCACTTCTTTCGCCTAGCCTTCGGCTTTGCCTCTGACACACCGTCGCCAGGCTTCGAACGGAGTACCTCTGGAGCCGGGAACTGGCTAAGGGCCTAGAGGGTCATGAACCACCTCTCCCCACTAGCCTTTGGCTTCGCCTCCGACATGCCATCACCAGGCTCCGGACGGAGTATCTCCGGAGCCGGGTAGCAGCTAAGGGCTGAGGGGGGTCGCAGACCACCTCTCTTGCCTAGCCTTCAGCTTCGCCTTTGACACACCGTCGCCAGGCTCGGGACGGAGTACCTCCGGAGCCGGGCAGCGGCTAAGGACTGAGGGGGTCGCGGACCATCTCTCCCATCTAGCCTTCGGCTTCACCTCCAACAAAGCTATCGCCATGCTTTGAACAAATCGCCTCCGAAGCCGGGCAGTGGCTAAGGACCCGAAGGATCGAGGACCACCTCCGGAGCTTGTCTCCAAAGGTTCCAGATGGACTTCGCTGGGTCAAAATCAAGAAAAAATTTGGAAAAAGGCCCTACCAGTGCCAAGCTCGAGGACTACTCAATAACCGAGAATGATGAGGTCGCCACTGCTTCACCTGGCCCTCCTTAGTTGCCCTACGTATCTACCACCACCAGATTCCCGAGGCCACCTCTCCCCCAGAAGGAACAAAATCGGCGATAATCTATGCGAAGGCTTGGTACCTCGGTCATCCGGAAAACTAGCCATCACCTACAAAGGGGATGAAGAAGCGTGGCTCGATGGCACACACACATATAGTCACTTGTTCGAAAGATCCCCTTGCACTCCGATACAGAAAGAGACATGACCGTCCCTGAAGGTCCATATTATATTAGTAAACAACTAGTACATCCAGAGGACACATACAAAAGCGACAGTACAAAAATTGCTACGAAGAAGATAGACCCCGACATAGCAAAATAGGGTGAGAAAGAGTACAAGGTGACTAAGTTAAGCCATGGGCCCACAAAAAGGCCATGGTCGACTGTGAGACATGAATGCCTCACGACTTCACCAAGAACTCCCTCCAAAAGACCGCCTTCACATCCTATGGGTCCCGTTAGGGGCCGCGCATGGGGCGGCGTATGCACCTCATCTGCGGCCTGCCGTTGCGGAAGCCGATACACTAGCCAGCTCTCGAGCTGTCGAAGGACGAAGAAGAGTCTGAGGAGGTCACTGGCGGGGCCTTCTCTCTCGCCTTCTCGGCCTCCTCCTTCCCTGTCAAAGTCGTCATCGTCTCCGTAGACGCCTGCTCACTCTCCCCCCGTAGGAGATCCCAGTCGATCTCCTCATCGTCATCGGAGATATCGATGATCACGATGGGCATGGCCTCCCAAGCCAAGGGTTGGGTCAGAGTGGCAGGCAGCCCCCTCCCCTGCAGAGATGGAAGCGGCATGGCCACCGGCACCTCTACCGACGGTCGAAACGGTCCGGCTCCCGAAGAAGCCGTCGAGATTATCGACATCTCCGAAGAGGATAAGGAGGAAGACGACACTATACTCAAGTCAAGGTTAATTGCTCACTCGTAGGGTTGTGGAGAATCCAGCCAGGTGACCCCAACTTTATACCCGGGCCAAGCAGCCACGTAAGCTCGGGAGATGAAGTGGAACCAACGCAGAGGTGACCCCCATTGAATGCCGAAAGGGACCGTGGCCATACCCCGGTCATTTTGCCAGCACGTGGCAGCGCTCCACGACGAATGTCTCGTTTTCTCGCACAGACATCGCGTCACGTTAATAACCTAGACTCCTTTTGGCGCATGACAGGGGCATGGGCACAAGACCCTAAACGACCCCCCGCATTGTCCAGTCAGAACGCGGCAGTGGCACGTCTCATCCTGCGAGGCAAACGCGTAGGGTCCCCCAATCCTACATGTAACCTCTACTCTGGTGGCCTCAAAAGGCAGGAAGAACCATTACCGAAGGAATCCGGATAGCCTGTATCGACCTCGGCACGGACCCCAGAGTACACCACATCCATCGACGCCCCTCTGGCCCGGGGTCTCGACTCCACGCATACTAGCTCCAACAAGCTCTGGAGCAAATCGTCACCACCAGTACGTCATCAGCGTTGGGCCTCGCTATCGACGCCCACGGTTCCAGACGAAAAAACTTCTTAAGGACAGGGAATTACTATCGGGCATCCTTGATACTATACCAGGCTGGGATTGGTTTTCCTCTACATCCTCTCCCCCCTCCGAAACATTAGGCCCTGAGAACGAGGGGGTACTATTAGGGGAAAATATACCAGCTTAGGGATAATGGTTAAAGATTACTATCCAGGTCCCTCTGGAGCCTTGTTCTCCAGACCCTCAGCTAAAGGCTCGACCTTCGAATTCATCGGGCTTCTTCGCGGTACCTCTTCGTACCTGCGAAGCCTTCCCTTGGCTTAACCGGCCCGGCCTCCCGAAGGCTCAGCCTCCCAAAGCCCGGCCTCCCGAAGCCCGGCCCCTCGAGACCTCGGTCTCCCGAAGCCTTGGTCCCCCAAAGCCTCGGCCTCCCGAAGCCCCAGCCTCCCGGTGTCCTGCCTCCCAAAGCCTTCACCTCCCGGAGCCATGCTTCCCGAGGCCCCGTCTCCAGCTGCTGGGGCCGGCTACCTAGAGGCTACAGGGGAGTATCGGTCATGCTTTGCCTGTAAGGAAGTGATCGCATTAAACACCTAGGCTGGTGGACACCACTCTAATACCTCAACGTAATGGAGGATATCCTGACACCCCTGATAGTGCAGCGCCGGGTCGCAATTGGCGACCGGCTCACCGCACTTCAGGGGGTACGCACCACGATATCTCCCAGGTAGGGTAGAAAGTAGTTATCCAGTATAAGACCCAGTAATTCGATCAAATCCCAGATATTTATATATTATGATAACTTGTACGTCAAGCTACGCACGACCCTATAAATAAGGGGCCATGGTTGCTTGGGCAAAACACACGAGCTAGACAGAAGAAAGACACAAAGGTGAAAAAACACCAAATCACGCTATGATACTCCTCCCAGATCGATCCATTTTTGCTACCATCAATACATTCGTGGTGTTCCTTCTCTTAAACTTTGTCTCCAAGCTTGAGTCTCCTCCTTAGAAAAAACTCTCGCCATACTTGCTGGGGTAAGACGAACTCTTGCTCCAAAACCCATCTACAAAACACTAACAATTAACTAAATTCTAATGGGGGATCGACTCACTGGGAATAGAGGATGGTGCAGGTTCACAATAGTTTTGGTGGAGGGTTCTTATGGGGTGCACGTGCATCCCATAACACTCTGAATGCATGGCCCATTAGTGCTCGATATCTATTTATTTTCTATTCCATTTACTATTTTCATTGATCTGGATTGATATTTTTACACGTTCATATATGGAATCAATAGTTTAAATGACTCAATGCAACAATTTGGGAAACTTGATTCAACAATTGAAAACATCATATAACTTTGTTATTCTATGCAGCTTTTCTGAAAGACATGACACAAGAATATCTCAAACCTAATTCAATAATTTGCCATATATATTGAACAAATTATATGTGATTTGTTGAGATACTATATTTGATCTAAGTATATTTGAATTGTTGTGTTTATAGAAAAGTCATAAAAAACAAAATATATGATGTATAGGTATTATATTGTGGGATTAATTGTAAGTAAGATCTTAGTTCAAGTGTTTTTCTAGTTGTAGACATGATTTGAGAGAAGTTTGCATTAAAGTCTCCCTATTGCAATCACCGCTCAGCCGAAGCAAACATGCCCTTGAGGAGTTGTAGCGACCATACTTAGGGCATGTATGTGATTTTGGTGATTAATGATAACATAGTCAGTGGGACTAACATGTTTATCAAGTATATGCTTTAGTAGGTCTCATAGATGCAATGCATGAAGAAACATCAAAGTTAGGATAAAGATTGGTTGAATTGGACAAGCTCGGGAAAAATGAATACGCCGGATGGTCCGGCTATAGAGGTGTTATACACGCTAGTGTGTTTCAACTCATGGCACTTGTACACGTCGGAAGGTCTGTTGTATGAAGAAGGTGCACGCCGGAGTATTTCCTAAGGAAGGATTTGAACATGCTACACAATGGATGGTCTGACGTTTTGAAGTTTTACACGGCAGAGTATTTCTTGTACAGAAGACTTCGAAAGCAGTTTGGCGTAATTGTACATGGTGGATGGTCTGGTGTTGAAGATTGGCTACACCAGAGCATTTTTTGCAGAGAAGAAGTGGCTCGGTTAGCTCAAGTGTACACGCAAGATGGTTCGGCGATGGAGCTGGTAAACACTTCAGAACATTCAGTGTTCATAGTGGATTTGAGTGGACATCCAACGACTAGTTTTTGAAGGATGTACACGCCGGATAGCTCGAACAATGTTGTTTAACACCGAATAACCGGCGTATATAGTAAAGTTGAGCAGTTAGAGCAATGGCTAGTCTATGGGGTTGAGTCTATAAATACCCCTTCACTCAGTCATTTGAAGGACGACTGTCAAGAAGAAGCTCATATACAATACTGAAGATATCCAAGCCACCAAAGTGCTTAAAATGATCATCAAAGGCGATTAAACACAAGATTAGTGAGTGATTTTGTTTATAGGCCCAGAGAGAAATAGTGTTAGGTGTTGCTGTCTAGAGGGTGGATCAAGGAATGATCCTTGTGTGTACCAAGAAGTACGCTGGCACCTTAGAGTCTTGGTGACTCGCTGGCAACTTGGGTATTGGTGGCTCAAGCTCGCTGACCCTCTGACTTGGTTTGGAGCGACCGCAAGAAGCGTGTAAACACATCAAGGATTGGTTTGATGAAGAATCCAGTATTTCATTGGCGCAGTAAACACATTGACACCAAGTTTTATTTCATCCAAGAGTGTGTTAAAAGAGGCCAGATTGAGGTGGAGTTCATCTGCACGGAGAAGTTGCGAGCTAACACTTTGACGAAGGCATTGTCGGCAGTAAAGCTGGCGGTCATACGGTATCTACTGGGAGTTCATGATCTTAGCCCATGCTAGGATTAGAGGGGAGTATGTTGAATTTAATCCAGCATGGACGTCGGAGACTCGGTTCTACACGGCAAGGAATACATATATGGCTCGTATACACAAAGAGTACGTATAGTTCGAGTTTGAGTTAGAATCTGATTCGGTTTAGAGTCCGATTTAGATTAGGTAGCAGATGCTATATATATAAAAGTTGTAATCCCTGGTTTAAGTAAATTGAATAGAGTCCAAAATTTTTCTCAGAAAATCGGATCGATCTGTTTTTGCTCTCGTCGAAATCGTCGAGTTCCAGTTTGCTTGTCACCGGGTGGTTCTCGCACGTACTAGTCACGTCGAGTTCGAGTCTCTCAGCGCTTGGCTTGCTTCTCTCTGGTTGCTTCCGTTGAGCTTTGCGACTTCGTTCTGCTCTTCTTGTATCTCGTCGAGTTCAGCGTCTCGGCGAGTTCACTTTGCTTCCGTTGCTTTGATCGTTCCCGGCGAGTTCCTGCGTGTGTTCAAGTTTTCGAGCTGCAGAGAACCTGCATGAGTGTGCCCCTGGGAGCACTGCACCCGTGAATTCTAATTGGATGTAGTCTCCAAAGAATGTAGTCCTGATAAGCAAATATAGCTGTTGCCATTTGGCCTGAAAAGCTGAGCCTAAAATCATGCAAATTAATTAAACCAATAGAAATCCATGACACAGGAGGTTCAATACAATAAGCATGACTGGAAATAAAAATGATTGTAAAATTCTGAGAAACGATCACGGGTTGGCCTATCATAAACAAAGCCAATGCACGAACCAGCATAAATCAGTCCCATATGCTACACTAAGGAAATATTGGTTGTGTCCAAATTTTATTCTCTCAAAAAAGCAGCGTAATCATGCTGGAACGATGATGTCAGCTTCCACGGCGGCCCTGATCTTCCCTATCGCATGGCAGAGCTGCTTTCCGGCATCGTCAAAGGCCTCAGTGGCAAGGTTATCGGTTGTGATGCCTGGCAACAGTGTCTGGCACGCCACGGTGACAAGAGACCCTGCAGTGGCAAAAGCGCTGGAGGTGCTCGGACTGTGGTGAGCCAGGCCGTGTCCGTCGGGGAGTACGGCGAACCCGGATGGAAGGAGGAAGCTAGAGGTGTGGTCGCCACCGTTCATGACAGCAAGCATCGCATTCTCTTCGATGGGACTGTACACCACCAGCGAGCATGACACGTCGGTGCTCACGTCTTGCAGGATCAACATGTTGCTGTTTGTTCCATCAGTAACCTGCACGAAAAGCAAACGGTTCTAATGTTTGATGAAAGAAATGGAATACGTAACATTTATGCTACCTTGGTGACTGAGCCATCTAGTGCTAAAATTCTAAACTACAATACTTTTAAGTTAACGACGAGTAACGGCTAAATATTTGTGTTTCTTTTTAATAATGCGTACACAAGGAACCATAAATATGTATAGTCATATAACCCTAAAAAACTACAACAAGTCTATGCACGCAATGGAAATACCGATTGTAGTGTATGGATATGATATGGGCAAATATTTGAAAAACCTAGAGTGTAGACTTACATTGGGGCGGAGGACAGAGACGGCATTGCCTTCGAGGTAGCCACCAGTGGAGATATAGGCTAACTCTTTCACTGTGGCACCATGCGTGTGTGTACCCCACTCGCCATGGTGTCGCCAATCGCGGAGGTAGTCGAACACATGCTGTGGCAGCGTGCTGGGCAGCCACACCGTTGTAGCGGCACTCAACACCATGCCTGGAAGCTGTCCATTAGGCACATTGCTAACACACCAAGTCACCATGCGCACGGCTATCTCAAACCTCTCAGAGCCAGTGCCACTGCCGCCACGCCATTCAAAGACGTTGCTCGATGCCAGAGTGACCGGCCCGGAGATGGCAGCGTGGAAGCTCGCTGTCATCCGCTGGGCCAACTCCATGATGCCCCTTCTCCCATCGGTTGTGGCTGTGAAATTTTCAGTGCAAACAGATCAACAAAATGTTTAGTTTCGATGCAAATATGAATTCAGAGAAACATCACTAACGGAAGGAGCGCAGAACGGCCATGTATTCGCACTGCCTCTGGAGCGGCGCGAGCCAGCGTCGTGCACCAAGGGCTTGCCCGGAGCGGAGAAGTGGCCTGAACAACGGTGGCACGGTGGTCTCATCATACTCCGCATGTACAATCCATGTGACCTGGAATGCGCAAACAAATTGCAGGGTCATACCCATACAATAGAAGAAATTTGTGCAGCAAATTCATATGATAATATGTTATCAACTAACGTCTAGTGTCACATATCACTGGGGCAGATCCAATGGTTTGTATTTTGAATTGTGTGGTAGAGTACCTTGCAGTAGCCGTTGCCCATGTCCTCAATGAGGCAGCCAGACGGGAGCAACCTGCAGCCCGTTTGCCCAGCCGGTGGCACGACCCTGCCTTCCTGCCCTTCTCCAAGCTCATATATATTCTGGGCAAAATTAGAAGAGACAGATAAGCTCATATATATTCTTCAAACCAGAACATGCCATTATTCATCTCTTTTTAATCTATTACACTTCGAGTGCTTGAAGTTGCTCCATGGTGTGGCGTTTTACACGCCTGGAGGATTTCTTGTCCTTGGGATGGTTGTCCTCGTCTTCTTCAGCAACATAAGCGCTAGCATTGACATTGGCTCCGAGCAGAGCATCCATATCATACTCAAGGTTGTTCCATAGCAGGTCGGTGGTGTCATCGTTTCTAAGGTCATGGCTCAGATCATGGCCATTGTTGTTGTTCATGGGCCCCTCGTTCTCCATGGTGACCTGATAACCAAAATTGAGAGTAACATTGAGAAATTCTCAAAACATTTAATTTCGAGATGTAGGGGAGGACATTCCCTACAACCATACAAATTTTTCTGGGAAAATCAAACGTAGTCTGTACCCCTTAATCTCATTGAAATAATGAGAAGCAACTGTTTAGAATTTGGTTACGTATATGTATAAGAACTCTTTCTCAATGCCTTCCGCTACTTTAGAAAGAAAATTAAACCAGAAATTCACACAATAATCCCCATGCAGAAAACAAGTTATAACTGGTCAGACCAAATAAAATTGTATTGCATAGAGAGCTCAAGTTATGGCAGCCATTGATAGATGTAGAAGACCTGATTCTGCTCGAAGAATCGCATAAATCTTATCCATGCATGATATTGTATAATATAAGATAGGCAGTAATACAAATCCCCAATCAAAACTCTGTACTTTTAATGAATGAGTTGTATCATGCTTGGATTGAAAAGATAATATCTCTCGAAAGTGCATATTCAAGCAGCAAAAGACCCCATATCTTTAGAGACTACTAATTAAGCAAACAAGTCTACTAGTATTAATAAGCACATATTCCAGCAACAAAAGATCACCTAACCTATACTCTCCCTAGAAATTGAAGGGGTTGATGACTAGTATAAGAAAGACTACAAATGCATTTGCCTTTATAAATTGAAAAGGATAATTTATGCACTTGCATAACGATGTAAGTGTTCAGGCGACCAGGGCTGCACACTAGGGCGGCCCACGGGGAGTTGCGCTATTAGATCTGGACTGTATATGATATCTTACCACTGTTGTGATTCATAAATGCTTTCATTCTCATTTTTACCCTTATGACACATAGTTGTAGTAACTTTTTCTATGTGCGGTTCCACGTGCCACTACTGACTGAATGAAAAGAAGGATTAAATAGATGCTATATGCGTGCCAAAATGCCTCGTGATTGATCACAAACTAAAGTAGCGTGTCAAAATGGAAACAACAAAACAACATGAAAATGGGAAGCGGGTGTGCATGGGCAAATCGTGTGTACTCACGTGCACATGTGAAAAAGCGCCCCCAAACTGCATACTCTCCATATGCCGCAAAAAATGGAAAAACCACACACTCCATGGTCAGATCCGTGTGATCTACGCTAGCTTAGGTTGATTCAGAAGCATATATTGCCTCTTCACATGATGCCATTGTCACAGAAAGTACTTCTATCAAATCAACTACCAGCATCTATTGTTCCCCTAAGATACAACTGTGGGTGTATAATACTTAAAATCATTACGATTCTGGGATCAACATGAATCAATGACCTTTAACAATGCAACAAAATAGCTAGTGCGATTTGTGTTCCATGTGATATACCTTTGAGGTAAAGCTGTTGTCCCTTACAGAAGAACCGCAGCAAATGACAAAAACTGCTGGAATTTGGGTTTGGAAAAGCTGCGGTGTGGCTGGCACTTCCAACAGACAGGGGTATGAACTATGGTGACATGAAACACCTGTGGCCTTGCTCCCTATTTAAGGATTCTTCTGGCCCTATGAATTACCTAGCTGCCCATAAAACTGGTTTCGAAATGGGAAACTATATTGAAATATAAAGGTTTTAGAGTGGTCAAACTATGATGGAATAAATGCACTGATGTCAATGTGATAGTATAAGTGTGTTTATATTTGGAGTACATTAATTCGTACTACTAAATAATGTTATACAGAAATATTCGAATATTTAATTCTGTTGTCAAATAATCTGGATATGTTACTCTGTACATTTATTTCTTTATGCAGTTCATTATGGCACACTCCATTTTTGGGTGTCACCACTAGCACTACTTAACTACTGTCATTTGTGTCTTAGTGAATTATGATTTGTTTGGTAAGGTTTAATGTCATTCAAACAGTGCTACCTTTTTTTTCCTTGGTAAAAAGAATGAATAGAAGGACAGCATATATTATGGTTATTCCACCAAAAAAAAAAATCAAATTAGTGTAATATTGAAGTAAAGAAAATTAACAAAATTCTTTACTAAGAATATTTGCTTTGTTCATAATTGGGGAACCATGTCACAAATTTTCAATTCTAAGTTATTCCAATGGTCAACTTTAGACAGGGACAGCTAATCTGCACGCGTCGGAAATTTCTGACAGCGAAACGACAAGCTCGGCCTGAGAGTCTTCTTTTTCCCACTCATTCATAGAAACGACACGCGACTCGCACCTGATCCACATGATCCAATGCAGCCAACTAAGGAAGGACTTGCAGTTGTCCTGGATTATATTCCAGGCATGTGGTCTTTCGTTTGCCCGGATCAAGTTGTGGAATGGACGATGGCAGGGAATACACAACGCAGACCGAAAAGAAAAACAGGAGTATATACAACATAGTAATCGATGCCATCTAAACAGGAAGAAGTAATGGCATTCTAATCTATCAGGCCCATGTCAGAGATATAGGTCCATGTACATCAAAATCTAAACAAGATAAACCTGCAGTTTTTCGTGTTGAAGATATATGCAAGGATAGATGTTGAAGTTGATGGAAACTAAAAATTCGAGTCATAGGAATATAAGGTGACACCACACTGAATTAATGAAAAAAAAATTCAGTAGTAGCTACAGATGGTGAGTACTAAGGGCATGTTCAGTAGTTATGTGCATTCCGGTTAAGTAATTCACAGTGCCTTTTCTCATTATGAATATTATTCTACCCAAGGTCTAGAATAGTGTTACCATCATATGCAGTGCTTATAAATTCTAAATGATATTAAATGTATGGTAGTTTGTTTAGAAAACATTATTTTCTGTGCGAATGGAACTTAGTATATGTCTCCTAATCTAATTGAAACAACGAGGATCAACTGTTTAGAATTTGGCTACCTACGTGCATATTAACTCCTTCTCAATGCCTACCACTACTTCAGAAAAAGAAAGACCAGAAGTTCACGCAATAATCCCCATGCAGAAAATATGTTATAACTGGTCAGACTAAATCAAATTATATTGCATACAGAGGTCAAGTTATGGCAGCTGTGCAGATTCGAGTATAAACACTTCGGTGCGTGTGCTATTAAACGATTCATTGTGTGACCATCCAATTGTAGTTGTGCAGATTCGAGTATAACATGTATGTTTTCTAGTCATGTCAGCGCGCATATGTTTTCTGGATCACGCTAAGTCATGTTTTCCGGTCACGCCAAATTATATTTTCCAGTCACACTATATATATTATCTGGTAATGACAACATATATTTTTGTTGTCACTCCAACATATGTTTTTCAGTCACCGTAATATATATTTTCCAGTTGAGGTAACATATATTTTCCAATCACGGAATGGATTTTTCCAATCAAGGAATATGGATTTTTCAGTCTCCGAATGAGTTTCTTCCTGTCAAGGAATAGGATTTTCTGGTTTTAGAATGAATGTTTTCTTATCAATGAATAGGGATTTTCTGTTTGTCAGTTTTTCGGTTTTCGCATGAGTGTTTTCCAATCGTGGGCTGATTCAACAAGGTTGGGTTGACCCACGCATATATAAAGTTATAGTGCAAATAATTGAATCAACAACATTGGTGGTGATGTTGGCCCATGCATGTATTATGTTTTACAATGTATTTAGAAAATACTCTGATATGTCGGTCTGTTGCAGGCTCATACGGGTCATGTGTTAGTTTGGTGGGATTAGTCAACAGTGATAGTTTAGTTAGGTGAGGATCAGCATATAAGCATTTATGCTGCAAACATAATACGTCTACGTAACCTGTAATAGCCCAATTTCATAATAGAACAAAACATATTTTTATACAAAGAAAATAAATTAATAAGATAATTAAAACTAAAGGTGTATATATACATATATGTATATTCATACAAATGGTTTAAACTCTTGTTTAAAATTGTTTGCTTTTGATGATTATTTAGGCTTCAAAATTACTTCAAATGAAAAAAGTTATCTACTACAAAGTTGTAGATCTTGGTGAGAGCTACAATTCTCATATAAATGATTTTTTGCATCCGACTCAGTATGAATACTTTATGATTTTTTTAATATCTCACTAAAAACAAACAAACCGACACTTGTTTTCCCCTTCCTGTAACTCCACTATTGGTACCCGTTCGTGACACAAACCAGGACTAATAGTCCACTATTAGTGCCGGTTTATGACATGAACCGGTAGTGATAATGATTTTTTACTACCAATTTATAAGAAACTGGTAGTGATAGAGGGTCGAGGATGAATGTTTTTATAGTAATGTGCCCTCCCTGGCATCCTCCACACCAAAAATGCCACCCCTTTCCATACCACCTCCACCATGAGCCACCACAGCCTCCTTCAATCCACTACTGCCTCAGCCCTGACTTCATTCACAACATGCCACCGCACTATACAACCCGACGCTGCTACCAAAACAAGGTATGAATGGATGGATCATGACTAGATAATTTTAATGAATTTTAGCTGAATTTAAGACGATTTTAGATGCATTCTAAATGATTTAGGTGAATTGTAGATGATTTTAGGTCAATCATAGATTACTTTTAGATGTATAAGATGATTTTAGGTGCATTCTAAATTATTTAGGAGCATTTTATATAATTTTAGGTCAATTATAGATTAAATTTAGGTGTATCCGGCCAATAATCAAGTAAGGAAAAAAATGATATATTCTTTACTAAGCATATTTCCTTTGTTGACATTGGAGAACCATACCACCATATTTATTTTTTATATTTTAATTAATCTAGCAAGCTCCAATATAGAAACTTTAGGTATGAGCATATTTATTTTTGATTTATAATGAATTAGAAAAATTAGCCATGATATTTAGGTATGTTGCAAGCTCCAATTATATTTTTATATTTTAATTAATTAACATGCTCCTATATCAAAACTTTAGGTATGAGCATATTTATTTTGATTTTTAATGAATTAGAAAATTTCTCCATGATATTTATGTGTGTAGCAAGATCTAATTATATTTTTAATATTTTATCTAATTAGCATCTCCAATATATAAACTTTATGTATGAGCATATTAATTTTTTATTTTTACTTAAGTAGTCCTAGAAAAGGGTTGAATAATAAAGAAAATTTCTAGGGATGGCACCAACAAATACCCATCGGAAGCGTACGCAAAAGTATACAAAAAGGTGGCTCCTCCAACCCGAGCCAATTGCCGGTAGGAGATGACAAGGTAATTTATTTGTTGGTGATCGCAAAATCTTCTAGATGTTATGAATTTGGATTTACAATAATGATATAATTGTAGATGGACAGAAGATGGATGTACAATGCGAGTCGTGTGAGCGTAAAGTATAAGAACGGCGTGGATTGTTTCCTGGTACAAGCTATGGCACACAAGTCAAATACACAATCTCAATAAATGTGCTATCCACGCGTCGATTGTGAGAACAAGAAGCAGTTTTCCACCACCCAACAGATACATTCACACTCATCGCCTCTTAGATCTCCCTCTCCTCACCCATCTTGTAGAAGAAGTCCACCTCCTCAGCCATCGCCTCAAAGAAGTCCACTGCTCAAGAAGCCAGCACCATTAAAAACCCAGCCATCAGCTCGAAAAACACGATCAGGTTTCGCAGCATCCAAGTAGACGACATCATCTAAGAAGTCGGTGGCATCTAAGAAGTTGGCAGAATCCAAGGATGTCTATTCACTCACTGGCGAGGAAACCGAAAAGATTGTGGATGCCAGTGTCACGTCTCATTTCCATCCTCCACCACCTCCACCGAAGCCTGTTGTACCTCAAGATGTCATGAAATTTTTCACGAAAATGGCCAAAGTTAAATAGACGGGGGTGGCTTCAAGAAAGCCACCGACTGAATATGAATGCATTAGCAAGAAGCATGCCAAGAGCAAGTCAGGCACAATCATTAAGGATGCTCCAAGCATTGCGAACTTCCTAGCTGAATCAAGAATAACAGCAATGTAAGTAGCATGACTCACTGTGGGATAGGATATCAAAATTTGGATGTTACATGGCCGTTTGAGTTGACCAAACCAGATATAGAAAGAAACTTTACAACTCAAATGCGCTGATTACATCAGTGGTACTTGGAGCATTCCAGACAGGGTTTTAGGCGTTCCCCGTAAGATATACAGATGATTATTTCCTCAACGGGATGGCTCCTTCTTGGTGTATTTTAAGGACTTGTATGAACTGTATAAGGCAGATGCCCTCGACGTGGCTATAGTCAGAGTGTGGACTCTGTAAGTGACTTATGCATATAATTCACGTTATTTGATCGTGTACCTTGAAGTTGCATAGCTAACTTCTCACTTTCGTAGAATGGAGATCCAAGCATGCGGATAAGACTTAGATAAGCAAGTAGGATTCATCGATCTTGGGCTTGTGAACCAGAAACTTATAAGGGATAATCCAGACTTCACCGAGGACTACTTATTGAAGTGTCTGCTTTACCACCAATACAAGAAATTCATACTCTTACACTACAGTTATGAGTACGTGTTTGCACGCCAGGATATCCTCATTTTATGGGTAACTCGATTCTACTACTAATTTGCTATGGTGACATATTCTACAGTTTTCATTGGATCCTCCTTGTCATCCACCCAGACTTGAGCAAGATTATTGTCTTGGACTCACAAAAGAGAGATCAGACGACTTACCAACACCTTATCGACATGCTAAATAGGTTAACTCAATCATTTAATTTCTCGATGATTGCATCTAAATTTAATTGATATTCATATTCACGTATAGGGCGTACATAAGATACCCAAAAAAGAGAATCATCTACTTTCCATTCAGGAAACAAGATGATGTAAAAACTGACTTTCCAGTATGCAGGAAATATTCATATCTTGCATTTCCTACTAAATAAAAAGGTTCAATTCATTTCACTGACGAATCCTTTCCTCTTGAAGTGTATGAGGTAGGTAGCCGGCAACAATTTCTGCGCATTTTATGTTGTTACTAACATGCACACATTCAGCCCGGACGAGATAGTGTTAGGTTCAATGATCTTGAGATATGAAATAACATATCGCTACCTTTTTTTTTTCAATTTCTATACGTGTTCAAGGATTAATTCTTTCGATTCTTCAAACGCAATGCTCGACACTACGCATAAATGCGTTACAACCTGTAGAAATACATGCCCTTCAAGAACAGATAGCCGGGTTCTTCTTGGAACATATTATCAACCCAAACGGCGAGTTTTATGAACCGATCATGCCGTCCACGTGTGATAGATCTTCAGATGACACCATTCCTTCTAGTAGAGAGTATGCGACAAGGAGGAAGGCTACCAACGGGCTTGACAATGTATTATATTTTGCCAAATGACACGATATTAATGTATGTCATTAATTACTATTTATTAATAAATGATATGAATTACTATGTATGATGCGAAGTTGGTATCGACGGGATGGCCTTCCAACGACGATGCGAAGGAGGAGCAAGAAGCAGCGGCCAGGAAGCGTGCCCAGGAGGAGGATGAGAGGCTGGTCCGTCAGCTGTGTGCTGCGGAGGAGCAAGAAGCTGCGTCCCATAAGCATGCCCACAAGGAGGATGCGAGGCTGGCTCATCAGTTGTGCGCTGCGGAGGAGCAAGAAGCTGCGTCCCGTAAGTGTGCCCAGGAGGAGGAGGACGAGAGTTGCCCGTCAGTGTGCTGCGGATGAGGCCGAAGGCTCAAACCGTAGAGGCGTTCCGGCGTCAGACTTCGATGTCTTTGACATGCCGGCGAGCTTGGAGCTTAGGCGACGCTGCGGTCGATCAGGCGTGGCCGAGTCCAACGCTCCACCACCATCGCCCCCCCGGCATCCTCGGACGTACACACGCTAATAGTCGACAGTGCGGAGACGCAGTCCTCATCGCGGGAGAGGTAAAGGTAGAGAGATACTGGACTGGTTGAACTCGACCGACTTTTCAGGGGGTGACTTGTGAGAACTATTATGTATATATGTGTGTTTGTCGATGCCTCTTACTTGAAATATGTGTTCATTACTATATATTAATGAAGGTGCTTTTATTATTGATTTACATTAAATATATGTATCATTGTATGCATGTATTAAGAGAGACAGAGAGATTGAGGAGTGAGAGGGAGTACAGAGAGGACAGAGAGAGGGAGGAGAGGCAAAACACTGCCGGCTGAAGGATTTAGCCGGTACTGATGCCTAGGGTATCACAGCCGGTAGTGATGCCTTGGGTATCACTGCTGGCTGAATCCTTGAGCCGGCAAGGATAATGCCCTTCACTGCTGGTCCACCGAGCCGGCAGTTATAGTACACGACTACCACTGACTGTTGCCCACTGCCGGCTCCAAAACTGACAATGAAGGTGGTTTTGGAGCCGGTAGTGAAGGGGGTTTCTGCAATAGTGCGTGCTTGCTATGAGTGTGGTGATATCACTCATTTCAACGCGGACTGCCCCAAACTCAAGAAGAAGTGATACCTCAACCACGACTATGACAAGCATCTGAAGAACAAAAAGCCTTTCTACAAAAACCGTGACAAGATAACCAAGAATGAGGCCAAAGCCGCTTCACAAGCTTTCGTTGCGGTGCTCAAGGACATAGACACTTCCTCATCCGAGGATGAGAGCTACCAGGTTGTACGACATTATACTTTATACATGTATGACATTTGAAGCCATGTGTATGCTAAGGTTATTGCACTTTCATACCTATACATGTAACTGTGTAGATCGAGAAAGGTGATTAGAGGGGAGTTGAATAGGCACCTCACAAAATTCTTGGATGGTCTTTTCCTAATCTTTCACCCAACGCATTTCAAAACAAAGAGCGGAAGCAAGAACAAAGAAAAACAGGAGTAAATCCCGATGAGCATGAAAAGAACATAGCTCCACTAGATGGATTCGAACACTAGACTCCATGGAACACCAATCCAAGTGTCATAGCTCACAAAATCTTGCAACTAGATGAAGGAAGCCTCAGATCCAAAGAAATAAGCAACGGGTGAAGAATCTCTCAAAGTTGATGGATGTAGACGACAGGGATGGTTCAAGACTAACTCATATGTGATTATTATCCCTCTCACAACAAGAAGAACAAGTTCAACAGGGTGGAAAATTTCAGCTCTTCAACAAAAACGAAAATCTCCACAAAAACTAAAGTACATGCAAATAGAGCAAGGGAACCAAGAGAGGGAAACTAGATGAAGATGAACACAATCATAAGAGTAAATATAAACGCCATTTCTTGCAAAGGAACACCCTATTTTCGGTGAAGTACAAAGTATTTTTGCATACTTGCACTCACCTAATATATAGGCTAAGCACTCCTCTCTCTCACTTCTAAAACCCTAGCACACACACTCTAATGGCTAGCTCAGCCTAGAGAGGTTCTTTAACCATTAAGTATTTTTGTTCCCAAAATACTCCTCGCTAGCAATACACTCCTACCTATCACAAGGGAATTTTAGTCCAAATTCTCCACCGTCCATCAAACGGTTGTGGCACCTTTATGGCTTAGCTTCGCCTTGACGCAAGCTTCACGATGATGTCACGTGCACCTCCAGTCTTCCCACAATTTTGATGCCAAACACCGAAACCGCTTTGCACGCTTCTAAAAACATGACTCACCGCCACTTGCTTACATCTTAAGCAAGCGCTCTGATGTCGATGTACGTTCTCCATCTTGCGATCTCGACAGCCAGCAAGTCTATCCTGGTCCCGATATCTCAGACCGCCTTGTCACTTGCACCGGCATCCCTTTTCGCTTGACTTTGTCAACACGCCATCTTCATTCACCTTTCCATGCTTTGCCTTCTCTCCACGTGTACAGTTAGGATCACCCTTGACTCTGCCCGGCCTCCTTGATTGTTTGGCACCAAGCACCCCACTTATCCCCAATCATCCCATCGTCGACCGTCAAGTTGTATCCATCTCCTGCACATGACAAGACAAGCAAGAACATGTCTCCAACTTCATCTCAAGTTAGTCAAAAATTAGAATTCTCAGTTTAAAGCACATCCTAGAAAAATTGTGAATATCGGATGATCCGGTGTACACTCCTTGTGAGCATCAGACCATCTGGTGTGTGTAATCCCATCTTCCATTGCACGAATGCAAAAAATCTGGTGAAGCCTCCGGTGTGCACACCAAACCATTCGGCGTGTACAAAATCTCTTTCTGCACTGAGCCGAGGGAAAACTTCTGAAAATGGTCTAGCAAACCCTTCGGTGTACATCACCGGACTATCCGATGTTTAGTCTCCTGCCTGGCACCAAACACACAAGTCCTGGAAAATAGTCTGACGTTCGCTTCACCCCAACACCAGACTATCCGGTGAGTACTTCAATTTTTGCTTCTGAATTGAAATGCTTCAGCGTGTAGTCATCTGAACACGGACCATCCGGTGAGTGCATTTTTCTTGGAATCAGAGACAAAAATGCGAACTCCATTTTCTCTCCAACTTTGATTAGTCATGATCATAATTTCAATACATAGACGTGCTCGTGCAATACCAAAAATCATCAAATAAAAAAAACAACCTTGTCAATAACTCATCACATGTAAACCAAGGCACATTTCAACTTGGTTTCTCAAACTATGTAGTTCTAGTCATAACTTTTTAATCGGAATGAAAACTTGAATTAAATCTTATCATGGTCAAACTTTCTTGACTACTTTGATATTTTCTAAAAGTGCTAAATGTGAATTATCAAAGTTATGTGATAAATGCTGAAAAATAGTTGATAGGCAAAAGATCAAGGAAATATGCAGTGTCGCACTTCTTATTTACAAGGTTGCTTACTATTGCACTTTGATATGACATTGGAAGAAGTTGTGTATGACCGAAACCATTGTTATTAAGCTTATAAGTGTCTTCTTAACATAGGCTTGGCATGGTTAAAAAGGAAGGATGATGGTGCATATAATTTAATTCTTGCAAATGAATTATATCTTATATGCTTTCAAGCAATGAATCAGTTTTTTTTTTCAAGCACAATGAAGTGTTAAATTTTCAATGTTTTCTAAGAATTAAGTAGTAGAGTTCGAGAAGCCATGCCTTGCAAATAAATTGTTAAGTATATTTAATGAATTGTGCTTACACTACATTTTTACATGTGTAGATGGGTTGGTGCAATTATTTTTGATAGCATGGCTTGGTCAAGTTTTTGCTCCATATGTGGATGATTTATGATGCTTGTTATTAAAAAAATTTAAATGACAATAACAAGAGATAAAAAAAGTGTCTTTTGAATACTTGATGAATCCATTGTCAATAAGGGGGAGAGTTTTTGGGCTTTGATTTCGGGCTTTTGCAAATCCATCTTATGCTAAGTGATTTTGTTCTTACTTTTCTATGGCTTTTGATTGCTTAGATACGACAATTGTTTTTTTTTATTTCAACTCATTCTTTGTTTGTCATTTATGCTGCCATGGACTCATCAAGGGGAAGATTGAGAAACCAAGTTGATATGTACCTTGATTTATATGTGATGAATCATTTACATAGTTTAGGTTGAGTTAAATTTGGTTTGCATGAGATGTCTATGTATTACAATGCATGATTATGACTAACCGGAGATGTAGAGAAATAGAGTAGGAGAAACTTGTGTGCTTGTCTTATGATATGTAGGTGATGGATGTAACTTGGCAGTCAACGACAGGGTAATCGGGGCTAAGCGTTGTGCTTGGTGCCGGACGATTAAGGAGGTCGGACGGAGTCAAGGTGATCCTAGCTGTACACATGTTGAGCAAACAAAGCTTGAGAAGATGGATGCAGACGGCGTGTTGATAAAGTCAAGAGAAAGAGATGCTGGTGTAAGTGACAAGACGACCTAAGGGATCGGGAGTGGGAGAGACTTGCCAGCTTGCGAGATCTCAAGATAGAGTACACACGTCATCATCAGGGTGGCTACTTGGGATTCAAGCAATCTAGGGATTCAAGAAATCTAGGTTACTTCGGAGGCAAGCAATCCAGGAAACTTAGGATGAAAGAAAGGTCCTAAGGCCTATAAATATGAGGGGAGGGCTATCCGAGCCTCCATGAGCCATCCATTTGAGAGTTGAGTTCTAGGGTTTTAGAAAAGAAAGAGGGGAATGCTTAGCCTATGGTTTAGGTGAGAGCTGTGTATCCAAAACCACTTTGTAATCAGCCGAAAATAGGGCGTTCCTTTGCAAGTAATGAATATTGTGTTGCATCTTACCAGTATGTTCATCTCCTTCTAATTTTCCTCTCTTGGATCCCTTACATGATTGCAAGTTCTTTTGTTTTTGTGTGATTTTCATTTTTGTTGGAGAGCTGAATTTTTCCATCATGTCAAATTAATTCTTCTTGTTGATAGAAAGATAAGAATCATCTATAAGTTGTCATGAACTATTCCTTAAATCTAGATTCATCAACTTGGAAAGTTTCTTCACCCGGTGCCTAGTTCTTTGGATTTGAGTGTTTACTCATTGAGTTGCTAGTTTTTGTGAGCTGTGATAATTGGAATGGTTTAATATGAAATCTAGGGTTCAGATCTATCCATTGGAGGTATGATCAGAACAATCTTTTTGAAGATGTCCGGTGTGATTTATTCTTGTTTCTTACTTCCATTTTTATTTGAGGTGCATAGGGTAAAAGATTAGGATTGTCCATCCAAGAATTTAGTGAGGCTCCTATTTACTCCCCATCTAGGTGCCTTTCTCGGTCCTCTAGTTGGTATTAGAGGTTAGTTTAATCACTAGTTGATCTTAACCAGCTTTGTGATACGTAGGTGACAATGGAGAGAAATGAAAAAATACCATTCTTTGAGGGTCATTACTATTTGTATTGAAAGGTGCGCATAGAGGCTTATCTCTTAAGCCAAGGAAGTACTATATGGGAAGTTATTGACTCCAACTATGAAATTTATATTGATCATACTTCTTAGGCCTAGACTAATCAATATGAGTCCGACAACAAGGCTAGTAATATCTTGTTCACCAGTCTGAGTCATAGTGAGTTTGATAGGGTTCAACTCCTTCGCATTGCTAGAGAGATTTGGTTCACACTTAGTGTTTTTCATGAGGTCACAAACCAGATTAAGGCTAGGCGTCAAATCACTTACAATCAGGAGGATCAGATGTTTGTGTAGTGTCCCTAAGAGTCTTTAGATGTCATGTTTGCCAGGTTTGATGGGATTGTGAGCAATCTTAGAGCCACCTGGGTTTTGTCTTATTCTGATCATGAGAGGGCAATCAATCTTCTCTATGCTCTTGACCGTAGCATTTGGGAGATGAAGATCTCTAGCATTTAGGAGTCCTTTAGCTACGATACCCTAACTTGTGATTAGCTATTTAGCAAGATTAAGTCGACAGAGATAGCCAAGGTAGCTAGGATAGGTCTAGGAAATCCCCTGTCCCAGAACATGGCATTGGTTTCAGGATCTAGTAATGGTAGTTAGGCGGGAGGTAGTTTTTGTTGTGCTAAGTCTTCACTTGGTGGTTTTGCTTTGTCTTCTTTGGTCTCTATTAAAGAATAACAGGTGGATGGACTTGATGATGAAGATCTAGCATTGATCATAAAGAAATTTACCTACTTCTTCAACAACCAATGAGACCGGAGGAGAGGCAGTCCTTGTGCTTGTTATGAGTCTGGTGACATCACTCATTTCAATGTGGACTTCCCCAAGCTCAAGAAGAAGGGAGACCTCAACCGCGACTATAACAAGCACCTGAAGAACAAGAAGCATTTCTACAAGAACTGCGACAAGATGGCTCAGGAGACTACCAAAGTGGCTTCACGAGCCTTCGTGAAGGCGCTCAATGACATCGACACTTCCTTAGGCGAGGATGAGAGCTCAGAAGTGGAGGAGCAACCTGTGAAGAACAAGAAGGAGAAAGAGGACTTCACCGGCCTATGCTTCATGGCAGGTGAGAATGACGACCTTGAGCTTGATTCACATGAGGTGCAACCATCTTATGATCTGCTTTCTATTGAGGTAGATCGTTTAACTGATGCACTAGTTAGTCAAGATAGGTTGGTTCGTAGTGCGGCTAGAGAGCTTAAAGAACTCAAGTCTAAGCTAGAGTGTTCAATGTTTGAGCTTGAGTTCCTTAGGTCTAGGGCTAAGAATTTGGTGAGGCTCCTATCCATCCCCTCTCTAGTCGCTTTTCTCGGTCCTACAATATACATATATACATATAAATATAGTCCTTTGACATTACTGTACATGAAGCTAAAGAAATTTTGACCATCGTTGTCAGTATAAACATTGTGATTTAACAAAAAAATGATATGTGTTTATTTGCCCTAAAAACATACTCTGATATTACAATTTTCTTAGATTTTATAAACACAATACCATAGGAATTAGTTTTCAATGTTGTCTTTAGGAACAATTAATGTCGATTACCAAAGTGACTCTCTGTCGTGACCAATTTAAGGGAGTACTTTTCTATGCTTCTAGATTCCAAACTCTACACTGCTTTCCTAGTCTCTACTATGTAAAGCAGGAGTTGGTTCGTGCGTCACCCTCTCCTCCTCTCGTTCCCCAACCCCCTAATGAAAAAACCAGGAAAACCTGCCCAAAAACCATGCCGGCTTGCTCCACTCTCTCCCACCTAATAAAAACCACAGAAAAACATGTCTCACACCTTATCCTTCCCCACCCAACCCTAACCCGCATCAAGGGCCATGCCACCACGACCTCCACGCCTCCCTAGCGCCGCTCATCCTCTCACAGAGTTGCATCCCCTGCACCGCCCCTTCCTTTGCTGCTGCTCCCGTGGTGAAGTGGTGGGACACGGTGGTTATCGGTGGCAGGCACAACGGACTCATCGCCGTCATCTACCTCACACACGATGGCCGCTTTGTCGCCGTGTTGGAGCGGCGAGGCATCCTAGGTGCGGCCGCGGTGTCGGAGTCTGACCACCACTACCTTAGAATGGGTTATTATAGAAGGATTTTAAACCCTGTCTCAAACAGTTATAGGTTCCATTTCTACAAAAGTGTTTGTGATATCGACCTTATTATAGACGGTTAGAATCATCTCCAATACACTTACACCCAGACGGAGTTTCTAGATAACCATCTGTGCGTAGGAAGAGTCACAGACGATGTTTGTTTAAACCCATCTGTGAGTACTAAGAGTTAGAGACGGTGTTTGTTTCAACCCGTCTGTGACTACTAAGAGTCACATACAGTTTTTTTAAAGCCTGTCAGTGTTAATTGTCACATACATATTTTTATAAAAAACTATCTGTGTCTCCCTTTACCCCCTAGAAGAAAACTTGGTTCCTAGCTACGCAGCAAGGAAGCAAATTTGCTTATGGCGAAAGGGTCACATAGATACACACTTTATGATTCATAAATAAAATACACTGACACATTGTTAACAATACGATCACATATTATTCAAAACATCGATCATACATTGTTCAGAAAACTAAACACAGGCATTTACAGATCGTAAAGGTTAAGAACATCACACATTGTTCAGAACACATAAACCTAGCTAGCTATACATCATGATTGATATCGTGGCGACGCCGCCTTCCAAAAGGACAAAAAGTGATCGACAAACTTGTGTCGATCGATGCTGTTTTTCAGAACATGAGATGATAGACATCATCTCAGGCTCTTGCGTTTCAGCACAACGTCAACACAAGAATCATCTTCAATTAGCATCTCACAGTCATCCGGATCTGGCTGCACTTTGACGATCTCACGCATCAGCCAGAATAATCTGTGTTGCTGCCAAACTGCCAGCCATGATTCAGCAAAAAATGAGCATTCAAGCATGTCTTGCAGTTGACGAAAATGTCTCATTCTGATGAATAACAATGGAGAAATTTCTATCTGGTAGAACCGAATGGAGAATGCGGTTGGCAGCATACATAGGGTCGACAGAGGGGGCCTTCACAGCAGTGAAGAAAATGAATTCCACCAGGCCGAAGTCCACACCATGCATCCGCACTGTCGAAGTAGCCATAGGGACAACCCCATCCTGCCACCTCCTGATTACCATAAATTGTACCGTTGCAGATCTACGGCGGAAACAAGGTTGTGCCATCAGTTGCACAGATCGAAGCAATAAAAACCTCGGTGCAGTGAAAGGAACCACATGATACTCACCTCGGTACAGTGAAAGGGATTCGGCTCCTAGCGAGATCTAGCTTCTCCGACGCAAATGGCGAGTGTGGTCGCAGAACACTACTCGTTTCTCAATGCATTGGAACACTTGGATATGACGAGTGAGGAAGAAGAATAATTCTTGTCGCTTTAAATTCTGTAGAGATAAGGGGTTGTGTATGTGTGAAGCAAAAAGAGCCTTGAGAGACGAGCGGTTTGCGTGTGTTGGAAATCAAAAGAGCTAGTGGAGACATGTGGTCAAATTTGAAAGTATTCACGGATCTTTAAATAAAATCTATCTGTGTTTACCAACTAGACACAGACGGATCTTACAATAAACCATTTGTGATAATATCCCAGGTGGATTTTTCTAAAAATTGTCTATGTGTATGATAGAAACAGACGAATTTATAAAATCCGTCTGTAATTCATACCTAGACGTCTGGCTTGTTACAGACATATTTGTCTTAGCAACCGTCTGAAAATATTTACTCTATGATAAATCGTAAAAAACCATCTATGACATACCATCTGCTTTCAATGATTTTATAGTAGTGCTCATCCCTGGCTTTTGATTCTCCCGCTGCAGCTACCTCCTCAGCCTCCTCCACCTCACCATTCTCCGATAACCCCAAGCCCAAAGACGCATCTTTTGCAATAGCAGCCTCCGTTTCTGTCCAATTTACGCACCACAATCTTGAATTTAGATGCATTTTCTAATCTTTGTATAAATGTGGGTTGTTATGTGTATTCAACTCTGAACTACCGATGCTTATGTGTGCTGATACTGCTGCTATTGTTGTGGGTGCTTGCGTAAGCGAGCTGGAGCTGGAGAGGCACGGGCTGAAGCTCCTGCCATGGAGCCCTTAGTCGTTCACGCCGTGCCTTGATGATCGGTACCTGCTTGTCGGTCCAGATGCGAAGCTGAATTCCTCAGAGATCAGCAAGTTCTCCAGGAAGGATGCAATGGCTTACCCAAGGTGAGTGAAACATTAAGTCACCCTGGTTTCTTTCTGCTGTGTAGCTTGAAACTATCTTGGATAAATAAATGACTGTGGGTTCTGTCTACATTTTAGATTAGAATGATATTAGTAGGATCTATATGTGAATGTAGTTACGAGCAGCAGCTGGAGAAGTTCTGCAAGCTCATGGACTTTGTGATAGACTTGGCTCCGCCTGAGCTGAGGTAGGAGTACCATGCCTCTATGGTTGACACTTGACAGGATGAAGGATAGGGTCGACAAGTCAGCATTCTGGGGCAATCTTCTTCGGCTTGTGATCATGGGCGGCGCCATTTTAAGGTTGGGCGTGCACAGGCACCACTCCCATCTAAAATTACTACTAAAAACCACTAGGATGAACAGTATCTTTTTGAAAATTTATGTGTTTTCAATAGACAAGCACCCCCTTCACTTGGATCCCAGCTTCGCCCCTGCTTGTGATGCAGCAGGGGCAGAAGAACATGGTGTGAGTACTAAGTACTGACCGCTTATGCACAATGCAGTATGTAAAGTTAATTGCCCCTTTTTAACAAAAAATGGTTATTTAGCAAATCGAGGAGCTTGGTGAGTCTGGTAAAGTGGATGAAGCTGAAGCACATATGCCGAAGGTAGTGATGTGCAAAATCTATCTTGTTTCTTTTTACTATGTTTGAACACTGCTTCATCAATTGGTGACACTTCATTTCTGGTTTGCAGGTTGACCTTCTAAATGCTGAGAAGACAGCTTTAGCTAACCAAGCAGACAACAAAGCGGGCATGCTTGAGAAGAAGGAACTTTGTGAAACGTGTGGATTATTCTTAGGATCTATTTGATAGAACTCCAGCTTCAAGAATTCTTGAAGTAGGGTATTTCTAGCTTCAGAAATTTATGGAACTGAAGCTGAAGGTACACTGAAGGTGTTTAAGTGAGTCATCTTATTTACATTTTAGATTGAAAATAGATACTTAAACTACTTTATATTAATATAAACACCAGATCTGAAGTGAAGCTGGGAGCTAGAGCCCTAACAAACAGGATCTTAGTTGCGGATGATGCTCTTGAGAGAACACAATCCCACGTGACTGGGAAACAGCACATTAGTTATGGTATGGTTAGATATTTCCTGACAGAATATAAGGTGAAGTATCATCGCATTAGAAGTATTAATACTGCTTTAATCAACTAAGTACTTATGGTTCTCTTTTGCTATCCAGGCTGCACAAGAAAAGGCAAAAGAGGAAGAGAGGCTTGCAAGGGAGAAGAAAGCAGAGGAACGTAAGAAACAGAGGGAAAGAGAGTACCATACTGGGGGCAGGGATAGTGATACCAGAAGAGAAAAGTTAGGGGAGCGTGACTATGACCGTGGTCATCATTATGAGCGAAGCCGCGGAAGAGAAAGGTCGTATGATCACAGAGATAGATGCAGTTCATACAGAAATGGGAGGGATTCTGAAAGAGGCGGATTCAGAAATGGTATTTTCTGGAATCACAGTAGTTACAACTCTACGGGAGGTCTGGTTTTAGTGTTCCATAACCATACCCTGCTAAAGACCACAAGGAATATACAATTGTTTGTGCTGCAAAATATTAGCTAATCTGGTGGTCAGTAATTAGTGAGCTGTTGGAGCAATTGCAATGTATTTTAAATATGTAATTACTCAGATGAGCTGTTAATTTATTGTATTTGATGTTTACTTTCAATCATAACATTCGAGCAAGATTATGTCTGCTTCATCTGTTTTGTCATAGCTCTGGATGGATGTCTTTATGCCAACTGTGATGGTCAACTGCAGGATAACATTGCTGGTTTGTGAATAACAATTGCATGGATTGTGCAGCCTCAGCGGGAAATGTTAATCACTCTCTTTAGAATCTAGAGGCAAAATTGTTTGAGCAAGTGAGAAAAGGGCCATTTCTTTTCGAATCCAGGAGTAACTCCCGGAACCTATGTGGTATATGTGTAATATTATGGAAGCTGCTTCAGCCATGCTCTTGCTTTCAGGGTATATGAGTTCGTAATCACATATTGAAACGAAGCGTTGGAATTAATGGCTATAGTGCTCATTTTGGGGTTACAAGCTCGATAGTTGGTGTTTCATATATGCTATGCCGACCATAGCCCCTGATGATGCTCTTCTACCTATAACTCTTCTGTGTAGAACACACATTAATCTTATGTTTGAATTTGACATAATGTCGGAATGTTTCATATGTCCCCTTTTTTAAATTCAAATGTTTGACACGTGATTAGTATGCAAAACACAACTATTTTGTGTAGAAGATGAATTTTCTGTTGCAACATACAGGCACTTTACTAGTATAGTAGATTTGTCAGTTCTTTATTGATGGCGACAAGAATGGTTACTCATAAATTACTAGGATTAAAGTTATTTTAGCACTAGCTGGTAAGGTAAAGATGGAGGCACAGTTACTACTTTCCTTTCAAAAAGCAAAACAAGATTGAGCTACATGCACTCACTACTACAGAAACTATTTCTAAAGGTGGTTGGTAACTGGTTTTCACAGGCGTTTAGCGCAACCGCCTGTGATCGAAGGTCTGTGAAAATGAACGATTTTCACAAACGCAAAATAAACCGCACGTGGAAATCTATTTTCACAGACGGTTCCTTAAGTGAACCGCCTATGGAAAAAGATTTTCACAGGCGGTCTCTTTTGCAACCGCATGTAGATAGGTAGGTTTCCACAGGCGGGCGGTATAAGGATCCATCTATGGTATGTATTTTATTCAAAAAATAATAAAGAGCATATATTTATTCCCTTCACATTTCAACACATTTTTAAGACAGATTTCAACAACATTTGAATCAACACAAATTCCAATATTTAACACAAATACAATAATATTCATAAGTACAATATTTTTACATCACAATTCAATTTACATCATAAGCCAAATATTCAACACAAATATTCTTTCATCTCCCACTCACAAAGCCTTAGATGGCTAGCCAATTTACCTCTGAGGTCAAAGAACCTGCCAATCTTGTGAATGACTTCGTGTATGATGAACTGGCACATGTCACGTTGGACGTTTTTGGATATCTTCATATTTGAGCGAGGTATAGGTACATTCAATAATCTGTGCCTGAAATGAAAACATAACTAAAAGAGCTAAAACACTACTGACAACGAAAATATAACCAAATAAGAATGTGCAAGCGCAATGATGACTTACGTCCTCGAGGTTCGTTGCGTACCTCTCGTTTACCCTAAGAAACTGGTAAACTAGTATCCACAAAGAACGGTGTCAAAACCTTGCTTGTGGCACTTAAAAAAAACCGCAACGTATCCGTTAGTTCAATAAGACTCTTCGTCATAAGTAGTGAGATACAAGCATTAGAGGTGTGTTATTATCGGAAAGTGTGTATCCCACTTTTTGTTACGTACCACTTGTAGGCCCTATTCGAATACCAATAAGTAATTATCAATTCATAAATGATTTATAAGAATTTTATGTATGGGGATTTTCTTTACCTCTGTATAACGTCGATAAGATCTTGGTAGGATTTTTGGGGGAGATCGGTTGAGTCAAGGACCACGGTTCTGCTCGACTTCTGCACTAGCATTATACAAATAAAGTGGTTGCTACATGAATCTTTATGTTAGGTTCTTGATCGACCAATTAAGTTGAATACTATTGTTAGGTTCTTGATGTATCACACTTACTTAAAGTTGTAGGGAGCCATGATGTAGTCCTTGTCTTGCATTTCTAGAATAGCCCTTCCTCTATAGGTTGACATTTCAAGCTTGCGCGATTTGGTCATTTCTCTTATGACCCTTGTTTTCTCCTTGTTACTCTTCCCCTTAATCTGGGGGTCATTAGTCCTCAACTTCACGATCAAGTTGGGCTGGGAAATTCGTTGCGAATTAATGAATCGACCGGTAACTTCAACTTTTCCGCAGTGTTAAATTGCATCCTATAGAACAACTCACTAGTCATTAGCTTCTATAGCATATATTGGTAGATATATGAACGTAGGTGTAGATTGTAGGCACTTACAGGCACCACACGCTTATGAGATTGATGTTGAGTTTGTCGCGGCGGAACACAGTGTGAATGTCTTTAAAATCCACCATAAGATAGGAGTCTTTGCTTAGAAAAATGTTAGCTTAGAAAAATGTTAGCGAGGACAGAAGCAGTGATTATGGAGAACCCGCACGATATGCCCTCTTGTACCATTCGTAGAATCTCCTCATCTCCCATGGATTTTCTTGGAGTTGCAACAATGGCAGAAATAGCTTTCCATTCTCATATTTCTCAGGAACATCTGGTGTAGGCAAGAAATCCAACTGAGAGGTACTTAATATTTTGTTGGTCTCTTTTGCTAGATCACCATTCACTGGAGATTCCAGAGCGGATGATGCCTTCTCTTTGGAGGACAGAAGCCACCTCTTCACTGGAGATGTTAGAGTCTTTTCGTATAGGGTAACCATGATAGGGACTCTCCGATGCTCAGGTGAAGGTGCCGGAGGCGCAGACGCTGGAGGAGGAGATGCCGGAGTTGTAGACGCCGGAGACGGAGGTGCCAGAGTTCCAGATGGTGAAGCACGATGGAAAGATGCCTGAGGCGGAAAGGCTTGGTGCTGGGGCGAAGGTGCCTGAGGCGGAGAGGATTGGCATATGGGCGAAGGTGCCTGAGGCATAGATGCTGGGTGCGGGGACGATCGTGACGCTGGCGGTTATGACTGCTGACGGCTAAACATGATATCCCATTTGGGCCACAGGACGAAGTTACCAATAGCCTCATCGAGAATCTTGATACCCTCAAGTGTGCTGATGTCTAGCTTGTACTTCATGAAAAATGATTGTATTGAGTCCACTTGTACCTTAGCATAACTGACTAGAATGTCTTGAGTATGAAACACACGTCCTGGAATGGCCTGGCCTGTGGCAACCTCGATAGTGAAGTCTCCCTTGCTGAACGGAACATGTAGCATGCAAGGGGTAGCCTCTGTGATATCATCCACATGATATCTCTGGTTATCGGCCTGTGTGGATCCGATGCTGCTCCGAAAGCCTGGGCTAGTTGGTTGCTCTATCATCATTAATGCTGCTCTTTCCTTCTCCTTTTCATTCCACATTCTCATGAACTGGACCTTAACTTGTTCTTGTATCTCTTCCGCTAGGGTCTTCTTATATCTATGACGGGTCTTGCACTAGGCCGCAGCGTCTGAGAACCCATGCTTCCAGCCCATTTTTCATCTGATACCTCGAGTGCGACTCGGGTGTTTCTTGTTCCCTAGGGTCTTGGTAAGCAGGTCATTCTCCTTGGCAGGCTCTAGAGACCCTTCGTTAGCAATCCCTTGAATGGTCTAGGTCACTTCCATGGTCTTGGTGCTTTTGAAGGCTAAGTCCCCAGACTCGGTTAGTTCTGACTGAGCGTAGACCCAGTTCCTGCTTCGCTCATCACACTTTTCCAAAGGGTTGAGATTCCCAGCCCAGGCAGCCTCTTCTTCTTGCCTCCTCCATTCAGAAATTTTGGGGGCGTACCCAGGCGAGCCCAGGTGATGGTGGTACTTATTTTTCTTAGCAAGGTGCTTGAACGATTCACCCAGTTTGATGGCCTCAGGTGTGGTCTTCTGACGAATGAACTACGTCCATTGGTTTGGCATAATCTTTCCATATTTATTAAAGGGTACCAAGTTCTTCTTCACGAAGTCCTTATTCAGCTCACTCTTCCAGCCTCGGAAGCTCTTTCCTATAGTTTTCAATGCATTCTGTTTGGCGGCTTCCTTTGTTCTTGAGGGGAATCGGATGGTTCTCTGCAATGTTGCCCACCGGAACTCCTTCGTCTCATCCGGCAGCAACCACCAATCAGTTATTGTGATTGGAACGTACTCCTTGACAAGAAATCTGCAACTATTGCGGAATTTGGCGTAGGCCTCAGGAGGTGCAACAGGCTCCCTTTCAACCCCGACTTGTGTAATTGTATAAGTGCCGGACGGCAACTTGTTTCTGCTTTGCTCGCCCTGTCTTCGTTTCAGCGTACCCCCAGAGGGATTCAAAGTTTCAGGCACAGAGGGAGCGGAAGGTTGTGACGCAGATGATCGACAAGAAGATCTTTACATCCTCACCCTCTAGAGAAAAAAAAGGAGAGTTGACATAAATAAAAAATATTCCTCCATTTAAGAAGTATAAAATGCATTGACTCAACTAAATACCACTTCGACGGGATCGTAGTCATTGTCACTTTCCCGACGTCGGCTCTTCCGATCACACGGAACAAGGCTCGGGTTGCGATACGAGCCCAAGCTTTTGCTGCTGTCAGAGTAGGATGGCTGGTGTGAGCTTGGGCTCCTATCCGACCTCTTGCTTGCATCTGCTCCATCTTGTGTCGGGGCGCCCTCTATTGGGAGCAGCCTCTGTGCCGGGGAGGCCTCTATTGCGAGCATCCTTTATGCTGGGGCGCCCTCTATTGCGAGCGGCCTCTGTGCCAGTGAGGCCTCTATTGCGAGCGTCCTCTGTACCGGGGCACCCTCTATTGCGAGCGGCCTCTGTGCCGGGGAGGTCTCTATTGTAAGCATCCTCTGTGCTTCTGTTTTTTTAGAGTGGCTTGGGCTCCTATCTAACCTCCTAATTACTTCTGGTGTCTTAGGGGTTTCTCTCCTCTTCTGTCCCATGATACTTACTCGACCACTGGATTATTGTTACCTAAAAAAACTGACAAGTATGCAATGGTTCATCAATAAAATTTCTCATTCTAATATGCCATTGTGAAGCAAGATGTAATAAAGATCAAATTGTAATGAGTAATATTATTTTAGAGGAAAGAAAATGAATCAAAGTATGTATTTTAATTTTTTTTATAATATATTAAATCATCAGACAGGTAAACTGTACTTGAACCAAAGTTTACGTGAGTCATTGACGAGGTGTCATCACCAAGAGCACATCAATAATTGAACTGAACCGCCACAACCAAGATATTTCAAACCAGCCCAAAGAGATGAATTCATCTCTATCTCCATTGGAGCAGCAAGTGAAGAAGCAGGAACACGGATGTATGCGTGAAGATGTCTATAGTCCACAGCTAGGGAACGGAGCAAGCAGCCAAGAGGTACGGTACGGTGTTGTTTAATACTTCATGCTAGCTAACTAAGCATCCATGTATAGTTGTGGACCGGCCATGTTTCATATGTACATCCATATGCTTGCTCTTAGATACACTAGTCGTTGACCCATCCAATACACGCGCTACATTTTCAAACCATCATTAATGATCTGTATCAATGCTTGACATGTTTCATAATACTTTACTTGTATCTAGAATGAAGAAATTTTGATTGAAAATAGGCCCAAGCAGTATATATGACCCTACATATAGCAAATATATTATTTCTTGGCCGTTAATTACCAATTAGTTCATTATACTTAGCATACTCTTCATCACTGCAGTTGCTGGACTCCATCAGCTTGATATCTAATTGGTTTTGATGAGCATCCAACTTATTCTAGGCAAATTTATATGAAGGAACTAGGAACCAGCACTCAGCTCTAACATGCCAATTAACTAGTTAATTGGAAGTGCAAGCCTTAACCATGCTTATGCTACCAGCTGAATTACCCAATTTGAAACTGGTCTGAAGAATATTTGCAAATGTCAGATTTCCTCGTGGTCTGCTATCGATAATACTGTTTCCATTGCCACGAGTCCTTAAGGTCTAACTAGGAGAAATTTCAGTATTTTAGTGCTAACCATGTAATCTCTGTTATACAAATGGTGCAAATCTACATAATTAGAGCAAGTTCCTACCATGAAAATGATGATTGATGAAACTGGAAGCTTCAAACAAGGTGATTCGAGCAGGTAAATTGTGACTATCACTGTTTGCAAGGGTTGAATGAGTGTTTAAAACATCTACTCCTGAAAACGACAGTGAAATGTTTTTTCCCTGATTCACTGTTGCCTGATATCACCTAACAGACGAAAATTACTCCCTCTATTTCGAAATATTCATATATCTTAACTATCACTGATACACAACTTTGACCATGATTATATGTTAGTAAAAGTTATCAAAGATAATATGATATAAACGTACTTTTGGTAACATGTCTGCTATCATCGATTCATTTCCATGTGACAAATTCAAATGAATTGGTTATAACCAATGCATTCTAAAAGAACATCTCTTTGGGTGAAGGAGGTATAAAATTGCTTATAACCAAACTTAGCTGTGTTAGCGGCACTTCAGCTGTTGCAGGCTAAAAGATGTTGGCCGTTTCTTCCATTTCCCAATTGGTTTCAGACTTTCAGCTTTTGATCAGCCAAACTTTGACACTTATCGTGTTACTTGATTACTTCTGTTAACTGTGAAAATACAAGGATTTATGCAGTTGAAGTGATCTTATCTAAATCTTTCAAAGTAGTCACCTAACAGCCTATGTCCAACTAAGCTCAGGGAAGTAGCCTACACGTACCACACAGCATAGATCATTTTACATATCCCACGATTTAGAAATAAGCACAGCTAATTCATCGGTACACAGCCATCACCGAAACCACCATGAACAATTAAGCAATGAGCAATTTATTCACACTGGCACTATCATTCCCAAGGATGCAAACAAAACTGTCAAAATATTAGCAGCACGATGGCCGGGCATCACCCAGAGCACGGCAGCACGAAGGCCAGGCATCACACAGAGCACAAGAAAGAACTAGCACTAATTATTTTCTATTTTTTTGGAAAATATTCTTCTATTACATATTAAGCTTCTGAAATTAAAGTATATTAAAGCATATTCTTACATCATGCATACAAGTCCTCGATATAAATTAAAGCTTATCCTAAATTTATACAAATTTTAGGTTCTGTCACATTGAAAAATAATTTGCATAACATGTCACTATTTGCCTTGAACTATTTTCCCTACACCATCAAGGTGCATGTAAGGCATCACAGATTTATCGAGGGTTGCATCTACAAGTTTGATCTTTTCTGGATCTCCGAAAGGCGGCACATCGTCGAACTGATTATATTTTTTCTCATTCTCTACATTCTCAACTCTGACAATTCTTTGTTTTTCAGCAACAACTACGTGCTTCTTTTCATGGGGTCGATTATTTAGAAAACCTATGTAACGTGATTAGTGAGTACCCACAGGCCATCTTTATGGCCTACAATGCTGAGGTCGATAGTTGTGAACTCGCAGTTGTCCACCACCACACCATTTGGGTGTTTGACTCATTTGCACCGAAAGACGGGGATCTGCAGATTCACTCCATAGTCGAGTTCCCAGATTTCTTCTATGAATCCATAGTAGGTGATCTTTTCCCCTGTTGTGTCATACGCTTCTATCCGAACGCCGCTGTTTTGGGTCATACTCTTCTTGTCCTTTGCTTTGGTATAAAACGTGTACCCATTAGTGTCATACGTTTGCTATGACGTAGCTAAACTTGATGGGCCACAAGCCAACATTTTCACATTTTTTTAATCTACAGATTCACCATCTGGAAGGTTTTGGTTCTTGAACCATGTGGTGAAACGACGCTCGTGCTCTTTCAAAATCCAATCGTATGAGCGACCTTGATTTTCTGTGTGAAGCTCATTCAGGTGATGCTCGACGTATGACACCACTATCTAGAGCTGCTGCAAGATGGTGAAATGTGCTTCTTCCACTACTTTTTAATCATGATCGATGAATCTTTTCTTTCCTTTGGTCCTTCTCCCAGACAACCTCCCTTCATGTCGAGATATAGGTACACCAATCGATTTAGCATCTTTTATGTAATCGATGCAACACTCAACGACTTCCTTGGTACTGTAGCCCTTGATCATGGAACCCTCTAGGTGAGCACGATTCCGTACATAGCCCTTTAGAATGCTCATGTACTGCTCAAATGCATACATCTGATGTAAGAATATAGGGCCCAGTGCAATTATCTCATTCATGTTGTGAACCAAGAGGTGTACCATGACATTGAAAAAGGATGGAGGGAAGCACATCTCAAGTTGGCAGAGTCTCTACCAAGTAACTATGTAAAGAACCCAGTTTTTCAGCATCGATCACCTTTTGAGCAATTGCGTTGAAGAAGTGACACAACCGTGTGATGAACACCGTTATGTATCCTAGTTTGATACCCTTGATTGCAATAGGGAGCATCTACGTCATCATCACATGACATTCGTGAGACTTCATGCCAATTAGCTTCAAATCTTTCATCGAGACTAGTTTCGTGAGACTCATGCATAACATAAATAAAGCATATTTATCACATCATGTTATACGAGATCATCACATGACATTCGTGAGACTCATGCATAACATAACTAAACATAAATAAAGTATATTTATCACATCATATCATACGTGATTCAAAGTATTGGGAGAAATATGCTTAGATGCTCGCCTTGCTGCTTAGGTGACCGCCTAATGCTACCCACGTAACATTCACATAATTCTAGAAAATCAGCGTCGCCTTCAACCATGGCTAGGCCATGCACCGGTTCTTCATTCACTAAATAAGAACGCATGCAATGATGATCATGAATGAAGTGCAACAAAGTATACCACAATATGCATATGAGGAAATGCCATAAAATATGCTTTATAGCACATGAAACCATTTTTCCTATTTAGAACCAGTCATAAGAAAACTAGCAAAATTGGTTTCACTAATTTTGGACATGTAAAGAATTAACGGTGAAGTAACGAAGTCTTAACCTAGTAAATTTATCTCAGAAATTTAATCAACTATTTCATGGCTGTGGATATTTTTAGTAGGTAGAGGAGGTTATTATGAAACCAACAAAATTAGTTTCATAAATTTTGGAGCAACATAGAATTTATTATGAATTTTACAAGCTATCAGCACAAATGAAAAATCCTGGTGAACAGTAACTCCGGAGTCTCCACATTTTTCTCTAGACTTTGCAGACTATGGAGTCTCCGAAAAATTCTACGAAGTCTCTAGACTATCCGGAAAATTCCCCGGACATTTCGGGCTGCGAAGTCTCCAAAAACTTCTCCGGACTCTCCGGATTCCTGCGAAGTTCAGAGAGGGGAAAAATTGCCGATTTGATTTGCGAGCCTCTCCCAACCAAAAGGGAACATGGTTCAGAGAGTTTACAGAGTCTAGAAATCATTCAACAATCTAGCAACTCGATTCCTAACTCAAATCTCATCCAATTTCTCTAAATTATCTTCAAAGCTCAAGAACTCCGTTCCAACTCGAAATCGACCAACCAAATTACGTATTCATGCCAAGGGAAGCCTAAGGAACTTACCCACGGTACTTGTGACCACCGGGTGATGAAAAAAACAGAGGAAATCGCTCAGGAGAGGAAGAAATCCGGTGTTCCTCGTGTTTCAACCCTAAACACCAAATCAAGTCGAAATTGGCTTGAATCCTTCGGAAAAGAGCAAACGAATTGGAGGGATGGGAAGCTCATGAGCTCGTGATCGTGTGAGTACCACATGCTTACCTTAAATCCTTCTCTTGAGGTTGGATTTTAGGGGAGAGGGAGAGAATACTTGAGAGAGGAAGGGAGGGAGCTCTCAGCTCCTTGGGCTGGTTGGGAGCACGGGAGAGAGTCGTGGGGGAGTGAGGGAGAGAGAGAGAGAGCAGGTGGGGTGGTTGGCCCACATGTGGGGCCCACATGTTAAAGAAACAAGACATTTTCAATGCGATTTGTATTCTTTTCTCTCCCGAATTTCTTTCTGTCACCCAATTGATGTCAAACGAAGTGCTCTAATGCGCCAAAATAAATTGCCTTGAATTTAATCATGACACTAATGACGCATAAATAGAATTAAATGTGTGTTTACGGATTTGGGACATGACAACCTCCCCTCTTAAAAGAATCTCATCTCGAGATTCGGTACGAGTCGGGGAAGAGTACGATGACTGTAGGAACCTCATGGTTTGCGCAGTAACGGGAAGATGTGGACAATATCCAATATGCCACACCGTGAGGAATAATAGTAAAGTAACACTCATAGGTGGGAGATGAACTCTGGATAATCGGCACGAAGCCGATCTTCTCATTCCCACGTTGCTTCATCTTCGGAGTGATTACTCTATTGAACCTTGAGGAACTTAATAGACTTGTGCTGCGTTTGCGTTTGGCTTCATCAAGGATGCAGATTGGATACTCGCAATAAGAAATATCTGGTTGCAAATCTTGATTTGCCACCTCAATGACTTTGGTTGGGACTTGAAGACATTTCTTCAATTGTGAGAGATAGAAGACGTTGTGCACGGTGGAGAGGGATGGAGGTAGCTCCAGTTGGTAACCCACCTCACCACACCAGCCAATAATCCGAAAAGGGCCAACATAACAAGGTGCTAACTTTCCCTTCATCTGAAAACGCTGCGTTCCTCTGAGAGGAGAGACCTTAAGATAGACAAAATCTCTAATCTTGAACTCCAACTCATGCCGATGATGGTCAGCATAGCTGTCGATGATATGGGATCCGGGGTTCCCGAGTCTCGAGGCCAGGACAGCGTGGTACCACACGGCGCCTTCCGTCGGGGACCACCTCCCGGAGGAGCCGAGGGAAACACGGTCCGGGAGTGGGTGCTCGGGGTGAAGAACAGTTGGTCCCAGAGCACCCAGAGGGCCCCGAGCACCCGGCAAGCCCCATGCCGGTGGACCCTGCAGGGACTCCACGATGAGGTGCTATCGGTGATATGGGATCCAGGGGTTCCCGAGTCCCGAGGCCAGGACAGCGTGGTACCACACGGCGCCTTCCGTCGGGGACCACCTCCCCGAGGACCCAAGGGAAGCACGGTCCGGGAGTGGGTGCTTGGGGTCAAGAACAGCTGGTCCCCGAGCACCCAGAGAGCCCCGAGCACCTGGCAAGCCCCATGCCGGTGGACCCTGCAGGGACTCCACAATGAGGTGTCGGTCGGTGGAAGGCCCGATGCCGCATTTAATGGGGAGCGTGGATGGTCACATCCAACCACTCTCCCCCACGCCTGCCTTTCTAAATACGTTAGTCCCTACCGCCGCCTGACAGAAATGCGTGGACACAATTAATACGGCAGGTCCCATCGCATATCCCCTCGCGGGACCCATGATTAAAGACGGCTTGAAGATATCTTTGATGGGCTCGAGGCTTATCGCCCTGTTACATCAGACCGCGTCAGACCTACTCTGACCAAACATGCATGAGAGAGTACTCAGAAGCTAGCCGGTGGGTGCCCCTGCACCTGCTAAAGCTGGAACGCAAAGACCGATGGAACCGTCCGATGATGGTCACTTTCCATTTATTGTTTATGGGAACTTGTGCCCACATTCTGGGCACTCCCTGAATGGCCTCCCCCCCCCCCCGGTAGATAAAGGGGGGGAGCACTTTGGAAGAAAAAAAAGAGAAAAAAATAAAGAAGGAGATGAAAGGAGAGGATCATTGACAACATACTGGACACACAGGAGTAGGGTATTACGCCTCCGCGCGGCTTGAACCTGTCTAAATTCTTGGTGCATTCATTTCTACTAGCTGACGGTCCATCCTGCCTAAGTCCCACTCGCATTAATCTCGCGTACGAGGTAGTTCCAGGACCAGCCCCGCGGCCGAATCTCAAAGGCGGTCCCTCAGGATCCCTGCTTGCAGTGTTCATCCACCGACAATAGCTCTTTTGACAAGACTGAGCTGTGAGTAGATGCAGGCGAATGGTTAGGACATGTTCTTCTTCCTCTTTGACCAAATCTGAGCCTAGAAAAGCTCTTTTGCCGGAGTCGAACCAATTCAACGGTGTTTGGCATCTTCAGCCATAGAGAGCTTCGAATGGTAACATTTCAATGCTTGCTTGATAACTGTTGTTGTAGGAGAATTCCGTAAATGGCAAGCAAAATTTTCACTTCTTGCCATACGTGAGAACACAAGCCCGTAACATATCTTCTAAGATCTGATTCACCCTCTCGGTTTGGCCATCGGTCTGAGAGTGGTATTTGGTGCTGTGGAAGAGCTCAGTTCCCATTGCCTCATGAAGGCTCCTCTAGAAATCAGAAGTGAACTGAGTGCCTCGATCAGAGAAGATTTTCTTCAGAATTCCATGGAGGCAAACAATCCTAGTGAGATACAACTCCGCATATTGCTTGACCGAATACGTGGTCTTGACAAGAAGGAAATGAGCGGACTTTATCAATTGGTCCACGATGAACCAAATCGAGTCATATCCTTTGGAAGTCCTTGGAAATCCGGTAATGAAATCCATACCAATTTCCTCCCATTTCCAGGAGGGTATAGGTAAAGGCTAGAGTGTACCGGCTGGCTTGAGGTGCTCTACCTTCACTCTCCGGCAAACATCGCATTCAGCAACATATCGAGCGATTTCACACTTCATTCGAGTCCACCAGAACCTCTGCTTCAAATCTTGATATATTTTGGTACTCCCCGGGTGGATAGACAACAATGGATCATGGGCTTCATCCAGAATCTTGTTCCTCAACTCTTGAACTTTGGGGACCAACAGTCTCTTCCCGAACCACAAAGTACCCTCATCATCTTGAGTAAAGCACTTGGCCTGACCCTCCTTGAGTTTATCACGAATCCTTTCCATGCCTTTATCTGTCTTCTGAGCTTCCTTAATTTAGTCAAGGAGTGTGAATTTGATCTACAAGTTAGCAAGAAATCCCTCCGAAACCATCTTGAGTCCAAGCCTTCTAAAATCATCACAAAGCATGGTGACTCTAGGCTGGAGCAAGAGACAATTGCATCGAGCCTTTCAACTCAACGCATCGGTAACCACATTCGCCTTATCAGGATGATAATGAATTTCCAGCTCATGATGTTTGATCATCTCAAGCCATCTTCGTTGTCTCATGTTCAGATCATCTTGAGTGAAAATGTATTTGAGGCTCTTGTGATCTGTGTAAATATGGCAAGGGTTACCCAATAGGTAATGACGCCAAATCTGCAGAGCATGCACAACTGCTGAAGCTCTAGATCATGAGTGGGATAATTTTCTTCATGTTGCTTCAATTGGCGTGAAGCATATGCAACCACTCGTCCTTCTTGCATGAGAACATATCCGAGGCCTATGCGGGAAGCATCGCAATAAACGTCAAAACCCTTGTCCACTTCAGGCTGAGCCAGAATGGGAGCGATCATGAGTAGTGTCTTCAAGGTCTAGAAAGCTAACTCACATTTGTTTGACCACTCAAACACACTCCCCTGCTTTAACAAATCAGTCATGGGCTTGTTAATTTTAGAGAAATTCTCGATGAACCAGCGGTAATAATTCGCGAGTCCGAGAAAACTCCGGATATTGGTGACACTCTTAGGCTGAGCCCAATTGAGAACTTTTTGCACATTGCTCGGGTCAACTGCAACGCCGTTTCCAGATAAGACATGACCCAGAAAGGCGACTTCCTTGAGCCAGAACTCGCATTTGCTGAACTTGGCCATGAGATGGTGATCTCGAAAGAGGTCAAGAATAACACAGAGATGCTGAGAATGTTTTTCTTCAGTCTTGGAGTATGATGAGCCCATGGCTCCTTCAGATACGATCAATACCACCAATAATCCTCAAATCATACAAAGTCCAATTACAAGAGCACGTACATGACAATTAGACCACCAGGTAAATTCGTTTCTAGCTGTTAATGTTTCCTTAGATGGATTACTACTAAATTCTTGTGATATTTATTGCTTAGGAACATGGAAGAAGCACTACAACCTTACCCGGACGTCACCCCTTGAAGGCTAAGTCTACTCAAACTCGAGGCTGAGCTCTGGTCATGGTCATGATCGAAGTCGTGGTCGTGGTCGAGTCTCAGGACAGCACGTCAGTAAAATGGGCATAACTCTCTCATACGAAGTCCGTTTTAGGCGTTCTTGGACTTGCTGGAAAGCTTATGATGAGCCCTTTGTAATGGATCTACGCTCGACCAAATATTTCTTATAGTTTAGTCATATTCAAAGGAATAAGGTGCTGCATCACCGTTTTGGACCCTTTCGGGTCTTGTAATCGTGTCGGGGCTGGGGTCCAGGTTTCGCACCCCTCTTTCCACGGCTGCACAACCCTAGGTTGACCTCCTCATGCCCCCCTATAAATATACGGTAGCCATCATAGTTTAGGCTTGAATTTAGCTTAGATTATTCTATTTAAGATAGTTTCACCGTTTATCAGTTTGTTAAACCCCAAACTGGAGTACTTCATTGGTAATTAACAATATTCAGATTGCATCTACCTATTCTTAGTTGTGTTCTTGATTCGCTTGCAGGAAAAGCCTTCTTGATGAGGTTAACCGCGTCTTGCCATGGTTGATAACCACAGAGTAGTGGTGTGGTGGTTGCGAGGGTTCTCGATCTGTTCTGTTTGGAGCCTTTGGATCATCAATGTTGAAACTCCACCAATCAACTTATCATATTACCTTCAGAAGATCGGGCAAATCCGCATCAGATTAGATGAGAATATCATCGATGAACACAACGTCAAACTTGTTGAGTTCCTCCATGAAGACTGTGTTCATCAAATACATGAAGAATGCCGGTGCATTTGTCAAGTCGAAAGACATGACGGTGAACTCATCAAGCATGTATCAGGTCGATTGGAATATCATCCGGTCGGATCTTGATTTGGTGGTAACCCAGCCTCAAGTCAATTTTGGAGAACACTCGGGCACCAGCCAATTGATCGAACAGTATATCAATCCGAGGGAGCGGATACTTGTTCTTGATTGTAACGGCATTCAACGGAAGATAATCAACACACATCCACAAAGTGTCGCCCTTCTTCTTCACAAAGAGTGCCGGACATCCCCAAGGTGAGGAGCTCAGACGAATGAAACCCTTCACAAGCAATTCCTGAATTTGTTTCTTCAATTCCTCTAACTCATTTGGCGGCATCCGATAAGACCTCTTTGAAGTCGGGACCGTACCGGGCAATAACTCAATGGAGAACTCCATGGTTCAGTTTGGTGGTATTCCTGGAAATTCTTCTGGGAAGACATTAGGAAATTCACATATGACTTGCATATCCATGAGATTAGTGGTTGCGACCACTTTAAGAGCACACAAGTGGAGACCACCCTCTCCAAGGTGAAGAGAAACCCGATCGCCTTTGGTACCTTTGAGAGAAACGACTCTCCTGGCACAATCAAGTCGAGCACCATACTGGGTTAGCCAATTCATCCCTAATATAACATCTACTCTATGTCAAGGAGGATCAGGTTTGTAGGAAACTGAACTCCCTCAATAAAAACCATGGCCTTTGGAACAACTCGGTCGGTCCTTAACTTAGTTCTAGGTCTATCAATGATATAGGCAGAAGGCAGGGTCTTGGCAGCCAACTTATGACCCAAAACATAACTATCCCTGATGAAATAATGGGATGCCCCTGAATCGAAAAGAACAACTGCGATGTGAGAATTCACAAATAGCTTGCCGATGAGCACATTGTTGTCCTCTCGAGCACCCTCGGTGGTGGTGTGGCACACTTGGGCACGCTTGGGGACATGTGTAGCCCAGGAGGACTGTGGAGTGGGTTGAGCGGGTGGTGGCTTTGGAGCAATCACCATGGCTCCTGGCTTCAGGTAAGGGCAATCACGGACGAAGTGCCCGACGCACTCACAGTTGTAACACAGACCGCCGGGGCCACCCGTCACACTCACTTGAGAATCGGCGAGTCTTGGAGGCTGTCCTTGAGGAGCGGGGAAAGATGGGCGACGCACCATCCACATTGGCCGTGGAGCAGTTGAGGCTGATATGTGAGATGGAGGAGGCTGACTCTCCATCCGTGTGCATTGAGAACTCCCGCCCATGGAGGGCGACGAGACCCTCTTGCGCTTCTCCTCCGCCTGGTGGTTCTTCAACTTGAACTCGACCATGAGGGAGGTGCTCACTAACTTGTTGAAGTCGGTGAACTCATGAGCCGACAGCCGGTCGTGCATCTTTGAGTTGAGGCTGTTCACAAAGCGATATTACTTCCGCTCGTTAGTGTTGACCTCATCCTGAGAATACTATGCCAAGTGGTTAAACACTTGCACATACTCCATCACTGATCTGCCTCCTTGCTTGAGGTCCATAAACTCCCGCCTCTTGATCTCCATAAGGCCCTAAGGAATATGAAAGTCGTGGAATGTCTGGCGGAACTCCGCCCAAGATACCCAGTGATTGGTGGGGTGCATGGCCAGAAGGTTGGACCATCATGTGCCTATCGCATCTTGAAGTTGATGGGCGACGAAGAGCGCCTTCTCGTGGTCCTCGCATCGAAGGAGAGCGAGCTTTTGCTTGATAGTTCGGAGCCAGTGGTTGGCATCTAGAGGATCATCAGCTCACGTGAAGGTGGGCCGTTGAGCCCGTAGAAAATCTGAGATGTCATCTTAGTGTCCAGCCCACCTCCTCCCTGAGGGGCCATGTTACGCACAAGAGCTTCGAGCACATTCGCCATACTCAACGGTGGATGCGGCGGAGGCAGCGGAGGATTGTTCTCATTAGAACCTTCGGGAAGGTCTCAGCGGGTTCTCATCCTAGTGTGATGATAAGATGAAAGAAATGAAAGTTCAAATCCTAACATATCGAAAGTAGTATTAGTTGGATAACAATCGCAAGTGATGCATTAATTTTTTACTCTGTCAGGTGCGGAGAGTCCACAAAAATGTCCAGAGTATCCATAAAAATGTGGGGTGTCCGCATATTTTTGTGGAGGATCCGCAGTTTTGACAGCAATTCAATTTAGATCCTATCACAAGCAAGAGTTATTTTCGCTACGCCGGATATCGCTTGCTTGGATCAAGGGCAATGCATGTTCAAAGGTATGGTGTAAAATGAACAATGAAACATGGAAGCATGCTCGATCGTTATCTTCATGTTTCTTTCCCGAATGCATCTCTCCCTAAACTATCATCACAAACACATACATCACCTTTCTCACAAAGAGAATAACTATTCGCGCGAATGGTGCTTGTGCAACTCGCCGCACAAGCGACGTTTCATACGTGGTTGCCCACGTATTCACTTCCCATACCTTCGCCTTACGGGACACCCCATTTAATTGCCACATGGGTAGACGACCATAACTACCATCGTATCATGGATGTTCATACGTTATTGGTAACGTATTCACTTTCCGTACCATCGCCGTATGGAACACACCAGGCCCCTACCTCGCACCAGTTGAGTCCCCGATACTTCCTGCTATCGGGATGCGTTGATGCAACATGATTAACAAATGCATCATAAAGAGAAACAACACAATGCATATACAAATAATCCAAGTGTATCAACCAACATACGTCATACTTAGGGGCATAGTGTAGCAAGTTCATACATATTACTTACGAGGAGGCATAAAGGAAACTTTAGTGGGTTGCTTAGTGGGTTTGACACACTTGCTAACCTACGTCCTAAACATTTTTAGGCTACTTCATTAAACCATGCTCTGATGCCACGCTGTAAGGAACCATCCAAGCAATATTCTAATTAATCATTAAATCGATCATTTACTTAATCATGACTTTAATAATTAAACAGAATACTATTCTGGTAGTCCCAGCACCTGTTTTATGCCCAAGATCAGAACACATGCCTTTCCAACATATCACATCACAACAAATCTTAATAAAGAGAGAGTAATTAACATTAAATTACAAGTTCTTAAGCATTTACCAAGTTATTACAATTTACAACAAAAGAGAGCTAGGAGGAGACTAAAACTTGCTCAACTCCTAATCAACAAAAAAAAACTACGCAGCGAAAGACTAAAGACTATGCAATAAAAGGAGGATGGAGCCATGTACCCTTAGGCTCCATCACAAAAAGCACGACCTCAGAGTAATTGCCTACTCATGCCCGCAACCACCCTCAGCAGGCATGAAGTAGCCAAAGACCAACTCCCCCTCGTTGGTAGCACCTGAAATAGCAGCGTGAGTACGAAGTTACTCACAAGACTTAATCCATAATGGGCACTTATAAATAGCCCAACTCCAAGGATTATGCATTTGGATGTTAGCAAGGATGCAGCCACATGGTTAAGTAAATTTCATGTGCGAAAGCAAATTTGACATACACATGTGTGAGCATCTATACTTGACCAAAATAACATACTAGCCCATAAACATCAACTGAACATAATGTAAAAGGAACCATAGGAAAAATATCTATAAAGCACCATCTCAACCCATCAACCACCTCAATCCACATTCGTAACTCTACGACTGCTGCAAATGGATAAAAGCATGCTCATGACCGAGAGTGCGGCATTTCAAAACATTTTTACACCCTGCAGGGGTACTTTTGTACCTACACGACTTGAGGACCATACGGCTTGCATGACCACATAGGTCCATACAAGGGGGGTACTCATGTCAACCTTTTCCAATAAGCCCCAACCGTTTGAACATGCGCCGATAGGTGCGAGGGTCATCGAGAACTACTCTTGGAGCAAAATGGATACCCCAACCGGCCTGATGCCCGATACCATCGACCCACATGCCAAAAAGCCACAGCTACAAAGGTAATCAGCTTATCGTTCCCATATGCGACATGTAGTAAGCACGGAAAGTGCTAAAGTCAACTGCAACAACGATCGGTGCTTAAACGATGTAAGAGGTCTACAATGTCCGGGTTTCTCTCCCAACCTACCCAGGGAAACTCCTCATCCGGGTAGAAGAAACACTCCTAACACCGCCCACATCTCGACTCACCCTCACCACTCGTCCAACCAACACCATGAACTCATCATTGTGATCATTGTGCAAGTAATTAAAGCCAATGCTCATGAACGATGAAACATTTCACCGCTCGATTTCTACCAAGGAACCAAAGCATGGCTAACCATCACGAATAACATTTTAAATTAGACAACATCATATTAAACCCAGGCTATAAGGATACGGATCAACAATTATTCATGATAGGAGAATTAGTGCATCAACATTGGTTCTACCCATCATAAATTCAACATTGACTCAAACTCATGCATAACATACATAAAGCATATTTATCACATGATATCATACGAGATCCAAAGTATTGGGAGAAATACGCTTAGATGCTTGCCTTGCTGCTCAGGTGATCGCCTAATGCTACACGCGTAACACTCACAGAATTCCGATAGATTAGTGTTGCCTTCAACCACGGCCGGGCCACGTGCTAGTTCTTCGTTCACAAAACAAGAATGTGTGCAATGATGAGTATGAATGAAGTACAACAAAGTATGCCACAATATGCATACTACGACATGCTATAAAATATGCTTTATAGTGCATGAAACCATTTTCTCTAGTTAGAACCAGCCATAAGAAGACTAGAAAAATTGGTTTCACTAATTTTGAACTTGTAAAGAATTAACGGTGAATTAACGAAGCTTAACCTAGTTAATTTATCTCAGAAATTTAATCAATTATTTCATGGCTATAAATATTTTTAGAAGGTAGAGAAGGTTATTATAAAACCAACAAAATTGGTTTTATAAATTTTGGAGCTATACAGAATTTATTATAAATTTTACAAGCTACTAGCACAAACGAAAAAGCCTGATGAATTTCTCCGGACTACGGAGTCTCCGAAAAATTCTGTGGAGTCTCTGTACTTATCTGGACTTTCCGAAAAATTCCCCAGACATTCCGGGCTGCGGAGTCTCCGAAAACTTCTCCAAACTCTCAAGATTCCTACAGAAAGCAGTTCTTCGTGGGGAAAAATTGCCGATTTGATTTGCGAGCCTCTCCCAATCAAAGGGGAATATATTTGAGAGAGTTTATAGGGTTTAGAACTCATTCAACAACCTAGCAACTCGATTCCTAACTGAAATCTCATCCAATTTCTCTAAATTAGCTCCAAAGCTCAAGAACTCAAGAATTCCGCTCCAACTCAAAATTGACCAACTAAATCACGTATTCATGCCAAGGGAAGCCTAAGGGACTTACCCAAGGTACTTGTGGAGGTCGGTGACCACCGGGTGATGAAGGAAACTTAGGAAATCGCTTGGGAGAGGAAGAAATTTGGTGTTCCTTGTGTTTCAACCCTAAACACCAAAGCAAGTCGAAATCAACTAGAATCCTTCGGAAAATAGAAAATGAATTGGAAGGATGGAAACTCATGAGCTTGTGATCGCATGAGTATCACATGCTTACCTCAAATCCTTCTCTTGAGGTCGGATTTTGGGAGAAAGGGAGAGAGTGCTTGAGAGAGCTCTCAGCTCCTTGGGCCGGTAGGGAGCACGGGAGAGGTGTGGGGGAGTGAGGCGGAGAGAGAGAGAGAGCAGGTAGGGTTGCTCTAAAGAGAGAGATGGGGCCCACGTGTTAGAGAAACAAGATATTTTCAATGCGATTTCTATTATTTTCTCTCCCGAAATTTCTTTCTCTCGCCCGATTGACGTCAAAAAAAGTGCTCTAATGCGCCGAAATAAATTGCCTCGAATTTAATCATGACACTAATGATACATAAATAGACTTAAATGCGTGATTACGGATTCGGGATGTGACACTTTTTCTCCTCAAGTGTTAGAGAGTAGCTAGACTAGGGAAGATAATGTTTCCCATTTAGTCTGTCTTCAGGGTGTAGCTCTGGCCTAATTTTAAAATGCAGCAAGTCCTTGCGTGACTTGATTCCATCCTTTGTCTTGCCCGGTATGTCCAGTAAGAGGCCAAGGATGCTATCACACACATTCTTTTCAATGTGCATGACATCGATGCTGTGGTGAATGCCCAAGTCTTTCCAATAGGGCAAATACTTAAAGAAACTCGGCATCGTCTTCCACAGCATGTCGGTCGGCATCTCACTTTTCTTCCTCTTTTTACCCTTCAGTGGCTTCCCAAAAACAACCTTGATGGTCTTAACCATTTTGAACACTAGTGCCCCGCTGCGTGGTTTTGGGCCAGTACATTTCTCAATCATGTTGTCAAAATGTTTCTTCATCTTGCGGTATCTGTGATTTTTGAGTAAAAATCGTCGGTGTCGCGTGTACACTACCTTCTGTGAGTATGGAAGGTACACAGATGCGGTTTCATCCAAGCACACTACACATCCTTGCTTCCCTTTAACCTGTCCCAATAGGGAAAAAAAGGGCGAGATAATCTCTGATGGTAATGAAAATCATGGCTTTCAGCGTGAAGTACTATCGTCGGAACTCATCCCACACCCGGACCCCATCGTTCCACAGTTTCACCATATCTTCCATCAATGGTTCCAGAAACACATCTATATCGTTGCCAGGTTGTTTCGGTCCTTGGATAAGAATGGATAGCATAAGGTACTTCTGCTCCATGCATAGCCATGGAGGAAGGTTGTAGATGGCCAGGACCACTAGCCAAGTTCTATGTGAGGTGCTCATGTCACCGAAAGGATTCATTCCATCGGTACTCAATGCGAACCTTACATTCCTTGGTTCTTTAGCAAAATCTGGATACATGGCATCAAACTTTCTCCATTGGCTAGCATCAACTGGGTGTCAAAGCTTAGTTCCATCCTTCTTGTGCTTATCGAAATGCCAACGCATCAGTTCAGAGTCCCTAGGGTTCAAGTATAAATGCTGTAACTGGGAGATCACTGGTAGGTACCATATCACCATAGCAGGGCTTCTTCTCTTCTTCTCTGCATTGGAAGAAGTGTCTCCTTCGTCACGACCAGTATTACTCTTCTTCTTCTTCGTGTTGGCGGAAACATCTTCTTCCTCACAATCATCATTTCTCTTGTACTGACTCGCATTGCACACTGGGCATCTATCCAAGGCTTCGTACTCCTTATGGTAGAGGATACAGTGGTTCGGACACACGTGTATTTTTTGCACATCCAATGACAATGGGAAGATAAGCTTCTTCGCCAGATAAGTGGCAGTGAGCAAGGAGTTAGACTTCGGAAGGATGTTTGCCAAGAGACTCAACAGATCTGAGAAACTCTTGTTGGACCATCTATTGCTGGCCTTTAACCTTAGAAGTTCAAGCACCAAATGCAACACTATAAACTCCTTATCACAACCCTTCGATTCCTGATACAAAAGTACCTTCAATGCCTTCTGTAACGCCTCAAAATTAACTAACCTCTTGTGTCCCTTAAAATATACGGTTCTACGTGGCGCAACATTTCCTCCAGATCGAAATCAGTATCATCATCCATCATAACATCAGTGTCGCTTTCGACCCCCTCATCATCACCATCCACTTGATCAACAACGATGTCGTCATTTGGTTCGCTTGTACGTTGTTCGCCGTGATTGGACCAACATCTGTAATCCTCAACAAAACCTCTCAAGATCAAATGTGATTTGATTATGCTTGATTTGTCTCACAATTTCTGGCTCTTATAGTCAGAACATGGACAATATATTTCATTTGTTTTCTTAGTTAAAGGGTACTTCTTGGCAGCTTCAATAAAAGCAGAAAGTCCTTTGATGTATATTTCTCCATGTCTTGACGTATCGTACATCCATGCTCTATCCATCTTTAACTTCAACCATAAAATTAGATAAATTAATTAATTAATTAGAAAATTAGAATAAAAAATTTTAAAAAAGGGAAAAAATGGGCTTGTTATGATTATAATATGTGTACGCAATTAAATCTACATTGGAGCAAATTTATGGCTCAAAATAATGTGAATTCATTACTATCTCTCCCTCTCCCTCTAAATCTAGATCCCCATTAATCATAAAACCTTCTAGAGGCTGAAAAAACATCAATTTCTAGCTACATTTTTTAATATAATGCTAGAATGATGTGAATCTACACAATTGAATTAATATTGACCACAAATTTTAGCTAATTCGATGATCTAAATGGCTAGAACCATGAGCATATCTAGATCACATCTAAACCCTAATTAAGCCTTAAATCTAAATCTAAACTTCAACAAAATGCTAATTAGGGATGAAAAACTCTTACCTTGGATGGTTCCTCCAAGGAATTCAAAAAACAAAACCTTCCTCTTCTGTGTTCAAAATCTGCGGCAGCCTTTGAGCTCTACTGTTCGGGCACAACGAGCTCTCTGTCTGAATAGAGCTCCCCGTTGGGGCAATGTTTATGGAGAGATTATCACAGGCGGTTTATATAAAGATCCGCTTGTAAAAACTAATTTTCACAGACGATTTCTTATGTGGACCGCTTGTGGAAATAGCTTCATTAGTACAAGTGGTTAACATAAGGAACCAACTGTAGAAACTAGCATTTCATAGGTGGTTTCTTATGTATCCTATTTTCAGAGACGGTTAACATAAGAAACCGCCTATGAAAATACTTCATTTTCACAAGTGATTCCTTTTGTGAACCGTTTGTAGAAATAAAGCTATTTTCACAGACGGTTCACATAAGGAACCATTTGTGAAAATTAGTTTTCACAGGCTGTTCAAAACCATATGGGGCTGCAGCCTAATACCGTCTGTACAAATAAAATCTAGATATTTTAAAAAATAGCTTTTGTAGTAGTGGCTATTATATCATACCATGTTTGGAACACTTGAAACTTTTCCAGTTCATACAGAAAATAGAACTGTTTCATGTAAAAATTCTGTGGAGTTCCCGCACACTAAAATTAAATTTCCTTTATGTAGTCAGCCAACAGTTGCATCTATCATGGGTAACAGAGCAACGAAGTCGACTCACAAACGAATGGAGAATCCCATATTAATTCATGACTTTTCAAAACTCTTGGCGTGAGAAATCAACAAAACAGTGTCTATCGTGACCTGTGTGGACAATAATGACTTGTGAGTAAGAGTTGTTGACGGAGATGAATTGCAAGCAGTCAATGCGATTTTCCATTGGACCTATTACCCCAAGTCAGTCAATGCGATTTTCCATTGGTGATGTTTCCTTGCGTGCGGTACCGACGCGATGTGCTCCTGTCTGGTCCCGATGCCTTCGGTGCAGTAGATCGGCCTCTGTTGTGCGTCGGTGTGGCCGATAGGAGAGAGAGGAACCGCAGGTGCCGTGTGTAGAGCATGCGTTTCCGGCCAATTAGCGGAAATGGAGAATAACGTGGCTGATATCGTGTCGTAAAAGGTTGCAATAGAATGAATTCTAGTTAATTCTTTCATTGCACTTATATTGATTTATACAGAATGAAAGTACAAGTTTATGTTCTTTCAGGGAAGCATTCCTCCATAATAAGTATCATTTTAAAAAGACATTCCTCCTTAAAAGATGTCTAATTAATCATTTATATTTATGTCATAGCATAAGCCATCAAACTCTACGCTGCTTGCCTAGTCGTAGATTTGTTAGTCTTTTACGCATAGCTACAAGAATGGTTACTCATATATTACTAGGATTAAAGTTGTTTTAGCACTAGCTGGTAAGGTAAAGATCGAGGACTAGTTAGATCACACCATGTTTCCTTCCAAGAGGCAGAACAAGATCGAGCTACAGGCACTATTAGGTCATAACATCTTTGGAAAGCGTGAAACTTTTCCAGTTCATACAGAAAATAGAACAGTTTCATATAAAAATTCTGTGAAGTTCCCGCACACTAAAATTAAATTTCCTTTATGTAGTCAGCCAACGGTTGCATCTATCATGGGTTAGGCCAGCTCTAACGGATTCCCTTTGAGGACTAAAGTCCCGTCATGAAGGGATTTTTGTTCTCTTCAGCGTTCCAACGGTTTCTCTTCACAGTTCCCTTCACGATGGGATTCTCAGGGTTATTCCCTTCAGAACGGGATTCTCTCTCCTTTCCCTTCGCGATTCCCCTCGAAGGGAAGCTGTCGGAGATGAGAGAAAATAAAGGGAATAGGAACGAGGAAGGGAATCGAGAAAGAAACAAAATGAAAGGAATATGGTTGGGGATGATGTGCGGCACCCCGAGCTGGCACCCTTCCTCTTGGGTGACCGGAACTAGAGATGCACCTGCCCAGGTGGGTAGGGAAGCCTATAGTGGAGGGAGCTCTGCGCACGTCACAAACGAATGGAGAATCCCATATGAATTCATGATTTTTCAGAACTCTTGGCGTGAGAAATCAGCAAAACAGTGTCTATCGAGACCTGTGTGCACAATAATGACTTGTGAATGCGAGTTGTTGACGGAGATGAAGTGCAAGCAGTCACTGCGATTTTTCATTGGACCTATTACCCCAAGTCAGTCAATGCGATTTTCCATTGGACCTATTACCCCCAAGTCAGTCAATGCGATTTGGAATCCCTACCTCCATGCGCCAAAAATATTCTAGCCCATGGAATGGGGAATTCATGATCAGGACATATTCCTTGGGGGACGTAAACAGCCTTGGACTTGCATGTGTAGTTCAGTGGTTCAAATAAAACGCGCGTCAATCCTATTACCCCCAAGTCAAGTCAATGCGATTTGGAATCCCTACCTCCATGCGCCAAAAATATTCTAGCCCATAGAATGGGGAATTCATGATCAGGACATATTCCTTGGGGGACGTAAACAGCCTTGGACTTGCATGTGTAGTTCAGTGGTTCAAATAAAACACGCGTCAATACAAAGAGGTGACTAGATGTCTTAGGAAAAAGTCGAGCTTTCAGCTTCGTTACTAAAAAAATCTTATCATTGTTGGATGGTAAATCTGTTTCATTGTCAGTTTTTCAGCCAGCAGTGAGTAACAAATAGTGATACTCTCTAACTATTACTGTCGACTCGGAGAACCGACAGTGAAGTAGGTTATCACTGTCAGTTCAAGGTTTCAGCTGACAATGATGCCCTGGGTATCATTGCTGTCTGGTGGTTTCGGGTGGTAGTGATACTCATGAAATCACTGCCGGCTGAAGCCTTGAGCTAGGAGTGTTTTACCTCTTCTCTCTCCTTCCTCTCTTTCTCTCCTCTCTGTCCTCCCTCTCTCTCTTCTCTCTCCCCCTCTCTCTCCCTCTCAAATACATGCATACAATGATACTCATATTTAATGAAGAATAAAGACATATTATTAATATATACTAATTCATATCTTTCATTAATTCATAGTAATTAATGTCCTTCATTAATATGCAAATAAATCTGTTAATCTGTCTTAATGATTCGCCCTTCATTATGATCACGGCGTATATAGGGAGGTTCGTCGGTGTCTTCCATGAAACCTAGGTCGACGTCCTCTCCAAAAGGAGGTAGCGTGTCGAATTGAGAAATATGTGTCATCTGGACATATATACGCTATCAAAGTTTCTGGTAGACTTCCTCTTTATCGCATACTTTCTACTAGAAGATATGGTGTCATCTAAAGGTCCTTCACGCGGCGATTGCACAATCGGTTCATGAAACTTGTTATTTGGGTTAATAACATGTTCGATGAAGAACCCGACGATCTGTTCGTGAATGGCATGTATTTTTGTAGGGAGTATTGCACTTGTCCGGTGTTTGAAGCGCTGCGTTTGAAGAAACAAAAGAATAGGTCCTTGAACATATATAGAAATTGAAAAGAAGGTATCGATATGTAATTTCATATCTCAACACCATTAAACATGATAGCATCTCCGTCTGGACTCAATGTGTGCATGAAATTAAGAACATAGAACCCGCAGAGATTGTTGTCGAGTGACTGCCTCATACACTTCAAGAGAAAAGGGTTCATCAGTGGAATGAATTGAACATTTTTATTTAGTAGGAAATGCAAGATATGAATATTCCCTGCGTACCGCAAAATCGGTTTTTACATCATACTGCTTCTTCCTGTATGGAAAGTAGACAACACTACTTTTGCAATATCTTGTGTACGCCTTGTACATGAATATGAATAAAAATTAAACTTAGATGCAATCGATGTGAAGATTAAATGATCGAGTTTACCTGTTTAGCATGTCGATGAGGTATTGGTAAGTTGAATAAGCTCTATTTTGTGAGTTCAAGATAATAATCTTGCTCAAGTTTAGGTGGATAACAAGAAGGATCCAATAAAAACTACCGAAATATGTCAACATAGGAAATTAGTACTAGAATTGAGTTGCCCATAAAAGCAGAATGCCCTGGCACACAAACACATACTAAAAAATATAGGGTAAGAGTCTGAAGGTATTGTGTTGGTGGTGAAGCAGACACTTCAATAAGTAGTCCCTGGTGAAGTTTGGATTCGTCTGTACAAATTCCTCATTGACAAATGCAATATTACAAAGGAACATACGTTTTCACCATATAACCTAGGATTGGAAATAATTTTACAAATGAGTCCATCATATAAGAAGAATACTAGTAAATTTTTCTAAATTTTTGGGATTTTATTTGAGGCCCTAACAATTGTTAGAAGTTATTAAAGTAGTCTTTTTTTGAGAATTTTACTTTAAATTCTATACAGGATTTTTTTGGTGAATCCAATTAAAATGGGTTTCACATGGATTGTGGAACACGTACAAAAAGTTCTAGGATTTTTGGAAAAACAAAAGACCACTGATTTTTTATCGGTGAACAGTACTAGCGAACAGCGAATTTCGACGGTAGGGATAACAGAAATCGAGTTATGTGTGAAATTGGTGTAGAAAACTTGTAGTTATGTGTTACTGGGTACAATAGTTGTAGTTTTGTATTACAAATGGCACAATAGTTATAGTTTTGTGCAATTCACTCTTATTTTAATTTTAACTTGCTATATACCTAAAATTCATAGCTAAAGTTTGCTATATACCTAAATTTAATGGATATATTTTTTAATTCATTAAAAATGGAAAATAAATATGCTCATACTAAATTTATATATTGGAACTTGCTAATTAATTAAAAATATATAATTGGAGCTTGCTATATACCTAAGTTTCATGGATAAATGTTTTAATTCATTAAAAATGGAAAATAAATATGCTCATACCTAAATTTCTATATTTGAGCTTGCTAATTAATTAAAAATTTAATAATTGGAGCTTGCTATATACCTAAATTGCATGGCTAATTTTTTTAATTTATTAAAAATAAAAAATAAATATGGTCATTTATGTAGACGTCCTCTCTGAAAGGAGGTAGCACGTCGAATTGATAGTAGTCTTCCTCGTCGATGACATTCTCCTCTCCCTCAATCCTTCTTTTTCCTTGAAAAACCATGTGATGCTCCTCCTTGTTAGCAGGTCTAGGTCCTTTACATAGAAGACTTGCATAACATCTTTTGTAAGTACGAATGGTTCTTCTCTGTATTCGACGAGTTTTTGGTCCACTGTAGCCATACCGTATTTCTCGATCTTCACGGCCCTAGGAATCTGACCCATTCGCACCGGAAAAGATGAATCTTTAACACTCCATAGTCGAGCTCCCATATCTCCTCTATTAATCCATAGTAGGTCTCCCTATTGCCATTGTAGTTGTAGGAATCTATACGGACACTGTTATTTTGGTTGGCGCTCTTATTATCTTATGCTCTCGTATAAAATATATAGCCATTTATATCATATCCTTGGAATTTGAGGATTGTAGTTGACGGTCCGTGAGCCAACACATTCAAGTAAGCACACTCTATTTGCTTATCCATCACATGTCTATGTAACCAAGCACCAAAATGATCTCGGTGCTCTCGTGCAATCGAAACATCAGACTTCCTTGAGTCTTTGGTGCGTAGCATCTTCTGGTATTTTTCAAAATGTGCTTGTGTGAATGAAATAGGATTGTTAGTGCAGAATGAGTTTGCACCAATCGTCCCTTATCCCTATAGCCTCCCCTCATGGTGAGATACAAGCACACCAATCGATTTGAGATTCATGTAGTTGATGCGGAGATCAATGACCTCTCGATTCCCCAGCCTTCGACCATGCAGCCTTCTGGTTGATTTCGGTTACAAACATAGTTCTTTAGAACTCCCATGATACTCTTGAAGGGGTACATCTAATGCAGAAACACAGGGCTAAGAATCTGTATCCCTTTCACAATATGAACAATGAGATGCACCGTGATATCAAACAATGATGGAGGGAAACACGCCTCAAGCTGGGATAGAGTCTCGACCATATCTTCCTGCAGCTTATCTAGCTTGGTCGGATCAATGACCTTCTTTGATATCGTGTTGAAGAATGAACACATCTTTATGATTGGATTTCGGACCTTCAGCGGCAGAATACCTCTAATTGCAATTGGAAGCATCTGTGTCATCAACACATGACAATCATGAGACTTCATGCCATATAATTTCAAATATTTCATGTTACTAGTCTCTTTATGTTGGCAGATTAACCGGATGGAACTTTAATTCCATGCAAAGCACTCGCACATTGCAATTTTCTTCGCCTTGCTCAGACTATAGCTAGCGGGACCAAAATATTTATCGCCTTCTTCCATATCTTCAAGATGTAGATCATGTCTGAGTTTCAAACATTTCAGGTCCTTCTGTGCTTGGAGTGTATCCTTTGTTTTGCCAGGTATGTCTAGTAACATTCAAATCAAGCTATCACACACGTTCTGGTCAATGTACATGACATCGATTGCATGATGAACCACCAAATCCGGACAATAAGCAAAGTCATAAAAACCAGATTTCATTTTGAACATAGGAGCTCTAAGATTAGATTTCAAAACCGGTGTACTCTTGTGTCCCTTTCCAAGGATAACCCTAAGTCTCTTTACCATCTCATATACCTCTCTCCCAGTGCGATGCTTAGGAGGTGGTCGAGTCTCAACTTTCCCATCAAAAACTCTCCTATTGATGTGGTACGGGTGATCCTTGTGAAGAAATTTACAATGACCTAGGTACACAATTTTTCGCTAGTTCTACAGCCACAAGCTCTCTATTTCATCCAAGTAATGCAAGCATGCAAAGTAGCTTGTGACAGTATGTTCTGATAGGTTACCAAGGGTTGCCCAATCTTGGATTGTTACGAACAACATTGCACATACGGTGTAGTTCTCTCGTTTGTATTCATCCCATACCCACACACCATCATTCCACAGTTTACAAGATCTTCCATGAAAGATTTTAGGTAGACATCGATATCGTTGCTAGGTTACCTCGGCCCTTGTATCAGCTCCGGCATCATAAGGTACTTCCGCTTCATACACAACCAAAGAGAAAGGTTGTATAGACATAGAGTCATAGGCCAAGTGCTATGACTACTGCTTATGTTGCTGAAAGGATTCATCACATCCGTACTCAACCCAAATCTTATATTTCTCACATCTTCTGCAAAGGTCTTCTTGTATTTCCTAACGATGTTTCTCCATTGCGTAGAATCAGTAGGGTGTCTCAACATTCTATCATCCTTGTGCTCCTCGGCGTGCCATCACATCAATTTGGCATTCCTTTTGTTTGCGAATAAACGCTTTAAACGGGAGACTATAGGAAAATACCCCACCACCTTGATGAGAGGCCTTTTCTTCTTTCCTTCACTATCAACATCATCACCGTCATGCTTGTACCGTGCTACAAGATAGACGAGACATGCTTCCAAGTATGCATGCTCTTAGCGATACAACATGCAATCGTTTGGACATGCATGTATTTTCTGTACTTTCAATCCCAATGGGCTGTAATACCGGATTTTTTTTGAGAGAGAAAAAAAAAGAGATTTGACCAAAAATTTGACTTTTTGATCCGTTGCTCGTATGGACGATCGGAGACCGTGGTTGCGTTCATCTCATCGAGACGAACCCATTTTGCTATTCATATGTCCGTTCCGGGCACTTTGAGACCTGTAGCGAACCAAATAAATTTAGACCGTTCGTTGTTTTAAAAAAAATAAAAAGGGATAAGTATCGGATGGATCGGTCCTCAACCCGATCCATCCAGACACTTCGAGAGTGCCGTGTTTCTCTCTTTCTCTCTCGTGTCTCTCTCTCTCTCTCTCCCTTCGCCGAGCGCTGCCGCCGCCGCCGGCCGGCGTCGCTCCCGCCCCTGCTGTCGCCGTGCTCTGCGGCTGCGCGTCGCGCTGCTGCCGCTCCCGGAGCCGTGCGCCGGGCCACCGCTGCCGCGCCTGCATGCCGCTGCCGCGGCCACGCGCCGTCGTGCTGCCGTGCAGGCAAGCGAGCCGGCCGCCGTGCCTCTGTGCTAGCAGCTGAGAGAAAAAGCAAATAGAGCAGCGCGGGAGAGAAGCCAGGAAAGAGAAGGGAAAAAGGAGAAAAGAAAAGAAAAGAAAAGGAAAGAGAAAAAAAAAGAAAGAAGAAAAAAAGGGAAAAAAGAAGAAAAATGGAAAAGTTGGAAATTTCGTAATTTCGTTGGATTCATCGTCAATCCTTCGAAGGTGATTTCTCGATAATTTCTGGACATTTGTGGTTGGATTAAATCAAATCAATCAATTCCTGTCGTATTATTTCATGTGATCAATAGTCTGTTTCGTTTCGATAATTGTTATTGATTAGAAGATACGATATCCGAGTCGAAGTATTCTTTTCGTTCATCGGAGCAAAGTCTAAATAGTGAGAGCTTTGGTTCGACTCTGAATTGGAAATAGTATATCATTTCATGTGATACAGTTTTCTGTATAGTTTTCCGAAATATAGGCGTACCGATGGCGTGGACGTTATTCTTTTTCGGTAATTCGCTTAGGTGCTTTTGGCGTATTAGCGTGTGTCCTCTTCTATTTCGTCGTTGTGGCATCTTTGTATTAATGGTGTGTTTGTTCAGGTGGTGCGACCTCACGTCACGACTAGTGCCCGGCTTCATCGTCGGTAAAGGCAAGTGATTGTAGTGAATGGCTACGATTTAACCTCTTATTGGATTGCCTACATTCCTTAATTACAATGCATTCATCTAATCTGAATAACTGATTATGAGATGGTTACTATGTTGTTTACGTTTCCAGAAGTTTACTCGATGATTGATTTATGAAGTGCAGTAAGCACGATATGCCATTATGCAGTTGTTCATTATTGTTTAATGCAATGTTTTATTTTGAAGTCTCAAGCATATTCCGGGAGTTATGATAGTATGCTTGAAGCACGTCATACATATACATCTCATGCATTGGAAGTTTGTCGTCGTCTTCTGGCCACGACCGTACCGGTACAGTACCGTATGTTACCCGAGGAAGGGTACGGTGCACACCCTTACGTTACCCGAGGAGGGGTAAGGGTGAGGAGAGCATGTCATGTGCATGGTTATGTCTTCTTATGAAATTCAATGGGTTATTCGCATCAAATCTTATTTCCTTTAGTTAGCTTGTATATAGATATATATGCGGCTCTGAAGGCTTATACCAACCAAATGTTAAAATGATTAATGTTATCGTTGGATTTGCTTAGTCATAATTGATTCTCCTAGTGTTGGCGGTCTGTTTCATTACTAGTTTCTATTTAGAATTGTTAGCACATTTATCTGTGGCTACATAGCTTTTTGTAAAGTACCTTTCACTTGCTGAGATTTTCGAATCTCACCCGTGTTTTCTTTCCAGGTTCCTTTTGAGGTGTCAATCGCTTGCGGGATGGGTAGCTACACGTCGCCTGCACGTTCACCTTCTCTCTTGGGCTAAACTTGATGCCCCGTTAGATTTTATCTTTTGCCCTGTAATGTATATAGCGAGTTTGATGGTGGTTCAGTTGTTTGGTCGAGGCTTGTACCTCGTTTGCTAGGATCTTTATCTTGCTAGTGTGATATTCTATATCTGTTCTGTTTGGTTTGTTGTTGCCTGTTATACCTCCACTTTCAGGGGAGATGTTGCTGAATTTTTTCCCTCGGCTTTCGGCAGATTTTGTAGGTTGGCCTAAGTGACCCTCCGGGCTTGTTTTGGTCCCCGGGGTGTTACAGTTGGTATCAGAGCCTAGGCTTTAGGTCCTAGGTAATTAAATTCTAAAACTGACACACATGCACCTGTAGGATGGGGTTGGTTATATTTTCATCGCTTGCGCCTGTTTATATATGTTTGTATGCTGATTTGTTTCTTAAGTGTTGTTGTTGAATGCTGAGCTTTTGGGTGTGGTTTGTAGATGCCGCCAAAGGTTCGTGGTTGTCGATCTGGTCATGGAGGGCAGGGAGGACGTGGTCGCACTGCGGCGCCAGGTGGTGGCGATGCGCGGTTGGTGGCTGAGTCGTCCGTGCCAGAGGGCTGCCATTAGAGAGATGCAAGAGGTGGTGATGAGGACGCTTGGGCAGGGCCAGGGTCAGGCTGCGGGTGCTGGTCGCACCGCTATGGCACCCAGGACTGCTGCCGCTAGACGTGGCAGTGGCATGATGCTACGAGACTGGGTCGGGTTGAAGCTCGACAGCTTCGATGGGTCTGGCAGTCCAATCCAGGCAGCGGATTGGTTGGCCTATATGGTGAAGCAAGTTGAGGCTTTTGAGGTGGGGATGCAGGACAGTGTGCGTTTTGTGACTCGGCTGCTGAAGGGAGAGGCTCAGATTTGGTGGGATAGTGTGTTGGCTTCCAGGTCCGTGGTATTGGGCAGTCCTTCTTGGGAGGAGTTTGCTCGCCAGTACGAGAGACGGTTCTACCCTGCCGCTTTCCTCGACAAGATGCATATCAAGTTGGAACAGTTCACTCAGGACAGGAGGTCAGTGATAGAGTATGAGGTTGGCTTCAACCAGATTGTCGGTTCGTGCCCCATGTGGCACACGATGAGGCGGAGAAGGCTCGACGCTTCCGGCAGGGGCTTCGCCCTGCCATTCGCCACACACTTGGTGCCTTCCCTATCACTGATTTTCGTTCGATGGTGGAGCAAGCACTTGGTGTAGAGTTGCAGTTTAGCTACACTGATGATCTCCGTAAGACTTCCAGTGGAGACCAGTACAGAGGCCCTACGGAGAAAGGGGGCCATTCTAGTGGCCCTATGCAGAGGAGGGGGAAAGGCCATCGTTACCAGCCCTACCGTGGCAGCTCTGCGCCGTCGCGTGCTCCAGGAGGGAGTGTGCCTCAGACCCGCCCCTTTGCCAAGCCTGGTCTGTTTTTGTTGTGGTGATCCGCATCATCGCAGCGAGTGCACTTGGCGTGGGAGGTGCTCTTTGTGTGGTCTGGAGAACCACAAGGACGTGGTGTGTAGGAAGAACCCCAACTCCAAGCTGCGTTGGGAGCCCGTATCGTCCTCAACTGGAGGGCAGCGCTCTGGGGGCTCGGTCCAGATGCTAGCTGCACCTCCTACCCCGCAGTGTCTACCGGTGCCTTCTTCAGCTCTGTCGTCTGCCCCTACACCTCCACACGGGGTTTACTGGGTACCCCAGTTTTTCCCACCGCCGGGCCCGGTGCCACCGCAGTGGGGTTCCGCACCGACACGTTCGGGTGCGGGGACTTCTTCGTCACAAGCTGCTCCTGGGGTCTACGCTGCGCCCGTAGTTGGGGGTGTGTACCGCGGTGACGTGGTGACAGGTATCATTTCAGTTGATTCTGTTGATGCTAGTGCTTTGTTCGACTCTGGCGCTAGTTTCTCGTTTGTCTCTTTGGGCTTTGCTGGTCGTGCTGGTCTTCTTGTGCAGGAAATTGATCAGGCCGTGGTGGTTAACTCACCGCGTTGCCTTATCTCTAGTTGCAAGGTCTGTCCAGGCTGTCTTGTATCTTTAGCTAATGAGGAGTTCGTTGTGAATCTGGTGGTAATTCCCTAGGAGCCATTCGATGTCATTCTTGGCATGGACTGGCTATCTCAGTACCGGGCAGTGATCGATTGTTCATGGAAGACCATCACCTTGCAGACGCCATCTGGACGAGAGGTGATCTTTCAGGAGAGTGCTATCCAGCACACTCTCTCGTTCCTGTGCCAAATGTTTCCAGATCGTAAGATGTTAAAATCTGGGATTCTTTGGTCGTTCGTTGATGGTGCAGAAGCAGAGGTGCACTTGGAGAATATTCCAGTTGTTTGTCAGTACCCTGATATTTTTCCCAATGAACTTCCAGGATTGCCACCTGAGCGGGAAGCAATGTGTGGCATTGAGCTAGTCCCTAGTGCGAGGCCGATCTATAAGACCCCGTACTGGATGGCTCCAGTTGAGCAAGTGGAGTTGAAGAAGCAGCTAGATGAGCTCCTGGCTAAGGGCCTTGTTAGGCCGAGCACATCTCCTTGGGCTGCTCCGGTCTTGTTTGTGGAAAAGAAGGATGGCACCAAGAGGCTTTGTGTGGACTATCGGGCACTTAATCAAGTCACCATTAAGAACAAATATCCTATGCCTCGCATTGAGGTTCTCTTTGATCAGTTGAAAGGTGCTAAGGTATTCTCGAAAATTGATCTGCAGTCGGGTTACCATCAATTGCGGATCAGAGAGGAGGATATTGAGAAGACGGCTTTCAGCACGAGGTATGGACATTTCGAGTTTGTAGTTATGTCCTTTGGACTAACGAATGCTCCTGCTGCTTTTATGGAGGCAATGAACAGGATGTTTCATGAGTACCTTGATGTCTTCGTGGTGGTTTTCATCGATGATATCCTTGTCTATTCGAAGACTAAGGAGGAGCACGCTGTGCATCTTGGCTTGGTATTGGATACTCTTCGGAAGAACCAGTTTTATGCAAAACTCAAGAAGTGTGCCTTTTGGTTATCCGAAGTGGGTTTCCTTGGGCATGTTATCAATGAGAATGGTATCACCGTTGACCCAAAGAATGTTGCATTAGTGGTCAAATGGCGGAGGCAGATCAATGTGACTGAGGTCAGAAGTTTCCTTGGTCTCGCAGGCTATTATCGGCGTTTCGTGCAAGATTTCTCCATCATTGCTAAGCCAATGACCAGGCTCACTCAGAAGGGGATCCCTTTTACTTGGACTGATGAGTGTGAGGCATGCTTCCAAATGTTAAAGAATAAGTTGGTTAATGCGCCTATTCTTTCTTTGCCCGTGAGTGGCAAGCGCTACACCGTGTACACAGATGCTTCCCGGATTGGTTTGGGTTGTGTGCTAATGCAGGAGGGCTGTGTCATCGCTTATGCTTCCAGGCAGTTGAAGTCCCATCAGCAGAATTATCCCACTCATGATCTTCAATTAGCTGCGGTTGTCTTTGCATTGAAAACTTGGAGGCACTACCTTTATGGGGAGTCGTGCGACATTTTTACCGATCATAAGAGTCTCAAGTACATCTTCACTCAGCGAGAGCTGAATTTGAGGCAACGTAGATGGCTAGAGTTGATAAAGGATTATGATTTGGCGATTCATTACCATCCAGGAAAGGCTAATGTGGTGGCTGATGCTTTAAGTAGGACAGGTGTCCCTAGGACGGTGATGTCTTTGATCTCAGAGTTTGAGCGGATGCATATATCTTTTTGTTTCACCGGTGTTGCACAAGAGGAGACACAAATGATCATTCAGACTGCCATACCCGAGCGTGTTCGTGAGGCTCAGCCGCATGATCGGCTCCTTTCTAATGTAAAGAAGAGGATCTCCGAGGGCCGGTCCCGTGAATTCAGTTTAGATGAGGATGGTGTAGTTCGTTTCAGAGGCCGTCTTTGTGTGCCCCAGAAGTCCGAGGTGAAGGCAGATATCCTTCATGAGGCTCACCGTACGCCATACTCTGTGCATCCGGGTGAGACTAAGATGTACCGTGATCTGAAGCAGCTCTTTTGGTGGAAGCGTATGAGGGTTGACATTGCTAAGTATGTTGCTTCTTGTGGTGTGTGCCAGCAGGTGAAGGCCGAGCATAAGCGGCCTGCCGGTTTGTTGCAGCCTTTACCAGTTCCCGAGTGGAAATGGGAGTGTGTCGCAATGGACTTTGTGATTGGCTTGCCTCGCTCTCCTCGTGGTCGAGACGCTATATGGGTTGTCGTGGACAGGCTTACTAAGTCCGCACACTTTATTCCCATGAAGACGACTAACTTTGCGCAGGATTTGGCTCCCTTGTATATTAGGGAAGTGGTTAGATTGCATGGAGTGCCGAAGTCAATTGTTTCAGATCGGGACTCCAAGTTTGTATCTCACTTTTGGCAAAGCTTGCAGAATGCTTTGGGCACGAAGCTCACTCTTAGCACAGCTTTCCACCCTCAGACGGACGGTCAGTCAGAGCGGACAATCCAGACACTAGAGGATATGTTGCGTGCCTGCGTTTTGTCTTGGAAGGGCAGTTGGGAGGACCATCTAGCTTTAGTTGAGTTTGCTTACAATAACAGCTTTCAAGCAAGTATCAAGATGGCTCCTTTCGAGGCTTTATATGGTCGAAAGTGTGTTTCTCCTCTTTGTTGGAATGCAGTGGGCGAGAAATCTTTGCTTGGTCCAGACTTTGTTCAGCAGACCTCAGAAAAGGTGCAGGAGATTCGCCAGAATCTGTTGGCTGCTCAGAGCCAACAGAAGAGCTATGCTGATATTAGACGTCGTGATCTAGAGTTTGCTGTTGGAGATCTCGTGCTTCTCAGGGTATCGCTGACCAGGGGCATTGTTCGCTTTGGTACCATCGGGAAGCTCAGCCCGCGGTACATTGGTCCGTTTCCGATTGTGACTCGTGTTGGTAGTTTGGCCTATCGTCTGGAGTTGCCGGACTCGATGAGGGGAGTGCATAATGTGTTTCATGTTTCTATGCTACGAAAATATCTCCGCGACCCTGAGCATAAGATCGATTTGGAGTCTATCACGGTGGAACAGGATCTCACCGTGGAGTGTCATCCGGTGTGCATCTTGGACTCATCTGAGCGAGTCATGCGGAGGAGGACCATCAAGTATGTGAAGGTCCTTTGGTCTAATCAGACTGAACATGAGGCAACATGGGAACTTGAGGATCAAGTACGAAAGAAGTATCCCGAGCTCTTCGGAGCTGGTGAGTATTGTTGCTTATCATCGTTTATGTTTTGTTGCCCTCTCTTATCGTAGAATCGGAGCGGCAGAATTCGGGGACGAATTCCTTTAAGGGGGGGGGGGAGAATGTAATACCGGATTTTTTTTGAGAGAGAAAAAAAGAGAGAGATTTGACCAAAAATTTGACTTTTTGATCCGTTGCTCGTATGGACGATCGGAGACCGTGGTTGCGTTCATCTCGTCGAGACGAACCCATTTTGCTATTCATATGTCCGTTCTGGGCACTTTGAGACCTGTAGCGAACCCAATAAATTTAGACCGTTCGTTGTTTTAAAAAAAAATAAAAAAAGGGATAAGTATCGGATGGATCGGTCCTCAACCCGATCCATCCAGATACTTCGAGAGTGCCGTGTTTCTCTCTTTCTCTCTCGCGTCTCTCTCTCTCTCTCCCTTCGCCGAGCGCTGCTGCCGCCGCCGGTCGCCGTCGCTCCCGCCCCTGCTGTCGCCGTGCTCTTCGGCTGCGCGTCGCGCTGCTGCCGCTCCCGGAGCCGTGCGCCGGGCCGCCGCTGCCGCGCCTGCATGCTGCTGCCGCGGCCACACGCCGTCGTGCTGCCATGCAGGCAAGCGAGCCGGCCGCCGTGCCTCTGTGCTAGCAGCTGAGAGAAAAAGCAAACAGAGCAGCGCGGGAGAGAAGCCAGGAAAGAGAAGGGAAAAAGGAGAAAAGAAAAGAAAAGAAAAGGAAAGAGAAAAAAAGAAAGAAGAAAAAAAAAGGGAAAAAAGAAGAAAAATGGAAAAGTTGGAAATTTCGTAATTTCGTCGGATTCGTCGTCAATCCTTCGAAGGTGATTTCTCGATAATTTCTGGACATTTGTGGTTGGATTAAATCAAATCAATCAATTCCTACCGTATTATTTCATGTGATCAATAGTCTGTTTCGTTTCGATAATTGTTATTGATTCGAAGATACGATATCTGAGTCAAAGTATTCTTTTCGTTCATCGGAGCGAAGTCTAATTAGTGAGAGCTTTGGTTCGACTCTGAATTGGAAATAGTATATCATTTCATGTGATACAGTTTTCTGTATAGTTTTCTGAAATATAGGCGTACCGATGGCGTGGACGTTATTCTTTTTCGGTAATTCGCTTAGGTGCTTTTGGCGTATTAGCGTGTGTCCTCTTCTATTTCTTCGTTGTGGCATCTTTGTATTAATGGTGTGTTTGTTCAGGTGGTGCGACCTCACGTCACGACTAGTGCCCGGCTTCATCGTCGGTAAAGGCAAGTGATTGTAGTGAATGGCTACGCTTTAACCTCTTATTGGATTGCCTACATTCCTTAATTATAATGCATTCATCTAATCTGAATAACTGATTATGAGATGGTTACTATGTTATTTACATTTTCAGAAGTTTACGCGATGATTGATTTATGAAGTGCAGTAAGCACGATATGCCATTATACAGTTGTTCATTATTGTTTAATGCAATGTTTTATTTCGAAGTCTCAAGCATATTCTGGGAGTTATGATAGTATGCTTGAAGCACGTCATACATATACATCTCATGCATTGGAAGTTTGTCGTCGTCTTCTGGCCACGACCGTACCGGTACAGTACCGTATGTTACCCGAGGAAGGGTACGGTGCACACCCTTACGTTACCCGAGGAGGGGTAAGGGTGAGGAGAGCATGTCATGTGCATGGTTATGTCTTCTTATGAAATTCAATGGGTTATTCGCATCAAATCTTATTTCCTTTAGTTAGCTTGTATATAGATATATATGCGGCTCTGAAGGCTTATACCAACCAAATGTTAAAATGATTAATGTTATCGTTGGACTTGCTTAGTCATAATTGATTCTCGTGTGTTGGCGGTCTGTTTCATTACTAGTTTCTATTTAGAATTGTTAGCACATTCATCTGTGGCTAAATAGCTTTTTGTAAAGTACCTTTCACTTGCTGAGATTTTCGAATCTCACCCGTGTTTTCTTTCCAGGTTCCTTTTGAGGTGTCAATCGCTTGCGGGATGGGTAGCTACACGTCGCCTGCACGTTCACCTTCTCTCTTGGGCTAAACTTGATGCCCCGTTAGATTTTATCTTTTGCCCTGTAATGTATATAGCGAGTTTGATGGTGGTTCAGTTGTTTGGTCGAGGCTTGTACCTCGTTTGCTAGGATCTTTATCTTGCTAGTGTGATATTCTATATCTGTTCTGTTTGGTTTGTTGTTGCCTGTTATACCTCCACTTTCAGGGGAGATGCTGCTGAATTTTTTCCCTCGGCTTTCGGCAGATTTTGTAGGTTGGCCTAAGTGACCCTCCAGGCTTGTTTTGGTCCCCGGGGTGTTACATGGGCACACAATTTTCTTGGCCTAGTATGTGTTTTCTTGTAGCATATTCCCCTCTGGAAGCAATTTTTGCAAGAACAGTAACAACTCTATGAAGCTCGTATTAGACCATCCATTGTTTGCCTTCAATTGTAGCAGTGAAACCATGGTTTGCAACTTTGTGTGCTTCTTTTTGTAGACCAGGAACAATGGTGTTTTAGAGTCCTCTACCATATGTTGAAACTTTTGAAATTGTCTTTCGTTGGTGAAGTCCCCCTCCCCATCGCGCAACATCTACTCTAGATCGTCATTGTTGTCGGCGGTCAACATCAGCTCTAGATCATAATCGACCAACGTATCTCTGACAGGCGGCATATCCGTGTATTCGTCAGCTGACATATCGGTGCACAAGTCTTCATCTTCTCTGGCATTGTGTTGCTCTTCCTGTACGATCTTAGCTTCATCGTGCTCGGTCCAACGAGTATAGCCAGGCATAAAGCCCCTTGGCATCAAGTGGGAATGCATCTGCTGGGTGGTAGAAAATTGCTTCTTGTTCTCGCAATTGATGCATGGACAGCACATGTATTGAGATTGTGTATTTGACTTGTGTGCTGTGGTTGCTAGCAAAAAATATTCCATGATGTTCTTGTACTCTGCACTCACACGGCTCGCATCATACATCCATCTTCTGTCCATCTACAATTATAATATTATTGTAAATTCATATTCAAAATATCTAGAAGATTTTGCAATCACCTAAAAATAAATTACCCCGCCATCTCCTACCGACAATTGGCTCGAGTTGGAGGAGCCACATTTTGTATGCTTTTGCGTTAGCTTCCGATGAGTGTTTGTTGATGTCATCCCTAGAAATTTTCATTATTATTCAACCCTTACATGCATGATATACATATAGCGATAACTTATCAAAATTAAACAGCACATTGATCCAAAGTAAGGGTGAAATATTCATAGATGCTTGCCTTGATTCTCAACTTCCCAATCAACAGCAACAACCTCCGGATCACCCTCAATCATGCCCATGTCACTCTCCAGCTCTTCGTTCTCTAAAAAAAGAGCACGTGCAATGCAATGATCATGAATGAAGTGCAATGCAATATGATCCAAATGCTATGAAAATGCACATGAAGGTAGTGCACTAAGTAAAGAACATGATAAAAAAAGAATTATGTGAATTAATGCACACAAGCTCGTGATATAAACGAATAAGTGAGGTGTTGTGCAAAAGACCAATAAAATAAAAGAACGCGCATTAAAATGAAGTTGACATTAAGGAATTACCTAATATGCCATCCACTATTTTTTATGTGTAGAGGTACTCTAGTAAGGAAATTAGAAGTGATCTCACCCCTAGATTATTTTATTAATTTTTGTACAAATTTTAGAAGCTAACAATGTGAGATCAAACTTATTCTAAAACAATGGGCTAAACTTCTCTAACATGCAGGCCAATATTATTCCTAGACATTACTCTATTTTACAAGATTAATGGAACTAGATTTACCAATTTTAGACATACCATGGTTTCATGGTGAAATAATCAAGATTTAACACAATTAAATCAATACAGAAAATAAAATGCAATTTTCATGAGCACGAACATTTTTATACAGTAGGGTATCAAATACAAGGCTAAAAAAGTTACTTTACAATTTTTGGAGCTATACCGAATTTAAAATGTATTTTACAATATTTCAGCCGATTAATCAGTGCACATATAATTCATTTCCTCTATTTTCCATTAAACCGAATTAATATATTGTCCAAACCTTATTACAACAAAGTCTTGCTAGCTACTGAGACTAATCGTGGGGCTGGGGCCTGCGCTAACCTTGGTCAGCTTGGTGACCTCGGTCAAGCACCTTGACCGGCTGGCCTGCACAGTTGGCCCATGGCAGCTGGCCCATGGTGGCATCGTTCTGGCCCATGGCGGCATCGTTGTGGCGGCTTGCTGACGACAACTGATAAAGAAAACAGCCCAAAACCAAGGCCACCACCCTAAGCTTCCCATTGCGAACCTAGCAAGAGCGAGACTGACCAAAGGGCATGGCCAAAACTCAGCCAGCGATGGGAGCAACGGCGTGACAACACCGGGCTTACACAGAGCACTGGGTCAACGACGGGCTACATCCGAATTAGCATGTGCAAAAGATTAGGTGTGGCACTGTGAAGCTCACCGTGCAATGGAATTGGACAGAAAGAGCTCCGAAGCGGTGGTGCGTCGGTGAGGGCGAGGAAGGTCGCCGGGGCCAAAGAAGATGGTGGCGGCGCTCGAGTTTTAGGTCTAAATCTAGAAAGGAGTCACATGGAGGATTGACGGCGGCTTGCTCAACAACCCCGTCCCTCGCTCCTTCGGCTTGGGGCTCCTCCTTGTTGTGCTCAGGCTTGTAAAAGGGGAGGGTCACTATTTTATACTGTACATATCACCGCCGGCTCATACCACCAGTCGACAAGGATGTCAAGCTATCGATGCTGGTCATTGGCTTCAGCCGGCAGTAATGATGGAGCTGGGCATCATTGCCGGCTCAAGCCATCAGTCGGCAGTGATGACCCTTATCACTGCCGGTAAGCCACATTGGCTGATTCTTCCCGTGTCGCTTATGAACCAGCAGTGATGCCCCATCACTGCTGGCCTATTAGGAATCAGCAGTGATGGGCCGACATATAAGGTCAGTACTGTAGTAGTGCTTTCAAGTATTTGCATAATAAGTCTACAACTCAAAAGCCGTCTAGAACTCAACCTATAACTATCAAAACCATTTAAAACAAATCTCTACTAGTGATTCCAAGGCATTATGACCTGACGTGGCACCTGTGTGTCCAAATTTTAATGACTTGGTTCCATATCACCCCTCTTATATGTCCTTAAAGAAGCTATTCGGATGACAAATACATTTATATGATGCACATGTGGATGCCACATCAGCCAAAACCTGTAGTGGTTTAGGATGATGATGTTTTCTGATCTCATTTGTGGGTTCATGCATGCTAGTACAAAAAACTATATTATCGTCGGTTCCAAACTGGCATCACTATCAGTTTTGTAAATGACACTAAACATGCGACAGTGATAGTCCCCGATTATCACAGTTGGTTCTCGAACCGGCAGTGACAATATATCATTCTCGGTTCATGACATGAACCAACATTGATAATTGAGTAGTGAATTCCACTTTTTAACTCTAAAAAAAAAATCAAATTACACTCGGACCACCATCTTATACCCTTGCAAGTCCTGCAATTTTTTCGCGCTAAAAACATATGGCGTCAGATAGGTATTCGACATAACCTTGTGTTTTCGATAGTGTTGGTTTTAAGTTCTTGAAGGTAAAAATGGAGGTTTACATTCAAGCACGGGGCTTTGCAATTTGGGAGAAGGTCTACAAGTTGTGCATGGTTCTGGAGAATAATGAAGTGACAGCATAGACATGCAGATGTCAAGGCGAATAGCAAGGCTAGGAACCTAATCATCCAAGGCTTAGGAAGGAATGACTTCGATCGATTTCTACATCTCAAGTTGACGTACGAGGTATGAAAAGCACTTTATGATTACCATAAGGATTCATCTACCATAAAAAGAGTTACATCAAGATTTATATTAAAAAAGAATACATGCAATTTGAGATCAAGCCTAGTGAGTCTCTTGATGATTTCTTTGCTAGCTTTAAAAAAATTATTAGCAATTTGCATACTGTTAATGTTACATTCACGGGTGCTGAAAATGCACGTCAACTACTAAGAGCTTTAGACATGTCAATTTGGGATATAAATGTGACATCTATTAGAGAATCTACCGTCATAAGTATACTTACTTGGATATGCTTTATTCTAAATTGAAAACTCATGAGTTAGATGTTTTTGCTAGAAAAAATCCGAATAAATCAATTGCTTTGATTTCCCATTGTAACATGGCTGAGTCTGAGTCTTCTTCATTGAGATTTATTTTATCCTTTTTATCTTCACTAACTGATGATCAGCTTGAGAAAATTTCTAAAGAAGATTTAGTGCTACTCTCTACTTGAATTAATAAAGCTTTACAGAATGTGAGAATGAGGAAGAGAGGGAGAAGAGAACCTCTGACATGCTTTGAGTGCGGTGAGGTATTAATAAAATTATTAGAAGAATAAATTATCCTAAACTTGTGTCACACCCGGTTTTAAGACCAAAACCAGATGTAAACAATATGTATGCCAGGATGAGTTTATTCATACATATAGCGACTTCATTAGTGCGTAACAGACACAGTGCTTCTTATAACAATGTTAATTATTACAAAATGACCACACACGGGTCTAAACAAAATACACCACAGCGGAAAAGAACGGCGCAGCTCCAAGCCAACAGGCAGCCGACCTGGAGTTCCACAAGCCTAGAACTCAGCATCATCTTCAGGGAAGTCATCCTCAGGGAATTCTTCAAAAGTTTCACCTTCTGAAACAGCAAGCGTGAGTATTTCCAATACTCAACAAGTGGGGGAAAATTAAATTTGATATGGTGGCTTGAAACAAGGTTTCCTATTCTCTAGGGTTTCATTTGCATAAAAGCCGATTTTATCCCTGAACTATGGAAAAGCAAATTTTATTTTAAACATGAAAAGATGTACAAAAGATTTTCTTTAACCTCCGAGAATTCAACCAATTCTTAACCAACAAAGACAACCACCCGACTAATCATGTGAGGGTCCATGCTGCTCATAATCGTGAGCACGGCTGAATATTCAGTTTGACACTCTGCAAAGTTTGTACACTTTACCGACGAGTCGTGATCTTCTCTGTTGCCGGTACCTGCTGGTACCTTACACACTTCCGGGGTGTGCGCCAAGAGATCACTTCGAGGCTTTTCCAAAGAGTCTCCCAGTATGCATTTGCCCACTGAGGTTTCACCGCCGTACATAAGTGGAGTAACCCTCCACCCCAGAAGCCCCCTCTCGTGCTGGGTAGAATCGGGAAGTAACCCTTCCTTATCTACACATCCAATTGGCTAATACAACACTGGGAGAATATCTAATTACTAGGCCAAGCCGTACCATATTGGTCTCGTGGTTGTTCTGTTTGCCATGGATGGTCACTCAATGAACCGGTCCTTAAAATGGTCTGGGCAAGACCGCCCATAACCCCATAAGGGTAGCTTACCAAATATTTCCAAACAACCAACCATGCCGGGAAAAATAGCCCTTTCTTGCCCAAAACCCCAATTGTCTTTGTTGTTAACTCCCTTAACAACATCAGTTTTCATGACATACTTCCTATATCAACTTTTAGTTCATAACTCATGATTCATCACCTACACGCTACATGTTCATCTAAAAGCATGGCTAAGCATAAACATGATGTTATTTTAAGGATAAAACATCTACAACTAACCCTAGTATTTGTTATACTACCCATTTTGTAAAACAGCATGCATATTGGATAAAGACTATTTTTATATAAAAACTGGGTTTGCAACATGGTCAAGACACTTGCCTTCGTCGAAGTGATGCACAGGTCCTTCAAAATCTTCTTCCTGAAAGTTTCCGAACTCTTGGACTGAATCATCTACACGAGCACACAATCAAACATAAGAATAGTATGCCAAACAGACTTAAAACGAGGCAAAAACAATATAAACAGAATCTACACATTGCTATGAGAACAAGAGCGCAAAGATCGTCTAAATCGGAGTTACGAGCAAAAAGTTATGAGCGTTTGAAGTTCCAGGGGTGTTTCTGCAAATTTTCCTTATTATCAGAGAAAATCCGAATTGTTTTTATACTGGAAATTCGATTTATGACGTCATAAAGAGAAACAGATTTATTTCTTAAAAGAAAAAGACATGGAAATGGTCTACGAGGCTTGTGGACCACTGCAAAAGCATCGGTCCACCGGTCCACGGTGGACTGAAGGGGTAAGATACCGGCCGGTCTAATCCGGGCCGTTGGTCAAAGATCCGATGGCCGAGATTTAAAAGGGGTGGTGCCGGTGGCTTCAACGGAGGGGCGGCGGCGAGCAGCGGCAGGGGCGGCAGCGGGCTCACCGGCGATGTGCCAAACGGCGCATCAGGCCACAGAGCTCAATGGTGAACTGCGGAAGAGAGAAAAGGGGGAAAAAGGGAGTCTCACCACGGGCTCGACGGCGGCAGAGGAGCTCCGGAGATGGCTGGCGATGGTGAAGGAGGCCGGCGGTGCTTCGGCCTCGGCGGAAGCAGCGTTCGGTTGCGAGAGACACCCCAAAAAGCACCGAGGGACGATGACCGAGACCCTACGACACCGTTTGAGTGAAGAACATGGTCAATTGAGGCTCGGTCATAGAGGAAATGGGCGGCGGCCGAGCTTCTTACCGTCAACAATGGTCGTCTCGGCGGAGGGCTCAAACCCAAGCGCAAATAGAAGGGAAAAGGGTGGTTCGGGTGGGGAATGAAACAAGGGTGCCGAAGGAGGGCTTAAATAGCTGAGAGGGGGAGGAAGACGGCCGGATTCGAGAAGATTGGCCGGTGGCCCCAAATTTAATCCAAACTTCAGTTTCCATGCAAGTGAGAGGGGAATCAAAGGGGAAACAGTCGGACTGGGGGTAAAAGAGAGAGGGGAACACAGCCATGCACTTTGATTGCCGAATCAATGCGCGGGGAGGCGGTGATTTGAAGCGGCGGCGGGATTTGGGAGCTCAGGAGTCCGGCGGCGGGAGGAGGGAGAAGAGCAGCCGATCAGCGGTGGCTCGGCTCGCGGCTCAGCGGGACCCACGCGACAGCGAGAGAGGAAAGGAAGGGGCAGCTCGGGCGGGCGCTCGACTCGGCTTGGAGCTGGGCCCACTGGGCGGCGAGAGTGGGGGCGGCGGGCCGGTTGGAGAGGTCGGTTTGGGCTGGCGCTGAGAGAGAAGCCGGCCCACACAGGAGGGGAAAGAAAGGAGGGGAGGAGGGGATATTGGGCCGGGGAAGAGAATTCGGCCCAAGCACAATTTCTTAATTTCCAAAGCCTTTTCCATTTGAATTTCAACATATTTTCAGATGAGGTATTAAAGCGACGAAATCTAGCAAAATTTTGCAAACTTTTCCACCCAATAAAACCTTATTGCATCTACAACGGCATGAATGCAATCAAACATTTTACCTATGCCAACTTAAATTTAGAAATTAATTTTCCTATTGAGCTAAGTTGCAGCACCTAATTAAATTTCTAGCAAAATTTTAAATTATTGCAAATATTGAATTTTTGGGTGTTACAACTTGCAGGTATAACATCAAGTGAGGAAAAGAAGTGCCCTTTCAAAAAGAAGAGCTTTCTGAACCGCAATGCTGTGCATCGAGTTCTTGCAGTGCTTGAACAAGTCAATTGGAGCGATATTGATTCAGAAAGCAGCGACGATGACAAAAGATCCAAGAGCAAGATGAAACATGACTTGATTGGGTTGTGTCTCATGTCAAGCAACAAAGAAAGGTAAGCCGATGATGAACATGATAGCGATAGAAACGAGGTACTACCTACTTATTATGAATTGTCCAACGTTATTGTTCATCTTGGTACACTCTTAGATAAACGTAATAAGAAAATTAAGAAACATGATGCTTTAATTGAATCACTTAATTCTAAATTGCAAGACTTAAAACTTGGATTCTCAATAATGATGCTTAGAAATTATGTGACTTAATTTATTCTGAACTTACTTCTCTTAGAGATGTTCATGCTTCAACTCTTGAGAAACTTAAAGATGAAATTGAGAACAATAAGAAACTTGTTGTGTTAAATAGCAAACAAATTAAAGATGCCAGTTGTTCAACTTCTAATTTGCTTGATTCAACTTTTTGTTCTAATTATTCAATTCTTGAATTGAAATTGCATGATGATAATGCTAGAGTTTCTCAAATAGCTAATGGCATGATCACTCATGAAGTTCTTTCATGCTCTAATTGTCACAAACAAAAGAAACCCATGAAGGTTGCTTGTGAAAAGTGTCTAGTTCTTTCTACATAAGTTGATTACTTAAAAGAAACATTAGAATGTTTTAAGGGAAGGAAAAATATAAATCTGATTTTAGATTGCACTTCACCTTGTACACCCACTTTAGACCGATTGGCTGTTGTCCAACCGGCGGCTTAACGAGTTCCCACATTCGATTTTCTTCAATGGACATCATTTCCTCCATCATTGTGTGCCTCCATTGCTAAAAGCGTTCACCCTTTGCAAAAGTCATGGACTCTTCCTCATTGAGCAAAAGTAGCTCCTCTGCCCCAAAGATGCGCTTAGCGAACCCGGGTTGTGTGGATAGGCCGAAGATGTTGTTGACGATGCAAAGGTGCAAGGACGTGTCATCGTGGTCAGCATCAAGGTTCTGTAACCTAGATGAGTGTCGCGAGGCTTGCTAGGCTCCCCGATCAACTGATGGCACCACTTGCAATGGACTACATGGGACACCCTTTTCTCTAGGTGAAGATTCTCCTATCGTGCCGCTAGGGCTAGCATCCGTGGGGTCTGCGCCATGATGCACAACATACTTGACCATGAAGGAGCTCTCGGGAGGGGAAGTGCCATCCTTGTTGGAACTTATCTAGTCCCATTGTGCGCCCTCATCTAAGATGATGTCACGGTTCATGAACACTTGATCTGAGTTGGGGTCATAGACATGGTAGGCCTTGGCACCGGGTTCGTACCCAGTGAACACCATGTCCTTGCTCCAATATTCAAAGTTCTTTAGGTTGGGGCAAGTCGTCTTGATGTAGGCGACACAACTGATGGTCCAGAAGAAACCCACCTATGGCTTGCACCCATGTCAGGCCTTGAAAGGAGTTACTCCCATCATGCTCCACATTGGAAAAGTATTTGAAATGAACACTGCAGTGGAAACTACCTCACCCCAAAATGCCCTACCAAGTCTTTCCCCTTGAGGAGGCTGCTTGCCATGGCAATGATGGTATGATATGATTACATTGTTCCACGATCTTGTTTTGTTGCGGCAAGTATGACACTGGGAGATGTCATTGCAGCTCGCAGTCAGTGCAGTACTCCCCAAACTCCACTGAGGTGAACTCTCCTCCATGATCGGTGTGCAAAACTCAAAGTTTATGTCTCATCTTGATAGCGACGTTAGCTTTGAATCTCTTGATGGTTGTCGTCATGTCAGCCTTGGAGGAGAGAAGCATGAGCAACATGTAGCGGCTGTGATCATCCACCAGTAGCATGAAGAGGCTATTCCTCCCTAGTGTCCTAGTGTTGGTGGAGTGATTGGCCCTCAGATGTTGCCGTGGATGAGGTCTAGCAAACCCTCGGCATAGTACTTGGCTTTGGCCATGAATGGAGCTCGGCGTTTCTTGGTGATGACACAGCTGTCACAGACTTGATTCATGTTGCTGACTTGAGGTAGCCCACGAACCATCCCGTCCTATGCCGGTTTGCAGAGTGACTTGAAGTTGACATGGCCGTAGCATGCGTGCCAACACCATGCATTGTCGTTGCCATGCATCGACATAGACACCACCTGCGCGACACTCAACCGAAGTGAATACAACCGATTATGGGACCGCATCACCTTCATGAGCAGGCATCGATGTTGATCGTGGATCCATAGTATGTCACCATCAATGAGCACCCAGCAGCCACACTGATCCAGTGACCGAGGCTCACAATATTGGTGGTGAAGCTCAAAATGTAGGAGATTACGGTGAGAGCGTGATGCTCATTGGTCTTACATGTGAATATGACGGTACCTCAGCCTTTAATATCGACGACTGAGCCATCACAAAATTTTACTGTGCCGAGGACACCGGAGTCCAGCTCGGTGAAGGCCGCACAGATACTCGTCATGTGGTTAGTGGCCGTCACTTGTGTCCAGGTACCACCATCTGGCATCTTTACGTTTGGTGTGATCCAAATGAGCCTGCAAATTAGAAGAAACAGAGTTGGGAGCCAGGCAAACTCTGTCCATTAGTAGTATGGACTCCTTCTCATTAGCTTGCATAATATGAGCCTCATCTGCCCACTAAGGTTAGCGGTAATCCTTGGCTCAGTGTCCTTTTTCCCGTAGTTGCAACACTTGTCGCATTTGATGTCATGGACGAGAGTAGGATTATGGGGTCCATCCTGCTTCTTCCATGACTTTTTGCCACGGTGCCGGTCTCCAACCTTGGTCCTCTAGCCACCAGAGGAGCTGCCACCATCTTGTCGATGCTTCATGCACACAAGCTACTCCTCCTTGGTGAGGAGCAGCTTCTCCCCAGAGTTCTCTGCCTGGTGGAGTCAAGGCAATCCTCAGCCACCTTGAGCCTCTCGGTGACTTCTTCAATGGACAATGTCGAGATGTCTAGTAGAGTTTCAATTGACAAAGCGATTTGAGAGAACCTGGAAGCCACCACGTGAAGAAACTTCTTGATGACCTTAGATTCTTCGTTCGGGTCACCAAATATGTCAAGGTTGGTGACGAGCTTGGAGACAAGTTCTCATACCTCATGGTGACAAAACATAGGTCGATCAAGTATAAGTTAATTAGATGATCACACATAATTTGTAAATGCTTTAAGAAATAACAGGTGGGACCTTTTAACCTTTTTTGTGATTACAAGGTGACACACATACACCATTACACATGCACACCACATCCACACACCTGCGAGTGCGTAAAGCGCGGGCATCAGAATTTGAACCTGATAGGTGGAGTCCTACACTCACACCGTCACCATCACACCAAGAGGTGGTTCCTTAACTCTTATTCACTAACCGCCAACTTCACTCACTACTATAGAAATGATTTAGTGGGTTGCCCCTTTACATAAGGTTTTCTGGAGCCGTCTGTGAAAAGATTATCACAAACAGCTTCAAACTAGACCCGTCTGGAAAAATGACAAGAGTAGCCCAAGGTGATGGGACGTAAAACAGACGGCTTCAAACAGAAACAGTCTATACTATTAATACAAATAGCTCGTAATTGGAGCCGTTCATATTAAAAGCACTAGTACAGATGGCTCCAACTAGGAATCGTCTGTATTAATACTACAGATAGCTCATCTTTTGAGCCGTCTATACTATCAGAATTATAACAGACAACTCATAGTTCAAGTCATATGTAAGAATAGCACACCCATATGACCCTGTGTATTCCAATATTACAAATGCTGGTGTGTTATTGGAGTCATCTATACAAATACATCACCCTTAGTTTTCACGCAAACCTTGGCATTCTCTTCCATTATAACCTTCATCTTCTTTACTCTCCCGACAGTACGCCTTAACTCAATCTCCCGAGCCTAGCCACCTTCACTCCATCGAGCCCACTTGCCCCTACGCCCCATCTCCCCCACCAGCCGGCCATGGAAACTCCCTCACCACCACCATATCTGGCCACTCCACGATCCCCCTCGCCACCACAAACTTTGCCATTCCACCCACCCATGCGCCTACATCTGATGATGAAAAGGTAGCTCCAGTGCCGCGGAGTTTGCATGGGGCATAGCGCGACTTCAGATCAGCCTCCTTCTAGTCCACCAACTTAGATTGGGAACATTTTGTTGAAGAGCCAACACCTAAGAGTTACCAACACGAGGATGAGGACAAGTACAAGGAGGAGGAGGAGGAGGATGAGGTCGAGGAGGAAAAGGACAATGAGGAGGAGCACAACAACAACGAAGAAGATGAGGACGCGGATAGTGAGGAGTCAAGCAACAATGACAGTGGCGGTCCCAATGACTTCTTCATCGTTGATGATTCTGTGGGGAGGCGTAGACAACTGGCCGGTTGTTCTTTTGCGACAGTCGGTGATTCTAAGTTCTTTTATGCGCACGCGGCCAACGAGTGGTTTCTTTTGCTTATACAATGACTACTAGCTAGGGTTTGTGCTAAATGCTAAGTATAGTTTAATTTTGTAACTACTAGTTTGTTAAATGCTAAGTGCTAGTTGATTCTATCGATTCAGTGATCTGTTGGTTCTATGATCTATAGTTCTGTTGCTCTATTGTGAATGTTGATCTGTTGTGGACATTCCAATTGTCTAGAAGAGATTACCACAGACAGTTCAAATTAAAACCTTCTAAGAAAATGCCCGGGGCGGAGGTGGGACGCTTTAGTATAAACGGCTCCAAGTCAAGCAAGAGTTGTCTGTACTTATCCAGTAGTACAGATGGTTCCAAACTCGTGGCATCTGTACAAGTAATACAAATGGCTCATGGTTGGTGCCATTTGTATTATTGGCTACATCATCTCCTACTTGCTGCTAGAGCTTGTGTGGAACACAATAGTGGAGCTACCCTCTTTACAATGTGTAACTATTTGAGGAAGAGGCCGATGATTTTAACCAAAATATTGCTAGATTTTGGTAGAAACTTGAAGATTCATTAGCATTTGTTACTTTGAGGTGAGCATTATGTTCTAATTTTTTTTAGATGATCTAGATTTGGTTTGGAGAACTAGATAGATCTAGATCTAGATTTTGTTCATGATCTAGATATAGATGCTCTAGATTTGTGTTTGAATTTGGTTTTAAGAGATCAACTATAGATCTAGATCTAGATTTTTTCATGATGTCATAGAATAAATTGTTCTAGGTTTATATATGATGCTCAAAATATAGATCTAGGTTTAATTTTGTTTTCTAGATAAATTAAGGATTTTTATTACATGAATTTTACTATAAATGACTAACTTTTATTTCTCATTTATTGTACAGTTAACGTATGCATGTATATATTAATGTAATGATAATGATTTATTATTTTTGAATCAATTCTCATTTCTATGGTTAATCGATGCATGGTACCTCCATTTATTCAACGAAAAGCTAGCTAGCTAGGTTGCTCTCTTTTATTAGGTTAATTTAACATTAATTTAATCCATATATTTTTAGATGGATCGCGGCTGGATGTACGGTTCTCATATGAACCAAGGGTACCGAATTTATATTTTGTCCTTGTTGTGATTGTAGAAATGAAAGATCCTTTCTCAGACAGAATAGAACCCTACAGATCTAAGCGCACTTGATTATTCGGGCTTTAAATCTGGCTACACTTGTTGGACCAAACATGGTGAAGAGCAGAATATATTACATGAAGACGTTGGTATCATCGAAGAACCCGAAGTTGATGAAATAATAGAAGATAATGACAAAGTTGGTGCAATTGATGATTGTGGTGGTGCACATGTCGATGATTGTGGTGCTACAGAGGTCAATAATTGTGCTGGTATAGATGATGATGATAAGTTGGACCAGATGTTTTGCAATGCAGGCATGAACTTTAGTACTCAAAGAAAATTTAGCAAATTCATGTATTGATCGAGGACTCAGAGAAATGGTTGTTCCCTGGTTGCAAGCTGGAATACACAAAGCTATCATCCGTGCTGGAACTACTTAAATTGAAAGCATGCTATAGCTGGTCAGACAAGAGTTTCACGACGCTATTAGGCCTCCTATCAGACATGCTTCCAGATGCAAATGATCTGCCCACAAACACATACAAAGCAAAGCATGTTCTTTGTCCATTGGTGCTGGAGGTAGAATGAATACATGCATGTCCGAATGACTATATCCACTACTATAAAGATCTACTAGACTTTTATGCATGTCCGGTGTGCAAAGCATCTCGATACAAGCGTAATAGTCAATCGGACGGCGCGTTAGATGAAGAAAGGAATTCCCATTACATTGGTGTGGTATCTGCCTACCAGATTTGTTTGTGAATCCAAACGAGGCAAAAAAAAATTTGTGCTTGCACTTGGAGGGCCATAAGCAAGATGGAAACTAAGTGTAGGACCAAGAATGGCGACTAGAGAGGGGGTGAATAGGCGCATCTCAAACAAAGAGCATTAGCCAAAATTCTAGGAGAAACAAATCAAAATGGAAACACTAGGTTCCATTGAAACTCATTCCAAGAGTCATAGCCACAAAAAAATTGCAACTTGAGGAAGTACCACTTAGAACCAAGAATCAAGCCACCGGGTGAAGAAATTCTTCATGTTGATAGATCTAGAGGCAAGGGAGATTCAAGACCATTCTGAAAGTGAATTTTATGCCCCTAGCAACAAGAAGAACAACTTTGAGATGATGGAAACAATAAGCTCTTAACCAAAAACTGAAAATTGCACTGAAAACCAAAAAACTTGCAGCAAAGTAAGGGAGCTAATAGAAGGAGACTAGAAGGAGATGAACACAAGCATAAGGAGCAACATGATCTTCATTACTTATAGAGAACAACCCTCTTTTTGGCAGATTACAAAAATATTTTGCTCATAAAAGTTCTCACCAATCTAAGCACTCTCACCCTTCTGAAACCCTAGCTTACAACTCTCAAATTGCTGGCTCAACCCTCTCCTACAACCCTACCCCTCAATTTATAGGCCTAGGGAGGTTACTTAGCCCTTAAGTTTTCTTGTTCCAAAGTACCCCTCTCTTCCAATGTACTCCTACCTACCACCGGGTCATTTTGGTCCATCCTTTAATTCATCCATCAAATGGCCATGGTGCCTTCATGACTTTGTTTCGCCTCGACACAAGCTTCGCGATGATGCCACGTGCACTCCATCCTTCCATAGTTTTGAGGCCAAATCGTGAAATAGCCTTGCACGCTTCTCAAAGAGGCTAAATGAATCTCGTCTCCAAGATTCGGGCTGATTTCCAAACAGGTGAGGGTACTCTGCCTTTAGCTATTCTTCTTGTTCCCAGGTTGCTTCATCCTCAGTATGGTGACTCCACTGAACCTTGCACATACATATGACCTTTCTCGGAGTCACGCGCTCTGCCATTTCTAGAATCTCGACCTGGTATTCCAAATAAGTTAAATCCTCTTGTGGTTCCACTTCTTCCAAGGGTAACTGTTCCTTTGGTACTCGCAAACACTTCTTCAGCTGTGATATATGAAACACGTTGTGCACGTCTTCCAGCTTGGGCGACAATTCCAACTGGTAGGCCACTTCTCCACGTCTAGCATTCACATTAAACAGTCCAATGTACCAGGGTGCAAACTTGCCACTAATCTTATAACGATGAAGTCCCCTTAGAGGTGAGACCTTGAGATACACATAATCTCTAACCTTGAAAGTTAACTCTCGGCATCGGCTGCCCGCATAACTCTTCTATCTAGATTGAGCTATCTTTAACTTTTCTCGTATTGCCTTGACTTGTCCCTCTACTTCCTTGAGTATTTTTGGTCCAAACACTTGACCTTCTCCAGCCTCACTCCAATATAGAGGCGTTCTACGCTTCCTTCCATATAATGCCTTGAACGGAGTCATCTGTAAACTGGTCCGATAACTGTTGGTATACGAAAACTCTGCATTTGGCACGTTCTTGTCCCAACTGTTGCAATGTTGAAGAGCACATGCTCGCAACATATCTCCAAGTATCTGGTTTATTCTTTCTGTCTGTCCATGCGTCTGTGGGTGATATGCCGAGCTAAAATTCAACTTTGTCTCAAATGATTCATGAAGTCGCTGCTAAAATCTTGAGGTAAATTGGGTCTCTCAATCTGACACTATTCTCTTTGGAACTCCATGTAACCATACAATCCTGGATATATACAGTTTTGCTAACTTATCTCCTTTATAGGTCGTTCTAACCGGAATGAAATGAGCTACCTTCATGAGACGATCCACATTGACCCATGTTGAATCATAGCCTGATTGAGTACGAGGTAATCTGACTATGAAATCCATCCCAATTTCTTCCCACTTCCATTCTGGTATCTTCAGAGGTAGTAACAATCCTGCTCATTTCTGATGTTCTGCTTTCACACGGTGACATACATCACACACTGCCACGCACTTGGCTATTTCTCGTTTCATACCAAGTCACCATTAACGATCCTGGTACATCTTGGTACTACCCGAGTGAATAGAGTAAGCTGACTCATGGGCTTCTCTTAAGATTATCTCCTGAAGTCCTTTCTGGTCTGGTACACAGTTGCACTTACCAAACCATACTATGCCTCTTTCATCCTCCGAGAATTTTGGGGCTTTGCCTACTTTCATATTTTCTTTAATCTCTTTGATATTTTCATCTTCCTCCTGCCCCTTTCGGATGTCCTCATCCAGAGTAGGTTCCACTTCCATGGTTACTACCTCTATGTCCGCAACAAAACCTAGGTTAAGACGTCGCAATTCTTAATATAAGGTTGGTTGAGCTTCTTGTAACACAACCATGGTATTGTATACTTTATGACTTAATGCATCTGCAACCACGTTGCCTTTCTCGGGTGGTAATGGATTCCTACATCGTAATCCTTGATCAGTTCTAGCCATCTTCGTTGCCTCAAGTTAAAATCCATTTGTGTGAATATATACTTCAAGCTCTTATGATCCGTAAATATCTCACATCTTTTCCCCAGTAGGTAATGTCTCCATATTTTCAAGGCACGTACCACTGCCGCTAAATCCATGTCAGAGTCGGATAATTCTTCTCATGAGTCATTAACTATCTCAAAGCATACGCTACCACTGGTTTGCATCAAAACACATCCAAGACCATGTCAAGATGCATCGCAGTATATGTCAAAGTTCTTCTGGATATCCGGCAACACTAACATAGGGATTGTAGTTAACTTTTTCTTTAGCTCATTGAAGCTTTGCATCAAAACACATCCAAGACTATGTCGAGATGCATCGCAGTATATGTCAAAGTTCTTCTGGATATCCGGCAACACTAACATAGGGGTTGTAGATAACTTCTTCTTTAGCTCATTGAAACTTGCTTCACAAGCGCTTGTCTATTCATGCCTCTTTTCCTTCTTTAGCAACTCTATGAGTGGCTTGGCTATCCTCAAGAATCCTTCTATGAAACGGTGGTAATTGCATGTTAGACCAAGGAAACTTCTTACCTCCGTAACACTAGTAGGTGATTTCCAATTCAAAACATCTTTCACCATACTTGGGTCCACTGCAACTTCTCCGGCAGATAGAATATATCCAAGAAATGGCACCTCTGTTAACCAAAACTAACACTTGCTGAGCTTATCACATAGTTGATGCTCTCTAAGCTTTCCCAAGACTTTCCTTAGGTGATCCTCATGTTCTTTTTCACTCTTAGAGTAAACCAGTATGTCATCATGAACACTACAACAAACTTACCCATATACTCCATGAAAACTTTATTCATGAGGTACATCAAGTAAGTCGGGGCATTAGTTAAATCGAATGACATAACAGTAAACTCATATAATCCGTATCGGGTGATGAATGTTGTATTGGGTATATCCGATTTTTGAATCTTTAAATGAAGGTATCCTGACCTTAAGTCTATCTTCAAAAACACTCGAGCTCCAGTAAGTTAGTCGAACAGATCATAGATCCAGGGTAAGGGATACTAATTCTTTATGGTGACACCATTAAGTGCTCGGTAGTCCATGCACATCCTTTGGCTTCCATCCTTCTTTTGCACGAAGAGCACGGGTGCTCCCCATGGCGAGGAAATAGGGTGGAGGTGACCCTTCTCTAGCAACTCTTGAATTTTCTTCTTTAAATCAGCTAAGTTATTAACGGGCATCCTATAGGGTCTCTTAGCTATAGGTGCATTTCTAGGCACAAGATCAATTACAAAGTCAATGTCTTGGTCTGGTGGCTTACCTGGCAATTCATCCAAAAACACGTCTTGAAACTCACAGACTATCCGTATCTGGTCCACTGTGGATCCTTCCAGGTGGTTGAACTTGCATTCCTCTGCTAATGGCATGTCTACCACAAACTCTATCTTGACGCCCTCTCCATTTTCAAAGGTGAATTCCCTTTCTGGCAAACTATCACTCCTTTGAACTTTGCTAGCCAATCCATTCCAAGGATCACATCGATCCCATCTGATTCTAGGACGATGAGGTTGGCCGAGAACTCTACCCTCCTTAATTTAAGGTTTAACTTAGGGCAGACGAGATTAGCTCTCATTTCTCCACCAGGTGAGCTAATTAGCATCTTATGTTTCAGAGTTGTTTCTGCCAAACTATGCTTTGCCACATACTTGGATGTATTGAACGAATGTGAAGCTCCGGAATCAAACAAAACAGATGCAGGGGCTGAGTTGACAAAGAACATACCAAGTACATTGTCAGGTGCATCCTGAGCTTCTTCTGTGGAGACGTGGTTCACGCGTCCCTTCACGTGGTTCTACTAAGATCTATTGGTGGTGCAGGTGTTTGATACTGATTGCGATTCTGAGTTGGAGCAGGTGTCTTCATTGGTGTGTTCAAGTTGAACGGGACCGGGGTCTGGTTCTGCCTCTTCTTGGGAAACTGATTAGAAGGGTGTCCAATCTCCTGACAGTTGAAACATGTGCATCAAGTTGTAGCATATGGATTAGGGTTCTTGGTTGGGGCTGGTTTGTTATAGTTGGTGTTGGAGCGGGGTTGCTGATACGCAGGACAAGGTGCTACTGTTTGAGGTCTGAACTGAGTAGATGACTGTTGTTGTTCTTGGTGTGGCATGTTGCATGGGCAAGAGTTATTACTTGAGTGTTGTCCTTGTGAGGCCATCCTTCTCTTGTGATCTTCACCAAGCATACGGCGTTTGTCTTCCAATACTAGTGCCTTGTTTACTAAATGCTGAAAATTTGGGTAGTCATGGGTGCTTAACTGAGCTTGCATTCTATAAACCAACCCATCCAAGAATCGCTCTTGCTTCTTCTCGTCAGTGTCGACATCCTCTGGTGCTTACCTTGAGAGTTGAGTGAACCGGTTGACATACTCATTCACTGACATAGACCCTTGCTTCAGGTTGCGAAACTCCTTTTTCATCATAGCGATAGTGCCTATCAGTGCATGATGGTGACAAAAAGCTTCCTTGAACTCTGTCCAAGTGATGGACTCATGATCCTCTTGGGTGCTGTAGAAAGCATCCCACCAGCCAGCGGCATGACCGGTGAGCTGATATGCAGCATACAGAACCTTCTCATGATCATTGCATCGGGCAACCAACAGTTTCTTCTCAATTTTCTTCAGCCAATCGTCTACAGCAAGCGGCTTAGTGGCGTGAGAGAACGTGGGTGGCTTGGTCCTCATGAATTCCCCCAACTTGGACAGGTTGTGGTAGTGGGGCTATGGTGGTGGCCGAGTCTGAGTAGCCTGTTGCATGCTGGTCATTATCTGGGCCATCCCTTGCAAGATCTGGGTTTGCATAACCATAAGTTGCTACATGGTCATCGGAGGTGGTGGTGGAGGCAAAGTTTCTACGCGATTGTCATTGCTTCCGAGGTTGCTCCTGGTGTTGACCATCTGGTAGAGTAGGGCATAGATAAGAGAAAAGCACAAGATTCTAAGAGGGACTCTATGCTGTAGAGACTAAATTTTTTTACTAAAAATAACTCTTATTATATTTATTACTCACTATCATCAACCCTACTTCTAAGATGTGGAAGCAGAAAGGGTGCCTAAGGGCGATCCTGCAACTCACATCTGACACTCACAAACAACAAGATCCACGAAAACTAACAACTCCAATTTGACCTAGGCGTCACTACTAACCAATCTCTATTATTGTAATAGGACACTCCCTATCTGGTACACATGGTGGGGTTGCAGGTTCTCTTTTCGAGTCACTGTCTAGGTACTATGATCCTGAACTGGAGAGAGGTTCGGAGAGAGCTCTCTTGCTTGGGGGCGAAACTGGTGTAGGAGTGAATCATGCAAGTGGTGTTGGAGTATCATGTTGTCCTCTTCAGCTTCTTCCAAGCGATGTCGAACCGCCTTTAGTTCTTGCATGGTGGTCTCATAGAGTTGATCCAGGGTGACGGTGAGTTGAACATGGATCTGGAGCGTGGTGTTCTCTTCATTGCAGTAGCATCAGACTCCAGTATCCGGGCTTGCATCTCTGCGAACAGGGACGTAGCGGTACATGAATCCTTGGTTGTTGCTCAATAGTCCAGTCATACGTGGTAGAGGGCTTGGTGTGCAGCATTCTGTATGCCTTCTTCAAGCCTGGACCTCCTTGTCTTAGTGGTGTCGGTGCATGCAACTCTGATTTCTCCCTTGTGTGCTCGGTGTCGATAGACGAAGACGGTGATGGACCATTCTGTGTCATTGGCTTGCCTTGTCCCTTCATACATCGACTTCTTTTGGTGTCCATGTCGGTAAGTAGGGCCCATAGCATCCTTGGAAAGATCCCTTGGTGCAATCTGTTGGAATGACAAACTTCGTTGAGATGCGACTCCATCTGTAGGTTTGAGTGTAAGGGGGAGAGGGTAAGTAAACCATACTAGAATAGAGGAAGGTAAGGGGTCTTTGAGCATAGCTTTTATTCTTTCCAAAACTCCTCTTTTTAGGGTTGACCAGACTATCTAAGGCTGCGTTCTAAGTTGATATGGCTTTGATACCACCTTTGTCGAGACCAGTTTAAGTAACAAACTAATCTCATCTATGTGCTAAGCCCAAGAATCAATCCTAAAATATAGTGACTTAATTGATGATAACCATTACAATATCCATACCTCAATCGAATAAACTGTCTTACACAAATGACCTTCAAGGGTCGAAGAACCAAATAAACTGCAGCGGAACTAAAGGAACTACGATAACTCTAATCCTTTACGACTCTTCCACAAGCATGATCGACGTAGAAAGCATCTTAGAACGATCCATCTTCAGTGTACTCCTCGATACCTTCTGCAACTAAGTGTTTGGTGACAGCAAGAGTAGGCACATGTCGTACTCAGCAAGTTGTGAAGGAAATAATATGCATATGATGGCTTTGACAAGAATATGGCTAAATGGCTCTTTTGCATAAAACATCATTTAAATAAAAAACATTCAAAAAAAGATATTAATTAATTGAATAACTGTAAACAACAAACCACCTCAAGATTCCATCCATCCTGATTTGACCAACAACTGACCATCTCAACCAAAGTTCCATCCACTAAGGTTGAACACCTCAACTATGATCCCCCCCCCCATCACAGTTAACCAACTAACCAAAACATCAAGTTCTAATCATGGTAGATTTTCAATGCCACTCATAACCATGAGCACGACTGTATATTCAGTTTCACACTCTATAGAGGTTGTACACTTTACCACAAGACGTTTCTTCCCATTTGTCGAGTATCCATTGGCCGACGGAAAACTCTTACACACTTCCAGGGTGTGCGCTAGGAATCCACTGCAAAGCCGTTACAAAGGATCCACTAGTATGCATGTACCTGCTAAGATTTCACCGCTGTGGGAATCACTCCACTCCAGAGGCCCCCTCTTGCGCCATGGGTCTGGAAATCACTTCCGTGGAGATCGTACCCGCCCACATCCACTTGGTACACAATACTAGCGAACCACTAATTAATAGGCTAGACCCGTCCCATACTAGGCTTGTAGTTGTACTGTAACATAGAAAGGTTACTCTACAAACCGGCCCTTAGATTTGAGCAAGACTACCACATTCCCATCCGTACATCCCGTATCGGTCTCATCATACCACTTGCTCAAATCCCTATGCCACGTTGCTAAAAAAAATACGTTGCTAAAAAAAATAGTCCACCATATTTTGTCATTGTTGCATAGGACCATTATCAAGTTCGCGGAATAATTATCATGATTACCACCCTAAAGCAAAGCTAAGCATCATCTACCCTTCCATAACCTAAAACCATAACTATGACGACAAGGATGATAAGGGAAAACTAGGGTAAAGCCTAACTCTTGGGTTTCCCGACAAAATTATTAGCATGAATATTTGTAAAACAGAACATTTAAAAACTAGGATAAATATGATCAAGAACACAACTTGCCTTCACTGAACACAGTTGTGTCTTCGAAATCCTGATCATGCAGACCTTCTAGCTCCTCTAGAACGTTGGAGTCTACTCACAACATACACGGAAAAACAAAAACACATCAACACAAAGATCCAAAAGAACCAAATATCACACAACAAACATAATCACATACAAGATCACACCTTTCTTAACAATCCAGCAAAAGAATAGGTCGAAACGGAACTACAGTTAACAAGTTATTATTTTCTAAAGATTAAAACAAAGCTAAAAAGATTTACTACAGATGAAATTATGTTGTTGGAAATTTTCTAGAACTTGTCCAAAGTCATCTATGATTTTATTTTGGATTTTTGTGGAATTTATTTGAATTAGAAAACTATATAAAACTATTAAATCGAATTAAATAAACCTATAAAATAGTATTAAACATTATTAGAAATTAATTCCCTATTTATTATTACTTTCAGAATTATTTTTACACTAGAAATCAATTTATTGCGCAATATATACAAATTATAGTGTTAGCAACACAATTAAAACAAATAAAAAGAAAAAAAATGCTAATTGGGCTAGGTGACTCAAACTAACGCTGACATGGCACGACACGTCGGACAAATATGCTTATGTGGATGCCATATCATCACTGACTGCGATTATGAACCGAAGGGGTACACAGACCTAATCTCAGCCCTTGATTTTAGATTGGACGGCTCAAAACACTTGGCTCTCCTCTAAATGGGCGGCACGACAGTGGATACGGCTCCTGCGGTGATGCACAGCTGGATCCTCGCTAGAACGGCACTCTGGTGGCCTAATCTCGACGGCGAGTGGCAGAACAGGAACACATGCTCACGGGGAACTCACTTAGACAATCGTCGAAGCTCGGGGAAGACACTAGCTAGGTCGGCGATGGCACACAGCGGCGGTTCTCCTCGGCCGGCGTCATGGACGAATCTCTGGTGATGAACAGCGATCAAACTTTCATCAGAAAGCTTCCTTGCACCCCTACGATGCTAGCAAACCCTTCGCTGGCGGCAATCGAGCTTCGGTGACCGACATCGAAGGAGGTGGCTTTCTTCCCTAGCGCGGCAGCGACAAGGTTATGCGGTGGCTCTTGGGCTCTAAACCTGGCAGCTGATTTGGGATGCTCTATGGGAGGGATCTTCGGTGCTTTATATACCTAGAGGAGATAGAACTTGTGGGTGGCTTAGACTCGATTTGAATGGCGATGGCATCAACTCGAACTCGATTTGATCTCGATCCTGTTAGAGATAAGGCATCTTTCGGTCGTGATTCTTGCTTATCCGTAGCTGGCGAGCTTCTAGAAGACATCCTCCTTCGTATGCACGTTGGACTTGTCCTTTTTCCCATGGCCGGCTTGGATTTCCTGTGGTGGCGCAACTCAGCAGCACGAGAGAGAGAGGGAGAGGGAGCTGAAGGTTAAGGATGAACGGGAAGGCCAGACTAATGTGATGGGCTAGGCCGAAACAGAGAGAAAGAAAGAAGGAGATATGGGCTTCGGCCTATTTTAATCTCAAAGCTTTTTTCTATTTCTTTTCCTATTTCTCTCATGTATATGCACATGCATATTTATACATACAATGTATATACCACATATATATATAGTATATATTAGCTCATAAAATCAATCAATCAAATAATGAAACATACACATATACACATATACACACATATATGTATATATGTATAAAAGCACAAATACACACTTAGGATTATTTAAATTTGCAAAACTCTTTTCTTTTATTTGGAAAAAGTTTTTAATTATCTTGGTTTTCAAAAATTAGGCTGTTACATAGATGGATCTAAACCTAGTCAGTGACTTCCTTGATCGGCTTGATTTGGTTGTGATGGCTTGCATTTGCTTCTAATGGATCTCAATTCCCTCTCCTCCGCAGAGGCCCCACGCTCCGTATATATATGGGGGTGTCATGTGTCCTCTGGAGTCTTCCTTCCATTCTTGGAGATAAACTTCCTTGTTTACGAGATAGGGGGCTCCTACGGGTAGTTTCCATTCATCCAGCGCTGAAGATTGGCTACATTGGAGCATTTTGTGCAGACAAGAAATGGCTTGGTCGGCTCATGTGTACACGCCGGATGATCCGGCAATGGAGCTGGTTAACACACCGAAACATCTGGTGTTCATAGAGGATTTGAGTGGCGTTCAAACGACTAGTTTTTGAAGGATGTACATGCCGGATGGTCCAGTGAGTACAATGTTGTTTACATCGGATCATCCGACGTATACAGTAAAGTTGAGCTATTAGGGCAACGACTAGTCTGTGGGGTTGTGACTATAAGTACCTCTCCACTGGGTCATTTAAAGGTGCTAGAGTCCAGAGTAAGCTCATATACAATAGTGAAGATATTAAAATAATCATCCAAGGTAATTAAGCACATGATTAGAGAATAATTAGTGCTAATAGGTCTGGAGAGAGTTGTGTCTAGATGGTGCTGCCTAGAGAGGGGAACAAGGAGTGATCCTAGCTTGTACCAAGTGGTATGCTGGCACCTTAGCTTGTATCAATAGTGAAGATATTAAAATGATCATCCAAGGAAATTAAGCACATGATTAGAGAGTGATTAGTACTAATAGGCCTAGAGAGAGTTGTGTCTAGGTGTTGCTGCCTAGAGAGGGGATCAAGAAATGATCCTACTTGTACCAAGTGGTACACCGGCACCTTAGACTCTTGTACAGGGACATGAAGACACTTGCCTTGTTGGCTCAAGCTCCGAAGTTAAGATAGCGTTAAGTGACCGGAAGAGAGGCTTGTGGTGAGACCTTGCTTTGATGGCTTGGTGGCTCAACCTACTTGAGGTCTAGGTGGCTCAAGGGCTGTGACTGGGTGCCATCTAGGAGCTATAGCCTAGGTGGCTGCTCCAACGTGGACTAGTGATGGCGTTTATGCCATCAATACCTCCGGATAAAAACCCCTTGTGCTGAGTTTGCTTTCTCTACCTTATTTTCATTTCCGCATTTACATACTTGGATTTTACCTTTCTAGATAGGTTTCAATCTCTTTCGAATGGAAGAGTAGACACACTAGATAAACCTAGAGCACATTTAGATAGAAATTGATATAGGTTTATCTTGTGGAGTTTTTGGAGCCAATTAGTTTTAAGTATCCTAATCCATCCCCTCCCTCTTAGGACGTCACCAATCCCTACAGAATTAATGCATAATTCATCGTCGAAGTGTTGCAGGCCTTCATCTAAAGGGAGCACACCAATAGATGGAGTAGGATGGGCCAAATCATGCCAGGAAAAGTCAAGGTAAGGAATGTCAAAGTGTACCTGACACCTTACCCTTTCAACTTAAAGATAGGTTCACACCCGAAGAAAAAAGCCAAAGTGTTGCTTGACCTTAAATCAAGGCTCACCTCTCAACTTGAAGATGGGGGGCTAAGAGCTCCTACCCTTGCTCTGAAGATTCAATTAAACCTTCGAATCATAAATAAGATGGGAGATAAGAGTGTCAGCCCTGCACCAAAGTCAAAAAAAGACTTTTGGGAATAAAAAGCCGAAGTGTTGCTTGACTTTAAATCATAGTAGCACACCGCTAGACTTAAACAAAAGGCAGGGGCTAAGAGCACCTGCCCACACTCCGAAGATTAAATTAATCCTTCGAATCATAAACAAGACAGGGGCTAAGACTGTCAGCCCCACACCGATCAAACCACACATTCATAAAAATGCACCTTCAGATGAAAGAGTCAAGGTGTTATTTTTCCTCGCCTAGCAATGCGTCTTTGTAGTGCCAAATATTTTGTCAAAATGATTAGTATCTATATGCATGTGTTGAGAATTACTTTATGCATGCGCATTATAACAATGCATCGAAGTGTTTATTCTTTGCATATGAACACCAAAGTGTTGCTCAGCCTATAGTCGAATGTAGCACAACACTCGGCTAACAAGGAGATAGCCGAAGTGTTGCTAAACTTCTAGATAAAGGCAATGTACCTCTAGCCCCCAAAGAGAAAAATCTCTTCGCCAAACCGAAGCGGAGGCTATATATTTTGATAAAATAAAAAATTCAGTTTTGACCGTAATTACAGAGATAATTTCACCATTTGACCAATACATAGTTGGACTTCGAATCAAAATTCATGAGCAAAGGAAATATCAATCTGTCGAAGCAACAGTCGACCAGATGGTTGCTGCTGAAGGTCCCTATGGCTCAAAAGTTCGGGGGGGGGGGGGGGGCGGCGGCATTTTTTGATCGATACTTTGTGCACGTTGCTGTCATAGGACCTATGGCTCAAAAGTTGGGGGATGGAGTTTTCTGATCGGCGCTTCGCTCACGTTGCTACCAAAGGTCCCTACAGCTCAAAAGTTGGGAGGACGGTGTTTTCTGATCGACGCTTCACACACGTTGTTGCCGAAGGTCCCTATGGCTCAAAAGTTAGAAATTGAGGGCCTAGTGGAAGAGTACAACAAAGAATAACTAAAGTTTGTTCCGCAAATTCATCAATGCCAGGATCTACAAAGTCTTTATACATTTGACTATGGCCAAGTTGGAAAGCAATACCCCACCTTGTGGGAAAAGACTTTGTCAGGTCCAGCAGAGACCCGACATAACTATCTAGAGAAGTGTCAGAAGAAGGCTCAGGCTGAACACTGTCACCTTTGGCAAATGTTATTCCTGGCAAATGCTGAAGTCTTCGTCAGTAACAAAAATGAAAGGGAGAAGTCAAGTCATGCGCCTCATCGATCAGCTCAGGCTTCGGTTCGAGAAGCCTTGTAGGAGGGCTAAAATCTTCACACTCTATCCTACGAATTTCCCTATCAACCTTTTGAATCTCTAAGTCCAAAGGACAAAAAGACTTCCAAAATGCTTTCGAATTAGCATTCCTCACGTTATAGATTCTTGCCTTCGCTCACTAATACTTGTCAAATCGTATGTCGGGATGGCGACAACAAAATGAATCCCAGAAAGCCCATGACATGTAGAAGTTATCATGTAACATAGTTAAGGGGACAACATCTTTGGCTACCTGCATAGAGTCCGAAGGTAGGACCTGCGCAGAAAGCGAAGATTGTGAAAATGTTTAAAGAAGAAATTAAGTGAAGATATATTACAAAGGTTTTGAATAACATCGAATGTTCCAATTACAACTAAATAACCCCTCGCTCACACCTACTCCAAACCTACATTTCACGCTTCATTAGCCGCTTGTGAAGGGGTAGGCGCCGAAGTGGGTTGGAAAGAGGTTCCTGCGATGGCCAAAGCGTTCATGGTCTTCGCGGCAGCCTACAACAAAAAGAAGTTAAATTTAAATGAAAAAATAATGAAAAGATGCTAATGCATAGCGAAGAGTTACTTACTCTCTGGTTGTTGTTCTCTACCTCCTGAAGGCCGAAGGCGCACCCGTGTTTGCATCAGAAGTTGCTAGTGAAGGCCTTGGCGGATGCCTTTGACGCCTTCGACACCGCTCTGGTGGACATATCCAGCGGGTAGCAGAACGAGGGGCTCTGGAGAACCATGGATTGGATAGACTTTGGCCTGTGATCATGGCACAAAAGTCACCATACAGGTAAGCTGCTTGCCGAAGGCTTCCAGAAGATTCTGAACAAAGGAAGTCCAGCGCCTGGCCTGACGCCTCGTAGCCCTTAGCCATTTCCTCGCCAGATCTGATGAGCATAACCTTCCATTTTTTAAAATACTGTGGGGCTCCGAGCCTCTCAGGTGGAACCTAGAGTGCCATGCCTCTTTTGAAGCCCTCAAGGCCCACCTTTCTGATCTCACGACACTGGTGATACCCCTTCTCAGCGAAGGGCTCCTTTTGTACTTATCCGCCTCCACCTCTGTTGTAAGTGCTGTGCTAATATGAGAGGGGGACTACAAGGGTCGATTGGTACAGCGAGCCGTACACTATGTGTTGGAGGCCCTGGCGGGGGCCAGGACACACTACACTAAGCTCGAAAAGATGGCATATGCTCTCCTAATGGCCTCGCGGAAGTTCCGGGACTACTTTCTCGCCCACGATATCACTATGCCAACCTCGTACCCACTCGGTGACATGTTTCGCAATCGGGAGGCCACCGGATGCATCGGCAAGTGGGCTATGGAACTAGCCCCCTTAACGGTAAAATTTGTGGCCCGGACGGTCATCAAGTTGTAGATATTGGCCGACTTCGTTGCCGAATGGATGTCAGCACCCACTGGACCTCCCGCACCCCTTCAGGATGTGTGGACAATATACGCTAATAGAGCATATGGCTCCATTGGTGCAGGGGCCAGGGTGGTCCTCATCTCCCTTATGGGCCAACGAGCCAATTTTGCCACACGTTTAGAGTTTAAAATGACCAAAAACATTGATGAGTATGAAGCCAACCTCTTGGGCCTCTAGAAGGTCGGGCCTTAGGAGCCGCCAGAATCATCATCAAGGTCGACTCTCAGCTCGTGGCGGGGCACGTGGATAAGAGCTTCCAGGTTCAGCATCCGGACCTGGCAAGGTACCTCAATGTAGTCCGTAGGGCCAAAGGGTTTTTTCATGGTACAAAGCATACCGCGAACAGACAACGAGCAAGCAAACGCCCTAGCAAAAGCTGCTGCTAGGAATGGAGATATGCCATTGGGTGCCTTCTTCGAGGTCCTCCACCGGCCAGCCATCGACACCTCAGACGAAATGACGGCCGCCGTTCTTCTTATCAGAGCCCCAAACTGGAGGATCCCCCTCCTTTCCTTCTTAAACAGAGCAAAGGAGCCAGAAGACCCCATTGCACTCCGTCACATGGAACACCGCGCCAGGGGCTATCTCCTGGTTGATGGCTCCCTCTATAAAGCAGGGATCTACGCCCCCTCCTCCACTGTGTCACCAAGACAAAAGGGGCTGACCTCCTCCGAGAAATTCACAAAGGGCTCTGCGGCAACTACTTAGCACCCCGAGCCAAGGTTGGCAAGGCACTGCACTAGGGGCTCTACTGGCCCATGATTATGTCCGGTGCAAAGGAACTCGTACGCACCTACCAAGAATGCCAGTGGATGGGGCGCCAGAGCCACCGACCCCCAGCTCCCCTACAACCAATCACCCTCGCTTGGCCCCTGGTGCGCTGGGGAATGGATCTCATCGGACCATTCTCTCGGGCTCAGGGCAACCTTCGGTACACGGTGGTGGCATTGGAGTACTTCTCAAAATAGGTCGAGGCCGAGCCCCTCACGGCCATCACATCGAGGAATGTCTAGCATTTCTTTTGGAAGAACATAGTCTGCCACTTCGGCGTTCCGCGACAACTCACCATCAATAATGAAATGCAATTTGACTCCGAACCCTTCAGAGAGTTCTGTGCCGAACTCAGCATCGAGCTGTGCTTCACACCATCTGTCATCCTCAGTCCAACAGGGCCGTCAAGCGCACCAATGGCAACACTCTCTTAGGCTTAAATCACCGCCTTGTAGGAATGGCTAAAGGCCTATGGATTGAGGAGCTTCCAAAAGTCTTATGGTCCCTCTGAACCACGATCACACGACCCACATTCTTCAACCCCTTTTGACTCCTATACGCTAATGAAGTATGACCCCAACTGAGATCAAAGCGCGGTCATTCCGGGTACAGCTACCACAGATCACCGAAGAAAGAGAGCTCTCCCTCGACCTCTCTGAAGGCACATGGTTCCACGCTATCCGGAATCTCGACCACTACATCATTGGAACCAAGACCTAGTACAATCCCAAGGTTGTACGATGAAGCTTCAAACCCGGAGACCTGGTCCTATGACATGCCCTGGCTCCAGGAAAACTACACAGCAAATGGGAAGGCCCTTACTTGATCCTCGAGTCCAATAGGACTGGCTCCTACCATCTGGCAGACACTGAAGGGACCCCTCTAGAGCATAGTTGGAACGCAGAGACCCTCCGCGAGTACTATGTATAGGAGTCCTTTGCACTCCTCACCTTTTTCCGGTAAAACTAGCCATAGGACAATCGAAGGCACCCAAAGGCTTATGACTCCTTGAGGCTACCCGATCCATGTAAGGGCCGGTAAAGCTACATTCTCCCTCAACATCCCCTGGTGTCAAGCTGGAGGGATTTGAACCCTCCGACATCTTTAAGACATTGCCTACGTGCCGAAGTGCATCGGACCCTTCGTCATGTTGACGGCATACCCTCCGTGACAGCTGAGGCATGCAGCATTGGACCCACTGGCATCTTGAAAGCCTAGCTAGCCTCTGTGCTGGTGTGAACATGCACCCTCCGGCATCTTTAAGGCATTTCCTACGTGCCGGAGCGCATCGGACCCTCCGTCATCTTGAAGGCATAGCCTCCGTGATGGCTGAGGCATGTAGCATTCGACCCACCAGCATCCTGAAGCCCTAGCTAGCCTCCGTGCCTGCGTGGACATGCACTCTCCGGCATCTTTAAGGCATTGCCTACGTGCCAGAGCACATTGGACCCTCTGTCATCTTGAAGGTTATCCTCCATGACAGCGGTGGCATGCACCCCATCATCTTCAAGGCTTAGCCGCTGTGCCAAAGTAACATTGGACCCTCCATCATCTTGAAGGCATAGCCTCCGTGACGGCTGAAGCATACAACAGTGGACCCACCAGCATCTTGAAGGCCTAGCTAGCCTCTGTGGTGGCGCGGACATGCACCCTCCGGCATCTTTAAGGCATTGCCTACGTGTCAGAGCGCATTGGTCCCTCCGTCATCTTGAAGGCATAGCCTCCATGATGGCTGACGCATGCAGCATCGGACCCTCCGTCATCTTGAAGGCATAGCCTCCGTGATGACAGTGGCATGCACTCTCCAGCATCCTGAAGGTTTAACGTCTACGCTGGAGCAACATTGGACCCTCTGTCATCTTGAAGGCATAGCCTTTGTAATGGCTGCGGCATGCAGCATCAGACCCCTCGTCATCGTGAAGGCCCAACCAGCCTCTGTGACGGCGACGACATGCACTCTTCGGTTGCTAAGAGACAACAAGGTGTTTAGCTTTGCTCGAACCCAACACTACTAACCTCCCTAAAAATCGCACCCTCCGGTTGCCATGCACCCATAGGATGCGAGGAGGCCAGGATAAGGGGAAACAAATGTAGCGTTAATATGACCAAAATCAAAAGGCAAAAAGAATAAATTCAACACGAGCACAAATTGATACAAACTCAAAATTTATTCATGTGCAACATACACAAACATTGCACTCGGCTAGCTACCGTACATAGAATTTAAGCCTAGCAAGTGCGCTAGCCTCCCGCGCTTGCCCAGAGTACTATGGGAGGTGGAGGGCGCTAGACCGTCACACCTCCCAGAAGCCCCCCGGGATCTGGAGGATCAACTCCTGTAGCGGCGTACCATGTGGCGACGCGAGGACCCCGGGTACAAAGACCCTCTAGCAAAAATAGAATCCCCCCAGACTCAGGAAGATGAAGGTTCTACCAGGAAGGGGTACGCATCGAAGGCTGAGAAATCCAACCCTTCCTCTGGCACTGCCTCCACTGAAGCCTCCGCTGCATCCACATCCTCTACCTTGACTTCGGCCATAACGAACTCAAGGATCTCTGACGGCACCCTTCCGTCGGGGCCCCAGGGAAGAACAAAATGATGAGAGACGGACGGGTCGGTAGCCTCCCAAGCTGTCCACCAATCGTCCTTCTCCATAAAGCATACTTCTGAGGTAGGCGCAGAGGCGGAAGTGCTGGGATCCTCCGACTCCTCCTTAACTAGGATGTCGGCAACCACCTCGGGATCCAAGCGGCCGAGGGAGTCACGTGGCATAACAAAGCAATCTCATGGCCATCTCTAAAAAGGTAGGGTGGCCCATGACGCTGGGGATGCACTAGACCCCTCCCAAAGGCGACGTCCCAGACACAGGTGTGGCCCCACTTGGCCTTGGCCGCCACACCTGTATGCACAAATCCTACACAAAATTAGCCGCATAGCGCAAACCACCTAGTCAAAGCACAAACAAACAATCAAATACAAGCAGGAGGCCATGCATAGAGGGAGGAGGTGTTCCAAAATACTAGGCCCCCAACCTTCCACAAGACGAAAAGAAAAGAAGAAAAACAAAAAAGTTCCTATGTAGAGCTACACCTCCGAAGGCAGATCCTAGGAAGTGTCATCCATGCGTAGAGACTGTCCCAGTGGAGCAATAACTGGGTCCGAGGGATTTTTGGATGACAGTAAGGTGTCTAAGGCCTCCAGGCGAGTGGTATGGCCCTCCACAGAAGAATCAGGACGGGGAGGCAACCCGCCGCTCGGCTTCACATGAGCTGCCATATAACGCAGCACCATGGACCGGCCATGCTTTGTCCATACTCCCCAGCGGAAGTTATCTAGGGCTACCCGAGCTTATGCCAGAGCCTCCCCTGGATAGAAACCCTCGACCATGGAGTCCAGCACTGGCTGCTCCAACTCCTTGAACTGATGGAGCCCCACACGATGCAGCAAGGCCAGCTGAAGAGCAAAGGTCGTACATACATTAGACCTCGCGTAGGCCTCAGCCGCCTTGGTCATCACCCTCACAACCGACTGAAGCTAGTGAAGCATCAGAGCTGGTGTCTTTGAGACAGAAGGAACGGGTGGGGTTTCAGTCCCAAGTCCCATTAGGGCACTGCGGATAGCCTGGGCAGCCTCCGATGCACGCTCGACTATCCCACAATGCTCTTCCGCAGTACCTCCTTCATCGCCCTGGTCTCGCTAAGCTCCCGCTGGATCTCGACCATCATTGTCCGAAGGGCCTCCACATTACCCTTCGCGGTCGCGCGGGCCGCGATGGCTGCCTCAAAAGATGCCTCCGCCTCTCAGAGCTCTTCGATAGCCCTCCGCTCCTCACCCTCCGCACGCTCTCGCCGCGCTGCCTCTTCACACTGGCGACGCATTCACCTCCTCCTGCAGACGACCCTTGGCAGACTTGGCATGTTTCGTAACCTCCTACGAGGCCTGTCGGAGGCCCGAGACCTCACCCTGGGCCTCATGACAGGCCGCAGCAAGGGCACGACAACTCACGCGCCCGACCCCCTCGACAAAATCTATTGCTGTAGGGCACAACACAAGAAAAGATAAGATGGGCCACCCAAAGAAAAAAAACAGATACCGGGTTTGGGAAACCCCGGCAAAACTCTTCCCAGTAGGGCTACCGCTTCCAAGCGCACCTCCAGGTCCTCAAGGGGACCCCAGGCCACCTACTTCTCCATCCCTCCACTATTAAGGAGGGACGAAGCCATTAATAGGCCCTCAACACCTCCAAGTGCAGCACAAAATCACCTAGGGTCAGGCCTTCCAGGCCGAGGCCCTCCTCGACTGATACAGAGTCAGCCCCCACCGAGGATTCGGCTCCGCCGGAACCCACCACCGAAACCCACCATCGAAACCAAAACACGAGCCGACTCCACCTCACGAGGTAACAGAACCACACCCTTTTGAGTGGCTATCGAGGGCGCCCCAAAGGGATCATTGATCCCTGTTGGGGCTCCAGAGCCCCTGTAACGGGGACCGAGGATGAGTATACCTCGGTAAACCCTGCAAACACCCCGAGAGTATAAGTTAAGATCCTAGCATGTCGCTACAATGGGGTGTAAACCAACAAAGTAATAACATCTCACCTAGGCCCTAGACCCCTCCGGCAGAGGGGCTCGTAACATCCTCCTTGTCGGAGTCGACGAACCCCAAACCAAAATCCAGGGAGGCCTCACCCCCTCTTCAACTCTGACCATGGCCGGTGAAGTTTGAAAGAACCGTACCATTTCCTCGATCGCCTCCCCGGGCTCGGCTTCATTTTGGCCAGGCCGCCTGCACTCCTAGCTCACATCTAACACTTTGTGTCATCCGACGCCGCTCTGGAAGACCCCGCCACCGAGCTGATATGCGAGCCGTTAGAGGCAAGTAGGGGCCAAGCCCGGAGCGGGTTCGTAGAGATCACGGTGGCCACGGTACCAGAAAACGCGCGCCCCCGTTTCCTGACAACCTTGGGCTCTGACAGGTTTATCCACGCCGAGGCATCCACCCTGAGATAGCGGCAAACACGGTTGTACCGCTCCCAGCTCCCGACCAAACCCACATGTCGGTCCTGCTCCGCGGTAGTAGGCAGACGCAAGAACACTTCCACGACCTCAGTTGCTCGCTCTAGTGGAAGGCAATCCTCTTAAAGAGAAAAGATAGGAGAGGAATTTCACATCGGTGATTCAAAAACTAGAAACAACAAGGAGGATTGACCGGAAAGCACAGTGGTCCCAGAGTACACATTCGGCTCCTCTTCCCCACCTTGCTCGAAGGCGCAGTTCCAGTCTACCCGAAGGGGTTGGATACGCAGAATGGTGAACATCTCCGTAAAATCACGCATGCTCAGCCGCTGGGCCACCTGTTGGAGGAGCATCAACTGTGCAGCAAGTTGAGAGTCTGACATGTCCGTCACTGGAGTTGGGACGTACTTAATATTGTGGTTTGATGAACAGAGGGGGGATCCAGAGCCGACATCATGGTAAAACCACTACCCCGACCACCTGGTGTACCATCGACCGTTGATAGCTTTTGCCGGAAATAGGTCCTAATACTCCGACCGTACTTGGAAATTGATGCTACCAAAACTGCTGGCCCTCGTCACCCCATCCTCTGTCACCAGCTTCAGTTGGCAGATTGCATAGTCGATGGCGGCAAACAGGTTTGCTCGTAGATGGCTAGGTGAGCGATGGTGTTGGCATGAAGCTGCGGGAGCTCCATAAAGAAGTAGCAAAGCACCCCTTCAAGAAGCGGCATGATCGAAAAAGCCAAGGCACGTGTCAAGGAAGGCCTCGAGCACTACAGTCTCATTGCCCAGAGCTTCGGAATCTCCTCTCCCTCGGGAGTCCGGACTACAGATCTGGAATAAATTTTCCCCTCCTTGACCATCCGGTCAAGCGTGGCATCATCGATGACGGATTCCCCCAGCAGTCAGATCTGCTGGGGATATTTCTTGGCGGCACGACCGAGCTCCACGCCCGGTGGCGGCCTGAGCAATGTCAGAGCAGTTGGCACCGCCAGGCTCCAGGCTGCCCCGCGTGCCTTGTTGTCCCCAATAAGCAACGGCACGCCAGTCCCGCCTCGAGCGCTAGGACTAGCCATAAGAACCCCAAAGTGCGGCGAGGAACCGCTGAACGATGACGGAGGCTACTCGCACGATAATAGAATAGGTGGGCGGATGTGGATGCAGACAAAGGCAAGGAAAAGGTGCTAAGAAGATACCACCGCTTGGCCAGGACCCCCTCCTTATAAGGAGGATGGGGAGTTATTTCCTCCTGGGGAAGCCCGCGTAGGACCTTCCAAGCAATTTGCGCAAAGACAAAGAGCCATGAACCATCGATTGTGGGGCCAAGGATCCCCAGGGGCCGTGCTCTCGGGAAACCGTAGGGCTGACCTCTTCGCCGACCACCCACGTGAGGAGCTACAGTTAAGGGTCGTGATTAAGGACCACTGCCGCTCCTGGCCCCGCCAGACCACATTGGCGAACAAACAGGTTCTCGGAGACTCTGCAGCTCACCAGGCTCCTAAAACTTCCGAAGCCTTAGCCTTCCAGACCCCAAACTCTGGAGCCCCGGCCTTCTAGCATCTGGGGCAGGCTTTCCGAAGTCCTGGGGGTCAGCCATCGGACCCGGGAGAAAGATCAACCCGATGGGGCCCACTAGCTGTCCTCCACGTGCACGGAAGTCCTTTTAATGTGACGCATGTGGAGACTATCCCGACATCCCAGCGCAAGTAGAGGCTGCCCTGACATTGTGGCAATGCGGCGCCGCAATAGGCGACCGGCTGTACACCACGTGCCGGCCACTCGCACCGCTGTGTCGCCACGGTAGAGAATATCTTCTGATTAGGAGTAAGTACTCTTCACCTAGACCTTGCTGGGTGATTCGACCAGTACTAGGCCTCTGCAATATGACGATATTTGTACTGCCATATCTGTAGGGATATACTTGTACATCTCACACCCGCTGATACTATAAATACAGACTCTTGGCCATCAGACCAAGAGACTAATCCTTTTTACCATCATATATCCGGTGTTCCTCCCTCTCCACTTATTCTCTAAACTTGAGTATACTCTTGTGAACGTACTCTCGCCGCATCTGTTCGTGCAAGATATATTGTACCAACATCCATAGTACCATCAGCTTGCTGCCGTTGACCACACAGAAAGCTTGCCGCCCATTGCTCCGTCAAAGAAGCACACAGCATGCAGCACACATCGCTCCCCGGGCATTGTATCAAACACATTTACACATTGTGGGCATGCAACCCTCATCACTGAAGACACGAATTAAACGGGGACAAGTGTAGAGGAGTAGCATCACAAGGTTAGGCGCTGGGATTAACCAGAGGTGGGGAGCAAGAGCGTGACTAGGATGCGATAGCGGTGAGCTGGGACAAGGAGGCAGCCGGAGCAGGGGCTACGCGTCTGCAGGTCGAGATCGAATCGATGCGCGTGGGGGCGCGGGAGCAGCGACGGTGTTGATGGCGAGGAGGCGAAGCCCGGTCGGCGCGTGGGACTTGGGAGAGGCAGTGGTGGAGGAGGTGGCAACAGCGAGGGAGATAGACTGATCGGAGGGTCTGACGTCGGAAGAACGCGAAGGCAGGAGTGGAGCAAAGAATCCGAGTGATGTGCGGCCGGGTAACCGGCGGCAGGTGTTGGCCCAGTGTAAAAACCAGCGGTCGCAGCTCGTGCTGCCGGCGCCTGCAGCTACGGCGCGCGAACCGAAAGCGATGCTGTTGGCGGAAGAAATGGGAGGGCGTCTGACGGAGGTCGCGATTGAAGGCAGAAACTAGTGAGGAAGCAGCTTTGCCACGCTCGAACATCACTGCCGGACTTGGGAGTGAAAGGGGCAGCACGGGGTTCTTCAAGCGTGAGACGGAGGATGGAGTAGACCCAGTTTGTCGCAACATTTACGGTGTGGATCTTTTTCGTTGATCAGGGATTCAGGGGCATGCATATATCTCAAGCTCCAAATGTACAATAGCTTACATTTCATATCAGGGGCATGTGTTATAACAAACTGAATTAGAATATCTTTAAAATATCGAAACAAGATATAGATGAAAATTTATTCGATCCGTGACACGGCAATAAATGGGCATATTAATTTCATCTTGCAAATTCTATGCTCATCGAGGCTTTCTTCTTAAGGCTGTAGTACTGAGTGGTTTCTTCCCCGGTATAGCCATCCGATGTATCAGTAGCTGGCCTTCCCTGCAATGTGAGTGGGCTAACACCATGAAGTTCTCCAGTACGCTGTCGTGCCGTACTTGCAATTTGACGGAGTTCCACTGCCACCTGGCTCATCGTTGGCCTGCGCGCACCAGTCATAGCCAAGCACTGACCTGCCAGCTCCGCCACTTGACATATAAGCTCCATGTTGTCTTGGTCGGCTATCTCCCTGTCCACAACCTCCCAAAGGTTGCCCTCCTTCGACGCTTCCTTGAACACAGACACCAGGGTCTCCTTCTCTTTGGATAGTGCCTTCCTGCGTGTTAGGAGTTCCAGAAGAACAACACCAAAGCTGTAAACATCGCTCTTTTCAGTGAGCTCAAAGTTTAATAGGTACTCTGGATCCAAGTAGCCCATTGTACCCTTAACTACTTGAAGGTTTTCTTCAGCTGACCGTATCAGCGAGCACCCAAAATCAGAGACCTTAGCAGAAAGATCGTGGCCTAAAAGAATGTTGGCAGACTTCACATCCCCATGAAAGATTGGGTGGTTAAGTGTATGTAGGTATGCAAGTGCGTCAGCAGACTCGGCGGCAATTTTCAGACGGATCTGCAGTGTTCTGATGGAGGCCTCATCCTGGAGATGGATTAGATGGTGTAGAGTTTTATTTGGCACAAATTCGTACACTAGAACTGGAGCTTCAAAGTGCAAGCTGCAACCAAGAAGTTTGACAATGTTTTTGTGTGTGACTCGAGAAAGTATGAGCAGCTCCTGTCCGAATTCTGTCATCCTATTCTTGTCGAATCCCTTGCATCTCTTTATTGCAACTGGATCGTTGCCTGGATCAAGATTATACCCTTTGAAAACAGTCCCCTGACCTCCCTCGCCAATGACTTCCTTGTCATCGAAGTTGTTTGTTGCCAACTCTATGTCTTCTCGGCTATACAACTTAAATGAAATGTTGTTCTCAATTTTCATCATATCAATTAACAGTTGTCCTCCATGCTGACGAAAATATGCATCCCTTTTTCTGATCAAATCTTGTCTTATAATCTGCCGTTTCTGCTTGGTCCATACTACCCCAAGAAAAATAATAAGGCCAAAGAACATAGTGCTGAAAATTCCTGGTAAATGGTGAATATAGAACTTGTAAGGCAAGAACGAATCGATAAAAACATGCAAAAAAAATATGCAACAAAGTTTTAGAAAGTAGATGATTATTCTTTCAAAAGAATCACATTAAAAAACCCAAGGGTGCAAGTGAGATATAGTTGACTAAAAATATTCAAATATACTGAAATTAGGGAATTAATATCACCAAATAGCACTGCTTTATATATTTATATCTATTCATGGAACTCAAGTACAGTTAGGCTATGTGAGTACTATAGTGCATACTGGAACATCCTTTTATCCTAATATATTCATGAAACTCAAGTACTGTTATCCAATATATGTTGTCTAGATTATGGTTGGCCTAGTAAACATTCCACGACTATTGAATTAATTTCTTTATGTAACTTTTACAGTTTTGGCAACTTTTTTCTTATATAGGCATTTCACTAATCTTTAAATCAGAAAAGAAAATATTTTCAAGGATTTGCTATTGATGGAGACAGAGAAAGCAAGAGATTGCAATGATGTCAGAATAAAAATGTCTTAAGATTCACAACAACTATACTCCATTCGCAAATACATAATTATGTATTTTAGATCTAGATTCTTTGATTTGCAGCAAATACTAAAAGATTAAAACATGCGGCAAATTTATTTTGTAGGAAAGCTTGAACGTATATGAAAGCTTGAATCGTGTTAATCTGGTGGAACATAATATTAGTATATAGAGTTAGATTGTGTCTATACCTATAGCTACCCGTACTTCTTTGGTTGTCACTTTAACGCATGGTCCACTAGACGCATTGCCTCGGGTACCAGTAGGACAAAAACACTGAAACCCGCCTTCTGTATTGTTACAAGTTCCGTGGCATGGGTAGTTATTCGGATCCTTGCACTCGTCAATATCTGCAAACAAATACCAAGTTATATTAAGTGCGATACTGAGAAAGACAGCTCAATTTGGTTACAATAGAAAATGTTACAAAATTAAGATCTCATATAAACTCTATATGTGTGGATTTGACAGTATTATTACCTCTGCATCCCTCCTCTGGATCCTGCAGGTAAGGATTGCCGTCGAACCCTTCGGAGCATTTGCAGATGTAGCCTGGTCCGTTGGACGAGTTGAAGCACTTGCTGTGGGTGCTGACACACGCGTACGAGTCCTGCTTGATAGCAACCTCGCAGGTCTCATTTCCAACAGCCCAATCCAGAACAATCGGAGCTCTCCCTCTGTTGGTACTGTTGAACTCCGACGAAGTCACGTAGCTCGTTTGAAAGGTGAAATTAGTCCGGTCCATCAGCACTGCGTAGCTGCAGGTGCTGACGTTGTAGATATCCAACGTGTTGAAGTTTGTGTCAAACCTGACTTTGTAGTACTGCAGCCCCTCGGGAATGGCCGTCTGGCAGCAGCCTATCCCGGAGCAGGAGCCGTTGGTCAGGGTCGTCACATTGCCACGCCGGCACATGGCCACGCACCCACTCATGAACTTTCCCTTGTCTTCATCGTCGCTGATGTACGCCAGTGTTCGGCATCCGATGACTGTGAACTTATTGTCGGTGTCGGAGATTCTGTAGGGCGTGTCGGTGAAGTTCAACTGCCAGGTATCTGGTTCCATGTTCTGAGATTTGGGGTTGTAGCAAAAAGAGGAGATTTGGTTGAACATCCGTGCCTGACCTTTCAGCAGTGAGATGCTCTGTACCTCCACATTATAATAAAATGGCTTGAGGCTGGCGTCGTCGCAGCTCAGGTTGAAGCCGGGCAAGGCGCAGTGGTCAGGCGAGTCGTCAGGCCCGATGCCGAACGGGTAAGGGATATCTACTTGGCCGCATTTTCTCTTGCAGTTGCTGCTAGGCTGTGGGAGGGCCCCAAAGGCGGGGAGCATTGTCGCTGGGGTGAGCCATAGCACAGCGAGCAATACGTGAAACCGCATGAGTAGACTAGTTAGTTGTATGTGCTCAGCTCAGATGGAGCGCTTGGCAGCTGCGCCTCTGAGACGGTGGGGGCATTATATGGGCAAAACTTCCTGCGCCGCATTGAAATGATCAAAGGTGATGTCTGGGGACGACCTAGACTAGCTGTAGACAAGGACAACTCTGCAAGCAGGCAATGACTTGCATATTGACTCCAAGGTTTTTTGCATCTCGTCTTTGTTTACATTACTTACTTGCATTATTTGAAATAGACAAATTTTGCGAAAGCATCAAGAGAAAGCTCCACAACGTGCCTATCTTGACTGACTGTGATACTTTTGGAAGACCTACCACAGGTCTTACTAATCAGTCTCCTTTGATTGGACGGGAGGTGAACCAGAAGCTCCGCATTTTTGCTTGGTTCCCCCCATCCTTGGCTCAGATATTGATTGCCGTAACTAATAGCTTCAAAGTCTTCGATTTCTCACTCAGCCAACGGCCACTGACCCTGACGCCTCTATATGCCATGTTGCTAAGCAGTATTCTATGCCAAGACAAAATGAAAAGACCGCATGCAAGTCGTTGGTTGCTTGGATTCCTGATGGCGCATCCCCAGGCATCATCCTGGTACCTGGAAGTGCAAAACGCCGTGTGTTGTGGTACGAAAACGTGTCCTCAACATAACACGGCAAGAGCCTCTTTCAACGAGGAGGCTCAAGTTTAGAAATAAACTAAAAACTGGAAGGAGAGAGCAAGAGAGCAAAGTTGATGTAATGGGTGGAGAACTTCGAGTCCTCCTCTCCTCCTCTCCTGCCCTTTGAGGACTTATTTTATAGAGAGAATGAACAGGAGAAATTAACATCATGCCCTAAGATGATTGCATAGAGGCCTTTCACCACTCTTCATGTGGCATGATAACTGGAATACTACAATCGCTATGGTAATATCACAGTGCATTATCTAAATATCTCAGAGCTGGGGCGTTTTCCCCAACAGCACCCCTCATCCGCCAACTCCGAGATCGCGAGAGGCGAGCGGATGTACAGGGAATGACCTCCAGCCTTTTTTAAAGTTAAGGTTCCTCGGATCGTTCCCTGCCATTGTAGTGTAGACGTCTTTTGCAAGGAGCGAAGACCGCAAAGCTTGCGGGGGTCGCGCACCGAGGGTTCGTATTAGAGGTGACGATGACGAGGTCCCGACCCCCTCAACGGGTAGCCGTGGTGAGGCTCGACGGTGGTAGGGCAGTCTGGACCACCACGGCATGGGTCGGAGGCGAAGTCAACGGTGAGAATTAGGGAGGAGGTCAGCGACCCCCTCAACTGTAAGCTGCGGTGAGGCTCAACAGAGGCAACACCATCCGGAGCCACGCGGCAGTGGCCAGAGCCGAAGTCAACGGCGCGGCTAAGCGAGGCGGTCTGCAACCCCCTTAGCACATAGTCATAGTAAGGCTTGATAGAGGCAGCACCGTCTGGAGCCACGGGGGGGGGGGTTGCCGGAGGCGAAGTTGACGGTGAAGGCTGGCAGTCTATGACCCCCTCTGCAGTTAGCCGCGGAAAGGCCAAATGGAGGCAGCGCTGTCTGGAGCCACGCAACGGAGACTGGAGTCGAAGGCGATGACGAAAGCTAAGGGAGGCAGTCCACTACCCCCTCAGCACGTAGTCACAGTGAGGCTCGACCGAGGCAGCGCCATCTGGAGCCACACGACGATGGTCGGAGCTGAAGTCGATGGCGAGGTTGAGGGAGGCAGTCCATGACCCCCTCAGTGGTAGATGCGGTGAGGCTTGATCAAGGCAGCACCGTCCGGTGCCACGCGGTGGAGGTTGAGGGATGCAGTTCGCGACCCCCTTTGCGTTAAGCCGCAATGAGGCTCAACAGAGGTAGCACCATCCAGAGTCGCACAGCGGTGGCCAGAGCCAACACAATGGCGAGGTTGAGGGAGGCAGTCCGTGACCCCTCAACATGTATCGCGGCGAGGCTCAATGGAGGCAGCGTTGTCCGGAACCACGTGCGATGGCTGGAGTCACGCAGTGGTGGTCAGAGCCGAAGTCGACAGCAAGGTTGTGGGAGGCAGTACGCGACCCCCTCAGCATGTAGTTGCGGCAAGGCTTCATGGAGGTAGCACGGCTGAGGGGGTCATCGACTACCTCTCTCAGCCTCGCCGTTGACTTCACCTTCGGCCACCGCTGTGTGGCTCTCAGATTCCTTGACTCATTGCTTTTGCACTGGAAATTTTTGTACCAATAATTAGCCGAGGTCAGCTGTGCTATGTTTTAGACAGTTGAAGTGTTGTCTTATTGCTTGAGTACTACCTTTACTCTTTAACATTAATATTTGATATATTCCTAAGTATTGTAAGAAATAATACATATTGAAGTTATATAATTAACTGAAAATATTTAAGAATATATTGATCAAAACAGTTGGTTCGGGCCTCATTATTCAAATAAAGCGCTTGCTTAAGTTACAAAAAATTCCACTGGTTACGCCACCACCACATCATAAAATTCTCATCACCCCACAGCTGGGACTCAGACTAGGTTTTTTGCAACATATATAGGAATTCTATTAAATTCTTAAGTATTTGGTGAAGTACATTGAAAGTTTATTTTTTAATATTAATTTTTTATTCTCTACCTTAAGATATCACGTAGGAAATGGAGAGCAGCGAGAGTGGCCTCAAAGATAAGGGCTATGTGCCACTCTCTCTCTCTTATACGTTGTTGGCGTGGCTTCCTTCAACGCTCCTGCCGCTGGAGCTGGACTCCTCTGATCCTCTCTCTCCTCACTACCATGTTGTACATAGTTACGCATACGGTTTCCTACGTGATATCAAAGATTATCCTCCTCCACTCCTAATTAATTGTCACCTCTTGCCACAAGTGACCGTAAGTCAATAATTCTTTAAACCTCATATCAAAGATTATCTTCATGAAATGCATCAGCTACAGTTAAGGCATTTATTGCTTAACTCGTGCGGCGGGCAGTGATACTTCCTAAGCATTACATTGGAGTAGGTGGTGGCACAATTCAGTGACGTCGCAGCTACGGCTTATCCAGCTACTCGCTGAGGAATCGTTGACCCCTCAGCATGTAGCTGCGGCGAGGCTCGACGGAGACAGCGCTGTCCGGAGCCACACGGTGATGGCTAGAGCCGAAGTCGACGGTGAGGCTGAGGGAAGCAGTACCATGACCCCCTCAGCCGTAGCTGCGATGAGGCTTGATGGAGGCAGCGTCGTCTGGAGCCAGGCAGTGGTGGCCACAGGTAAAGGCAATGACAAAGGGTTAGGGAGGCAATCCACGACCCCCTCGGTGGTAAACCGCGGCGAGGCTTGATGGTGGCAGCACCATCAGGAGCCACATAGCAGTGGTCGGAGCCAAAGTCAACGGTGAGGCTGAGGGAGGTAGTCCACGACCCCCTCACCAAGCAGTCACGATGAGGCTCGACAGAGGCAGCGACGTCCGGAGCCACACAGCGGTGGTTGGAGCCAAAGTCGATGTTGAGGCTGAGGGAGGACTTGTCCTGGTCGTCTTGTGCTTTGCACGGAGTTATATTCAAGCTTTGGATTTTAAATTTTATCCAAATTTTAAATTTTAGCAAATAAATTTTATCCAAATTTCATTCAAATTTTAAACGGTTAGAGTGATAATCGCAAATTTTCAATTATCGTAGCTCGGTAACTGGCTGCCGGTCAAGAAGTTAGAACCTTGGTTGTGGTTCGAATATTAATGAATTTTCTCAGATTTTTGGGAATTTATTTGAGGAATTAAAAATGGCTAAATTTATAAAATTAGGTTTCTTTGTAGAATTTTAATTAATGAGTTTTAATTTGCTCATGAAAATATTTAGAATTTTTAGACGACTTTTATATTTTAAGATAAAATCGGGAGTTAATGAAAAGCATAAACACATGCACACAACACACAACACAACGCAGCAACGTTGATGGCTCGGTCCAGCTATTTCATGAGCTGTGTCACAATTAAAACTCATTAACTCCCAATTTATCTTTCTTAGTCTTTATCTGTCTGGGGTCTGAATATCTGGGATCATCCCCTAGAGCCTAAGGCGGTTATAAATAGAAATTTATAAGAAATATTGTTAAACAGCTAGGCGTATTTGTGCCCACTTTTTTATCACCTCCTCGATCTCATGCTTATCTGTTAACAGCCACTCGGTCCTAATTCATTTGGTTTAACGATAACTGAAACTCCACTTTTCATATAAGCAATTTATTTTCTGTTACACTATAGCAAATTAAAACTCGTTAATTAAAATTCTATTTATAACCGAGTTAGGAGAAGTAGAGTCAGTAGATGAAAAGAAATAAGTTGTAATCAGAAAGGATTTGAGATGAAGTCTGTTTAGGACTGAGTCCTAATAGGTTTAGAGATGATCTCGGCCTAAACCCAACTCCCAACCAAGATTTCAAAATTCGATTCAATACTGATTACCGAGCCTCAGCGATTTCTTCGATACTTGTGGTTTTTGACAGTAATTCGATAGAAATCAGTCAAATTTTATCAAATTTTTAATTTTTTTAATTCTAAATTTGAATGTTTGCTTTCTCTTCGATTTCTTTTTGAGGTTTTTCCGATATAAATTTTGTTAGGCGTGGGCACGAGCGGCAGATGAGGCTGTGCTCGCCACCGGCCTTTGGTGCACGCATCGCGATCGGATCAAGCGGCTGTCGATTGCGCAAGCCATGGACGTTCTGCATGATCAGAACGCCGGCACGGTGGACACCAATCCAAGAATTAAGTACTCCAGCTCCGTGAACCTGTCTCTCTTACCGAATGATACAGAAGAAACCGTTAAATGACAAGTACCAGAAGTAAAACTATCGTACATTGGAAGGGCGACAGTAGTCTAGTTCTGTAAAACTATCGTACATTGGAAGGGCAGTAAAGTAGTCTAGTTTTGTCCTAGGTGTTACTAGCAACTGTCGAGTACGTAACGTCACGTACCAACCCACCCGCGGTAAAAACCTGCTGCGGCTGGGCAGATTAATACCACCACCTGACGAATCAGTGCATCTTCTGGCATAGTTTACAAATTGCATCACTCTATTTTAAATAGATGTCATTTTAAAATATATGCAGTTAAAGTCAGATGAGGTGGTGAGAGCGGGTCGGAGGCCGGCGCCGAGGGCCGAGGGGGGATGTGATGGGGGAGCGTGAGCTGGAATTATGTTGGTGCTGTGTTTGGATTAGATTAAACAATTCCGTGTTGGATTGGAGTTGGAGGAGCGGTCCAGGGTTGGAATGTGCCAAGTGCGAACGCAACTTTAAAAATCAGAGAGAGTGGCTTATCCAGTCAACACAGGTGTGAAGGACTGGTAGTTGTCAGATGGCGAGTGACATTAGTCAGCTCAAAAGATTCTCTTGCCCTATCATAAGATGGGTTCTTGGATATAGGATCACTGATTGGATGGCTCCTAAGTCCCAACTATCTCCATATAAAGGGTTAATTATTTTTTTCCCACTCAAAAGGCACCTCTCGAGTTCTTTGCTAAATTACCGTGTGAACCCAAATGTCGGTTGTTTATTTATCACTCTGAGTTGTCGTGTTTTGTTTTTACAAGGGTTGTTTATTCACTGTAAGTATAAATTTCAAATGTAGTATGGTTGATAATATATTTTGTTAGAAGCTAAAATTTGCGCAAAATAATATTGTTGATAAGATAAAACATGACCTAGAAAGAAAAAAACACAACGAAAATATATGCATGTCACCGACACAATTACTGCATGATCACCAAACACTTATGCTGGGTAAATTGTTTAGCAGCAGCGTGTGTTCTCTTATGTTGTTTGGTGGCAACAACCACAACCAGCTCGAGAAGATCATGCATCCAAGTACATAGGTACACATGGGGACGACTCTGTGATCCAAAGTGTCAAAGCAGCGGTTCGATTGATCTGATCAGTCTCTCTCTGGACTAAACACATGGATGGGGCTTGAGCTTCACCCAGCATAAGCGTATAATTTGCGGCGGTGGCGTGCGTCGTGTAGCCTGTATCTGGTCCGACAAGGAGCCATAGTCGGTAATGACACAAACGACTTATATTTAGAGAATAGTTGAGGAGGCTAAAACGACTTACGTTTACATAAAAATAAAAGACAATTGTAGAGGATGATGAGGGTAGAGAAGGACGGAAGGGTAGTAGTGGGTGTTTTAGTATCTACCTTAACATTAAAGATATGCATTAACATGCATGGTGATTGATGCGAGGATCATATATAGTCAATAGTCAAACATGCATAGAAGTGCTTCCCTGGAAGGAGTCAGACTGTCAGGGATTTTGAGAAGTTCCTTTTCCAATATAAAACTTTTGCTGTGGAGGTCCTCCATTTTGACAGTCTTATATATAGATGTTTTGTCAAAGTGCAATTAAATATTTTACCCAAGTCCAAAGGGCTGGCTTGTAAAAGTTCAAAGGCTCCATTTATATCCTGCTCCCAAAGGGGAAAAAGAGGGAAAAAGTGAGCCCTCCCCCGCAGGGAAATTACCACCTTCTCGCTGATTGCGATCCGGGCCTCTGCAGCAGCAGCAGCAGCAGCAGCAGCAGCACGACACACGTATCGACACGCGAGAATTGACAACGTATTAGGTGCGAGAGAACGAAGATGCGAGGCTGCGATCTGATCTTATTCTACACCCACTAGGCCACTCCGCTCCGTACCTGCTGCAGTGGCGGATCCCAAAGGCTCTCCTCCTCTTCTCCTTTCTTTTTCTTTTTATTCTTCCTCTTTCATACGCAAAAATTAAAGGAAGATTTAGAAGGCTCCCAGGTACACCCAGAGTAAAAAGGCTTGAACCCCTCCGGCTCCCAGTGGATCCACCCCTGCTGGCTGCCAGAGAAGACCACGGCACTGGGCAATTGATTAAGCTGTTTGATTAGCATGCGTAGTGGTAATCAGTATTTAAGAGCATGGATCTTGCTCCAGTCAGAAGCAGGTATGCGGCCGTGCAGTTGTAGACAAGGACGAAGGTGCTAAGATCATCTCCAACCGATTCCTTCCCTTCCCAGCACAAAATCCCTTTCCGAAAAGATTCCCTTCCCAGATTCGTTCCTTTCACATTCCTGCACTCCAACAGCATTCCCTTTCCTATTCTTTTCCCTAACAGACTTTCAATATTCTATTATTTTTTATAACTATCACGACACATATAATACGACGTAAATACGTGACAAGTATACACTGTTTGGAATGGGCACCCAGAATCCCAGATTGAGTTCATCGTCGTTGGATTGATATACACGTATGGTACTTGCCTTTTCCCTTTCTTTCCACTCCAAGCAGCGCAGGACCAAGGACCGGCCTCATCTTCAACCTTCAGCCGTATTCTCTCTCACACACAACAAACCAGTCCAAAATTCCTTGAGAATCCAACTCAGATGCGAAGGGAAGATGAACTAGGAGCCATCAGTGAGATTAAAATCAAGCCCCAAACCAAATCCCCATTCTATCTTCCACCAAATCCCTTCGAATCCGGAGGTTCGATCTGCAGGGGAGGGGGTCAGAGAGGAGAAAGGGATGGAGCCCTGTTGGTACCGCTTCCATTCCGCCGCCTCCAGTGGATGCAGGAGAAGGGTGAAGCTCCGCCGCCTCCGTGATCCGGTTCCTCTTACTCGGATTGAGCTCGCACCTAGCCAAATCGAGTTCCTCGACATCGGATTGAGGTCGCCCCCACCCAAATCGAGTTCATCAGTCGATGCTCCTTCGCTTCGACGCTTCCGCCCAAGCGCGCGAGCCAACCACCAGCCTCTGTCCCTCTCGGCGGAACCGCGAAGGGATAGGAGAGAGGTTCCCATGCCCGTGGGAACCTCTCTCCTATCCCGTCCCACTCCGGCTCGCGACGGGAGTCCGTTGGAGCTCGCGTGCGGTTCCCCTCACGTTCTTTTTCCCTTCGCAACGGGTATGGGAACCGGGACGGGAAGGCGTTGGGGATGGTCTAAGGCCTGAGAGAGAAGAAGGTGCCAGGACACATAAGACATGACAGCGCGCCAGGGGGAACCTGAACTACTGAACCGGAGGAGAGAGATACGGTACTACTACTCTCTCTTAAAAAGAAAGGAAAGAGGAGAGAGAGAGCTTTCATGTGAGCAAAAAAAACTACTCTTTGCTCCTGCAGTGGCAGTTCTCTATTAAAACCATCTCCTCACCAAGCATTGTACATGTCCAAGATGTACAATTAACTGTGCTCCACTGTGAATTATGCTACTATGGCAGCCAGTAGAGGGGGCTCCGCCCTCCCATAAAGATCCGCTGCGGATGATATGACATAGTAGATAAACAAATTCGGAAGTGCTCGCTACTTAAATTAAATAACTGAAAGTTTGTCGAGACGGATGGTAACAACACAACAATGAGAAAAGCTCCCTATATAAGACACGTTGATTGTTTGAGAAGCATGAATTAATCATATGATGTTACTTACAAATTCTCTTGCTCTAGCTTTTCAGCAATTGAGATAGCTTTCATTTATTTGTCATCAGTTTTTTTCTATAGTAATATTGATCAATCACATTGTTGTGTTGTTACTAATGCTTGGGCCCGGGTAATCTTGTCAGAGCTTGTGCTATTTATCTATCTCGATTTGCGTGTAGTGTTCTAATTCATTCGTCTTGATCAAAATACTTAACTATAGCATTAGCTTTCTAACTCGTCGTCTTCCCTTCTTTGCTGCAGCGACGATGGTTTCAGCCCAACAGGAAGTGCAAAACATTTCACTGGTTTGGGTGTAGTGTTTGAGGTACTCTGGTATGGCAGTCTAAATTAGCTTCCAGCCTTCTAGCGCAAAGTCACCAGACTACTGAAAATACTTAACTAGACTAAATAATGCTTTAGAGTATCTGGCAAAGTCATCATTACGTACAAATCAGAAATACTAAAATCAAGTGAAAAAATATATAGAGATGACTATACTACTCCATGCATTGTAATATTTGTAATATTACAAATATTTGGCTGTTGATGAAACCATCGTCCTCTGCTCTCTATAGCGCATCCGGTTTTGAAGGAGATAGACAAATACTCCTTCCGTTTTGTAATCTTCCTATCTGGTTATAACCTTATAGGTGAGCTGCTATGGTGAAATGTGTTACATTTGATTGCTTTGTGCAAGCGGGTATTGGGAACCTTCCTTTGATAGTTTGAATTATGTTTCCGACTCAAGTATATTACATTCGTACACTAGGTGAGCTGCTTACTAGGAGATAGATAAAAGGAGTAAGGCTTGGATAATCTTCCTATCTGGTTATAACCTTATAGGTGAGCTGCTATGGTTATAATGTTAACTGGTGTTTCTACATGTGTTGGGAGTGGCTTGGCGTTGTTTTTGGCCGTGTTTTGGATTCCGGTAAAAGGTTTTGAATTCCAATGGCAGATTGTTACTGAGAACATAGAAACTACCCTCCACTTGTGAATGTTAGGGACTGCCATTTCAGAGTACATAACTAACTTTATGGAGTGGTAACAGGACGTAGATGGAGTACTAGTGGATATTTATGGATTTATTTTAGTTCAATTTAATTAATTAACTTAGATAAATTTTTATCTTATATTATAAATATTATAAAGTTCTGTCAACTTAAGGTTGTCCCTGCTTGACTAACCTTGAGTCTCTACATTCCTACATCTGGGGAGAAATTCTTACACCATGTAGGATACATTCTTCTTTATCTTCATTGTGCTATTTATCTATCTCGATTTGCTTATTATTCGTATGTAGCACAAGGCACTTACATGATCTCTTATGACGCATATGCCTACACAAAAACAACACAGACTACAGAACTAGAAGGCTGGAAGCTAATTTAGACTGCCATACCAGAGTACCTCAAACACTACACCCAAACCAGTGAAATGTTTTGCACTTCCTGTTGGGCTGAAACCATCGTCGCTGCAGCAAAGAAGGGAAGACGACGAGTTAGACCGTACTGGTAGTAGTTCACACAAATAAAAGGATCGGACAGGAAAGGACGTCCTCTGACGACTTAAACAATCATTTTGTTATTTGTTGCTACTGATCATCCCTGTCAAATCGTCGTCCTTCCTCTCATTGTCGACTAGTTATCAGGCTTCAACTAGCCGCTTCATGTAATCCATGCATGAACGGGTAGGCTACGCTGGTACAAATCAAAATTTCTCTATCTCTGTGTGGCTTCGGATGGTGCTGCCTCCACCGAGCCTCGTCGTGGCTTACTGTCAAGGGGGTCGCTGAATGTCTCCCTCAGCCTTCATCTTCAGCATTCACCACATGGCTCTAGATGGCGCTGACTCTATTGAGCCTCACTGTCAGCCACATTCAACCAGAAAATCATGTGGGTAGGGGATCATAGATCGTTACCACTAGATGCGTGGCATAATAGTAGAAGAGTTAGAGTAGACTGATCCACTTCATGCGTGTCCTCGATCAGCACCGACTACAGGCACCACATCCTCGACCCTTTCCGACCACGGGCACTACGTCCTCGACCAGCTTCGCGACCTTGTAGAGGAAGTAGTCGATCACGTCGACCACAAACAGGAAGCCTCGACCACGTCCTCAATCGCGATGAGGAAGTAGTTGAACCCATCCTAGTGTTCTTGTCGCCGATCAGCACCGCAGCAATCATAGAAGTGTCTCCACGATATCCACATGTATAGGGATGGAATGCCGTACACCGGTGTACTAGCACCGCACGCCTGACTAGGGTTTCGCAGGGAGTTTGGGAAGAGGTGGCAGCCAGGGTTTTGGTGGCGAAATCAACTCTTGCGCCTATGGCTCCTACCTCTTCTTATATAGAGTACGCTAATGGGCTTTCAATCTCGTTAAAGCCCATCATGAATCTAAACCCAAATGGATATTCAATCATATTAAATCTCATTCGCAGATCCAATATGCATACGCGATTGCCTCTAGGGCATATCACCAACAGCAGCACCGTCCAGAGCCACACGGTAGAGGACATAGGCGAAGGCGACGCAAAAGCTAAGAAGAGGCAGTCCGCGACCAACTCGGTGCTATGCCACGGAGAGGCTCAACGGAGGCAACACCATCTGGAGCCACGTAGCGGTGGCCAGAGCCGAAGTCAACGGCGAGGCTGAGGGAGGCAGTCCTCGACCCCCTCAGTGGTAGATGCGTTGAGGCTCGATGGAGGCAATTGTAGCGAACATGGCCCTTTTAGGGCATGTTTGTGATTTTAGTGATTAATAACAATAAAGTCAATGGGACTATCATGTTTGTCAAGTATATGCTCTAGTATATCTCATGGGTGCAATACATGAACAAACCACCGTAGCCGGGACAAAGATTCATTGAATTGGAGAAGCCAGATAAAAATGCATACACCGGATGGTCTGGTGATCAATACGTTATACACACCAGAGTGTTTCTCAATTTAGAGGAGAAAATGAAGACTACACAGGATGGTCCGGTGCTCAGCAAGATATACACATTTGAGCATTTTTCAAGAGGAATATTTTGGTGCAGAAGATTTGTACACCACCGGATGGTCCGGTGTTCAAAGAGGATATACACACTGGAGAATGTTCCAGGAGGGATATTTCGGTGTAGAAAAGGTTTGAATGCCGGATGGTCTAGCAATAAAAGCAGTATGCACCGGATGCTTCACCAGAGCATTTCCTAGTCGAAAAAGTAGCTCGATTGGCCGAAGTCTACACACTAGATGGCCTAGTGATGGAGTTGAATGTTGTACCAGAACATCTGATGTTTACAAATGGATTTGAGTGAAGTTCCAATGGCTAATTTGTAGTACTATACACACCGGATGGTCTGGTGTTGGTATTACTGTTGACACCAGATCATCCGGTGTTCATAGTCTGTTGGAGCCATTGGAGCAACGGCTAGTTCATGGGGTTGGGGCTATAAATACCCCCCTCCCTCACTTGGCCATTTGAGTGTGCTGGAGTTGAGAGAAGGTCATATATACATGAGAAGACATTCAAGCCAAAAAAGTGCTTAAAATGATCATCTAAGATAATTAAGCACATGGTTAGTGAGTGATTAGTGCTATTAGACCTAGAGAGAGCTGTTGCTAGATGTTGCTGCTTAAAGAGTGGATCAAGGAGTGATCCTACATTATACCATATAATACACCGGCACCTTGGAGTCTTGGTGACTCGTCGGCACCGTGAGTCTTGGTGGCTCACGCTTGTTGAGCCTCTGTCTTGGTGTGGAGTGGCGGTAAGACGCTTGTACAGGGACGCGGAGACCCTTGCCTCTGTGGCTCAAGTTCCGAAGTGAAAATGGTGGCAAGTGTCCAGAAGAGAGGCTTGTAGTGAGGTTTTACCTTGGTGGCTCAATCTACTTGAGGCCTAGGTGGCTCAAGGGTTGTGACAGGGTACCATCCGGGAGCTATAGCCTAGGTGGCTGCTCCAACGTGGACTAGGGGTGCCGTATGCCATCGATATCACGGGATAAAAATCTCTTGTGCTGAGTTTGCTATCTCTATCTTATTTATATTTCCGCATTTACATATTTGCAACAACTTATCTTTGTGTATTTTCATTCTTAGAGTAGTTTGCTAGGATTAGCTATAGGTTACAAGCCTTTTGAATGGTAGAGTAGACATACTAGATAAATCTAGAGCATATTTAGATAGAAATTGATATAGGTTTATCTTGTGAAGTTTTTGGAGTCAATTAGTTTTAAGTATCCTAATTCACCCCCCTTCTTAGGATGTCACCGATCCCCACAAGTAGTATCAAAGCCGGGGCTCACACCTTTCACAAGGATACGTCAATTCAAGTAGCATTTGAGCCATGTTCTCATTTTGATCGGTTAGGCTTCACCGCCTAGTGAGTTGTGACATACGGGGTATGGATGAATATCGGTAGTGCTCCACGTTTTAATGGCACTCACTTCCCCCGTTGGAAAATTCTAATGACTTGTCATTTGCAAGCTAAAGATTTAGATGTTTGGAGAATCACCGAGGAGGGGATGAAGGAACGTATCACAAACAAGGAGAGGTAATTCGACGCATTGTTGAAGAGTATCTTTTTATCATCTCTAAGCATTGATGCATTCAATTAAGTATATTCTCTCACTAATGCACATGATATTTGGATTAACCTCATTGAAATACATGAATGCACAAAGGATGTGCGCAATGAAAAATATCATGTGCTAGTCACTAAGTTCAATGGCATTAAACAACTTACCCATGAAAGTGCTAATGACATGTACTCATGTTTGAATATTCTTATCAATGAGATCGATGGACTAGGTTTGACGGCAATTAGAGATGATCAAGTGGTGAGAAGAATACTTCAAGCTCTTCTTTCAAAGTACAAGTTGATAGTCTCCATCATCTACAACAACAACGTCATTTGCAAGATGACTCCCAACCAAGTTCTCGGTAAGATCACCGCCTATAAGATGATCATGAATATGGAGGTTGAAACTTCCTCCTCATCCGGTGCTAAGAATCTTGCCCTCACAAGCAAGCAAGCTCCTTGCCCAAACATGAAGATGAGAAGACAAGAGCAAGAGTCAAGATCAAACGAAGATTATGGTAAGAAAGATGAAGAGAGCGATGGAGAAGATGAGCAAATCACATCAAGTGATGAAAAAATGTATCCCAACATCGCCAAGCTCATCTTAAGATTGGAGAAGGATCTTAAGAGGATCAATGCCAATATTAATCTATCTCCATTAAAGACTTGGTCAACACAATTTATCATATCAAGAATGAGAAGAAGACCAAGAACAAGATGGAGACAAGGGGAAGAGGCAAAGAATTTGCAAGCATAGAAGATGGGTGAGTGAAGATGAAGATTCAAACTCAAGTGATGAGAGCTTCATCATCCACTCCTTCAAGAGAAGCTCTTCCTCAAGATCATCATCACGCAAGTCATCATCACACAAGTGCCTTATGGCAAAATGTATGAAAACTAATGTAAGTGATAATGAATCCGATAAGAATTCACCCTCTCAAAAAGAACTTCTTGAATTTATCAATGAGCAACAAAAGGCCTTAAAGAAACAAACTAAAGAACTTAAGGTATTAAATGCCGTTAATGACATTCATGCTTTCTTTGTTTCTAATTATAAACAATTAGTGAGCAAATATGAATTGCTAAACAAGGAGCGTGAAGAGCTTAAGGCAAAATGAGGGCATTGAATCTAAACCTAAGGTCCATTTAAAGCAATCTACCTCTCTCTTTAATTTTAATCCTAATGTAGATGTTTTCACTTCTTGTGATGATTTGATTGATCTATCTAGCTCACCCCTTTGCAATGAGACATGCATTGAGAACGTTGTTATAGAACCATCTAATGATCTCATTGCACAAGAGAATGATGAGCTCAAGTTCGAAGTGGAGAAGCTCAAGAAGGACTTAGCAAGATTGAAAGGCAAGAATCATGTCCAACCTTCTCAAGATAACCGTGACAACATGGTGAACAAGCTTACGGAGGGATCAACAGTAATATGCTTCAAGTACCATCAGGAAGGACACAAGTATTTCCAATGCAAGCAAATCAAGAAGGATACTAAGGAGAAGAAGAAGGTGATGAATCTCCTAAACAAAACCCCCCAACTTCTACACCAAGCTCAACTACAAGATCAAGACCAAGAATAACCACTACAAGCTCAAGAAAAAGGACAATGGCAAGATAGTTACACATATGATTGGGAGAAAGGATCGGAGGTGGAACCAACCCATTTGGGTGCCTAAGAAAATCATCATCAACATGAAGGGGTCCCAATCGGTTTGGGTTCCAAAGAAGGCTCGAAGTTCACGGGTCGGATCGAGGGATTTGGAGACTTAACTCACAAGATGAAGTGAAGGTTCAAGCAAGGGAAGTCAAGTGTACAAGATTGGGCACATTGATGAAGACCTTGATGATCATACACCCAAATTCCTCATCCAAAGATAAAAGAGGTAATGGTAGCTAGATTCTCGTTCATGCATTGTGTTTTGAATCTAGTACATTTGTCTTGTCTAGCATTGCATGTGCATATTTTATTTTCTTGCAATGCCTAGTGTAGATTTTTGATATGGTAGTTTGCTTGTGTTTCTTTTTAACCCATGACTAACCTATATAGTTTATTAGTTGTAGGTTCTTTACATGGCATATTTCTTCAAGTAATATATTTTATGTGCCATGAGTCCAATTTATAGGATAATTTTTTCATTATTTTAAATGACAAGTACATGTCTCTCACAAGTATTCGACACTTATATGCACATATTTAGAGGGTGCATATCCTATGGGTTGTGATTTTGAGACTAATATGTGCTTCAGGTGATATCTTTTGTAGTCTCATGAAGTAATCTACAAGTTTCCGGAGGTATGCAATGTTTATCCATTAATTGGTATTATTGTCAATTTATTTGATTTTTTAAGCTACCTACATGCATAATATGGCTTACTTCCCATCTCTACATTTTTCTAGTTGTGCAAATATTGTTACATATCTACAAGTGGTTCATCACAAGTATGTCTCATCATATGTATGCACACATATAGGGGGAGTTTAGATCATATTATGCGATTTTCATGAATTGTGATCCATGTGTTTTCGTTTCAAATGGTATCCACATAGCTAATTTCAATTGCATTTCTATAGTTGGTATCATACCTTTTAATTGGATTCATAAAAGTGGTATCATTTTATTAGATCATGGCTCATGAAGATATCTTCCTTGTGCTCTAACTTGAGTTCAACATGTGTTTGTAGCCTTTTTGAGATTGTTGACAAAGGGAGAGAATTTTGCTGACCAAAGCAAGATGGTATATCTATGGAGAACAAGCAAGGAGGCAAGATGCCTAGGGATGCCAAGGTTGACAAAGGGGGAGAAGAAGATGCAAGAAGCACACGAGGATTTCAAGACATCCACAAGTAGTGTCAAGGCTACATGTGCTATCAAGAGTGCGCAAAGCAATGATCTCTTGCGTTGGTCGATGTATCATTTGTTGTTCTTACCATGCATCCAAGCAAGTAGGTAAGGCCTTGTGTCATTTACATTTGACTTTCAATTGGTATATTTTAATATTTTTCTCTTGTTTTGGTTGTGTTATCATCAATCACAAAAAATGAGGAGATTGTAATGAACATGGTCATTTTAGGGTATGTATGTGATTTTGGTGATTAATGATAATATAGTCAATGAGACTAACATGTTTATCAATTATATGCTTTAGTAGGCCTTAATGATGTAATACATGAAGAAGTCACCGCAGCAGGGACAAAGATTGCTTGAATTAGAGAAGTCCATCGAAAAATGCGCACACCGGATCCTCTGGTGATCAATAGGTTATACACACCAGAGTGTTTCTCAGTTCAGAGGATAAAATGAAGACTACACCGGGTGGTCCGGTGCTCATCAAAACATACACACTAGAGCATTTTACAAGAGGAATATTTTGATGCAGAAGATTTGTACACACCAAATGGTCCGGTGCTCAGAGAGGATATACACACCGGAGAAAAGGTTTGAATGTCGGATGGTCCGGCGATAAAAGGAGTATGCACCGGATGCTTCACGGGAGCATTTTCTAGGAGACAAAGTGGCTCGGTTAGCAGAAGTCTACACACTGGATGGTCTGGTGATGGAGTAGAATGTTACACCAGAACATCTGATGTTCACAAATAGATTTGAGTGGAGTTCCAACGGCTAGTTTGTACTACTGTGCACACCAGATGGTCCGATATTGGTACTGTTGTTGATGCCGGATTATCCAGTATTCAATCTGTTGGAGCTGTTTGAGTAATAGCTAGTTCGCAGGGTTGAGGCTATAAATACCCCCCACTCGGCCATTTGAGTGTGTTAGAGTCCAGAGAAGCTCATATACACATGTTACACCGGAACATCCGATGTTCACAAATGGATTTGAGTGAAGTTCCAATGGCTAGTTTGTAGTACTGTACACACCGGATGGTCTGGTGTTGGTATTACTGTTGACACCGAATCATCCGGTGTTTACAGTCTGTTGGAGCCATTAGAGCAACGGCTAGTTCATGGGGTTAGGGATATAAATACCCCCTCACTCGGCCATTTGAGTGTGCTAGGGTTCAGAGAAGCTCATATATACATAAGAAGACATTCAAGTCACCAAAGTGCTTAAAATGATCATCCAAGGCAATTAAGCTCATGATTAGTGAGTGATTAGTGCTATTAGGCCTAGAGAGAGTTGTTGTTAGGTGTTACTACCTAGAGAGTGGAACAATGAGTGATCCTACATTATACCAAGTTGTACACCGACACCTTGGAGTCTTGGTGACTCGCGATATCATGAGCCTTGGTGGCTCATGTTTGTTGACCCTCTGATTTGGTGTGGAGTGGTAGCAAGACGCTTGTAAGGGGACAGAAATACCCTTGCCTTGGTGGCTCAAGCTCCGAAGTGAAAATGGCGGTAAGTGGTGGGAAGAGAAGCTTGTGGTGAGTCATTGCTTTGGTGGTTCAACCTACTTGAGGCCTAGGTGGCTCAAGGGTTGTGAGCGGGTGCTGTCCGAGAGTTATAGCCTAGGTGGCTGCTCCAACGTGGACTAGGTGTGGCGTTTATGCCATCGATACTACGAGATAAAAATCCCTTTGCTGAGTTTGCTCTCTCTACCTTATTTGCGTTTTCATATTTACATACTTGCAACTTATCTTTGTGTATTTGCATTCCTATAGTAGTTTGCTAGAATTGGCTATATGTTGCAAACCTTTTGAACGTTAGAGTAGACACATTAGATAAACCTAAAGCACATTTATATAGAAATTGATATATATTTATCTTGTGAAGTTTTTGGAGCTAATTAATTTTAAGTGTCCTAATTCACCCCCCTCTTAGGACGTCACCGATCCCCACAGCATCACCGTCCAGAGCCACGAGGCGGTGGCCGGAACCGAAGTCAACGGCGAGGCTAAGGGAGGCAATCCACGACTCCCTCAGCGGTAGACGTGGTGAGGCTCAATGGAGGCAGCATCGTTCGGAGCCATACGGTGGAGGTCGAAGGCGAAGGCGACAGTGAAGGCTGAGGGAGGCAGTCCGCAACCCCCTCATCGGTAAGCCACGGTGAGGCTCGACGGAGGCAGCACCATCCGGAGCCACACAGCGGTGGCTGAAGCCAAAGTCGACAGTGAGGCTGAGGGAGGCAGTCCGCGACCCCCTCAGCACATAGTCGCGGTGAGGTTCGATGGAGGCAGCATCGTCCAGAGCCACGCGGCGGTGGCCAGAGGCAAAGTTGATGGTGATGACTGAGGGAGGCAGTCTGCGACCCCCTCAGCAGTAGACAAGGTGATGCTCGACAGAGGCAGCGCAATCCATAGCCGTGTGGCAGAGGCCGGAGGCGAAGGCGAAGACGACGATGAAGGCTGAGGGAGATTGTTCGTGACCCCTTCAACGATAAGCTGCGATGAAGCTTGATGGAGGCAGGGCCATTCGGAGCCTTGCCGGTGGATCTTGATTCTTGCACTGGTCCTATGATTTCTTTGAAAATAATGTGTTTTGATAGTGTTAGAGAAATTCTACAACTTGTGCGGAATAGGCCATGCTTTTTGACTCCTTGACTCCCCAGACCCCCTTGCACTTTTCGGTCGCAAGCGGGCACAGGGCGCGTCATGCATCTTACGCGTAGTGCGTATCGCGCTGAGCATTATTCCCCAAACCCCCTCGTGTATTATGGTCACGAGTGGGCGGAGGGCGTGACTGCAGGGATTCCTAGGTGCGACTGGAGCGACCACACAACACCCTAGTGATTTCACTATGAGGTTCTTGGTCAGAGCCTACAGCTCTTGGAGCTGCGACTCAACCCGATCGAAGCCTGCGGCATTTGTAGGGCGAAGGAATTTACGCTCGACACGACAGAGGTATATGTCCTTTGAGGTGGTAGAGGAATTTACGCTCGACGTGACGGAGGCATACGACCTTCGAGGTGGCGGAGGTTCACCTGCTTGACGCGACCGAGGCATATGGCCTTCGAGGTAGCGGAGGGTCACTTGCTCGACGCGACTGAGGCCTGTGGCCTTCGAGGTAGCGGAGGGTCTTTGCTTGACGCGACTGAGGCCTATGGCCTTCGAGGTGGCGGAGGGTCACCTGCTCGATGCGATCAAGACCTATGGCCTTCGAGGTGGTGGAGGGTCTACGCTCGAGGCAACCGAGGCCTATGGTCTTCGAGGTATGGAGCTAGTTCTACTGTGATGTGCTTGTGCCATCGTTGTGGGCTTTTGCCAAGGCACAGGCCGTCGAGACAGTATGCAATAGCACAATGAAGAGGTAACGCCGCTTACACTGTAGACAGGTATACTTCAAGACACGCTGCAGTGTGTTCTAGCTACAGATGATCCTACTCAAGGCTCCAAGCAGTGTGGTACCGCCCGGCCGGTCCTGGCTTACACATGCTTCATGCGTTTTTGGTTGCATGGTAGCCAGTTATCCGGGGCACACGTCTGTTCTTATATATGGTGGTAAACGAATGTGTAACCAAGCCAGAGCCTACCTACACTCCCTGAGTCCTTGCTAATAGCAGACTACCATGACTTCTCATTGCAGTGTAGCCATAGCTTGATTACACTGCTTGGCACAGTTCATACTCTCTGTTAGAACGTGCAGCCCAATGTATCTAGAGATTTTTTTACTTCATAGCTCACCATCTAATGCTATTACTAAAAACATCTAGCATGCACAAGTGGATCAGGAACTTTGATACTGAGAGTTGCAACCTGACTATACTAATCAGTGAGTACGACCTACTTGAGTATTAACTGAGAGCCAACATATGTGATGATAGTCAATCCCTGTAGGATCAAATGGTACAAGAGATAACAATCCTCGCTCGCGTGTGTGGGACTCTGTCCGGTGGCTGGGGCTTGCATGCATGTTGGTGCCACAGGGGCTAGGATTAATAAAAGGAAAGCCTGCTCGGATTGATTTTTCCTGTTTGATTACGCAACAAGAGCTGAGGGTTGCAGGTAAGCTTGCATGTATTAAAATGTTTTTGGAGTTTGGGTCGGTGTGTGCGAAGAGTTTAAATATAGAGGCTTCGTTGCTTGATCACAAACAAACCGGCGAGCCCCGTGGATAGGCAAACCCAGCCAAGTAGTGCAGGCAAGAAGAGGGTTGCGGGTTCCATTTCTTCAATGATCTGCCGGATTTTTCTTGTTTTTGCCTAGTTAAAAAGGTGGCGTGGTTTTACCTGCGAAGGTCGGAGGCCTGGCCTGAAGACTCCGCAGAGGCCCGGAGCCGGAGGCAGACCGAAGCCCAGCGGAGACCCGGGCTGGATCCGTGGAGACTCGGAGGCCCGGTCCGGAGCCATTGGGAGACCCGGAGTCCGGAGCCTAGTGGGGGGCTGAAGCCGGAGCCAGCCGATCTTTTTTCCGGGAGCGAGATCGAGTCGGCCTCCGAGGGGGGGGTGCCCTCGTCCTTAGGGACGAAAACGGACCGGATAAATTCTGTTCCGTTTCGATCCGTTTTTTATATTTTTTTTTGTCCGTTTTTGATTCTGTTTTCGAGAGGAAATGTGAAAATGAAAACGGTTATGGGGTTTTTCCGATCTTTTTCGGATTTCCCATTTTTAATCTAGAATTTTCTATTTTTCTAATTGAGATTAAACTTCAAAAAAACACAATGTAGCCCACATACCAAGCCCGACCAGCTAGTCCAAACATAACCTCTATCCCAAAGTTCAATCAGATCCCAGTGGTCCAGTCTCGGTCGGCTGCTGACCTACCGATGTTGTTCAAGTTCTTGCACCACCTACAATCCTAGTCTTTGTATGATTGTATGTTATGCTGAGTACTCAAGTTACGACATGATAGTTATTTTTCAGTTGATACTTATGTTATTACGTGGTTTATCTGTGTATGATATAAATTACTTTTGTTGGTGTAAATTAATTATGTGTTACGCTGATGCTTGAAATCATTGTTCTACGGATCGGTGTTCTCATTTTAAATTATCAGTTCCTGATTGATACCCGTATATTTATGTTTGAATTAGTTCGTTTTTGATATCCCGACATTCCCGAGTTCGTACCCGTTTCCGGCTTTCCCGTTTTCGATTTCGTTTTCAAGAAAAAATATGAAAATAAAAATAGTTAGAAGGTTTTTTCGACGGTTCCCATTCGTTTTCATCCCTACTAGTCCTGCTCGCGAGACTGAAGCCGACGAGCAAACTGAGGACTCCGTCCGTGCGAGGATGCCTTTTAGCTGCGAACGGGTCAGCAGGGGAAGCAAGCATGCCGATCTTTTTTCTTTCTTTCTTTCTTTTAGTATTGTTTATCATGGTGTCAGGCCTGATGTCATTGTACTCGAGTGGATAGGAAAAGCCTACTTGTACATGCTAGGAAAATGACTCACCACCGATCATTGAAGAAATGAAAAGGCAGGTGATAAACATGCAGATATATGCTAATAAACTTAACTGCTCTGAGGAAGGTAAAACTGGTAAAAGCACTCACCGCACACAGAGCCATGAACATACTGGTGGTTATTAGCGGGCCACACGCAACTGCTACTGTCGTAACTCGACTGTAGTTATATGGCCTGTCTGGACCGTTCTATCTTTAGGGTCTGTTTGTTTCCAACTACTTCTAGCTTCTGCTTCTGTCAGAAACTTAGAAGTTAGAAGTCAGAACAAATGGGTTTGCTGAGAAGTGGTTTTTGGAGAAGCCAGAAGCTACTTCTGAGAAAAATGAACTAAATGATGAGAAGCTCGCTCAAAGTGGTTTTTCTGAGAAGTGATGTACTAAGAAACCAAAAATTTATTGTAGAAGCTAACAACCTATTTCCAAAAGCAGCTTTTCAGAAAAACCAAAAAACATAACTTTTCAGAAAAACCAAAAGCAGAAGCTCAAACAAACAGACCCTTAATTGCTCATGTGGCGCTGTCAGTAATGGTGGTACAAGTGTTGCATGTCTTTTGATTCCACTATTTAAAGCTAGCAGCGATCTCAATTGAAAAAACGAATCATCAAATCAATAAGCCTAATAGCCTATACGCACTATAGCCATGTGGCTTGTCACCACCTACTAGATAATTCTAGTCGTCACAAGGCTAAAGGTAAGATCACTATTTTTTATCTAATCATCATAAGGCTAAAGGTACGAGTCTGACACACAATATATGTATAGTGATTACAAATAAAGTAAAAGATGAAATTCATAGATTAATACTCTTACTTGGCCTCTAGTGGCTTTTTGCAGTGACAATATGTACTAGTTGGTGATGGGAGCAGCTATCCAGCTCATGAGTACCTCACTTGGTGCCTAGCCAAAGGGGTCAAGGAGATCCTCGTGTTCCTTCCAAAGGGTGTGCGATGGCGTGCTCCGGCTCGCGCTTGCAGGCGTGGCCAAGTATGAGCCGGTGCTCACATGCGCGTGATCAAGCCGCACTTTACTCACATGGTTGGCGGCATGCGGGGACTGGAGACTGTTTGCACCCAGTGTGACGGCGGTCAGTGAGGAACATGCCACTACTGGCGGGTAGACATCATTGGCTATGACAAGAATCGCCTATATGACTACCAAATGGTCAAATCACTGATCAACATTCAAGAGAGCTCTTGCGGAGTTCAATGGGTCCCTATGGATGAAGTAGACCTTCGCTGTGTGGGGTACACATTCGAGGTTTGGAATCTCAAGGACTCTGAATCTGGCGGATGGTCACTGCCTCACTAGAGTCCTGAATGAACCTATCTAGAAACATCATTCTTCTGATACATGACCTCGACCACTGTATGAGTGAGAGATCCCAACACAAGTTCATGTATTGATCTCTGATGTAGTTTTATACATGTAAATCAAGACGGCGTGCGCCTAACTTCTACAGCTAAGGGAGCGTGGCCAACAGAATCTGTCTCTGGCCAACAGAACGAACAGGCGTCGTGGTGATGATGGATGTTGTACGTCATGGCGAGTAGCTCGCTGACACCCCACCGCAGCCATAGGGTCAATGTCATCAATACAGAGACCATTCAGATATCTTTATCTCCAGAAGTTCTTTATTTTGTTGTTTATATGCCCCAAAAGTGTTCACAGCCCAGCCTCTAAGATATCTTGGGAGAGAGCTGAGTTTGCTAGTCCACCTTTGCATGGGTGTTCTTTTACATGGCCGGTTCCACACCTCAGACCACTTGGTCAGCAAATCCCACACGAGTGAGCCATCCTAACTCAAACTTAAAGGGTTTGAGCTCCACCTGAGGGACCGCATCTCCTGTGTCCAGGGAGGATTGGAGTATGGTCCGACATCATCCTGTCAAGGGAATAGATAATAACCAGAGGGAATTTCAATTCCTATCTATTGTCATCAATGCCCGATCCGGTTTGTCAATAGTGGGGATTTGATCATTGTTTGCACTGGTGTATTGGCGGCTTGATAGCTCAATCTCCCTTTGTAACACCCTGCGTTTTAGCATTTAAAAAATAGCTAAAATCCACACTTATTTAAAAAAAATTCTTAAATAACTAAACCAACTTAAAATCCGGGAAGTATATATATATATATATATATATATATATATATATATATATATATATATATATATATATATGTGTGTGTGTGTGTATGTATATATTCATGTATACATATATGCATGTATATTATTATTGGACCATGAATTCCAAAATTCACCAGAGTCAATTGCTAAATTTAAACTCTACATTAAATTGAGCAATTATTGCATCTTTGCTTTCTCGGTGTCCTTGTTTCTTTGTGTAATGATTTGAATTTGAATGTTTCTCAAATTCGAATCCGTTTTAGTTCTTTTTGGCTGCTTCCTAATCCAAATCAATCCGTGAAAATCGATCTTCCGATCCACATCCAACTCAAGTCTTAGAATTTCAATCATCATAATCATCATCTAAATCAAACCCTAGTTGAATCGTTAGAGATTTTCCTTAAACTCAAATCCAACTCTAGTTAATAATTCAATTTTAAATTGAATTATCCTAGATTGGCTTCCCTTATCCCGAACTCAAAATCCCAAATCTCTCAATTCCAGACTCATTCAAATCCTCATCGAGTTTCGTATTCGGATGCAAATTCAAATTGTTCGAGTTTTAATCCAATTCATTCTAGTTCAATCACTTTGTATATTCATTTCAATTCGATTCAAATCTTGGTTCAAGTTCAAATATCATATTTCAACTACTCATTCCAAAGTCATGTCAATGCTAATTCGAATTCAATTTGAATTACCCCAACTCAATTCAAATTAAATTTATTTATATTGAAGCATTATAAATCCACTTTCAAATTCAAATACATTCATTTGAATTTGTCATTCATTTTCTTTCTCTCACGCAGATCTTATTTCTCTGCCAGTTAATGTTCATTAACCATAGAAAGTCGCAGTTACTGTTCATCATTGAGGCACTGACGCTAACGCCGACCGCTTTCAAACTAGAGCAGCAAAATCGAACCAAGCCACTGCCCATGCCATGCTCGTCTCTTCTCCCTCTCCAAAGCAGAGCAATAACACATGTTCCTCTCTCCTCTCTCTTCCCCCACCTGCAAAAAAGCTTCCTCACGCATGACAAGTATCCACAACACTCAGACACCCATGGCAAGCACCTCATCACACACAGCAGCGCAGCAAGAGCCGATGTCACCAGCGCCCAAGCCTGCCCGCGTTCAGTGTAGCCACACCGCGACCTCGCCCAAGGCCTCTCCTCTCACGCGCGCCATCTCATGTGAGTAGTCGTTCTTCCTTCCCCTGCTATGGCTTGCCGCTGGTCGCCCCAAGGCAACATGGTCGAGCCCATCTCTTCCCTTCCCCACATCGTCGTTGTGCGCGCTGCCGTCGTGTTCTACGCTCAGGCCACGGCATCCCAAGCCATGATGCCGCTCGGCCACGTGCCACTCTACGCCGCGCCGTCCCTCCACATCACCTCACCACCCTATCATCACGCGCACAGCCCAATATGTTTAGGTTTGAAAATTTTTGGATGGAACACAATGATTTCTTGCAGGTGGTTCAACATGTTTGGTGTTTTCCAACAATTTTAGCATATAAAGCTAAAAGAATTGTCAAAAAAAACTAAAAAAAACATAAGAAGAGTGCTACGTGTCTGGCAAACAAAGATTTTGAATCTAACAACAGTCATATCAAACACCAAACTCAGCATTCTTTACCTGAATACGCTAGAAAAAGTAAGCGATCAAAGCTTAGAAAAATGGAACTTCAGAAATCTGCAACAACACCACCTTGTTGCACTTTTGCAATGGCAAAAAAAAATATTAGAAACAGAGAGGAAGAATCAAATGGGTAAAATTGTGTGATGAAGGTACACACTTCTTCCATGCAACTGCCATAATGAAATATAGGAAGAGTATGAACACAACCCTACAGGATCAGGCAAGTCAGTCTTTCATTGTTCATGAGGATAAAACCACTCTCTTAAGGAATGCATATAAACAATGGATTCAAGGGATTACAAACTCTGGCACATCATCTATTCTTTTTAATGGAGTCCTAGGAAAGGTTTTTCATTGTCACAGGAGTGTTATACAAGGAGATCCTTTATCCCCCTATTATTTGTGATTGGTGCAGATTTGCTACAGACAATTCTTAATAAAGCAAAGGACATGGGACTATTGTTCTTGCCCATACCAAGAACTGGTAATGACTTCCCAATCATTCAGTATGCCGATAATACTTTGTTCATCACGGAAGCATGTTCTAAACATCTCTTTGTTCTTAAGGCCCTATTGAATACTTTTGCTGAATGTATAGGACTAAAGTCAATTATATTAAATCTTGCATGTACACCATTAATGTGAATGAGACAAAGATGGACCTACTCTCCAAAACTTTGAACTGCCAAAAAGGTTCCCTACCTTTTACCTATCTTGGTCTAATTAAACCAAAACTTGATGATTTTATCCCTTTGGTCCAGAGAATTAGACGTCGGTTGGTCAGCTGCTCATTATTTTTTACTCAAGGAGGAAAACTAGAAAAGGTTAATTCCTTCCTTACCTCACTGCCTACTTTTTATATGTGTACACTTAAATTGCCTTCTACTATAATTAACACTACCATAGAAAGGGTCATCTGCGCCCCCTCTTCACTGTCGGTTCAGAAGCTTCAGCCGCACATAAAAAGCTGAGCTAGTAAGAACCGGCAGTGATAGTGATTAACTCTGTCAGTTCTAGTTAAGGACCAGCAGTGATATTAGCTCATTAAAAAAAGTGATTTTTATAACTGGCAGTGATAATAGCTATCACTACTGGTTGTGTTTATGAACCGGCAGAGATACTTAAAAATCCATACATCTTCACATGCGTGACTGCTCGGCTTCTCCCATTGACTTTAAATATTGCTTACTCTTGTAGTTTCACTTGCTCGCTCACTCTCACGCTGTGAGGAACTGTCCAAATTGTATTCGAATTAATCATTAAGACGATCATTTAATAAGATGAGAACTAGCACACGTCCATCTCTCGACATGCCACGTGCTAACCCGCATCTTACCACAACAATTATAGTCACTAATGATTAGCACAAATCTAATTTCAGTAGTCCCGGCATGTGTTTTATACCCAATATCAAAACACACGCCTTTACAACAAGTTTTATGACATCAAGATATAATAAAGAGCGAGTAATGTAAATATATTACAAGCCTTTAAATTATTACACATTCAATATTTTAAGGATCACGACCGCTAGGAGAACAAAATACAACAAGTATTCTTAGCATGTTAAAGTTACTATGCAATGGAATTAACATGTATAAACATCAAAAGAGGGGTGGTGCCATTTGCCCTAAGGCACCACCGCATCACCACAAGTAGCTCATACTACTCTTGCCCGTCACCAACATTAGCGGGCATAAAGTAACCGTACACTACTTCTTCCTCACCTATAAAAACTCAATAAAGCATGGTGAGTACGAAGGTACTCGTAAGACTTATTTCATAGTGGGTGCATATAATAACTCGACTCCAAGGATCATAGATTTGGGGGATGCGTAGCAAGAAATCGACCACAAAGTTAAGTGAATTTATTCGCAAAAGCCATTTATCGACTCAAGAGTGTGAACATCTACACATCTACACATCTCGTACCCTCATATCATGATATCATAACCATAAACATAATTGTTACTTCATCACACGCTTCTCAACATAACTCACAACTAGCCACCTCCCAACGTACTACATACAACCCAACATCGGAACTCTACGATTGATGTGGATGGATATAATCATGCTCATAACTAAGAGCGTGGCAATTCGAATTGATCTTATACCCTGTAGGGGGTACATCTTTACCCACACAACTCGGATCCATCATCTTGGCTCCCGAGACAACTATTCTCATACCCGGAACTACCCACTTGCACAGGCCCCTGTGGCACCGAGGTTACCGTAAGTGTGTCCTGGACACCTCCGGCTCCCCACAACCTTGCTTCTCCTCATAATTTTTCTCTTACGCGTCATAGTGCCGCAAGTCAAGCGTTAGCACGACGTCTGATAATTGGCTCATTCATACATTTATTGAATATGTGGAAGTACGGAAAGTGCTTAAGCCAATGGCAAATAAAAGTCGATGATTAATCGATGCAAGCGGTCTATGGCATCTAGGTTCCTCTCCCGACCTACCCCTAGCACCTCCCACATTTCATCTCATCCTCACCAACTCATTCATCCCAACATCATTTGCATTGAAATACATTTAAGTCCTATAGCTCGCGAACGATGATCATACCACCACTCGATTTCTACCGATGACCTATGCATTGTTAAGCATCTCGGATAACTTTTAAGTTAGACACCAACATTATTATACCCTGGTTACAATGATGGGGGATCATCAATAATTCAAAGTAGGAAAAATACATTAACATAAGGCCTATTTGGTAGAACTCTCCCTAATCCAAATTCTATGTGAGAAGTGATTCTATGGGGGAAGTGATTCTGTAGCTAAAAATGATTCTCTAGGATAAACTCTATGGAAGAAGTGATTCTATCTCCTCTTTCTTTCTTAAGCCACAAGTTTTTCGTTACCCTCATCCTTCTTTTTAGATCTGTAATGCAGTTTGGATTTTTAGTGTAAATTTGGTTTCGGGTTTGACACCCCCTTTCACTGATTAACAACAAGACCCATTAACAATCGGGCGGGATACAGTCTTCTGATTTCCCTGGTGCTGACAACAATAGAACAAACATTTTGACTGTTGTGGCAACTAATTTTTCAATTGATTCTTTGCACACAAACAAAAACTGATTGCAAACAAACAAAAACTATCACATTTTCATTTACAGGAACCATCTAATTCATGACGTGTTGCTTTTTCATTGGTTTAAAATCTGACTGCTATCAGAAAGAAAAATAGCTAGCTATCAGGTAATTATTCCCTTTTTAAATTAGATGTATTACTTTTTCACAACCAATATAAAATTATTCCAACAACGTATATAGGACACATACCGTCTATGATGTGAAAGATAACACAATCTCGGTGTCATGCGCACGAAGTCATGGTCTCGTGGATGCGTGAGGTGCTGTAAGTTCACACATGCGAGCGGCCGGAGAGGATACTACTACAGAACCCCACATAATAGCCGCCACCTTCAGTGCCGGTTCAAAGGAACCGGTATTGAAAGAGGTATCAGTGCCGGTTCTAAAACTCCTGCCCGTGATCGAGGGCCTGGAGTTAAGAACCGGCACTGATAGTTACTATCAGTGCCGGTTGGTGGTTAGAACCAGCACTGATGATACATCAGTGCCGGTTCTAATAACAAACCGGCACTGATAGTGGTATTTCAGTGCCGGTTTCTCTTTAAACCGGCACTGAAAGTCTGCTACAGTATATATAGCCCATCTTCTTCCCCGTCTCGACCCAGAACAGAGCCGCCGCCGTCGCAGCCCAATGTTACAGCGCCTCCTTGCCATTTTTTTGGGCGATTCAAGGTTTTTTTTTGCGTGGGAGCCTTCAAAATTTGGAGGAGTCAACTGTTTTAAGGTTAGTGAGATCTATATTTCATTTTTGGATAGATTACTTGGTAAATTGCTCTAGGGTTGGTGATGGATGGTGCTTGTTCCATGGTTATGGATTTAGAGATGTAGTTGAGATCTAATTTAGGTAAAGTTTGCAACTTTGTCGTTGTTAGATGTATAGAGATGATCTAAATTTGATTCTTAGTTGGATTTTAGTTGTTAGATTTCTCTAGGTTTGAATTTAGGTGGTTGTTAGTTGGTGTTGAAATTTGAAATGAGCAAGAGCTCAAATATCCATAAAAATTAGAGAAAGGTCGCAATTTTATCATTGTAGATGATTTAATGAGTTGCAACTTTGCAACTTGTTGAACCATTATTGCCATTCAAAAATTGCAAAAATACCGCTAGAACTGTCATTCGAGTGGCATCCAAAGAATAAAAAATCAGGGAGGTATTTGTAAAATGTCTCTAAAATCTAGCTCTAATTTTCTAGTATGTGGATTGCGTATATTTTTAAAGTCATGAATTTTAATAATAATCCAGTGGATTTCCTCTGTTAATTAATCAACATACTGAATTTAACATGTACAGTTCATAAAATACTGTGTTGTAGGGACAGCACGTCCACCCACGGGTCGCAATCAGACTCGGCAGCCTTTGGAAGGCGGGTCCCCCGACCCGGCCCAAGTACCGGAAGGAGATGGGCCCTCAAATAGGGACCAATCAGGATGCGAGGTAATTCGATGAATATGTTCTAGATTTTGAAATGTTTAATGATGATAAGTCCAATGTGTTTAATTATAATGATTTGCAGATAGACGGGTCATGGATGTACAAGGAACGAGGACCAGAGTTCATTGTTGGCATCGAGGCTTTTTTGAGGGCTGCCGCGGCATACAAGAAGCCAAAAGGGAAGCGTGACGAGCACTATATATGCTGTCCGTGTGTCGACTACAAGAATGAGAAGCAGTTTTCAAACATAGAGCAGATCCGTGCACACTTGATTCGCAGGGGTTTTAAGGCTGGCTACACCCGTTGGACTGAGCACGGTGAACTTGCAGATGTTGGGCGTGAAGGGCAACCAACAGTCGAAGGTGACGGAGTCAACGATCCGACGGCTAACGAAGACTTCGATATATCGGTATTTGAAGATACTTTTGTTGAGAACGATGATCGGGACAGTTTTGTTGGCAACAATGAAGAAGGCATAGAACAAATGTTGCGCGATGGGGAGGGGGACTTCACCATTGAAAGACAACATCAAAAGTATCAGCGCATGATAGAGGACTCTAAAACACCAGTTTACCCGAACTGTAAAGATGAGCATAGCAAGTTGCATGTGGTGCTGACACTGATGCAAATGAAGGCTAGCAATGGTTGGGCCGATAAGGGTTTCAATGAATTGTTAGAATTCTTGAGGGAATTGCTTCCAGAGGGGAACGCGTTGCCCGAAAACACGTACCATGCCAAGCAGGTTGTCTGCCCGTTGGGATTGGAAGTAGAGAAAATACATGCATGTGGAAACGACTGCATGTTGTTCCGCGGTGAGGATGCAGACTTGGAAGCGTGTCGCGTTTGCAATGCACCGCGGTACAAGAGCAGCGTTGATGATATCGAGAGCGATGGCGTAGGGGTGAAGAGAAAGAAGAAAAGACCCCCCATTAAGGTGGCTTGGTATTTCCCTATAGTCCCCCGTTTGAAGCGATTGTTTGCTAACAGAGCGAATGCCGAGCTAATGCGATGGTACGCCGAACAGCGCAAGAAAGATGGAATGCTTAGACACCCTGCTGATGGCATGCAATGTTGGAGATTCGATTCGAAATACAAGGAATTCAGAGATGAAGTGAGGAATATAAGGTTCGGGTTGAGCACGGATGGGATGAATCCTTTCGGTAATACAAGAAGTACTCATAGCACTTGGCCTGTGACTCTCTGTATCTACAACCTTCCACCTTGGATGTGCATGAAGCGGAAGTACCTTATGATGCCTCTACTGATTAGTGGGCCGAATCAACCAGGCAATGATATCGATGTGTACCTCAAACCATTGGTGGAAGATCTTCTTGTACTGTGGAAAGATGGCGTACGAGTATGGGATGAGTACAGACGCGAGAATTTCACCCTGTGCGCGATGCTGTTCGTGACGATTTCAGATTGGCCTGCTCTTGGTAACCTATCAGGGCAGACTGTAAAAGGGTACAATGGATCTGTTCAGTGCTTGAAGGAAACGGAGGGGCGGTGGCTAAAAAACAGCCGGAAAATAATCTTCATGGGTCACCGTAGGTTCCTCCGTCCGGATCACCCATACCGCAAGAATAAAAGAGCTTTTGACGGGACAATGGAGCTTCGTCAAGCTCCGAAGATTCGCAGTGGAGAACAGGTATTTAAGATGGTTAATACACTTAGAGTTGTACTTGGAAAGGGGCCAGGCAGTACAAAAATGCAGGCTGGGCAAAATGCTCCCATGTGGAAAAAGATGTCAATATTTTGGTTGCTGCCTTATTGGAAGTATCTTATGGTCCGACACACAATCGACGTCATGCACGTGGAGAAGAATGTGTTTGATAGCTTGATTGGTACCTTACTAGACATACCCGGCAAAACAAAAGATACACTAAATGCACGGCTAGACCTGGAAGAAATGAACCTCAGGAAGGACCTACACTACATACAATTAGACAACGGCCAAAAGAAACTTCCCATAGCTTGCTACACTATGAGCAAGGAAGAGAAGATCCGCCTGTGTGGTTGCTTGCGTGATGTCAAAGTTCCGACCGGTTACTCCTCCAATATCAGGAACTTTGTAAACATGAAAGATACGAAGTTAGTTGGCATGAAGTCTCATGATTGTCACGTGATGATGACGCAGATGCTTCCAGTTGCAATTCGAGGTATTCTACCGGATAAAGTCCGAGACCCAATCATTAAGCTGTGTTCGTTCTTCAACGCAATTTCACAGAAGGTCATTGATCCAAACAAACTGGCAAAGCTGCAGGAAGACGTGGTCCATACTATATGTCAGTTTGAGACTATTTTCCCTCCGACATTTTTTGATATAATGCCCCATCTAATTGTTCACATTGTGGGTGAGATAAAGATCTTTGGCCCCGTGTTTCTGCATTAGATGTATCCTTTCGAAAGGTTCATGGGGGTTCTGAAGAAATATGTTCGTAACCGAGGTCGTCCGGAAGGTTGCATTGCCCAAGGGTGGAGTACGGAGGAGGTCATTGAGTTTTGCATTGACTATATGAAACTGAACGCGATTGGTATGCCTATATCTTGCTATGAGGGGAGGCTAAAGGGGAAAGGGACGATAGGTCATACTTCAATCCATATCAAAGATCGTGCTTCATTCACTCAAGCACACTTCGCAGTTCTGTAACAGGCAGTTGTAGTGATCCCGTATGTCAAAATGCATGTGAGCATGCTACGCTCCACAAATCCAACGAAGTCAGATGATTGGATGGCAAAAGAGCACAGAGATAATTTCGGTAATTGGTTACGTCAACTCATGATGGGTAAGGATACCGATGATGCTCTGTTGGAACTGCTGGCAAATGGCCCGTCAACTATGATTCGCACATTCCAAGCATACGAGATTAACGGCTATACATTTTATACGCGAGCACAAGACAACAAGAGCACTAACCAAAATAGCGGTGTCCGTACTGATGCCTGTGACCGCGCTGGCAACAGGGAGACCTACTATGGATTCATAGAGGAGATTTGGGAACTTGAATATGGCGAGTTGATAGTCCCTCTGTTTCGGTGCCAATGGGTCAGACTCACAGGGGGAGTCAAGGTCGACAAGTACGGTATGACTACCGTGGACCTCAAACTCGTCGGATACAGAGAACAACCATTCGTGCTTGCCAACTATGTTGCACAAGTCTTCTATGTAAAGGACCCGGACCTAGCTAACAAGGAGGAGCGTCACGTGGTTCTTCAAGGAAAAAGAAAAATCGTCGGTGTTGAGAATGTTGTCGACGACGAAGACTGTGACAAATTCGAAGACCTGCCTCCTTTTGGAGAGAATGTCGAACTGCTTCTCATTGATGACACTGCGGAAGCTACCTACATACGCCGCAACCATAACGAAGCATTAATCGTTCAGTGAAAGTAGCTTTCATGTATTTGGTGAAATTTGTATAATATTTAGGTTAAGCTTTATTTTGTATGAAGGATATGTATGAGTGATGTAATAATATGCTTTAATTTATATCGAGTGCATATTGAATTTTTCTAGAATTATTTTTCAACATAAAACAAGTTAAAAAGATTTTATAAAATTTATTTGCAATTTTCTAGAATTAAAACTAATTTTATATGCAATAAAGCACATTAATGCATTGATTTTGTCAAACAAAGCACATTATAAGAATTAATTTGCTTGAAATCAAGTATCAGTGCCGGTTATATGTACAACCGGCACTGATACTTCAACTATCAGTGCCGGTTGTACATATAATCGGCACTGATACTAATATCAGTACCGGTTACTAACTAGAACCGGCACTGATACTAGTATCAGTGCCGGTTAGAAAATAGAACCGGCACTGATACGTCTCCTATATTTATCTCCAACACTTAGCCACATCCTCGTTCCTCTATTCACCCTAGCGCCGCCTCCTCGTGCGCTTCAGTCACCCAAGCCCCGACGCACCGCCGCCTCCTCCCGACGCCACCCCGACGCGCCGCCGCCTCCTCCCGCCGCCGCCTCCTCCGGACGCCGCCCCGACGCGCCGCCGCCTCCTCCCAACACCGATTCGTCCCTGGAGCCCTCGCCGCCGTCATCCCCCACGGAGGAGGAGCCGCTGCCGCCCCTGCTCTCCTCCATCCCCTTCAAGCCCAACGGGTAAGCACCATCCTGTCCTCCCCATCGAAACCCTAGTTCGTGCAAGTGCTCCATGGATGGGGAGATCTGCTGAGAATAGGATGTTTGCTCTTGAGCTACCAATATGTTTTGATCTGTGAACATCCTATTGATTAAATTTAATATGTGCAGTAGAGCAAGGTTGCACCATACTAGATATATTAGTTCTTGTTCAAGTGTTTGTTTATGGTTCATTGGATGGTCAGAGTGAGACGTCTGTCCTAAGAGCTTTGTTTGGTCAATGTAAATAGCTGCAGGTGTTGATATATGCTTCAATCCAGCTTCTTCCATTCTTCTAATGGCCACTGAGAATTCTGCACATAGTGAGATACTTAACTAGATAGAAATAAGTACAGAGATAAATAGATAGAAATAAGTACAGAGATGCTCTATAGGCTCAAGGTAAAAATTGTCTCACTTTGCTATTTCTAGAGAGATTGCAAAAGGTTGAAAGGCTGCTAGTATATTAGGCATAATGTATGTATATACACACTTGCATATATAGACAATCTATATATTCCTATGCCCATCTTAATTTTGTGATTCTGTAGGGATGCCTCGATATGTGCTGATTGTTGGGGGTTTCGACGATTGGCTGTAGTGCAAATTTTAGGAGTAATTTTGCGGATTGATAGAAATTCAGGAAGAGTAGTTAACTGTATCGTTGCTTAGATTTGTAACTTATAAGAATTCATGATCATGCAGTTACCTATATAATTTGCAAGGAGCTTGTCATTATCGTGAGATTATATGGCTGGTCTTGATTGGTAGCAGTAATACTTGCATGCACTTGTGTGTTTGACTGAATTTTCTGTCATTTATGCAAGATAGTGATATTCAGTAGTTGTAAATATTCTTGAACGTTATCTATTTTCGATGAGAGGTAGTAAAAATCAGCATTAGTGACTCGTGGGTAGACCCTGTCCAAGTATAAGAAATTCCTGAGAACCATATCAAATGGATGACCCTATTTCACGCCGGCTGGATATAAATGCACATATATGTATGTATGTTTTGCCCTTATCTGGTGTGTGGTTGGGTTCAGACTAGCTGAATGTGATGGATGTGTACATGTTTCTCCCTGCATGTGATGGATGTGTATATGTCTTAGAATGTTTCTCCCTGCATATGAATGCCATTGACAAAATTAAAGTGATATTAACTTAATTAGGTTGAGCCAGCTCATGTTCAAACTTGAAAAAACAAAGTAAAAGTAAGAATTGTTAGGCCATGCATGCTCAACTTTTCTTTTGACAAAATTGAAGAAACAAGACAACAAAACAGACACTTTCCACAGCAACACTAAGCTCTTTGGGAAAAAGGACCTCATCTCCATGCATGCATCCCAAGAGCATCATACTATATATGCAGCCAATATTTGATCAAAAAAAAGATTGCAGCCATTGTTGCTCTTGATCCATTGCTGGAGCTCTGCCCTCAACCATTGCAAAGGATGCTTGCATGCAAGATGAAAGATCAAGAAATTAAGGATAGGTTCGATAACTAAAGAAAGGGACTTGTTAATCATATCGTGACACACAAGGATGCTCCAAGGATGCTTGCATGCAAGATGAAAGATCATGACACACTCTTCATCTTGATTTGTTTTTAGTAAAATGTGTTTCTCCAATAGTATATGTATTACTTACTATTTATACTTAATTCTATCTGTTGCATTCTTTATCCTCAAGGTTATATTGTCAAATTTGCTATTTACACTGAATATTTTGATAAAGATCAGATCAATGGAAATATTATCTGCATTTTTTTTTTATCTCAAACCATGCAATTTTCCAATAATTGGACTAGCTTTGTATATATAGTTTTGTCATTGATTCTAATATGTGCCTTTGATTTGTATATATAGCTTTGAATATAGCTTTGTATATATAGCTGTGTCATAAATCGGTATGTCATATGTGTTTTCCTATCCGTTTTGGATGGTTGTAGAAAAATGACTAATGGTTGGGCGTGGACCATCGAAAAGATTGATGATATAGTTGTAGACCTAAGGAAGATGGCTAAGGAAAGCTTCGATCCCTGTTTGTGCAAGTGCTCTATGGATGCGAACCGGCTTGTACTCCAAATTGAGGAGGTAGTGAGAAGGCTTCAGAAGTTGTCCATTCAATCGGCCGAGGTGCTGGACCGTCAAGATGTTGGCCACCTTGAGGGCGATGATGTGGATTCTAGCGTGGACCCGAACGACGTGGTTCCTTATGACTACGTTGAGGGCGATGATGTTGGCCACATTGAGGGCGATGAGTACTGGTGGTTGCCGAGTGATGATAGCAACGAGTAGTTTGAATGTATAATGCTTGTGTGGACCTGATTATTATGTGTTCTGTACTCTGGCTATGAACACTTGCATAACTGAAACTGATGTATGTTGTACTTATGGACCTGATCAATATGTTGTACTTTTGCATTTCTGTATACCTTATGCCCTTGCATTTTACGTCCCTTTCTCCTCATTTTTTCTATGTTCCAGTATAGCATTCGGTTTTAGATTATCTCTAAATCAAGTGTTTCTTGTGTCTACAATGTTGATGTAGGAATGACACGTACGAAATCCAACCGCCGTGCACGACCCCGTCCCGTCCCCCCTCCGATACAAGGTCCCTCAAGTCCAGCTCCAGCCTCAGTAAATGATGAGCCTACAAACATGGAGCCGAACCAGACATGGGGCGGTAGCCCGAGGTTGTACTTGAATATGGAACAGTTTGAGTTGGAGACAGCCGCTGAGGCTGCGCAGGGCACGGTCGAAGGTGATGCACTGGAGGGTCAGATCGACCCTGATGCTGATGCTCCGGGTGGTGACGTGATGACTGGAGAAGAGAGGAGTGGACGAGGTCCCAGCAGGATGCCTGAGGGATGTTTCATCATCGCGGAGGTCAATGCAGTCGGGGAGCCCACGAGACCAAAAGTTATTCTGGGCCCGTACAAGACAGCAATCAGGTGTCTGGTGAGGGACCATGTCACAGTCATATACAGAACTTGGAGAGGCAGACGGGATGACGTGTGGGTGGTTCCCGAAAATATTAAGGATCTTATGTGGGGCAAGTTGTTGGCAAAGTTTGAGTTCCCTGAAGGATGCAGCATGGCCAAAGCGAAGAGTCGTGCCCTATCAATAATGTCCATCGCGTTCAAGAATTTCAAGGGTAAGCTATGGAGAAATTATGGCTTGGTGGGCTGGACACCAAAATGGGACCATTATCCGACGGTTCAACCATTCTAGAACGATTTCATAGAGCACAAGCGTTCAGAGGAAGCACAAAGACTAAGTGAGATCAACAAAGCCAACTCCAAGAAGAATGTGTACCCCCACAGAACTGACTCGCGTGGGTACGTGAGGAAATACGATGAGTGGGATGAGATGGAAGAACAGGTAACCCGCAGTGGTGCCACACCTCAGACGGCTCCCTGGATTGAACGGGCGAAGCACTATTTGTACGCGAGAGGGGTGACCTTGGCGGCAGATGGCAGTCTGAACTTCAAAAGCGATAGAGAACAGGAAGTGATGCAGAGAATTGCATATGCCCACACCTAGTCTTCCCAAGGCTCTTTCAGGCCGGATAGGGAGAACGACCAGTTAACCTTGGCACTAGGAACCAAGGAGTACCCAGGTCGCACCAGAGGCAAGGGTGTGGTGCCCTGGAAAGAGGGATTCCCAGAATCCGCCGAAAGTTATAGGAGTCGGAAGAGAAGGAGAGAGGAGCTGGAAGACCTGCTGGCTGTAGTGCGACAAGAACTTGTGCAAGAGCGTCAGATGATAGACGCCAAAATTAGAGAAATCAAAGAATCATTTCAACAAGGAATCAGACAGCAGCAAGGCGAAGAAAATGTTGTGAACCCTGGTGGTCGTCGGAGCAGCTACGCGTCCGCGGGGTTTGGAGAAGAAGAATTAGCCTGTTTCCCCGTGGATGACATCACAGAAAGCAAGGTGTGCAAGCTTGTCGTGCCCACTATGAACATTACCATCACGGTGGCTATGGGGGCAGGTTGACCAATGCGTCGAAGGGGCTCTCTTGAACGATCTTCTGATACCACAGGGATACGCTAAGGTCCACGTGGACTCCGTGCGAAAGCCGTACCGTAAGCTTGACATAGATTACCTCGGAGAGACGGGTTCCAAGAGGCTCGGATCAAACGTGGGTGGCTTCGTTTTGTGGCACAAGCGCTACATATTGTTTGAAGATGAGACAGATGAGTCGTCTGATGTGGAGTCGGACCCAGCACACAGAAGAGATCCAACTCCTCCACGGTCGGCGCCAGTGCCACCGTCACCAGGAAGAGATCCAACTCCTCCACTGTCGCCGCCACTGCCACCGTCACCGAGAAGAGAGCCGACTCCTCCCCCACGCAAGTCACCAACAAGAGAGTTAACTCCTCCCCCTCCAAAGTCCGCAACAGTGCCACTAAGGGAGCCAACATCTCCCCCTCCGAAGTAAGCACCAGTGCCTCCAAGTGAGCCGACTCCTCCTCCTCCGAAGTCAGCAACACTGCCACCAAAATTGCCAACTCCT